>NC_064614.1:1009753931-1010378931 GCF_023898315.1 Schistocerca nitens
GATTTATGCAGCATTGGGATGTGATAGTCGACGGTGAAGTTGGACTGCATGGGAACGTGCGAGCAGGCACACTCATCAAGGTTCTGGTCGACCACATCGACAACCACGAGGCAGGATCGCCGTATTGAGCACCAAGCACATCGCAACCCCTTCATATCTGCCTTCCGAGAACTCCCAGCAGCTTTCTGTACCATTCCACACCATTGGATGCTTAGTAGCAACAGCTGGGCTAGATAAGGCTGTCGTTAACACAACAGAAGCAGCTGGGTTTGGAGTGGTGCCATGATGGTGCCGTTACCAGGAATTATACATTGCTGATGACTTGTGTTCAGCGAAGAAACTCGGTTCTGCGCCATACCGGACTACTATTATCGGCGATTATGGCGTAGACATTGGGTGAGGTCCCATTCATCCCTTGTCTTGTAGAGGTACGGCAGTGTTGATCATTGATGGTAGTGATTGAGGTAACTGTGATGGGGTAGTGATACGTCACGGACATCCTGCGTTCTCTTGTTACATGTCATCCGAAAACATCGTGATGCCATTTTCCAACAGGACGATGTGTGTCCACACACAGCTCCTGTCTTTGTCTTTTTGAACTAACTGCGTGATGTTAAGGTACTCCCATGGCTAGCGAGATTCCCAGGTTTGTCTTCGATGAAAAACGCGTGGGACCAATTTACAAGTTGTGCCACTTCGAATAAAATCTCGAGTTGTCGATAGCTGTCTCCACCACAGCTGTCAACAGGAGTTAAAATCACTGACTGCCGGTGTTAGAACGGTGATGTGCTTTCATAGATGCAGTGGCAGCGTCTAGAAGCTTCCAGAGAGCCATAGTGACATATGTGCGGAAGGGAAGTTGACGCACGTCTCAGCAAAAGACTCGGAGGACACACGTGTGGCAATAGTTCAGATGTCAACTCCGTCCCAGTGCCAGTTGTAAGTAGGCTGTTTGGGTTTTTGTGTTGGTAAGGCTCCGTAGCGCTCTGTATGAAAATCACGGACTATGCTGTGTGCAGTCTGTGGCCGGTTGGCATTGTTGCAATATTCGCTATTGTAGTGTTGGGCAGTTGGATGTGAAGTGCGCGTAGTGTTGCGCAGTTGGAGGTGAGCCGCCAGCAGTGGTGGATGTGGGGAGAGAGAATCCAGAGTTTTGAGATGTTTATATGAGCGGACGATCTGGACGTGTGTCCGTCAGAAAAAGGAAATTTGTAAAGATGGATGTCATGAATTGATAGATACATACATATGACTTTTGAAGATTATTAAGCTAAATGCATTGTTTGTTCTCTATCAAAATCTTTCATTTGCTATCTATGCCTGTCAGTAGTTAGTGCCTTCAGTAGTTAGAATCTTTAATTTATCTGGCAATATTGGCGCTCGCTATATTGCAATAGAGTAACGAAGATTTTTGTGAGGTGACTCATGAAAGGTAAAGGTTATTGTTAGTCAGGGCCATTCTTTTATAGGGATTATTGAAAGTCAGATTGCGTTGCGCTAAAAATATTTTGTCAGTTTAGTATTGTTCAGAATAAGTAAAGAGAGAAATGTCTGAGTACGTTCGGTTTTGCTCAGCTGTTTGAAAATCAAATAACGTAAGAGGTTTACCAGCACTGTCATTCTTAATTTTTCTAAGGGAATGTTTCACAGTGATCAGGATGTCGGGGACCAGCTTCCTTCAGGAAATCATACAGCGCCTTTGACACCCAACCTAACCGGATCAGTGCATATATTCAGGTCAGGTAGGGTGCTAGATCTTGCTGATATGTGAGCTCATACTGTCAAGTTCCTTGTAAATTTGACTCGATGTTGTAAGCACTGCAAAGGTAAGACATACTCTCTCAACCCATGATGTTTCATTTCTTTTCCTCCTCCCCTTCTGGGTGCTTCACTGTTTCTGTCGGGCAACATCACAGGCTTTCGTACTCTTAGCAAATCAAGAAGCAAATGGGAGATTACAGCACTAGGAAGTTACATGACAAAACATAAATTCTGAAAACAACTATATGCACGCTGTTAATGCTGTACATAGTAGCTTGACAAAGTGCAACTGAACTTCTAGAAAGCTATATAACTCAATAAATTTCATATTGTCAATATTGGAATTCAAAAGACCTCAACTTGACGCTCTTAGATAGTCAAGTGAACCGTCTAGTTCTAATAACCAGAGCGCAGATAAGCTTAAAGGACGAAAAATTAGTGTACCTCTTAAAAAAGCACGCCCTCTTTGGAGTGACGTAGATGGTACGAAGATGGTGGTACCAGGCGGTGATGCGACCCTCCATCATTGATGCAATTCGTGGAAATCATGTGAGAGGTGACAGCCGTTTGAATGGAAGCCGGGCGGTAGGCTAAGTCGATGTTGTCACAGGACAAATCGCTAAATCTGAGTTATTTGGACGTATCCATGACGACACTATGACTGAAGTTACCCGATTTGTTGGCATTTCCAAACGGAATGTACAAATTGTCTACAACGAATGGTTTAGCACTCGAACCATTTAAAGCGATGCGGGAACAGTGATCGAAAGAAAAGAAATTAAAAAAGACAGATACTGGAGACCAGGGTCTCGCAATGCCAATACCAAACTATTTCAATCTCGATGTAAATTGCTGCTGTCAGTTAATGGAAGCCGATCTTAATTTTGCGAGCAAATATTCCGAAGGGGAGTGCGTGCAATGGATACTATGAATAGATTACCCTGCCAAACAGCACCTCTGACAGCGCTAAGAAAAGCTTAAAGGGGCTTCAATGGGCAAATTACACACAAACTGGACGGTAGCTGCCTGCAGGATGATCCGAAGAGCCACGCTTCCGTCTCTTTGCGACTGACGCTAGGCGTCCAGTGCACTGTGGGCCTAACGATGCGTTTAATCCACAGTGTCGCGAGAGTCCAGTTCAGGTCGTAGGCTGTTTGGTGATGGTTTGGAAGTGTTTTCACTCTGTGACATGGGAACAATCATCCAGGTTAACCTGGGCACGAACTAGGACGCTTATTTCAACATTTTCGGCGACAGTGTTGCCCTTTCTTCTACATCTTCGTTATATTCTTTGCGCACACCTGTTTTCAAAGAAGACATGACTCTTGTTCACATCGCTGCATGAATATGATCTCAGATTGTTTTGTAAAATTATAAGTCTTACTTTCCTTGTTTTGTTCCTTAAGGTTTCATGTATAGTTCCACATACGCGCTGAAATTTGATTTTATTCTGTATATCATTATCTTATTGCACCCTAAATGTGTAAGACTGGAAATCTGTTGTTCCGGTATCTTGTCTTCAGTAATTTTTGAACGGTCTGGAGGCTTTCCATAGTGAGCAATACCTTTGGTTTAGTTGTGGATATTTTAAGACTGTAGCATTGTCTTCCTACTACATACAATCTAGACACCGATTTTGTAAGTTTGCGTCCTTGTGTATTAAGACTATATCATCTGCATACAGCATAGCGTTAATACGATAGCTAGACCTGCCTGTCACTTCGATTAATTATTCTCTCTTCTGGTTGAGGTGTCTGTATTTGTGATTATTTTGGAACTTTCATGTAAGTTTTTGATTGTCTTACTTCCATTTTCAAAGTAGACATGACTCTTGTTCACAGGGCTGCATGAATAATGTTTCTAATGACTGAATCAAAAACGTTCAAGCCAATAAAAGCAAACACATGTCTGTAGACCGGCTTCGCATCGATTTGCTAAAATCGTTTCAAAGCTGTCTCTCCAAATCCGTTTTGTTCTTCTCCCAGGCATATATCTGCTTCTGCTCTCAAGCGATTATTTGATAGTTTCGAGTAAATTTTGTAGACTGAATTTACGACTATTATACTACCGTAGTTTCTTTTGGCAAAGTGTTCCGATACTTTGCTACAGCAGTAAATTATAGCGCGTGGGAAAAATGAACACTTAAATCTTTCTGTACCAACTCTGATTCCTCTCGTTTTATTACGATGGTCATTTCTCCCGATGTAGGTTAGCGACAGTAAATTACTTCCACCTTCAGAGGCTATAGTTGGTTTCGTGAAAAGATCCCGCTGCAACGAAAAATCCGTTTGTTTTAATAAATGCCACCCGAACTCGCTTATCACATCCGTGACACTCTCTCCCCTATTTCCCGAAAATACAAAACAAGCAGACCTTCTTTGGACTTGGTCGATGTCCCCTGTCAATCCTGGGATTCTTTTTATGGAATATTCCATTTTGCTATTAATGTTAAAAATCCCACAAGAAGGATATGATCTGAATATATGCTTATTTCCTCTGTGAATTCTTAAATTTTCTACTTGATTCCTCGTTTTTTAGTTAACAATCTACTGGCTTTATAGATTTTTAAGCCTCCAGCCGACCATGTACATTTCCGTATATTCTTTTTCCTGATGAATGAGTTGCTTATTTCTAACGGATTACATGTCCCAAACTGCCTTACATCTCGCCCACTATCAGTTTCTTGTTCTCCAAAAGCGCAAACTAATTGGTTACCAATTCTTGCATTTAGATCTCCACGTATTAACATGATCTTCATTATTTATTTTGTCTATTTTTCCATGGTATCATACTATTTTTGTTATCTTCTTTCCTTCCTTCTGCTGAGGGTACAAACAGCTACTAAAGTGAGATACCCTCTATTTTAAATTTGTGTTAATTCTTTCATTTACATAGTCTAACTTACTATCTTGTTTTTCATTTATTTTTCATTAAAATTGCTACACCTTAACAGGCTCTCCATGACCACTACGTATCCTCTTATCTTATGGTTCTACCGTATTGGTTAATACATAAAGTTTCAGTTACGACCTGTATTTCCGCTTCCTTCAATATTTTGTTCAGTTCTACGCCTTTATTCCCTAGATATCGCACATTCCAGGTTTCTCGATACAGAATTCAAATTTGTTCTTAATTTCACGCTTAGCCCGTTTTCCCATGATCCACCAAATTCATTTTCTTTCTTATTGTGAAGATTGAGAGTACTACATTTCTACAAAGAAAAGGGCACCGGCCTGTATCCACGATGTCCAATGTAGTAGCTGCCTCCTCATAGCCTTCAGATCTTGTTATCGCTAACAGGGGTCTTCATCCTGTCACCCTGGACTATGAACTCCATATTTATGTCCCCTGGGGAGAGTTTGTTCCAGTATTATTAAGCCCTCGATATAATGTACTGCATATAAACAGACGAAAATACCCATTTTGAGTACATTGAAAAGAGATCACATCCATTAAATACACAAGAGTATGCCTACAGGACCAGCTATAGAAAAGGAAGCCTTCAGACAAACCGATTGGAAGACGTCCACCTATGATGATGGTTTTTTTTCCACAGTCTGAGTCCTTCGTCAAGTAGGAATGAGAGAGGAAACAGAAAATCCAATAAGGTACATCGCGTTTTTTTACAGATTCGTGAAAGCGTCACGAAGACTTTCTCCCAACT
The DNA here is from genome assembly GCF_023898315.1 of Schistocerca nitens. NCBI lineage: Eukaryota > Metazoa > Arthropoda > Insecta > Orthoptera > Acrididae > Schistocerca > Schistocerca nitens. The sequence goes on from NC_064614.1 coordinate 1,009,759,357, forward strand.
CAAATAGTTAACACTACATCTGCATGATTACTTCGCAATGCACACTTAAGTGCCTGGCCGAGGATTCTTCGAACCACTCTCCGCAGTCTAACAGTGCGTGAGAAAAATGAACACTTAAATCTTGCTGTGCGAACTCTGATTTCTCTCGTTTTATTACGATGGTCATTACTCCCTATGTAGATCGACGACTATAAAATGCTTTCACGTTCAGAGGCGATAGTCGGTGACTGCAGTTTCGTGAAAAGATCCCGCTGCAACGAAAAATCGGAATGTTTTAATAAATGCCACCCAAACTCGCTTATCACATCCGTGCAACTCTCTCCCCTATTTCCCGAAAACACAAAACGAACAGAACTTCTTTGGACTTACTCGATGTCCCCTGTCAATCGGATTTGGTAAGGAAACCATACTGCATAGCACTACTGTAGCAGAGGACGGACCACCGTATTAGGCAGTCTTTATAGTAGACCTCTTGCTTTTTCAAAGTGTTCTGCCAATAAAACTCAGTACTCGGTTTCCTTTTCCACCAGCATTATCTGTGTGATAGATCCAACTTAAATTGTTTGTAATTGTAATTCCTAGTTATTTATTTGAATTGACAGTTTTTGAGTTTTCATGCTTTATCGTGTAACCGAAATTCAACGGGTTTCTTTTCGTGCTCATCTTGATAACCTCACTCTTTCCCTTATTCAGAGACAATCTTCGTTTATCTCACCGCACAGATGTTTTGCGTAAATCATTTTGCAAATGGTTTTGATCTTCTGATAAGTGCACTATACTATAAATTACAGCACCATCTACAATCAATCTGAGGGCTGTACAGATTGTCTCCTAAATCGTTTATTTAGATGAGGAAGAGCAGAGGGTCTATAACACTTCTTTGGAGAACCCCAGATATCGCTTTTGTTTTGATCCATTCTGTGACTTTTATCATAAAAAAAGCACGAATCTAGTCGCACAGCTGAAGCGATACTCCATAGGCACTCAATTTGCTTAGAAGTCTCTTGTGAGTACTTGCGTGAAAAGCCTTCTGGAAATGTAGAGATACGGAATCAGTTTGGGATCGCCTGCCTATAGTATTCATTATTGCGTGTGAATAAGCAGCTAGTTGCTTCACAAGAACGAAATTTTATGAATCCGTGTTGACTGTGTGTAAATGGACGGTTTTCTTAAAGTTAATTCGTAACGTTCGAATACAGCATGTGTTCCATAATCCTACTGCAAATAGACGTCAGTGTTGTGGGTCCCTAAGTCGCCGGATTATTCCTACTTCCGCGCTAGAGTATTGGGTGACCTGTGCAACTTCCCACTCTTTCAGTACGCAACTCAAGTGTCGTTACATATCACTGCTAAGTATAGGGTTACTGCATCAGCGTACTCTGAAAGAAGCGTGATAGGTATACTATCTGGACCGGAAGACTTTTCGCTGTTAAGCGATTCAACATGCTTCGCTACACCGAAGATACCTACTTCTTAGTCATCGGAGTTGTTCTTGATTTGAATTCTAGAATATTCACTTCGTCTTCTTCGGTGAAGGCATTTTGGAAAACTAAATTTAAGAACCCTGCTTTAGCGACGCTGCCATCGGTAATACAATGTCATGTTTCTCTTGCTCAGTGTCACTCTTGGCTGAATTTGCCTCAAATTTCCGTTTTTGCAAAAACTTGCAACACCCGTCATTTCTATAAAGGAGGGGGAAAAATTCAGTATAGTGAACGGAAGCAGTTTCACCAGTTTCTAGGAGTACTGGAGTATAGATCTCAACGCCCTGTTTGCTGGGATGAGGTTACGTGAATATGACAATGGAGCCGGTTGCGCTCAGGCAACTCTTAACTTTGCCGAGCAGTAAATCATCGACTATGTCACAGAATAGTAAATTTCTTGTAAGTAATTTCGATAAGAATACTGGTAGCCGTTCAGGGAACATCTAGATGTCACATACAGTGCGTGTGGAGTGTTGTAGTGTGTACCTGATCGGTACTGTGATTTGAGAAAAATCTGCAAAACACGTATTTTAATACAACCTTCGTCACCTGAAACCAAATCGAGAATATAGGAAGATACGTGTCCGGCGTATGTGTGTGTGTGTGTGTGTGTGTGTGTGTGTGTGTGTGTGTGTGTGTGTGTGTGTGTGTGTGTGTGTGTGTGTGTGTGTGTGTGTGTGTGCGCGCGCGCGCATTCTCCCTCTTTCCAGTGTCTGAACTACATAGAAGTGGGATTAGTTGACGACTTGTGACAAACTATTGAATAGTAAACACTCAGTCCTGAAATATGTTCTTTCAGACTTTAGTCTACTGAAGGCCACGAGATAAACATTTAACAACAAGAGAGCATTTCATCCAAGACCAGATATTCATCTGGTCTTGGATGAAATGCTCTCTTGTTGTTAAATAAACGTAACAAACCCTTACCAGGTTGGATCAATAGAAGAGATAGAGAAGACTCAACGAATACCGGCGTGCTTTGCCACGGAATCGTTTATCGCTGCAAGTGCGTTACAGTGATGCCCAACAGAATCCAGTGACAGATGCTACAAGAAAGATGATGGGCAGATTTACTATTAGATTTCCGAGTGGGTACATTCCCGGAAGATTCGGACAATATAACAACTTTCTCTAACATACAAAATACCCTCAAACTTCAAGAAGAATATAATAATTCCAATCCCAAAGAAAGCAGGTGTTGATAGATGTGAAAATTACCGAACTATCAGTTTAATAAGCCACTGCTGCAAAATACTAACACTAATTCTTTACAGACGAATGGAAAAAGTGATAGAAGCCGACCTCGGGGAAGATCAGTTTGGTTTCCGTAGAAATGTTGGAACACGTGAGGCAATACTGACCCTACGACTTATCTTAGAATCTAGATTAAGGAAGGGCAAACCTACGTTTCTAGCATTTGTAGACTTAGAGAAAGCTTTTGACAATGTTGATTGGAATACTATTTCAAATTCTGAAGCTGGCAGAGGTAAAATACAGAGGCCGAAAGGCTATTTACAATTTGTACAGAAACCAGATGGCAGTTATAAGAGTCGAGGGACATGAAAGGGAAGCAGTGGTTGGGAAGGGAGTGAGATAGGGTTGTAGCCTATCCCCGATGTTATTCAATCTGTATACTGAGCAAGCAGTAAAGGAAACAAAAGAAAAATTCGGAGTAGGTATTAAAATCCATGGAGAAGAAGTAAAAACTTTGAGGTTCGCCGATGGCATTGTAATTCTGTCAGAGACAACAAAGGACTTGGAAGAGCAGTTGAACGGAGTGGACAGTGTCTTGAAAGGAGGGTATAAGATGAAAATCAACAAAAGCAAATCGAGGATAATGGAATGTAGTCGAATTAAATTGGGTGATGCTGAGGGAATTAGATTAGGAAATGAGACGCTTAAAGTAGTAAAGCAGTTTTGCTATTTGGGGAGCAAAATAACTGATGATGGTCGAAGTAGGGAGAATATAAAGTGTAGACTGGCAACGGCAAGGAAAGCATTCCTGAGGAAGAGAAATTTGTTAACATCGAGTATAGATTTAAGTGTCAGGAAGTCGTTTCTGAAAGTATTTGTAGGGAGTGTAGGAAGTGAAATATGGACGATAAATAGTTAGGACAAGAAGACAATAGAAGCTTCCGAAATGTGGTGCTGCAGAAGAATGCTGAAGATTAGATGGGTAGATCACATAACTAAAAAGGGAGATATTGAACAGAATTGGAGGTGTTTGTGGCACAACTTGACTAGAAGAAGGGATCGGTTGGTAGGACATGTTCTGAGGTATCAAGGGATCACCAATTTAGTACTGGAGGGCAGGGTGGAGGGTAAAAATCGTAGAGGGAGACCAAGAGATGAATACACCAAGCAGATTCATAAGGATGTAGGCTGCAGTAGGTACTGGGAGATGAAGAAGCTTGCACAGGATAGAGTAGCATGGCGAGCTGCATCAAACCAGTCTCTGGACTGAAGACCACAACAACAACACGTCTCGCGAAGTGACCACAACGAGAAAATTCGAGAAATTAGAGCTAATACAGAGGCTTACCGACAATCATTTTCCCACACACCAATTGCGAAATGAACAGGGAAGGGGGATGTTAGTGGTACAAAAAGTTGGCCTACACCCTTCGTCAGCTTGCAAAGTGTAAATGTAGAAATTAACTCACCGAGCTTTCTCAAGCAGGTTACACTTTCTTCCAGCGCTAAGAAAATGCGTGAGGCACCTGGATGTCTCTGGAACAGTAATAACGAGTTCTTTATGAAAAAACCAAACTGCATTGAAAGCGATCGTCAAAGCATAAAGGAGCGCACGCGGTACCGCGCGTGGCATTCTCCGAAACCCAACAGTGCTCCAGGAAATACGGCGTTTAGCAACCGTTGATCACATTAAGACCGTGACGGGAGCGAATTGATTCCACAAAAGTTGGAAAATGCTTACCAGCTGTCTAAACAATACGAGTACTCGGAAGCAAGCAATAAAGGAAGTCGGCACGGTACAGCAGAGCGTTTTGTTTTCCGCCTTAGATTCACGGTACCACAGCGAGCTCGTTAATATGGAAGGCAGAGATACTTTGTCCCCTGGGTACCGTACAATAGCTACGGCCACCCATCCATTGCCCGCTCTATTCAGATCATAATTTTGTAGAGTGGAATTAAACACTCCTCCACAAAATACGGAAGAGCCATGCAAAAACACCTGCCTTTTAACATTATGAACATTGTCAATGTTGTCTACAGCTTTATAAACTGTGTGGCGTGAACGCCTGCTCCTCCTGTAGTAACGTGGCATCTCTGTGGCTCCGTACTGCTGCTCGTCCACAATCGAATGGCAGGTGTCACATTTTCTACAGCAAAGCTAGTAACAGCCATGGTACTATCTTACTGTGGTCAGTCACGTAATGTTACAAATTAAACGAGAATTATTTCTAGAATTGTACGAGAAATCTCTGGTTAAAAAGGACTCTGTACTCCAGTGGCAAGTGCTCCTCTTGTCTCCCCCCCCCCCCCCCCACCCTTTCCGTCTCTTAAGAGCCGAGGCGGCAGTGACGCAGGTGGGTGCGAGGGTCCAGAGGCGGCGGCCGCCCTTAGCCGGAGACCTTGCCTCTCGTGGCCGCGGCCGGCGTGCCAGTTTTTGCGTGCGCGCCTGCGCCCGCAAGGCCGGACGTGGCGGCCATCTGAATACAAAGAGGCCGCGGAAACCGCAGCGCCCCGACAGCGCACTATTGTACCGCCGCTAACTGGTCAACCCGCTGCTGTCGCACCTTTTCACTCCAGTGACTGCTCCGGAACACCACGCCATCAGCCGCGACGACCTCTGGCTCAGACAAATATTTAGTACAATCACATCTACATGGCTACTCTGCAATTCACACTTAAGCGCCTGGCTTGAGGGGTCATCGAACCATTTTCATACTACTTCTCTACCACTCCACTTTCGAATGGCGCGTGGGAAAAAGGAACACCTAAATCTTTCCGTTCGTGCTCTGATTTCACTTATTTTATTATTATGATCATTTCTCCCTACGTATATTTACATCTATATTTATACTCCGCAAGCCACCCAACGGTGTGTGGCGGAGGGCACTTAACGTGCCACTGTCATTACCTCCCTTTCCTGTTCCAGTCGCGTATGGTTCGCGGGAAGAACGACTGTCTGAAAGCCTCCGTGCGCGCTCGAATCTCTCTAATTTTACATTCGTGATCTCCTCGGGAGGTATAAGTAGGGGGGAAGCAATATATTAGCTACCTCATCCAGAAACGCACCCTCTCGAAACCTGGACAGCAAGCTACACCGCGATCCAGAGCGCCTCTCTTGCAGAGTCTGCCACTTGAGTTTGCTAAACATCTCCGTAACGCTATCACGCTTACCAAATAACCCTGTGACGAAACGCGCCGCTCTTCTTTGGCTTCTCTATCTCCTCTGTCAACCCGACCTGGTACGGATCCCACACTGATGAGCAATACTCAAGTATAGGTCGAACGATGTTTTGTAAGCCACCTCCTTTGTTGATGGACTACATTTTCTAAGGACTCTCCCAATGAATCTCAACCTGACACCCGCCTTACCAACAATTAATTTCATATGCTCATTCCACTTCAAATCGTTCCGCACGCATACTCCCAGATATTTTACAGAAGTAACTGTTACCAGTGTTTGTTCCGCTATCATGTAATCATACAATAAAGGACCCTTCTTTCTATGTATTCGCAATACATTCCATTTGTCTATGTTAAGGGTCAGTTGCCGCTCCCTGCACCAAGTGCCTATCCGCTGCAGATCTTCCTGCATTTCGCTGCAATTTTCTAATGCTGCAACTTCACTGTATACTACAGCATCATCCGCGAAAAGCCGCATGGAACTTGCGACACTATCTACTAGGTCATTTATATGTATTGTGAAAAGCAATGGTCCCGTAACACTCCCCTGTGACACGCCAAAGGTTGCTTCAACGCCTGTAGATGTCTCTCCGTTGCGAACAACGTGCTATGTTCTGTTTGCTAAAAACTCTTCAATCCAGTCACACAGCTGGTCTGATATTCCGTAGGCTCTTACTTTATCAGGCGACAGTGCGGAACTGTATCGTACGCCTTTCGGAAGTCACGGAAAATGGCATCTACCTGTGAGCCTGTATCTAATATTTTCTGGGTCTCATGAACAAATAAAGCGAGTTGGGTCTCACACGATCGCTGTTTCCGGAATCCATGTTGATTCCTACAGAGTAGATTCTGGGTTTCCAGAAACGACACGATACGCGAGCAAAATCATGTTCTAAAATTCTACAACAGGTCGATGTCAGAGATAAAAGTATAGTTTTGCGCATCTTCCCGACGACCCTTCTTGAAGTCTGGGACTACCTGTGCTCTTTTGCAATCATTTGGAACCTTCCGTTCCTCTAGAGACTTGCGGTACACGGCTGTTAGAAGGGGGGCAAGTTCTTTCGCGTACTCTGTGTATAATCGAATTGGTATCCCGTCAGATCCAGTAGACTTTCCTCTGTTGAGTGATTTCAATTGCTTTTCTATTCCTCGGACACTTATTTCGATGTCAGACATTTTTTCGTTTGTGCTAGGATTTAGAGAAGGAATTGCAGTGCGGTCTTCCTCTGTGAAACAGCTTCGGAAAAAGGTGTTTAGTATTTCAGCTTTACGCGTGTCATCCTGTTTCAATGCTATCATCATCCCAGAGTGTCTAGATGTGCTGTTTCGAGCCACTTACTGATTTAACGTAAGACCAGAGCTTCGTAGGATTTAGGTGGGTGTCAATAAAATATTTTCGCATTCGGAAGAGAAAGTTGATGATTGAAATTTCGTAAATAGATGTCGCCGTAAAGAAAATCGCCTTTGTTTCAGTGACTGCCACCCCAACTCGGGTATCATATGAGTGACACTCACACCTATAACACGAAAGGGGCTGCCCTTCTTTGCACTTTTTCGATGTCCTCCGTCAATCGTACCTGGTAAGGATCCGATACCGCGCAGTAACTTTCCAGCAGAGGACGGACAAATGTAATGTAGGCTGGCTCCTTAGTGGATTTGTCGCAACTTCTAAGTGTTCTGCCAACAAAGCGCGGTCTTTGTTTCGCCTTCCCCACAATATTATCTATGTGGTCTTTCCAATTTAAGTTGCTCATAATTGTAATTCCTAGGTATTTAGTCAAATTTACAGCCCTTAGATTTGTGCGATTTATCGTATACCCAAAGTTTATCGGATTTCTTTTAGTACCCATGTGGATGACTTCGCACTTTTTTTTGTTTAGTGCCAATTGCCACTTTTCGCACCATACAGAAATTCTCTCTAGATCATTTTGTAATAGGAATTGATTGTCTGATGATGATTTTACTAGACTGTATATTACAGCGCCATCTGCAAACAATCTAAGGGGCCTGGTCAGATTATCTCCTAGATCATTTTCGTAAATCAGGAACAGCAGAGGTTCAAATGGCTCTGAGCACTATGGGACTTAACTTCTGAGGTCATCAGTCCCCTAGAACTTAGAACTATTTAAACCTAACTACCCTAAGGGCATTACACACATCCATGTCCGAGGCAGGATTCGAACCTGCGACCGTAGCGGTCGCGCGGTTCCAGACTGTAGCGCCTAGAACCGCTCGGCCACCCAGACCGGCGAACAGCAGAGGGCCTAAGACACTACCTTGCAGAACGCCAGATATCACTTCTGTTCTACTCGATGATTTACCGTCTATCACCACGAACTGTGACCTCTCTGAGAGTAAATCACGAATCCAGCCACATAACTGAGACGATACTCCATATGCACGCAATTTCATTAATAGTTGCTTGTGAGGAACGGTATCAAAAGCCTTCTGGAAATCTAGGAATATGGAATCGATCAGAGATCGCTTGTCGACAGCACTCAATACTTCTCTGTTGCGCAAGAACGATATTTTCTGAATCCGTGTTGGTTATGTATCAATATTTTCTTCAAGGTGATTCATAATGTTAGAGCACAGTATATGCTCCAAAATCCTACTGCAAATTGAGGTCAGTGATATGGGTCTGTAATTCAATGGGTTACTCCTATTTCTTCTCTTGAATGTTGGTGTGACCTGGCCTCCTTTCCAGTCTTTAGGAACAGACCTTTCGTCAAGTGAGTGGTTGTATATGATTGCTAAGAAAGACGCTATTGTGTCTGCATACTCTGAAAGGAACCTGATTGGTATGCCATCTGGACTGGAAGACTTGTCTTTAAGTGATTTGAGTTGTTTCGCAACTTTTAAGATATTTACTTTTATGTTACCCATGCTAACAGCTGTTCTGGTTTCGAATTCTGGAATATTTACTTCGCAGTCTTTCGTGAAGGAATTACGGAAAACTGTATTTAGTAACTCCGCTTTAGTGACACCATCATCGGTAAAATTTCCATCTCTGTCGCGCAGTGACTGTATTGACATTTTTGCCATTGGTGTACTTTACGTACGACCAGGATCTCTCTGGGTTTTCTACCATATTTCGAGACAATTTTTCATTGTGAAAACTATTAAAAGCATCTCGCATTGACGTCCGCACTAAATTTCGAGCTTCCTTGAAACTTCGCCAGTCTTGGGGATTTTGCGTTCTTCTGAATTTGGCATACTTTTTTCGTTGCTTTTGCAACAGTGTTCTGACGTGTTTTGTGTACCATGGTGGATCAGTCCCGTCTCTTATTAACTTATGTGGTATGAATCTTTCTATTGCTGTCGACACTGTATCTTTCAATTTGAGCCATTTCTGGTCTACACTTACTTAATTAGCTTGGAAGGAATGGAGACACACTCTTAGGAAGGCATCAAGCGAATTTTTATCTGCTGTTTTAAATAGATATATTTTCCGTTTATTTTTAGTTGTTTTGGTTGATATGGTTTTAAGTCTCGCTACAAAGACCTTGTGTTCACTAATCCCTGTATCCGCCATGACGCTCTCTATTAGATCAGGATTATTTGTGGTTAAGAGGTCGTATGGGTTCATGAAGTAATTGTTCAAAGTAATTTAGTACAATTTCGGAAGATGTTTTCTGTCTTCCACCGGCTTTGAACATGTATTTTCGCCAACAACTCGGGGATAGATTGAAGTCTCCACCAATTAAAACTGTATGAGTGGGGTACTTATTTGTAATGAGATTAAAGTTTTCTTTGAAACCTTCAGCTATTTTATCATCTGAGTCGGGGGGTCGGTAGAAATAGCCAATTTTTATTTTGGTACGGCTGTTGAGCATAGCCTCTACCCATAGTAATCCGCAGGAACTACCTATTTCAACTTCACTACAAGATAAACTACTACGAACAGACACAAACACACCACTACCTACTTTATTTAATCTATCCTTTCTGAAAACGGTTTTGCACCTCTGTAAAAATTTCGGCAGAATTTATCTCCGGCTTTAGCCAGCTTTCTGTTCCTATAACGATCACAGCTTCAGTGGTTTCTATCGGCGCTTGAAGCTCTGGTACTTTTCCAGCACAGTTACGACAGTTTACAACTACAATACCGACTGTTGCCTGGTCGATTCTCGTTGTTTCTTTGCACTGTACCCTTTGAGACTGGAGCCCTTTTTGATCATTCCCTAAAAAACCGCCCACGCCACACAGCCCCTGCTACCCGTGTAGCCGCCTCATGTGTGTTGTGGACACCTGACCTATTTAGCGGAACCCGAAACCCAAAGCAATTCACTCACCCTAATGCTCCACCAGTGTGACTGCCCGCATCATCTGTTCAAGATGCTGAACTCTTTCTTACGCAGTAGAAAATTTTATGTAAACTTAGGTAACAGTAGTGTTAAGCGAATTGAGGCAGGAATGCCCCAGTAACACCCCGTACAGTATTTTTATGAATGACGCGCCAGGCGACACAGCATACTTTTGTCCTCTTCGAGCATGGCACTGCTGTGTTCGCCAGTCACCCGAAACCCAATTATTCAACGGCATCTCGACCAGATTACACAGCGGTGTAATTTCTAGAAAATTAAAATTAATCCAACCAATTGCAATTTCATAGTGTTCACAGCCAGGAGACCCCCAAACCGTCAAATCTCTATTCCCTGACACGATTAAATACTTAGGTCTGAACTCTTGAGCAATGAACACACATCCGATGGCTGTAGTCGGGGTAGAATATACCAGTTACAACTTTTGCTCAAGGGCAATGAACAGACCACCAGAGTCGAGCTGCGCATACGGAAGTTCGTGGTCCTTGCAACTTTACTTCGTGGCTGCGAGATCTGGGACATGGCCGCAGATTCTCACATTATCAGTCATTCAACAGGAAACATAATCATTTCACACAGACTCAGAAAGTTTCCCTCGTAAGCTGATCACGGCCATCGGGTCAACTACAAACATTATGGTCGGTCGGTCGGTCGAATGCACAAGACCGCTTTGCACGTAGGCAGCTACTACACCCACTTTGTTCACGCAGACAACTAATAGTATTTCACTTACACCTTGACTGTTATATCTGCAGCAGCTGCCACCAGCTGAAAGTAACGCATTACAAAATATTAGTTATGCTGTAATAGAACCCAATTATCCCGTCTTCCCTTGATACATTAATCAGATGTCTCCCTAAATCGGTCAAAATTTAGTTACGAAATTTATTCACTGCTTGCGAATTCTTTGACATCAGCTGTTTTGGGCATTTTTATAATACAATTTTTTCCGGATCTGGACTGGAACTCAAATTTTCGGCTTATCGCGAGCTCATCTTAACCATTTCGGCAATCCGCCCACGCTCACCGGACCGATCCGAATCTCCATATGGCACAGCGTCTGCATCCCCTAATGAAACCGCCGGCCAGAGTGGCCGTGCCGTTATAGGCGCTGCAGTCTGGAACAGAGCGACCGCTACGGTCGCAGGTTCGAATCCTATCTCGGGCATGGATGTGTGTGATGTCCTTAGGTTAGTTAGGTTTAATTAGTTCTAAGTTCTAGGCGACTGATGACGTCAGAAAAGTCGCATAGTGCTCAGAGCCATTTTGAACCCTAATGAAACCACTGTTACGGGAGCCAGACAAAAGTTGTGTTCTAAGCAACATCGGTGATAGTTTCAAAAACACTGCATGGCGGATAGTCAAGAAAATGTGCACGGCATATCTCAGAGGTAAAAGAAGCACAACAGGATCCTTGAGAGAGCACACATTCAGATACAGCCACAGAAATTGATGTAGATGCACACATAGAAAATGACACACAACAACATTAGATACAGACTCATAACACAAGGATACAACGCCTAAATTAGATAAATAATTGTATGAAAAGCAGACATAGCACGTGATTGGCTTATGCATCTAAACTGCACTTGAAATATGAAAACTAAATAATGTAAACAAATATGGTTAATACAAGCAAGGACATAATCACTGTACTCAAGAAATACGGCATATGGGGAGGCAAGGGTCGAAGTTTGGAGTTCCTAGTCTTCCACCCCGCCTATGGCACTGCAGAAGGGAAACAGCACCAGGCACACAAACGTACAACATAGTAGCACACAGACATCATGTAGAACAGTGTCTAGATATAATAACATGCATAGCGCAAAGGGTATGCCAGACGTAAGAACTCAAAAGACGTAACAAGTAGTACTTGTTCTTAGCCAGTAGAAACAAATACACAGTCACTCATGATGAATTTCATTTATTAATCTCGGAAGACATTTTATACGGTACTGCAGGCAGGACAGGTTCGATGTTTCTGCCAAGGCTCTCCCCACGTGGAATAGCAACACCACGAATCGTAATTTATACGTTATATTTCGTTTTAACAGTAAAAGTAAATTTACCGATAGCCCACTTCCCATCTTTCTACTGTTTTATTCTAAATTACTAATATTTATTTATAAATGTAATTTTCTTAGTAATTCGTCATCATTAACCTTGTTTTATTACTCAAAACAATTTTTGCCAGTCAGATGAAACATGTACTATTACATGTAAAATTGTATAATATACGACCTGCTTTTTAAAATATCAGGAAACAGGCCTTTAAATGTACAATAAATGAAACGAGTCCCCTAATGCTGGCAACATTACTTGGATAGGCGCATTAGGGAAAATGAAACTACGTGTTGAACGGTATATCGCTGTTTTTATCCGTTTACGCTCGTAATACTTACTTTACAATGTCTGGTCTTTCCGGTCTGAGTCGTCAGCACTCTCTCTTGCTTCAGACATGCATTCATGTCTCAAGGAACAGTCGTTGTAAAATAAGCAAAATTTAAATAGCATACTGGCTGACTCCATGCCTCCAGAGTCTAGATCGTATATTTAGATCGCCGGCCTAAATTTTTACGTTCAATATCTAGTGAGACTACACTTTCTATCACCCCCCCAGGGGATCCACAACTCTTTTGTGGATACGTGCGTCGCGAGCACGGGACCCCGAGCTGATGTGGCCTTCCTTCCTTTCCGGGCTGCATACCTTCCCTTTCCGCATCCTTCCCCATCCCCCATCTTCGCCCCCCCCCCTCACCTCTGGCTCTTTCCTTCCTTTTCTCCCCCTCTGGGGGAATGGTTTGTGCCTACGTCCGGAGACGGACACTTGTAAATGTACCACATTCCTCGCCTTCCTTACTTGTAAGTCTTCGTCCTTCCTTTGTCCCTCTCTTTTCCTTACCTTTTCCTTACCTTTTCTCTCTACCCTTTTCTCCGCTGCGGCGTTTGAGACCTCTTCTTTCCTTTCCCTTTCTCTTTCTTCCTCCCTGTGCGTGTCTGAAGGCCGACCCACGCACTTCCATGCGTAGCCGGTGACGGGGTAACGCGTAATTCCCCGCCCCGGGTAGACAGGTAGGACACGTACGTACCCCCTGGTAACGGCCAGGCCCAGGGAGGGGTGATTACCCGAGCTGATACCTTCCGAAAGTGCCGATTGGTCCCTCCGTCCGTTTGTCGGGAGGTGTGACCTGAGGTGTGAACAATCACCTAAGGCGGGAGTGCCCTCAGAGAGGGCCCCCACAAGGGAGGAGCGCGCCATCGGAGACGCCGGTAATCATGGGGGATTCTTCCGCAATGGTTTCCTCATCTTCCACTATGTCTGCTCACAAACGTAAGTTCACTGAGTCTCAACCACAGTCAGTTCTTCCATCGTTGCCACAGTTCCTTGTTGTTTCTCGGTCTGACGAAGGTCACGACTTCTCCACAGTCAACCCTTTCATAATTCAGAAAGGTGTCGACGCAATTGCAGGTCCTGTAAAGTCTTGTTCCAGATTACGGAATGGCACCCTGTTGTTAGAAACACACAGTGCCCTCCAGGCACAAAAATTGCTGCGTACCTCACTACTACACACTTTCCCTGTCCGGGTGGAACCGCACCGTACCTTAAATTCCTCGCGTGGAGTTGTTTATACACGCTCCCTCGATGGACTGTCTGACGAAGAAATTCAGCACTACCTGTCAGACCAGGGCGTAACGGCTGTTCATAGGGTTATGAAAAGGGTTGACACGAAGATCATTCCAACCCGCACTGTCTTTTTGACATTTGACAAAGTGCAACTCCCTTCGAAAATCAAAGCAGGCTATGAGATAATTTCCGTTCGTCCTTACGTCCCAAACCCTACGCGTTGCTATCGGTGCCAGCGATTCAATCACACCAGCCAGTCCTGTTCTAATCCGGCCAAATGTGTTACGTGTGGCAGGGATGCCCATGAGGGTGCTTGTCCACCTCCATCCCCTCGCTGCATCAACTGTATGGGTGACCACGCTGCTTCCTCTAGAGATTGCCCAGTTTTTAAGGACGAAAAGCTCATCCAGGAAATAAGAGTGAAGGAAAAGGTGTCGACCTTTGCTGCTCGGAAGTTGTTCGCCAGTCGACAGCCCACCGTGCCTCAGACAGGCAAATACAGCACTGTCCTTGCTTCTCCTCGGCCAACAAAGGAGGCGGCCACGCAGACTTGCGACCTCACCTTTAGTGCCACGGTCGTCCGATCGGCCAGCGCAAAGATTGCCCGTTCAACTTCACCACTTTCGCCTGCCCACTCTTTGGCTCACCCTTCGTCGGGTTCTGCTAAATCTCGAGCCCAAAAGTCAGACACCAAGTCTTCGAAGAAAGAGCATACTCGTGAAGAGTTTTTACGTACGGCAACTTCACCACCATCGGTTCCTCCTTCCTCTAAACCTCATACTTCCAAGAAGGCTACAAAGAAACCCAGTTCCTCTCCTTCTCCGCCAAGGCGTGTCCCATCCACAGCGCCACCTGGCGGAAATCGCCCTCGGCCGTCTTCTGTGTCGCCGAGGCGCACTGCTGGTGGCCGGTCAACCGGCCGATCGCTGGTGGCAGGAGCTGCTCCTGACCAACCTATGGATCAGGATCTTCTGCCTTCGGCCGAATGCCATTCCATGCTGTCGGTCGCAAGCTCTGAGCAGTCGTTGAGTTGACAGCACCCTTGGTCACATTCCTCCATTTTCTGTTCACCATATGTCCATTATCCACTGGAATATCCGCGGCATTCGAGCCAATCGGGATGAATTGTCGATCCTCTTACGATCCTACTCGCCGGTCATCTTCTGTCTTCAGGAAACAAAGCTGCGTCCTAATGACCGCTTTGTTCTCCCTCATTTTCAGTCCGTCCGATATGACCTCCCCTCTGTGGAAGGCACTCCAGCCCATGGAGGACTCATGATTCTTCTCCATGATACTCTCCATTATCATCCAATCCCCTTAGACAGTTCCTTCCAAGCTGTCGCCGTCCGTCTTTCCCTTTCTGGATACACGTTCTCTCTTTGTACTGTATACATTCCATCGTCCACACCAATGGCACGAGCTGATCTCCTTCATCTTCTTGGTCAGCTTCCACCCCCCTATTTGCTGGTTGGGGACTTCAATGCCCACCACCCGCTTTGGGGATCTCCACATCCTTGTCCACGTGGCTCCCTATTGCTAGACGTCTTCCACCAAGCGGATCTAGTTTGCCTCAACACTGGGGTCCCCACGTTTTTGTCTGCCTCCACGACAAATTTATCTCATTTGGACCTTGCGATCGGTACTGTTCCGCTTGCTCGGCGCTTCGAATGGTTCGCCCTTGATGATACACACTCGAGTGACCACTTTCCATGTGTCCTTAGGCTGCAGCCTCAACTGCCATATATGCGCCCGCGACGCTGGAAGTTTGCCCAAGCCGATTGGACACTTTTTTCGTCTCTAGCGACATTCGATGACCGTCGCTTTCCCAGCGTCGACGATGAGGTCACACATATTACCGACGTTATTCTTACAGCTGCGGAACGTTCCATTCCACGCACCTCCGAATTGCCCCGGCGCCCCCCAGTTCCTTGGTGGAACGAGGCATGCCGTGACGCAATCCGTGAGCGGCGACGTGCTCTTCGCATTTTCCGTCACCATCCTACTTTAGCAAACTGTATCCGCTATAAGCAACTCCGTGCGCGATGCCGTCGCGTCATCCGCGATAGCAAGAAGGCAAGCTGGCAATTCTTTATTAGCTCTTTTAACACCTTCACTCCCTCCTCGGAAGTTTGGAGTCGGCTTCGACGATTCTCCGGCGCGTCTAGTTTCTCCCCGGTCTCTGGGCTCACTGTCGCGCATGATACCTTAGTGGACCCCGTCGCAATTTCTAACTCATTGGGTCAGCACTTTGCTGAGATTTCGAGCTCTTCAAATTACCCGCCAGCGTTTCTCCCGAAGAAACGTGCAGCGGAAGTGCGACCTCTTGCTTTCTCCTCTCAAAATCGCGAAAGCTACAATAGTATTTTCTCCATGCGGGAACTCCAACATGCCCTCTCCTCTTCTCGCTCCTCCGCCCCTGGATCGGATGGTATCCATGTCCAAATGTTGCTGCATTTATCAACCCATAGTCTGCGTTACCTCCTTCGCCTTTATAATCGAATTTGGACCGACAGTACCTTTCCCAGACGATGGCGGGAAGCTATCGTCGTTCCCATTCCGAAACCTGGAAAGGACAAACATCTCCCCTCTAGTTATCGCCCCATTTCTCTCACGAGTAGTGTCTGTAAGATTTTGGAGCGTATGGTGAATTACCGTTTAGCTTGGTGGCTGGAATCCCGCAGTCTTTTAACACCTGCCCAATGCGGATTCCGAAAGCATCGCTCTGCAGTTGACCATCTTGTTGCTCTCTCCACTTATATCATGAACAATTTTCTCCGGAAACGCCAAACAGTAGCAATATTTTTTGATCTGGAGAGAGCATACGATACCTGTTGGAGGACAGGCATCCTCCGCACACTGTTCTCTTGGGGCTTTCGAGGCCGGCTGCCCCTTTTTCTTCGCGAATTTATGGCAGAGCGAACATTTAGGGTGCGGGTGAACACTACTCTCTCCCGTACTTTCTCTCAAGAAAACGGGGTACCCCAGGGCTCCGTGCTGAGTGTTGTACTGTTTGCCATCGCTATAAATCCAATTATGGATTGTCTCCTTCCTGACGTCTCGGGCTCCCTCTTTGTGGACGATTTTGCGATCTACTACAGCTCTCAACGGACCAGCCTTCTTGAACGACGTCTTCAAGGATGTCTCGATCGCCTCCACTCTTGGAGCCTCGACACCGGCTTCCGTTTTTCTCCCAGTAAGACCGTTTGTATTAATTTTTGGCGACGTAAGGAGTTTCTTCCGCCCTCCTTACATCTAGGTCCTGTCAACCTTCCGTTTTCAGACGTCACTAAATTCTTGGGTCTTATGTTTGATAGAAAACTGTGCTGGTCCTCCCACGTTTCCTATCTTTCGGCTCGCTGTCTGCGAACGCTCAACGCTCTCCGTGTCCTGAATGGTACCTCCTGGGGAGCGGACCGAGTGGTCCTTCTCCGCCTCTATCGCGCCTTAGTGCGCTCGAAATTGGACTATGGAAGCATCGTCTACTCCTCTGCTCGGCCGTCTATTCTTCGGCGTCTCGACTCTATCCACCACCGTGGATTACGTTTAGCGTCTGGAGCTTTTTACACTAGCCCTGTGGAAAGCCTTTATGCTGAGACTGCTGAACCTCCGCTGTCCAATCGGCGAGCGGTCCTTCTGAGCCGTTATGCTAGCCATCTATCTTCTATGCCTGCTAATCCAGCCCACGACCCTTTTTTCGACGCCTCCTTTGATGTAGGGTATGCAGGCCGCTCCTCCTCCCTACTACCCCCGGGAGTCCGCTTCCGTCAACTGCTCCATTCTCTTTCCTTCCGCTTTCCTAAAACCTTCTTGACAACTTGGGGTACAGCACCGCCTTGGCTTCGTCCCCGGATCTGTCTGCTCCGTGATCTTTGTCAATTTCCCAAGGATGGTACGCCTTCACTTGTTTATCGTCGGGCATTTGCTGCTCTATGTGCACAAATGACAGACGCCACCTTTATTTACACCGACGGCTCGAAAACATCGTTGGGTGTAGGGAGTGCCTATATTGTTGGCGACGCCCCAAATCACTTTCGGCTTCCCGACCAGTGTTCTGTTTATACTGCGGAGCTTTTCGCTGTTCTCCAGGCTGTCCACTACATCCGCCGCCATCAGCGGATACAGTACGTAATCTGCTCAGATTCTCTCAGCTCTCTCCTCAGTCTCCAAGCTCTTTACCCTGTGCACCCTCTGGTCCACCGGATTCAGGACTGTCTGCGCTTGCTCCACCTGGGGGGCGTCTCGGTGGCGTTCCTCTGGCTCCCGGGACACGCTGGTATCTGTGGGAATGAGGCGGCTGATATAGCAGCCAAGGCTGCAGTTTCTCTTCCTCGGCCAGCTATTCAGTCGCTTCCCTTCACCGATCTACGGAGCGGTTTATGTCGCAAAGTTGCTCATTTATGGCATGCGCATTGGTCAACACTTCCCCGCAATAAATTGCGGGAAGTGAAAGCCCTTCCTTGCGCTTGGACCTCTTCCTCCCGAACGAGTCGTCGGGAGGAGGTAATTTTAGCTAGACTCCGGATAGGGCACTGTCGTTTTAGCCATCGGCATCTTTTAAGCGGCGATCCTCCCCCACTCTGTCCCCACTGCTCTCAGCTGTGGACGGTAAGACACCTTTTAATTGAATGCCCCTATTTTAATCCGTTACGCTCCCGTCTACAGCTATCGCCTGATCTATCGTCGATTTTAGCAGATGACACGCGCTCAGCCGACCGCGTTCTCCAGTTTATTAGTGACAGTGAAATGACGTCAGTCATTTGAAGTTTTATCGGGGACCATCAACCCCTCTCTGTAGTGGACTTTTAAGCCTTGTTTCTGCTTTTCGTGTCCAATTTTTTGAGTTTTGTTCCCATTTTTGCTGTTTTCCATTTTCAGTTTTTATTCTTTCCTCAGTCGCGGACCGGGCGCTAATGACCGTAGCAGTTTTGCGCCCTAAAACCAAAATAAAAAAAAAAAAAAAAAAAAAAAACTTTCTATCACCCTTTACTTCAGTATATAAGATCAGCGGGTTCCTCTTTTGGTCGGTAACACACAGGACGAGTACAAACCAGCAAGCTTGACCACAGTAAAACACAGACATTTCACAAACACAAAGGACGGATTGACTACAGGGAACGAAACGTAAGTATAAATAGAAAAAAACCTTTATTCGCCTCAAAACAATTAGTCGGCACCAATTTGGCGAAATGTAATAAAGCTTTAACTACGCTTACGAACGCCATCCCAGCACTGGTAATAAATCGAAGGTGTAGCGCAGCTCTCTTCTCCCTATCAAAGACAATGTTGTTCAAGTGGAGATTGCTACATCTCTCCCCACGCTGGAATGCCTCTGTATTTCTCTCCCAGCCACACACTATTAATACAGATGAAAATGTTCAGTCACATGGGTAATCGACGTTTAGGCCTACACTCGTCCACTGTCTGTACTGCGCGTTCATTTTGTCGGCACCAGCAATCACACTAAGCAACTCTCACAGAGAGCTCGTACGCTATACTCAGCGAACATAGACGTCGCCTGCAGGGACAAAGTAGCATTAAGAAGTTAACGAACAGATAAAAAGCTCACCTTAGCACTATCGTCAAGATAGTGCTGAACGTGTTTCCCTCAAACCAATGAATATCAGATGATGACCTTACCTGTGGAGCGAAACCAGTAAATCACAATAATCAGCCAGAACACTATTACCAACTACCTGCTATCGATATAAAACCGTCCAGGCGATAGCAGCTTCACCTAGCAAGGAATAACTGCTAGTCACACACATGCACGCTGCATGTACACTACTGGCTATTAAAATTGCTACACCACGAAGATGACGTGCTACAGACGCGAAATTTAACCGACAGGAATAAGATGCTGTGATATGTAAATGATTAGCTTTTCAGAGCATTCACACAAGGTTTGCGCCGGTGGCGACACCTATAACGTGCTGACATGAAAGTTTCCAATCGATTTCTCATACACAAACAGCAGTTGACCGACGCTGCCTGTTGAAACGTTGTTATGCCTCGTGTAAAGAGGAGAAATGCATAACATCACGTTTTCGACTTTGATAAAGGTCGGGTTGTAGCCTATCGCGATTGCGGTTTATCGTATCGCGACATTGCTGCTCGCGTTGGTCGAGATCCGATGACTATTAGCAGAATATGGAATCGGTCGGTTCAGGATGGTAATACGGGTCGCCGTGCTGGATCCCAACGACCTCGTATCACTAGCAGTCGAGATGACAGGCATCTTATCCGCATGGCTGTAACGGATCGTGCAGCCACGTCTCGATCCCTGAGTCAACAGATGCGGATGTTTGCAAGACAACAACCATCTGCACGAACAGTTAGACGAAGTTTGCAGCAGCATGGACTATCAGCTCGGAGACCATGGCACTCGTCGGTGAAGAGAACCCGACACAGTTTATCATGGTGTTCCCTTACCCACCTTCTCGAAGCAGCATAGCCCTTCCAGTTTCTTGCAAAAGGGCAATGTGAAATCATGTTGAATTCTCGAAGGGGCACTCCTAGCATTTATTGCTTTAATGTAACGAGGCTCCCACGGGCTAAGATGGAAACGGCCCTCCAAAGTACGCTGATATATTAAATAGTATGGAGAAACAGCATTGTCCCTTTCACGATATCAAACCCCGAGCTTTACTGCAGAAAATACAATGATGTGCTTTATTTTGTCCTCCGTTACACAGATTTGGCGCAAAGATGTTTCCGATAAAGGAAATCTATGCAAGTGATGAGGGTGGCGCAAATTCTGAGCAGTCCATTATGCTCTTCTGAATTTTTTTTTACCGTCAGTATATATTTTGGGTCTTGTTTACTTCCGCTGTTCACCAATCACTCTGGTGCCAAGATAGTGAAATTCGTTCACTACTCTCAGCGTCTCATATCCTAATCTGCTTCCTCAACCCTAGACTACTAAACTCTCGTAAAATTCATGGTTGCAGTGGGTACCAGTTCGCGGTTCCCGCCAATACGGTAATCTCCACATAGGTTGTAACATAGCACTTTTTTACTCATTTTGCGTGTGACGTTCTATTGGAAACCTTATAATTGTTATTAACTAATACATAAACTATAAGTTATGATTTCCTGTGAATCAAATACGGAGTAGTAAATATTACGACGTTTTAGTAACAATGCACTATTTTCCCCGTTCTAATGTCGCATAGTTAATCAGATTGTTACTCATTATCTTCTTTCCAAACTCGTGATTAGTTTACTTTCCTGTTTGCTCTACGAATATACATCATGAACTGGAGGATGGGTTACAACCCCTGACCGCCTCCCCTCCCTCAATTACTGCCTCCGTTTCATGTGCCTCATTTTTTTCTGTAAGAGATGCATATAACAGCTTCCTGTATTCTATTCAAGATAACTCCAGAAAGTCAGTGTGTATTTGCAACGTTATCAAAAGCTTTTGGGTAACTCTACAAACGCCATAAATGTGTACTACTATCCACCTTCTAAGACTTAGGTTCAGTGTTGCCTCACGTTCACCACATTTCTCCCACTCAAACTGTTGTTCCTGCAGGTCGGCTTCTACCAGTCTTTCCATTATTCTGTAAATAAGTGGTGTTAGTATTTTGCAATTACGACTTATTAAACTCATGGACCGGTAATCATATGTTAGCACCTGCCTTTGATGGAGGAATCATTCCGTTTTTTCTGAAGTCTATGCTTTGTCACGCTGAACAGCTTTGTCATGGTGATTCGCACACGAATTTTTAATAATTGTATCTAAAGTAGTCTACACTTAATACTTTGTTTAGACTTAGGTCTTACATTGCTCTGTCAAATTCTTCTTACAGTATCCCTGATAAATTCATCTTAACTATTTCTTTTTTCTGAATTCTCTAATGCAGATACTCCGTTAAGGGATGTAACATTCCAAGTTGTGACATGTGAAACACACCAAATTTTTGCCTTCTGAATCTCCACTGGAGTTACTATTGGAGGACTGTGTTACCTCCGGAATATATTTCCCAGGAAGATAGTATCATCATTAAATCTTGCATTAGAGCTAAATGCTGAAACTACAACGATCATGCTACAGTACCAACACAAAGGCCATGTTGGTTAATGTTACCCTGTCACATCATTCACTCCTTTGCCGCTGTATCTAATGAACACGATACTGCCCCTCTTCAGAATCATATGTTATTCTGAACTCTTCGCAGATACTTCTGATATCGTTGCACGCAAGGTACGTCCGTTAGCGTAGTTGAGGCAGGCAAGAGCGCCAAATTCAATGTTAGGCTCCTACTGCCGTCTTGTATACATCTTGAAAGGGCAGTTTACGCACTTAGGCTCTCTGTTTTCTTAGCACTATATTTCTCCAATTTCGTGCGTATTTTTCCCTGTTTAAGAGATTTATTCTCGCGTATTGTAACTAATTGTAAATTCAAGCAGTTAGTAGCGAACTACTTATTCACGTGTTTGTCTGAAGAACCAGAAACATTTCGTTTTAGGTCTCGTAAGCTTCAGTCTGGCCTCTACTGCCGTCTCGTATATACCCGGAAAGGGCAAGTCACGTATTTAGCGTCTTCTGTGTTTTCTTAGTTTTTTAAATTTCGCGCGTGTTTTTCCCTGTTGTTGTTTTCTTCTTCAGTCCGTAGACTGGTTTGATGCAGCTCTTCATGCTATTCTATATTGTATGAGCTTCTTCATTTGCGACTAACTACTGCAACCTCCATCCTTCTCAATCCGTTTTCGTATTCATCTCTTGGTCTCCCCCTACGATTTTTACCACCCACATACCCCTCCAATACTAAATTGGTGATCCCTAGATTTCTCAAAATGGGTCATATCAACCGATCCCTTCTTTTGGTCAAGTTGCGTCACAAAATTCTTGTCTCCCAATCCTATTCAGTACCTCCTCAATAGTTATGTGATCGACGCATCTACTCATCAACATTCTTCTGTAGCAGCACATTTCGAAAGCTTCTATTCTCTTTTTGTGTAAACTGTTTATAGTCCGTTTCACTTCCCTACATGGCTACACACCAGACAAATACCGCCAGACAAGACTTCCTGGCGTTTAAATCTATATTCGATGTTCTCTTCTTCAGAAATACATTTATTGACGTTGCCAGACTACGTTTTATATTCTTTCTACTTCAGCCATCATCATTATCTACATCTCCCAAATACTCCGTAGTCAATATCTGCCGTTACAATGTTTGTGCGACGACTAAAAGGAGTAACCGTGTTACGATCTACTGCGACGAAACAATTTAGTAAGGCCGAATTCAGTGTATCGGCCTTCTCTCAATTATCTTCCGTTTCGGTGCCAGTATGGTCACTGAGTGACTGGATAGATGATTTGGATTCATTTGTTGAATCTTCGTACGACCAAAACCTCTTAGCGATTTTTCTCAGGTCAATTGACCAAGTTTTACTTTCAAAGTCATTGAACGCTTCTCTCATTGCTCTTCTTACCTCATTTTCGTTTCGTTCAGCTGTTTGTCAATTTGTTTTTTATTTCTCTTGAATTTGAGACGAAGTTCTTTCTTTTACATAAAAATTTTCTAAAAAGTCCATGAAACCACGGTGGGTCTTTCTCATTCCTTAAGACCTTACTCGGAACACACTTGTCTGTTTGCTAAGCAAAAATATCTTCCTTAACATCCTTAGACCCGTGGTCATGGATGCTGTCACACCCTTATGATCACTGATACGTTCCTCTATGTTAACTGATTCTATAAGTTCAGGTCTAAGACGTTACCATCACAAGCTGATTGACTATCTGCTCTGATATTTTTCTCCCCAAGTAGTAAAACTTATCTACTGCTTTAATTTTGTAGTTTCTTAATCTAATTCCTTCAGCATCACCTGATTTAATTCAACTACATTCCATTATCCTCGTTTCGCTTTTGTTGTTGTTCATCTTGTATTCTCTTTCCAAGACACTGCCCACTGCGATCAACTCTCTTTCAAGTCCTTTACGGTCTCTGACAGAATTATGTCATCGGCAAACCTCAAAGTTTTTATTTCTTCCCCCTGAACTTCAATTCATGCTCCAAATTTTCCTTTGCTTTCCTTTACGGCTCGCTCAGTGTACAGATTGATTAACATTGGGATGGGCTACAACCCTGTCTCACTCCTTTCTCAATAATTGCTTCCCTTTCATGCCCCTCGACTTTTATAACTACCGTCTGGTTTCTGTAAACGTTGTAAATATCACTTTGCTCCCTATATTTTACCCAGAATTCACAATTTCAGCCGGCCGAAGTGGCCGCGCGGTTCTGGCGCTGCAGTCTGGAACCGCGAGACCGCTACGGTCGCAGGTTCGAATCCTGCCTCGGGCATGGATGTGTGTGATGTCCTTAGGTTAGTTAGGTTTAACTAGTTCTAAGTTCTAGGGGACTAATGACCTCAGCAGTTGAGTCCCATAGTGCTCAGAGCCATCTGAACCACAATTTCAATGAGAGTATTCCAGTCATCGTTGTCAAAAGCTTTCCCTAAGTATATAAATACTATAAATATTGGTTTGTCTTTCCTTTATCTGTCTTGTAAGATATGTCGTAGGGTCAGTATTGCCTCGCGTGTTCCTATACTTCTCCGGAATCCAAACTGACCTTCCCCGAGTCTGGCTTTTAGTATTTTTTCCATTGTTCTGTTAAAAATTCGTGTTAGTACTTTGCAACTAAGTCTTATTAAGCTCACAGTTCGATACTGCTTTCTTTTGAAATAGAATTACTACGTTCTTCCTGAAATTTTAGGGTATTTCGTCTCTCTTACATGTTGCACATCAAATGGAAGAGTTTTGTCATGGATGGCTCTCCCAAGGCTACCAGTAATTGTCAAATTTTTCTCTGTTTAAGAGATTTAGTCTTAAGTTTTTGTAATTGTAAAATGTTGTCAGGCTGTCTATAATGCAACTTTCATTTCTGCTGAACAACTAGTTTCACACCTCAAGGGAGTCAGCCTCCATTGGTGCCACGTGACGAGGTTGGACAGTTGTATATCTCTGTTTCTGTCTGTCCTTTTATATTCGATTCTTAAGTTAATAATGTTGGGATGGGTAGGATGTGCGCATGCTGTGTGCGGACGTAGGAGCAGCTGGCCGCATTTCGGGAAGAGCTGCATGTGCTCTTGACTACGGTTAGTCGTCTTCAGGCTGGTGCCTCGGCGTGTAGCGGTGGCACAACATCTGGAGCGCTGCGTGAGACTCCTCATGTGTCACTTGGTTTGCCTACAGGCTTTACTGCCGAGTGTACCCGATGCGGTGGATACACCTTCGCAGGAGAATGAGTGGTAAAACGTTTGCGTTGCTCGAGGCAGAAGGCTAATGTGGAGACCGGCCTTCTGGCATCACCCATTCACCCAGTTAACGTCCAGGTGGCTGTTCCTTCAGCACGGTCCGAGCAGCCACACGGACGAAGGTTTTACTAGTTAACAGGTGCGTTATGAAGCCCCTTTAGATAGCGTTTAGGTCTGGAAAGAAAGCCAATGTGCACTCGGTACGTCTACGTGGGTAACCACATCAGAGATGTGCAGGAGGCCTCACCTGCACCTGTTGAGTGTGCAGAGTGCAATTGTGGGCAAGTTGTGGCTCAAGTTGGCGCCAACGACGCCTGTCGCTTTGGTTCTGAGGCCATCCTCAGTTCGAACAGACGGCTGGTGGATGTGGTGAAGGCTGATGGACTCGTGCGTGGGATGCAAGCGGAGTCCGCAGTTTGCAGCATTGTTCTCAGAGTCGATGAGAGTCCGTTGGCTTGGTGCTGAGTGGAGGTCTCAAGCAAAGCAACCAAAGGCTTCGTCGACTGTGTGACTGCAGATTTGTAAACCTTTGTTGTCGGGTGTGGAATTGTAGGATTCCCCTTGACATATTAGGAGTGCACTACACACAGGAACCAGCCACTCCGGTAGCCCCCCCCCCTGCGGGTCCGGGGATTAGAATAGGCCCGAGGTATTCCTGCCTGTCGTAAGAGGCGACTAAAAGGAGTCCCTCCCCCTCAAGGGGGTAGTTAGCGCCTGCGTCCGGAGACGGACGGTTCCACGACCTCTATTTGCGGTCATTTTGCTTTTTCACTTCTCGTTTCTTCCTTCCTTTGGTTGGTTCCTTTCCTTGCTCTTCTCCACCTCACTGTCTTCGTCACTCTTTCCCCTGCAAAATCTCCTTGCCCTCTCATTGCCTCCTTCTCCTTGCCTTCTCATTGCCTTCTTCTCCTTGCCTTCTCTGATCTCCGCCTCGGCGTTTGAGACAGTCTGTCCCCTCTCTCTCTCCTTTTTCCTCTTCTTCCTTCCTCCCTGTGCGCGCCTGAAGGCCGACCCACGCGTTCGCACGCGTAGCCGGTGACGGGGTAACGCGTAATTCCCCGCCCTGGGTAGACATGTAAGGCACGCGCGTACCCCCTGGTAAAGGCCAGGCCCGGGGAGGGGTGATTGCCTGAGCTGATACCTTCTGACCATGCCGATTGGTCCCTCCGTCTGTTTCTCGGGAGGTGTGACCTGAGGTGTAAACATTCACCTAAGGCGGGAGTGCCCTCTGAGAGGGTCCCCACAAGGAAGGAGCGCGCCATCGGAGACGCTGGCAATCATGGGGGATTCCTCCGCAATGGATTTCACTCCATCTCTCTCGACTTCTGCCCAAAAACGGAAACTTGACCAGCTACCAGTGACAAAAGTACTACCGCCTGCCCCACAGTTCCTCGTCGTTTCCCGATCTGAGGACGGAAAGGATTTTTCCTCTGTCAACCCTTTCGTTATC
This sequence comes from Schistocerca nitens, assembly GCF_023898315.1. Classification (NCBI taxonomy): domain Eukaryota; kingdom Metazoa; phylum Arthropoda; class Insecta; order Orthoptera; family Acrididae; genus Schistocerca; species Schistocerca nitens. The sequence goes on from NC_064614.1 coordinate 1,009,785,883, forward strand.
CAGAAGGGCGTAGATGCCATAGCCGGATCTGTCAAATCTTGTACCAGGTTGCGTAACGGTACCTTATTACTCGAAGCTGAGAGCGCCTTTCAGGCACAAAAACTGCTTCGGGCCACACTCCTGTACACGTTCCCTGTCCGGGTGGAGGCTCACCGAACTTTGAATTCGTCTCGTGGTGTGGTCTATACTAGATCCCTCGACGGCTTGACTGACGAGGAGATTCAATCTTTCCTCGCTGAGCAGGGCGTGACGGCTGTCCATAGGGTCATGAAAAAGGTCAACAATGACCTTGTACCGACCCGGACACTTTTCTTGACCTTCGATAGTGTTAAGCTGCCATCGCGCATCAAGGCGGGCTACGAGGTTATTTCTGTTCGCCCCTATGTCCCGACACCTACGCGCTGCTACCAGTGTCAGCGTTTCAATCACACTCGACAGTCTTGTTCCAATGCGGCTAAATGTGTCACTTGTGGCAGGGATGCCCATGAGGGTGACTGTCCACCTCCGTCTCCTCGTTGTGTGAACTGTCAGGGTGACCATGCCGCATCATCCCGCGACTGTCCTGTCTATAAGGAAGAACGCTGTATCCAAGAAATTCGGGTCAAAGAGAAAGTGTCCACCTCGGCTGCTCGCAAGCTATTGGCTAGTAGGAAGCCCACGCTGCTCCCAGCGGGGAAATACAGTACTGTCCTCGCCTCTCCTCGGACTACCAGGGAGGTGGCAACCCAGACATGCGATCTGACCTTCAGCACCACGGTCGTCCGTTCGGCCAGTGCTAAGATTGCGCGGTCGACGTCTCCTCTTCCTCCCATCACCCCACAGACACCAGCCCCTTCATCAGCTTCTGCTAAGACGAAGACCCAGAAGTCAGATGCACGGGCCTTCAATAAGGAACCGTCCCGTACAGACTTCCTACGTACCTCGACCTCCCAGCCTTCGACCGGTACTTCCACCAAACGACCTTCGAAGAAGGCTCATAGGATGCACAGTTCTCCTTCTCCGCCACGGCGCATTTCTTCTCCTGCGCCACCCAGCGGTTGCCGCCCCAGGCCGTCATCCGTTTCGCCTGGCCGCACCGCTGGTAGCCGAACATCTGGCCGTTCACCGGCGGAGGAAGCTCCCCCTCCCGGCCATCTTTCCAAGATGGCCAATGAACCTATAGACCCAATGGACGATGACTGTCCGCCTACTGATAGCGGCGGCAGTGCTCGCTCGAAGCCAGGCCCTCAGCGGCCTTCGAGGTGACCCCTTCTTTCATCTTCCTTTTTCTTTTCTTACGATGGAACTTATTCACTGGAATATTCGCAGCATTCGCTCCAACCGAGAGGACTTGAAGTTGCTGCTCCGCTTGCACCGTCCGCTCGTCGTAGCCCTCCAGGAAACGAAGCTACGCCCATGCGATCAAATTGCCTTGGCACACTACACCTCTGTGCGTTTTGACCTACCCCCTGTGGTAGGTATCCAAGCTCATGGAGGGGTTATGTTGCTGGTCCGGGATGATATTTACTACGATCCCATCACGTTGCACACCGGCCTGCAGGCAGTTGCCATCCGCATTACTCTCCCCACTTTTACATTTTCCATTTGTACCGTTTACACTCCATCGTCGTTTGCCGTTACCAGGGCAGACATGATGCAACTTATTGCTCAGCCACCTGCACCATTTTTGTTAACTGGAGACTTCAATGCCCACCATCCCCTTTGGGGCTCTCCAGCATCCTGCCCGAGGGGCTCCCTGTTAGCAGACCTTTTCGACCAGCTCAATCTTGTCTACCTCAATACTGGCGCCTCTACTTTTCTTTCGGACACATCTCACACCTATTCCCATTTAGACCTCTCTATATGTACTACCCAACTTGCACGCCGGTTCGAGTGGTATGCACTTTCTGATACATATTCGAGCGACCACTTCCCGTGTGTTATCCATCTCCTGCAGCATACCCCCTCTCCGTGCTCATCTAGTTGGAACATCTCCAAAGCAGACTGGGGGCTCTTCTCTTCCAGGGCGACCTTTCAGGATCAAACATTCACAAGCTGCGAAAGTCAGGTCGCACACCTCACGGAAGTCATTCTCACTGCTACTGAATATTCCATCCCTCACCCTACTTCTTCTCCACGTCGCGTACCGGTCCCCTGGTGGACCGCAGCATGTAGAGACGCTTTACGTGCTCGTCGACGTGCTTTACGCACCTTTAAACGCCACCCTACAGTGGCGAATTGTATCAATTATAAACGATTACGTGTACAGTGTCGTATTATTAAAGAAAGCAAGAAAGCCAGCTGGGCTGCTTTCACAAGCACCTTCAACAGTTTTACTACTCCTTCTTCTGTTGTCTGGGGTAGCCTGCGCCGGCTATCTGGCACTAAGGTCCACTCACCAGTTTCTGGCTTGACGGTCGCGAATGACGTCCTTGTGGCCCCTGAGGCTGTCTCCAATGCCTTCGGCCGCTTTTTCGCAGAGGTTTCGAGCTCCGCTCATTACCACCCTGCCTTCCTCCCCCGCAAACAGGCAGAGGAGGCTAGGCCACCTAACTTCCGCTCCTCGAATCGTGAAAGTTATAATGCCCCATTCACCATGCGGGAACTCGAAAACGCACTTGGCCGATCACGGTCCTCCGCTCCAGGGCCTGATTCTATTCATATTCAGATGCTGAAGAACCTTTCTCCTGCGGGTAAAGGTTTTCTTCTTCGTACTTACAATCGCATCTGGATTGAGGGACATGTTCCCGCATGCTGGCGCGAGTCTATTGTTGTCCCGATTCCTAAGCCGGGGAAGGACAATCACTTGCCTTCCAGTTATCGACCCATCTCGCTTACCAGCTGTGTCTGTAAAGTGATGGAGCGAATGGTTAACTCTCGATTGGTTTGGCTGCTCGAGTCTCGACGCCTACTTACCAATGTACAATGTGGATTTCGTAGGCGCCGCTCTGCTTGTTGACCATCTGATTACCTTGTCGACCTTCATTATAAATAACTTCTTGCTGAAGCTCCCGACCGCGGCTGTGTTCTTTGATTTGGAGAAGGCTTACGACACCTGTTGGAGGGCGGGCATTCTTCGCACCATGCATACATGGGGCCTTCGCGGTCGCCTCCCTCTTTTTATTCGTTCCTTTTTAATGGATCGACAGTTCAGGGTACGTGTGGGTTCTGTCCTGTCAGACACCTTTCGCCAGAATGGGGTGCCACAGGGCTCAGTTTTGAGCGTCGCTCTCTTCGCCATAGCGATCAATCCAATAATGGATTGCCTCCCAGCTGATGAATCAGGCTCCCTTTTCGTGGACGATTTTACCATCTATTGCAGCGCGCAGCGTACGTGTTTCCTGGAGCGCTGTCTTCAGCGTTCTCTTGACCGTCTTTACTCCAGGAGTGTCGCCAATGGCTTCCGTTTTTCTGCCGAGAAGACGGTCTGTATTAACTTCTGGCGCTACAAAGAGTTTCTCCCACCGTCCTTACGACTCGGTCCCGTTGCTCTCCCATTCGTGGAGACAACAAAATTTTTAGGTCTTACATTTGACAGGAAACTTAGCTGGTCTCCACATGTGTCATATTTGGCTGCCCTTTGTACCCGTTCTCTAAATGTCCTCCGTGTTCTCAGTGGTATGTCGTGGGGAGCGAATCGAACCGTCCTACTTCGCCTATATCGGTCGATCGTCCGCTCCAAGCTGGATTATGGGAGCTTCGTATACTCCTCTGCACGGCCATCCATCTTACGCCGCCTCAACTCCATACAACATCGGGGTTTACGACTTGCGATCGGAGCGTTTTATACTAGTCCCGTCGAGAGTCTTCATGCTGACGCTGGTGAGTTGCCACTCACCTACCGGCGCGATATACTGCTTTGTCGGTATGCCTGTCGGCTACTGGCAATGCCCGACCACCCGTCTTATCGTTCCTTTTTTGATGACTCTCTCGACAGTCAATACGGGTTGTATGTCTCTGCCCTGCTACCCCCTGGAGTTCGCTTTCGTCACCTCCTTCAACACCTTAATTTTTCACTCCCTGCAACCTTTCGAGTAGGCGAGAGCCACACGCCACCTTGGCTCCAGGCTCAGGTTCGCGTCCACCTTGACCTCTGCTCGCTCCCGAAGGAGGTTACTCCCGGTTCAGTCTACCACTCCCGTTTTGTCGAACTTCGTTCGAAGTTCATTAATATGACCTTCATTTATACAGATGGCTCTAAGACCAATGACGGGGTCGGGTGTTCTTTTATTGTCGGGACACAAAGTTTCAAATACCGGCTCCATGGCCATTGTTCGGTCTTCACAGCTGAGCTCTTTGCCCTCTACCAGGCTGTTCTTTACATCTGCCGCCACCGAAATTCTGCATATGTCATCTGCTCCGATTCCCTGAGCGCTATCCAGAGCCTCAGTGATCCGTACCCGGTTCACCCTTTCGTGCACCGGATCCAACGCTCTCTTCAGCAGCTGGTGGACGTCGGTTCTCCGGTTAGCTTTATGTGGGTTCCTGGCCATGTCGGTATCCCTGGGAACGAAGCTGCAGATGCCGCGGCCAAGGCTGCGGTCCTTCAGCCTCGGACAGCTTCTTGTTGTGTCCCTTCGTCAGATTGTAGCAGGGTAATTTGTCGGCGCATTTTATCGCTGTGGCATGCCGATTGGGCTGCACTTACAGACAACAAGCTTCGGGCCTTGAAACCTCTTCCTGTGGCTTGGACGTCCTCCTCACGCCCTTCTCGGCGGGAGGAGGTAGTTTTGGCCCGGTTACGAATTGGACACTGCCGGTTCAGCCATCGCCATCTGCTGACGGCTGCGCCGGCGCCGTTCTGCCCATGTGGGCAATTGCTGACGGTCCGCCACATTTTAACGTCCTGTCCGGATTTTAACACCCTGCGTCTTGATCTTGGCCTGCCATGTACTGTAGAAGCCATTTTAGCGGATGACCCACGAGCAGCTGCTCGCGTTCTTCATTTTATCAATTTGACAACCCTCTCAAAGGACATTTGATTATGCTGTTTTCCTTTTTTTAATCCTATGCCTGTCAGTCTGTCTTTTATCGTGTTTTCCGTTTCGTTGCTGTTTTAAACTTGTGACTCGCGGTGCATTCCTAACGTAGTCTGGGCGCTAATGACCGTTGAAGTTGTGCGCCCTAAAACCACAAAAAAAAAAAAAACTCCGGTAGCAGAATACTTGAATAGTGCATGTGGGGGTTTTCTGGCTAGGTGGTAGGTTGAGATTCTCTGAAGAACACCCACCAGATGATTAGTAGATAGCGAAATCAGACCACGTTCAGAGTAACGACACTTCAGCTGTCAAAATTTTATCAGTAAATTGTCGAAGTATTCGTAAAAAAATGTTTCCGAATTTACTGCCCTCCAGGAAACTTCTAGCGCTTAAATTATTCTTGGGACCGAGAGCTGGCTGAAATCCGAAGTAGAAAGGGGAGATATTCGCAATTCACAGAACATGTATCAAAAAGATAGATTAGAGATACCATAGGAGGTGGTGTGTTTATTGCAGTTGACAAAAATCTCTCTACTGAGGTCGAATTTGAATGTGACAGTAAAATTATCTGGTCGCGTACAATGGGTCTAGGTGACATAAAGGTAACTGTTGGATGCTTTTACCGATTTCGCTGTGACAGCTTTAGTGCCATTGACAGAAAGTCTATGGTCAATAATGCGGAATTACCCAGAACGTGTAATATTAGTTTGAGGCGAATTTAACCTATCGAGAAGAGATGGGGATATTCATGGATTCGTTGTATGGGGTACAGAAAGAGTGTCTTGAAAAGTTCTTTGGAATACGTTTTCCGTAAATTGCCTTGAGCAGCTAGTTCGATAGCCGACACGCAATGTAAATATTTTAGACCTTGTTGCTACACACAGACCTGACCTAATTGACGGCGTCAGTAGAGAGACTGGGATTAGTGACAATGACGTTAACATGCTAAAGTTAATAAATCAACCAAGAAAGGCGTGAGAGTATTTCTTCTAGAAAGAGCAGATGGACAGTTGTTAGCAGCCCACTTAGACAGTGAAATGAAATGACATTGTTTAGTTCCATTACGAGGGACGGAGGAGAATTAAACAGATTGTAAATCATAAATTGGGTAAGTACATTCCGAGTAAGTGGATTAAGGACGGGAAAGACCCACCATGGCCTAACAGTGAAGATCGAAAAATGCTTAAGAAACAATAGAGAATGCGTAAGTGACGACAAACAAAAGCTGAAGAAGTTCATGCATGTGTAAAAATATCGATGCGTAAAGCTTACAACTACTACCATCCTCATACCATAGCAATAGATGCTGCCGATAACACGAAAAAATTCTGATCCTATGTAAAATCGCTAAGTGGGCCTAAGGCTTCTATCCAGACACTCGTTGACCAGCACGGTGTGGCAGCAGAAGTTGCAAAAGCAGAGCCGAAGATTTAAATTTCACATTTAAAAAATCGTTCACGTGGGAGAATCATACATACTGTCGTTTGACCATCGCACGGACTCCCGTATGGAGAACATTGCAATAAGCAACGGTGGTACAGAGAAGCAACTGAAAGAGTTGAAAGCATATAAGTCGACAGATCCTGATGGAATCGCAATTCGGTTTCACAAAGAGCACTCTACAGCATTGGCCCCTTACGTAACTGAGATTTATCGCGAATCTCTCACCCAGCGCAGTCCCAAGAGACTGGATAAAGCGTAGATTACTCCTGTATATAAGAAGGCTAAAAGAACGGACCCGCAACGCTACATACCAATGTCTTTATAATCGGTTTGCTGCAGAATCGTTGAATATATTCTCAGTTCGAATATAATTTCCTTCAGGTGGAAAAGCTACTGTCCACAAATCAACGCGGTTTTAAAACGCATCGCTCGTCTGAAACTAAGCTTAACTTTTTCTTGCACGAGATCCTGTGAAACATTGGTGAAAGGGCAACAGGCGGATTCCATATTCGTAATTTACATACAGCATACGACACGGTACCGCAATACCGACTACAACGAAGTTACAAGCATGTTGAATAGGTTACCAGACTTCTTAAGTAACAGAACACAGCATGTAGTCCTCGATGGCGAGTGTTCATCAAAAACAATGGTATCTACAGGAGCAGAGACGTGACCAAACCGTTGTTATTTTCTATATACATAAATGAGGTACACAGGGTGAGCAGAAGTCTGCAACAGTTTTCTGACGATCCTAATCAAATGGCGCGCCTATGAACTACCGTCCCATTTGTGCGACTGGATTCGTGATTTCTTGACGGAAAGTCATCTAGCAAAACAGAAGTAATTTCTGGAGTTCCCCAAGGAAGTTTTACGGGCCCTCTGCTATTACTGATGTACAGAAACGATTTAAGAGACAACATGACTACCAGTCTTAAATTGTTTGCAGGTGATGCTGTCATTTACTGTCATATCAGACGACCAAAACCAATTGCAAAACAATTTAGACAAGATATCCTTATGGTGCGAGAAGTTACAATTGACTGTAAATAATGAAAAGTATGAAGTCATCCACATGAGTAATAAAAGGAATCCACAAAATTTCGATTACACGATAAATGACAGAAATCTGAAAGCTATAAATTCAACGAAATACTTAGGTATTATACTTAAGAATACTTCAGTTGGAACGATCAAATAGATAATGTTGTGGGTAAAACAAATAAAAGATTACGATTTATTGGCAGAACACTGAGAAAATGCAACAGGTCTACTAAAGACAGTGCCTACACTATGCTTTCACGTACTCTTCTGGAGTACTGCTGCACGATGTGGGATCCGCATCAGGATCCACGGAGGACATAGAAAAATATCGAAGAAGGACAGCTGGTATTGTACTATCGCGAGATTTTGGAGAGCGCGCCACGGATACGATACGGTATTGCAGTGCCTGTAGTATTGAGCATTAATGAGGACTTTCCCGGTCGCAAGTATCGGGCTTAAACACCCCGTGTTGCCTAAAACGACAATCATTGGCTTCAAACATTTTCCCATCGGGGCTCCTTCCTCATGGAAATCTCTCCAGGTACGAACGTTGAGCGCGAGCGCAATTGCCGTCGGCTAATCCACTCATCATATAAGCATCAGCCATCTCTATATTTGTGACACCGGCATTGCGCGAGCCAAGTCTGTGATTAACCGTACGTAGTAACCGGTGTGTTAGCAACGGTCGTATTGATCGCTGGAACCAGAAAACAAGCAGTGACGTACGTCGCAGGGGAGCAGGAATGTGTAAAACAAAACGATGGCTATGCCAACGTAACCGGACGTCACCAAGAGTGCTTGTTCCCCGTGACTGTTTTTTCATTGTGTGTTTCCCATGATTAATGAGTTACAGAAAATTAATTGTAATATGGAAATAAAGCTTTTGGAGACCCGTGTTCGCATCACATGACTTCTTCGTCTATCTGTGAGGAATGTATCCTGCAATTTGTGCCGTAAATTTTTGTTAAATGCTGTAAACAGCTCTAAATGCGCGTGGAACAGGACAGGAAATGACTAGTAATGGTATGGGGTACCCTCCGTCAGGCACTATACAGTGTCTTGTGGGGTACAGATGCAGATGCAGGTGGTGATACTGTAATGACGGTGGGCGCGTTGTTTCAGGCAGCAGCGACCTGCCGGGCGGCTGCGGCAACAACCACTCGCTGGACCGGAAGCTGCTGGCGTCTGCGTCGACGGGCCGACCGCTGATGGGCGCCGCCAGCCTCGAAAGCGTCCGCAAGTCCCCAGCCAGAGCCGCCGCTGCCGCCGCCGCGCTAGCCAACAGGTCAGCTGACACTCCGCACCACACATCATCTCGTTCTCATAAGCGGCGCAGCTCCCACACAGTAAACCAGTAACGGCAACTGCTGGTCGGCGGCCCCAGCCGCGAAGACATCGAGCCAAAAATAGACAGAGCTATGACCAAATTACAACTGTGGTGTACAAATACTAAGATGACGATCTCACCAACAAAATCAACGTACTTACTGCTGAAGGGACAGCTAGTAAGGAACCCTACAGTTAGAATCGGAGGCTCACCAGTTATAAGACAAGAGACTCGCTACTTGGGCGTCACCACACCTAATCAAGCTATATCACAATAGTATACTAACTTCAATAGTGGGTTACGGATCGGGAGTCTGGGCACACAGGCTCACAGTGGTGGTGCCTGCCATGGCAGTGAGAAGAGTACAGAGAAACATGCTGTTACGGTCTATAGGGGCGTACAGAACATCCCCGGGAAGTGCCCTATTAATAATAATGGGGCTCTGTCCTTTAGATATAAAAATACGAGAACAAGCAGCATGGCATTTGGTTAAGAAGGGGAACAACATGAAAATAGACAATATCCTGGGAGCTCTGATGAGGGACAAGGGAGAAATACGCAGAAGGGGTGAGGACTTAGGGCAGGAATCTTGGGAAACGGATGAAACTGGCAGAAGAACCTTTGGGTTCCTGCCAAATGTTAAAGAAAGGTTAGGGATGAAGTACTTCGAGCCAACACGGGGTCTAATACACTTCCTCACTGGTCATGGGCCCTACCCGACATACTTGTGTCGTTTTGGGAAAAAGGCTACATGCGAGTGTGACTGTGGTGCTTCGGAGGGCACTCCCGACCACGTGGTTTACGAGTATCCCCTTTTCGATGATGTAGCAGTGACATTAAGACAATTTCCTCATAACAATACATATGACCTATTAAGACATGAAGAGACTTTTGAAACTCTAAATAGTTTGGCAAACGAGGTATCACGGAAAGTACTGACAACATACTTGAGGGACTTTCATGACTAAAGACAAATACTGAACGCGTCCAATTACCCTGATCCTGTACCGCCTGTGCGTGGACAGGTCGACTTTCAGTTGCAATCCGCCACGTGCAGGACTAGGGGGACCAGGGTACACTAATCTAGACCAAAATAGCACCGGAATTGACGTAGGTTAGTACAGTAGTTGTAGCTTTAGATATAGATATAAAATTAGGAACCTGCAGCGACAAGAAATCTTGGCCTGCCCAATGTCAAGGGCACGCTCATCGGGATTAGCTCGATGAGCAGGGCCTAAAGTAGTAGGTTTATATCTAGGCTGACTCACCTGTAACGCTGCAGGCAGTTAGGAATAAACAAGTAGGTAGGAAAATTAACAACTAGGTAGTAGCGTATAGATTAATAATTGTAGTCTGCCTATTAACTTGTACTGTCACACTGTCTGTAGCTCATAAATAAACATTGTAACACTGTAATAATAATAATAATAATAATAATAATAATAATAATAATAATAATAGCTGCTGATAATATATAATTTTGTAGTATATTACGACCCACTAATCACTAAGGTGGTGGGTTCATTTTGTATAAATATTATAGATGTTAACGGCAACTCGTCCCAAGTTGACATCGAACATCTGCACAAACTATACAGGAAAATCTGTCTCGTTTCTGCTCCTCTTAGAAAGAAGTAGTAGTAGTAGTAGTAGTAGTAGTAGTAGTAGTAGTATAGTCGTCGTCGTCGTCTTCAGTCCGACACCACTGTGGGGTTCGATTAGCGACAGGAGCTTTTAGGACGAGTCTGGTGACCAGCGTACTGGTGGAGGCTGGTGTCCCTCCACTGCGGATCAGATGTGCTCAGTTGCTCGCCAGTTATGCAGCACACATTCATAGTTCCCCTGAGCATCCGAATTACCGTCTCCTTTTCCCACCCGTGGCAGTCCATGTCCCGCATTGGCGGCCCAGATCGGGGCTTACAATTGTGGTTCACGTGCGGTCCCTTCTCTCCGAACTGGACTCCCTTTACCACCTCTACTTGCGGTCCGTTCACGTACGCCTCCATGTTGTACGCCTCGACCACAGCTTCGTCTGGACCTTTTGCATAGCCCTAAGGACTCAGTTAACCCCGCCGCTCTCCGCTGTCACTTCCACTCGATTCTTGACGTGTCCCGGGACTCTGAAGTGGTTTACACCGACGGCTCAATGGCTGATGGTCGCGCAGGCTTTGCATATGTTCATGAAGGACATATTGAGAAGCACTCCTTGCCAGTTGGCTGCAGTGTTTTCACTGCAGAGCTGGCGGCCATATGTCGTGCTCTTGAGTACATCCGCTCATGCCCTGGCGAGTCATTTCTCCTGTGTACTGGCTCATTGAGCAGCCTACAAGCTATCGACCAATGCTACCCTCGCCACCCTCTGGTAGCGTCCATTCAGGAGTCCATCTATGCCCTGGAAAAGGTCCCGCCGTTCCGTGGTGTTTGTGTGGACCCCAAGACACGTCGGAATCCCCGGCAGCGAACTTGCCGACAGGCTGGCCAAACAGGCGACGCGGAAACCGCTTCTGGAGATAGGCATATCCGAAGCTGACCTGCGTTCTGTCTTACACCGCAGGGTTTTCCGGTTTTGGGAGACGAAATGGCATAACAGCACGCACAACAAACTGCGTGTCATTAAGGAGACTATGAATGTATGGAAGACTTCCATGCAGGCCTCTCGCAGGGAATCAGTTGTCCTCTGCCGACTCCGTATTGGCCATACGTGGCTAACGCATGGTTACCTACTCCGTCGCGATGACCCATCTCAGTGTCGATTTGGCTCCCAAATGACAGTCGTCAGCCTCTTGCTGGACTGCCAACTTTTAGCTGCTCTGCTGCAGACTTTTAATTTTCTCAGCACCCTGCCTTCGGTGTTGGGCGACAATGCCTCCACAGCAGCTTTAATTTTACGTTTTATCCGTGAGAGTGGGTTTTATACTTCTATGTTGGTTTTAGTGCATGTCCTTTGTTCCTCTGTGTCCTCCACCCTAGTTCTTTTAGGGTGGAGATATTAATGTATTGCAGAGTGACTGGCCTTCCCTTTTTATTCTCGTGGTTGGCCAGCCACTGTAGTCTTTCATGTTTTACTCTCTTCTGTTTATAGAGTCTGTTTTCTTGTCCTCTTTTGTTGCTTTTAGTGTTCGTTGCCTTCCCTTCGTTCTTGTGGCTTTCCCTTTCTTTCCGTTTTGTGTTATATGTCAGTGGACTCTGAGTTCCCCAGAACCAGAATGTTGTCCCCAAAGTGCTCCTCCAGGGCATCAAACACTCTCCTGCTTCGATGGGGTCGAGCTCCGTCTCGTACGAATCACATCTTGTCGAAATCAGGATCGCTTTCGATAATGCGGGTGAAATCATCATCCAAAACCTTCACGTACCGTTCGGTAGTAACCGTGCCATCAAGGAATATCGCAGAGATTATTCAGTGACTGGGCATTACACACCACACAGTCACCCGCTGAGGGTGAAGGGACTCATCGATAGCGAAACGCGCAATCTCAGTCCCCAAATGCGCCAATTTTGCGTATTGACGAACCCATTCAAAGGAATGTGGGCTTCGTCGCTAAACCGAACCATATTAATTCCCATCATGCCCCGCGGGCAACCGTGGAGTTCGAACGTCCTAACGCAAACCGTTCACAAATTATGACCATTTGATTTCATATAGTTCATTAATTGTCACTCTGTATTCCACTTCCTACATGGCTACACACCGGACAAATACCTCCAGAAAACACTTCCTGACAAATCTATATTCGATCTCAACAAATTTCTCTTCTTCAGAAACGCTTTTCTTTCCATCGCCAGACCACATTTTATATCATCTCTATTTTGACCATCATCAGTTATTTTGCTGCCAAAATAACGAATCTCATCTACTACTTTAAGTGTCTCGTTTCCTAACCTAATTCCCTCTCCATCACCTAATTTAATTCGGTTACATTCCACTATCCTTGTTCTACTTATGTTGATTTTCATCTTACACCCATCTTTCAAGACACTATCCATTCCGTTCAATTGCTCTTGAAGTACTTTGCCGTCCCTAACAGAATTACAATGTCATCGGCGAACCTCAAAGTTTTTATTTCTTCTCCATGGGTTTTAATACCTACTCCGAATTTTTCTTTTGTTTCCATTACTGCTTGCTCAATCTACAGATTGAATAACATCGGGGAGAGGCTACAACCCTGTCTCACTCCCTTCCCAACCGCTGCTACCCTTTCATGCCCCTCGACTCTTATAACTGCCGATTGGTTTCTGTACAAATTGTAAATAGCCTTTTCCTCCCTGTACTTTAGCGCTGCCACCTTTAGGATTTGAAAGAGAATATTCCCGTTAACATTGTCAAAAGCTTTCTCTAAGTCTACAAATGCCAGAAACGTAGACTTGTCTTTCCTTAATCGATCTTCTAAGATAAGTCGTAGGATCAGAATTACCTTACGTGTTCCAACATTCTACGGAATCCAAACTGATCTTCCCCGAGGTCGGCTTCAACCAGTTTTTCCATTCGTCTGTAAAGAATTCGTGTTAGTATTTTGCAGCAATGACTTATTAAACTGATAGTTCGGTAATTTTCACATCTGTCAACACCTGCTTTCTTTGGGATTGGAATTACTACAATCTTCTCGAAGTCTGAGAGTATTTCGCATGTTCATGTATCTTACACACCAGATGGAAGCCTTTTGTCATGGTTGGCTCTCCCAAAGCTATCAGTAGATCTGATGGAATGCCGTCTACTCCCGAGGCATTCTTTCGACTTAGGTCTTCCAGTGCTCTGTCTGATTCTTGTCGCCATATAATGTTTCCCATCTCCTCTTCATATAATCCTTCTTCAATTTCAATAATATTGTCTGCATGTTCATCTCCTCCTCCAGTTTTAGAACTGAAGTCATTGCTTAGTCAGAAAAACGATCTTTACACCGACGACATGTTCTCTGCTCGTTAAATCATCTCTCCGAAAGTACACGCAGTCTGTAAGTTTTCTATAAAAAATTGTCTGTATATGAATACTGAATTTTTTTTTTTCCAAAACTCTTTACTCTTGTAACGTGTACTTCAGATATTGTGTTCAACCGCTGAGCAGTACTGACTATTGATTGGCCCAGTGTTGCCCATAGGAACAGTGTCGTGATACAGAACGTTAAACTTAAGTAAATGTGGAATTTGAAATAATGAAAATTAATCATCCACCATCAAATTAGAAATCAGTGCCCTAAGAGACATGTGTCGCAGACTAAATAACATCGCCCTCAACAAACAAAACTGTGAAAAAGAATTACAAACAACTCAGCTCATAGCCACAAGTATATTCAACCATAAACATCAAAACGCAACTAAAAATATGAAAAAAGCAACACAAACACCAAAGAACCCCACAGACACTAGAGCACTCACTGAAACAGAAATAAGTAACATTCGTGACATCGATAACAGAATTTGTACACTTTAACATACAAACACAAAAGAACACACAGGATAGCAAATGTATTAAAAGAAACAGGGAGTACACACTGCTTACAGAATAAGAAACACACCTCGGTTACATTTACAAACAACAAAAAACCAGGTAAATACCAGTTAGAATGGGAAGAATGTGAATCACTGTATCTAAGGACCACAGGTAGAAATTTCAAAACTAGGTATTAAGAATATAGGAGGAGATGGAAGTGTGAAAATAGCCATTCTGCCTCTGCTGATTACCTGAGAAAACATAGACATGTTGCATCCAACATGGAACAAGACATGAAAATTATTAGAATGAACAATAACAACAAAAACGCCTGACATTACAAGAAAACTTTCACATGCAAAGAACCCTCTCAATGAAGAAGAAAATAATTAATGACCAAATCAATATGAGCAATAATTCACTGATCATGTTAGCCACTAAAACATCATCAAACAGAAATCTCAAGCATAACCAGAGTAAATAATGACTGATATTCTCTCTCTCTCTCTCTCTCTCTCTCTCTCTCTCTCTCTCACACACACACACACACACACACACACACACACACACACACACACACACCTCATACGAAACATAAAAACGAAGAGGTCGTAACACACCAGACAGTAAATACGCACCGTTGATCACAAAATAAAATCGCAAATGATGTGTTGCAATAAATATGGGAACATGGGGACCGAATGAACACATCTCCAGGACCACACATATGGGCTAACAATCCTGTAAATCGTAACAAACATCCTACGATAATTTATCCTTACTCAATTTGTATTACAATAGTTGTTTCTAAACTGAAAAACAAGAGGAAAAACATGACAAATAGTAACATAGTAAGTACTACATAAAATTATGTTTAAAAAGAAACATGTATTACAGTTCACTGAAGATGCTTCATAAATAAACGGAGCGAAACGCGTGGGGCATAAAGGACGAGGAAAAAAGTGCCATTCATTTAGTTGCTTAGACGGAACATGAATTTTGAAGCAACTAAGGAACGACGAAAACGGAAAAAAGATGATGAATATCATTATCAGAAAAAACTAATACTGTGCTCAATGAAAACTATGTAACTGAAACTCAGTACTGAAGTACTTGAAGTTCCTTGAAATGAAGTTCAGTGTTTGACTTGGAATAGCTCTACGCAGACAAAAAATTACACTGTTCACTGAAAACTAGTCTGCTTGCTTAGGACAACTCCTGATAATTCTGGCTACGTACTGCTTCTCATAAGAACTTACGGTGATATCTGCCGTGAAATAAAATTGACTTACCTCTTACTGGGCATGCTATTGTCTGTCAGATGTGCTGACGTTCTCGAAAACAAATACAAGCCAAATTAAAACAATTGCAGCCCTCGGTCGCGAAAATGAAGTCTTTTTGATTTAGGTTTCGGCCACTTCTAAGAGTGCCTTCATCAGAAATAAAGCATTTAAAACTGGCATTTCACGTATAAAATAAATATGAAACGATAACGCATTAGTCACACAATATTAAAATAGTAAACATATAGGCAGGCCACTAAGGGCTGCACCACATGTCGAGCTGCGGTAGCATCAGACAGTCTGATCTAGTCCTTGCTTCGTCCGTCTCGTGTTATTTTACATCCAACAAAGTCCAATTCCTATACTTTGTGGTCCCCAATTTTGATGGAAAGTTTCTCAGTAAGGTCATTGACAATGCTGTATTGCTTTTCTAAATTAATCATTCGCGTTATAACTGTCCCTGGTAAGCTTATGGCTTATGACACTGTTCAAATAATACGTTCCACCAATGGAAGACACTAAGAATGAAAATACTGTTCCTTCTAATGATTTCGCCTTCCGCGAATAGACATTCACTGCCCACTATTCCCCTAACATTCAACGTAATGATTCCAGACTCGCAGGTAGTCATTTTAGCAAACTGTTCAAATAATGATAAAATTTTCTCAAGCTTCAACCCACGTTAAGTGATTTAAAATCAGACAATTGCCGAGAAGTATTTCGCCGAAAACTCGTGGCTTTTAAACAATTTAACGCGACTGGAGGCTCCAGACAATTTTTAATCGGTATATATCGCCGCGAAGCCATGCATGCGTATATTACGTACCTCTTGAGGGAAGAAACGTGGGGGCAGGATTAACGCCTGAGGAAGCTGCTTGTTAAGGTGGCTAATTTATTAAGTTCTCTAGCCTTTCTACTACGCTGCCGTGAAAAGACGATTCTAGGTTTTGCCGTCTTGAGCCACCATAACAACACTGCGGCCAGGAGAATATTTCGTCGTGCCAGATTCGCCCTACTGGGGGAGAGGATGCATCAAATCTGAGAGTAGTTGGATACAAACGGCCGCTAGCTAATGGCCGTCCACCTGCAGCTGACAGAGTCGCTCTCAGCTTTGTATTGGGAATAGATTGATAGAAGCCGCAGTAGCACAACAAACGTCATCACAGGGAAAACATGAAAACGCCGAAAGGGAAATTCAACCGGCTTCCCCAGCAACAGCACTGGGCGGAACGTAAAACAGAAGAACGCACCATTATCAACATGACGACGGGAAACATCGATGCAGGTGCCATGTCGGTAGAACAAGAAGTGAAACTGCAGAAGAAATTCGGGAAAGACGGGACGAATTCTTTCAAAATAAGCCGCCGACCTCGAACACAAGAGCTGAGTGTAATGATCTTCGCTAATTCCGAAACGATGCTATCATCGTAGTCCTACCAGCTGACAAGTGCAATGCAGCCGTAATTGTGGAACTAGCCGACTGTGACGCGAAGATTCGGTTGATACTGGAGGAGCGATATGAAGTCGTCGTGTTTTTTGTATGACGAATATATTAACCAGGCCGTCGCTATCGCGATGAGAAGCCCATTAGCTCCTGTTATTGGCAACCTTTTTATGGAGAAATCCGAGGACACCGCCCTGGACACGTCTCCTGCTTTCATCGTTTCGTCAACATCACGTTCGTTGTCTCGTCTCATGCACATATGCTGAGAGAATCGTTGGACCACATCAACAATGACAGCGTGAAGTTCACTATTGAGGAGAGACTGATGCTGCCTCGTCGTTCCTTGATATCCTCGTCCGCCGAAAAACAAGTGCGTGTCTCAGCCACAATGTTTACTGGAAACCTGCCCACACTGACCGACATCTGCACGCTATCAGCTCCCACCACGCCTCGCAGAAAAGTTCTGTTCTGAAGATCTTGGAGCATCTAGCGGAAGCTATCTTAACCCTTTGTTTCCTGACGTAAGAAAAAATTTACTTTTTAACATTTTCTTTGCAGAATTTATGCTATTGTGGCCTCAAATGACGGTAGGATTTTTTGTATAATTTTATTTTATTTTTCACAATTTCTTTTCCTCCTGGTACTCAGAAGTACCGTCAGACTCCATGGACAGAATCACAACATGCGCAGAAAAATGCTCCAATTTTTATAACTTGT
This sequence comes from Schistocerca nitens, assembly GCF_023898315.1. Classification (NCBI taxonomy): domain Eukaryota; kingdom Metazoa; phylum Arthropoda; class Insecta; order Orthoptera; family Acrididae; genus Schistocerca; species Schistocerca nitens. The sequence goes on from NC_064614.1 coordinate 1,009,803,524, forward strand.
ACTTTATTCCACATAAATATTAAATATTTTTACATTAGAATATTAACAGAAATATATTTCTGAATTTTTTTTTAAATTTCGTATAAATTTATTCTAGAGCAACTTCACAATACATAGTAACTTAGCTATACATTTTTGACAGTATATACATATCACATATTTAGTGATACCTCATGAAATTGTAGGAAACTTCTTTTTCTCATTGCAGCACAATACATGTACTACATTGTGGTCTCGACTGAATTTTATTTTTCGCACACATTTCGCATCGTCCTCTTTTACAACTGAACACTACAAAAAGGTTTCCTAGGTTGCCAAGACGTACATCCTTCGGAACGGACAAGTTATCCTTCCTTCTCCTTGGGAGAGTTATTTCATCTTTACCAGAGTTTCTCTTTTTGAGATTTGGCACTTGCTGTTCATTCATTAGCCCTAGTGCCACAGCGCGCCTGAATTCCAGCAGTGGCAGTGCCCCATGTAGATCACTAAAAATGACGAAAGCATTGACAAAAGCAATTTCTATTGCTCCCCAGAAGAGACGGTGCCAACATTTCTTTGATCGCTTGCCAAGACCATAAGTTGAACGTAATCTGTCTGCATGATCCACACCACCCATGTTTTTATTGTAATCACATACAATAACTGGACATGGTATAGTCATACTAGTTCCATCTTTCTGTTTTCTTGTCACTACTCTCTGTTCAGTGCCATGAAAGTTTGACGCAAAATACACTACTTTATTTTCCTTCCATTGAAATACTGTTAGGTCTAAAGATGAATCTCTGTGATTTGATTTACACATTTTTCTTTAGGTAAATTCCCCGGCAAACCTTTCCTGTTTGTTCTAATTGTTCCACAGGCAAATGTATTTACGGATTTCTGTGTGAGAAAAAGTGGACAGAACAACTAGTGAGAGGTAACGCACTGTTGCTGCAATAAAGTGTTCACACAACCTGACGGTACTAATGAGTCCGCCTTATATTTTCCACTTTATCACATTCACTTGTGACGTAATGCTTCAAACTATTATAAAACAACAAAGAAGGTAAGTACGTACAATGGAAAACTCAACGGGAGTTTCAATAAATTCCGCACAAATTCAGGCAATACCATGGAAACAAGCACATACAATCTTCTGTTTTCACAGCAGCGCGCGAAAAACAATTTCAAGCTCTGACTGCCAGAGAGAGCTATGTATTGCACAATAACATCTATGAAACAGTAGAGCAGAGATACTGTTACGTACCGACAGGCTCTCAGATCACGAAACTGCACCACGAGAAAATAATGAGTCAAAACTTACTGGTACTTTTAAGTACCGTCAGGCAACAAAGGGTTAAACGACGAAAACGTGCAGAAAAACTGAGCGGTTTACGCTTAATATTAAAGAAGAAAGACTACAGCAAAAACCAGATTTCTCAAGCCATCTTCTCGAAGACACGATAGCAGAAGGCCCTCGTGGAGGACACGAAGAAGCTTGCGTGTTTTATCATTCTGTGGATCAGTAACGGGAAAGATGTATTGGTTCTGTCTTCAGGGCTCCAGCAAAAATGCAGCTCATGAGGCCTGTGCAAGACTACGTAGGATTGAGAACGCCGTCAGTGTATAAAATACCGTGTGCGTGTGGTCAGTTTTATGTCGGACAGATCGTGCGTACTCTTGAATAGCTCTGTGTAGCACACGAGAAATGCTTATGCCTTGGGTAGCCAGATAAATCAGTGATAACAGAGCGTGCTCTAGACAACGGACATCGTATTGCATTCGACGAGTCATCTGTTACTACACGGGCTAACAGTTTCTGGGAGAGCCTCATAAAAGAAACGGTCGAGATAAAAGCAGCCACCGAAAGACTGAAGCGGGCGCGGCGGGCGCGCAACGGAAACACGATGTTATATGACGCAGGAGCGAGCGCCAGTGACGTCAGACAATGCAGCGCGGATGTGAAGGAAGTGCAGTCTTGTGTTTGCTTCTATATCTGCACCTGTCTGTTGCGATCTATAACTTTGTTTGAAATTTTACACACGAACTCAAACATTTTTGTGTGTGTTCAGTGTGGGCACCTTTTGTAGCACGACATATAACGAAACGGTACTTTACTTCTCGCCACATGTTCATAAACATGACAGGTGTTATGACATCTACTGTGGCGTAGATCTGTTGTCAAATCTACCAGATCTCGAACCCTTGTTCTGTAAACTATGTCCTTGTGAAACCCCCATGCACTGAAAAAGAGAAGTGCAAAGTTACTCCCCTGAGTACTAAAAGAAATCAGCCTAATTTCGATTACGCGATAAGTCACACAAATCTGAGGGCTGTAAATTAAACTAAATATTTAGGGATTACAAATAACCTAAATTGGAACGATCACATAGATAATATTGTGCGCAGAGCAAACCAAAGAACACTTAGAAGGTGCAACAGGTCTACCAAAGAGGTTGCTTACACTACGCTTGTCCGCCTTGTTCTGGAGTATTGCTGTGCGGTGTGGGATCCGCATCAGGTGGGACTGACGGATGACATCGAAAAAGTAAAAAGAAGGGCCCTTTTGTATTTTCGCGAAATAGGGGAGATAGTGCCACAGACATGATACGTGTTTTGAGTGGCAATCATTAAAACAAAGGCGTTTATCGTTGCGACGGGATCTTCTCATGAAATTTCGATCACCAGTTTTCTCCTCCGATTGTGAAAACATTCCTTTGGCACCCACCTACATAGGGAGAAATGATCATCACGATAAAATAAATCAGGGCTTGCACGGAAAAATTTAAGTGCTCGTTTTTCCCGAGTGCTGTTCGAGAGTGTAACAGTAGACAGCATGAAGGTGGTTCGTTGAACCCTCTGCCAGGCACTTTATTGTGAATAGCAGAGTAATCACGTAGACGTAGAAATGCAGCGGGGTCTGATCGGGGCATTGAGGGAGCCACTCAATGGAACCTCCCGCCCCTTCTCTCCCTTCCGATCCAACGTCGGGAAATGTCTCACATAAAAATGTGTTAACATCCACGTGATAGCGGGAGGGGGGGCATGGGGGCCACTATTCTACTGAAAAATGTCGAGAGGCATCAGTGGAACTGTGTACCTCGCAACCATGTCGAGATAAATGTGCACTGTCCCTGCCGCGCTTGCGCCATGCGACTCAGCGCTGCTTATGAAATGGTGTGAATCACATCTAGGAGAGTATCTCTGTCTATTACCTATTTAACTAATAACATAAAATGTCAGTTCTTCCGTTATAAGGATTTATTCGCGTATAACTCTAGCCCGGACGCCCTGTATTAAGGACAGAAGGAGCAATCGCACCACAGTCATCACTTGGCAATGGTCGAGGAGCACACGGTCGAAATGTCATGAATCTTACACCACTTGATGTCGGTGGAAGCCGGAGAAAATTTTATCAGAGTATGTCGCAGCGAAACTATGTATTCCTATGTTCAAAAAATTTTGGTGCGACGCAACTACATGGAATTGTTGCGGACGAAACACGGAGGACTCCCTCCTTACTGGAGGGGACAGCTAGCGCCTAGGCATTGTTTGCACGTAGAACAGCAATACTGGCACCTGCCGAACAAAAGGTGCACTGCTTCGGAAATTCCAGAGAACCAGCGATGCGTAAGGGGTACAACTTACAACGGTATACCACTATCGATAGTAGTACCCTTTAGAACATACCCTGCGGTGACAAAAGTCAAGGGATAGTGACATGAACATACACAGATAACAGTAGTACCATTTACACAATGTACAAAAGGGGAGCGCATTGGAGGAGCTGTTGTTTGTTCTCAGATGAGCTACATGAAAAGGTTTCCGACGCGATTTTGGTCGCACGAGTGTAATTAACAGACTTTGAACGTGGAATGGTAACTGGAGGTCAACATTCCGCGACCCATAGCGTCAAGAATGTGGCGACAACGCCAAATTTGTCATTACCGTTCACTACTGACCACGCAGTGGCAGAAGGCCTTCTCTAAACGACCCAGAGCAGTGTCATTGGCGTAGAGGCTAACAGAGGCAAGCGACACTGCGTGGAATAACCGCAGAAATCAATGCGGAGTGTGCAATGAAGAATGTATGCGTTATGAGAGTGCGGAGAAATTTGGCGTTGATGGACTATGGTAGCAGACTGCCGACGCGAGTGCCTTTATCAGTGTAATATATCTGGCTTAGTCAGCCATCATATTAGGCTCCAAGAAGCTGTTCCCAGAGCTGTGGAGATGTAAGAAGTATGTAGATGACGAAATGTGGTGTGAGGTACCTGTGACAGATACTAGATCCGGTACCATTCCCGTGAGAAAGACCCCCTGCATAATGCTGCTGCTCTGTGATTGGCTGCTGTGTTCGGAGCAAGGGCGCCAAAACGTTAAAGTATAGTTATTATTATTAGTTAAACTACTCATTGGAATGACTTCGCCTTTTAATATAAATATCTCTCAACAGCTGACTATCAATGTCATTTCAGAATTATTAAAAACAATTTAAATCAAAAACAAAAGACTGAGAAAAATGCAGACGAAGCACTTCCGAAGCGTTCGGGTCACGCCTTTTCTGGTATGGCGCGCGAAGTGTTTCGGGCTGTTCGTCACTCTGGATTAGGCAGTCCAGAAGAACAGACATGTTGTCTGTGGCAGGATGTGTTTGCCAGTATTCAGTATTAAAAGATTAACTCCGGTAGTTATGAGGCACAGACACATGCCACAAATAGTGTAAAGATACATTTTCTTAAACATTGTGTTTGATCATGTACTTTACTGTATGAGAAGGTGTTGTATTAAGATCATGTAGTCTTCTCGTGTGGCTATATTAAAATAAGCGAGTGGCATCCCGAATAAGTGATGCATTATTTCAGAACAGAACCTCGCTAAAAGTCAGTTTCAGCCTCAATATACAGAACCTACGGCCTGCGTGCTGTTTTCTGCGCTGGGGACATCAGCTTGAAGGCAGCACGTTAGTGAACTATAACAGAACCTTCATATTCCACACAGTGCAGTGGAAACAACTAGGCGCCTCACGTGTACTGCATGCACACAACAATGTGCTCAGTGACACGTCATCAGCAGTAATGCAGAGGAGGAAAAGGAGGAAGATCGTTATTAACACCAACTCATTCTTCCTTTCTTGCCGTAACAGCACGACATTGTCTGCAGAGCCTCCTCTGGGCTCGTGACCATGTCGATTGGACCATAGGCCACTGGTAAACAGTGTCCTCGTGAGATGAGTCGCGACTTCAGTTGGCAGCAGCCGATGATAGGATTCGAGTGTGGCACAGACCCCATGAAGCCACGACCCGAAGTTGTCCACAAGGCACTGTGCAAGTTTCTGGTGGGTCTATAATTGTGTGGGCTTTGCTGTGTTTACGAGGAATCGACTGGGTCCTCTGGTAGAATTGAATTGATCGTTGACTGGAAACAGCTATGTTCGGTTACTTTGACACTATTTGCAGTATCGGTATACTTCATGTACCTAAATAACGACGTAATTTTTATGGATGGCAATACGCCATGTCACCGGCTCAAAAATTGTTCGCGATTGGTTTGCAAAATATTCTGGACAGTTCGAGCCATTGGTTTGGCCATACCGATCGCTCAACACGAATCCCACAAATTTGACGCATGATCGACAGGTCCGTGCTCAGAATCCTGCACCAGTAACACTGAACCGTGGATTTACTTTTCAAAATATTTTCTTAAAGAATTAACTTTGTTTACTAGCGATTCATCAAGAACATTAATACATTTAATGACACTGTGAGCGTGGAGGTAGTTGCCAATGGGTAACTGATGAACAAGTTAAATTTTTTTTAATATATTCCTAAAAGCCCTTTTTCTAAACAGATTTAAAATTATAATGAGAAAGTACCCTGTAAATATCAAGTTACAATTTATTCAGAGGCAGAAATAACTATTTTTTTATTTTTTTTAATACTATGAGCTTTCGGGCTGAGAACCCTGCCGCTCCCTTTTAACACGGCCGTAGTCACGACCGGTTGCAATAAGCTCTGAAAGACTACACTGGTGCAAATCTGCAACACACCAGAATACTTTAAACTAAAAATTTTAACAACTCACACAAACACAAACTATGCACCCCGTAAGAGGGATGGAAATGGTTCAAAACATTCACATTAAAAATTATTTGCCACCGAAAGTGCTACTTGTTTTTAAAAGAATTCTTACGGGAAGGGTGGCAACTTTATATAGTAAAAAACCATTTAATTGAAATCCATGAAATGCAGTTTTACATAAAATATACCAACATGCTCTACATTACACATATAGGGTGGATAAAAACATATTTCAGGAATTCGGTCCTTACACCTTAAGCAATAAATTCGTTAACACCGAATCCGACAAACATGACAGAGGCAGCTATTAACGTGCGGCAGACCGACAGACAGACACTAACTGCCTAACAAATGCGGACGGGAGACAGACGAGCAAGCTGGGCACGAGAGACTGACCAAGAATAGTAGAATTTAACAAGTAACTGAAACAACATATCACGAATCACGTAACTTCTAATAACTGCGATTTCTGTCAAAGACCTGGCGCAGCACCCCCAAAACGCTCTCCCGAACCGTCCGCTGCCAGCCGCTTCAACGGACGCAGGAAGGCGCGCCGATCTCCCGTCTCATGGCGTCGCAGCTCGTCCCGGCCAGACCGATGTCGTGAGTTGACTCCTGTTGCTCTCGTGTGGGCCGCGAAGCCACTACGCCTCGCTATACGGCGCGGCCACTGGACTCACGTGGCGATCTCTCATACGCCGACGCTCAAGGCGGACAAGTCATCTTGTGTCCCAGTGCGCGACCGAGCAACCGATCGATCCAACCGCCAATGCCCATTGCCTGAGCAAACTCGAGCAGACTGGCACTCCGGAAGACAGACACACTAACCGCCTCACCAATGCGGACGAGAGACAGACCCAGACTAACTCGGCTGACCGACTGTCCCCACACTGACTCGGATGACCAATTGACCAGACTCGCCGAGACTGACAGACTGACTTTTAGCGAGCTCATAGCGCTCCTTAAATGCACCTGAACAGGTTTCCTTTCCCCTTTCCCACCAGAGGGAGACATCAAAGCTGCGATTGCCACAGCGGCGCCACCGCCATAAACGGAGGGTGACTGCTTCACTACGCGCTGCGGCGAGGTCTTCAACACAGCAATATTTTACCACGGCTCAAACACATTCGCAATTATGGACTTGTATAGAGGCAGCATGAGTCACTTTCTGCACCGGACATCCGACGAGAGGTTGAGTCGACGCCGCATCGATCTTCTGCATTTCGCCAGGCAATAGGAGGTCCTACACGGTATCCGGAGGTATCCCGTGACTTTTGTCACTTGAGCGTATATGATACTTGTATTTCGTTAACTCTTCACGTCCTGTTACGAGCTTCTCTGCACGTTTGGTGGTGGTGAAAACAATGCCGAGACGGAGGTGTTTGAGCGGTGTATCTGTGTGCGCGTTGCAGCAGCGGCGGCAGCAGCCTGAGCAGCAGCAGCAGCCACAGCAGCGCGAGCGCGGGCAGCAAGGCGTCGTCGCTGGCGGGCGGCGGCGCGGGCAGCGTCGGCGGCGGCTGCGCCTGCGGCTCGCTCCTCGACCTGGCGCCCTCGCCCTCCGACTCGGGCGTCGCCGAGCTGGAGGCGGCGCTGCGAGACCGCGACTCCGAGCTGGCGCACCTGCGGCAGGCCATCGAGCACAACGAGCAGGTCATCTTCCGCGTCTACCAGGAGAAGGAGCGCGTCTGGGAGCGCGAGCTGCGCAGGCTCAAGAGCGCGCACGAGAACCGCCTGCGCGCCGGCGCACAGCGCGCCCACAAGCTCGAGCAGACGCTCATGACGCAGACCTACCAGGTACACTCTCCTCTCTCACTGCCTCCACTGTGGCTCATAACATAGTTCCAGATCGTGCCCTTTTTGTGGGTCAGACGTGTAGAACTGTATAGGATGGCGTAGGTTCAGGTAGTCCACCTCCCTTTAAATGCGTATGCAGTATTTCGACGTCTGGCTAACAACAATGGACACTTTTATACAAAAATAGATTGTTAGCCTTCGTCTGTCACCATTTCGGTTCATTTCATCCGTGAAGTTAGACATTCCTCTCTGCGATCTGCAAATTACTTTCTCGATAGAAGCAAGAATTGAAATTCTGGAAGCATATGTGAAAATACGTTAGATTAAGGAAACGTGCGAAATTTTCGGGGTCAAGTACTCGGATGGAGGACTACCAGCAAAGAGACCAATACTGCTACATCTACATCATACATATTCCGCAATCCACCCTAGGGTGCGTGGCGGATTGTGCCTCGTACCACAACTAGCATCTTCTCTCCCTGTTCCACTCCCAAACAGAACGAGGGAAAAATGACTGCCTATATGCCTCTATACGAGCCTTAATCTCTCTTATCTTTGTGGTCTTTCCGCGAAATATAAGTTGGCTGCAGTAAAATGTTTACTGCAGCCAGCCTCAAATGCTGTGTCTGTATAAAAATTGGTACATCCACCGATCTGTGCAAAATGTAAAACAATTTCTTCATTTCGGATACCAGAAGTTGTTGCAGAGACAAAAGAACCCTACACTAAATTCGCCCAACAGTCGAACGTAAATAGGGGGGGGGGGGGGAGGGGTGTGGCATCGTAAATTAAAAAGTCTTAATTTGATGCCATATCGTATGATGGGTGTGCAGTAACTGCGGGCGAACGACCATCAGAAACGTTTAGATCATTGCACGTGCCGTTTGAATAACATCAACGGTGGTTTTTTAGACCCTTTCCATTACATCGTGAGTGATGAATTGTTTCATCTTTCCAGTGATTTGAGTTCCGAGAACACAAGGTACTCGGCAACGGAGATCCGTCTCTAAAACTGTGAGTCAGCAGCCAATCCGTGATGAAAAAATTGTCGTTTGGTGCCGTGTGATAGGAACGCGCATCATTGACCGATATTTTTTGACGCTACCCTCAACACGGTTGCATATATCAATTTTTGATACATTTTGTGCTGAGCTCATCGATGCTTCTTAAAGATGGGCCAACATGGCACACGTCTGAGGTATCCCAGGAACGAGTCCATGATGTCTTCACTGAGGAACGAACTGTCGTCAAACGTTTATGGCCACCACGTTCACCGCATCTAACATCAGGTCACTTTCTTTCCGGTGGGGACACTTACACTGCAACGTCTAGGAAACAAATCCACACACAGTATAAAAAAGGAGACATCAGCCGTGAAGTAGCTCCATCGATATCCGAAGTTTATGCTGGGTGTAGGACTACATAGACGGCCGGTGTGGCCTAGCGGTTCTAGGCGCTTCAGTCTGGAACCGCGTGACCGCTACGGTCGCAGATTCGAATCCTGCCTCGGGCACGCATGTGTGTGATGTCCTTAGGTTAGTTAGGTTAAGTAGTTCTAAGTTCTAGGGGACTGATGACAACAGACGTTAAGTCCCATAGTACTCAGAGCCATTTGAACCATTTGTAGGACTACATAAATATGCTTAGACGTGCACAGCTGTTTATTGATGTTGCAAATGTATTTTTCACTGTAGTTTACGTTGTAAATAAATGTTCGCGTAGATGGTTGTTGTCTTGCAAACCCTGTTGACTCAGGGATCGAGACGTGACTGCACGATCCGTTATAGCCATGCGGATAAAATGCCTGTCATCTCGACTGCTAGTGATACGAGGCCGTTGGGATCCAGAACGGCGTTCCGTATTACCCTCCTGAACCCACCTAGTCCATATTCTGCTAACAGTCATTGGATCTCGACCAACGCGAGCAGCAATGTCGCGATACGATAAACCGCAATCGCGATAGGCTACAATCCGACCTTCATTTTTGTAATTTCACTGAATTTCCTTTATAGTTACACGGGCTACTTTTATCTACGCCACCTGGTATAATACCTATTGCAGTTTCGGCTCTGTAGCCATTTTTAAACGGATCGCTAGCATGCACTGGTAGTTAATGACGGTGCACCCTGTAGTTCACTGACTTAGCAAATGTGATGAGATACTGCGGCACAGATTGCATCTACTCCATATACAATGTTGGAACAATAAATGTTGTTATTGGAAACCTCTAAAAGGGTGTACTAATAGTTTTCTGGCAGTGTAATAGTGTCAGGGCAATTATGAGACGCCATTCTGTTACTAAGATTGGAACTCCTAAAAGACAATCTGTGCATTCTATGTTCCCGATGCAAACAGCGAGCGTTTTCTTGATGAGAGTGATACGGGAGTGACAACGGCGCGTCTGTGTGTGTGTCTGCAGCTGCAGCAGGAGAAGCAGCGGCTGGTGGAGGAGGCGGACGGGTCTGCGCGCGAGGCGGCCGAGCTGCGCCAGGAGGTGTCGCTGCTGCGCGCGCGCCTCGAGGAGACCGAGTGGGGCCTCTGCCACAAGACGGGCGAGCTGGCGCTGCTCAAGGCGCAGCTCAAGGACGCGCAGGTCCGCACTCCGCCCTGCTTCCTCATCTCCGCATCCTCACACGTCTGTACCCTTTTCCACGCCTTGACAAGCCAGTCCTGTGTTTCCTGCGAAATCGACGTCCATCACGACACATTCACATAATTGAGAACCACAGCTATGTCGTGACGCCTCATCTTTCTTAAATCTGCACACTAACTTCAATGCCTTCCCTTTACAGACTGTGAAATCTTTCTTGATATCTACCCATCCCTCTCCTCCTCTTTCTCGATCTCCAACGCTTAGCTTGCCAATTACGGCTTAATACACTACTGGCCATTAAAATTGCTACACCAAGAATTATGCAGATAAACGGATATTCATTGGACAAATGTATTATACTAGAACTGACATGTGATTACATTTTCACGCAATTTGGGTGCATAGATCCTGAGAAATCAGTTCCCAGAACAACCACCTCTGGCCGTAATAACGGCATTGATACGCCTGGGCATTGAGTCAAACAGAGCTTGGATGGCGTGTACAGGTACAGCTGCCCATGCAGCTTCAACACGATACCACAGTTCATCAAGAGTAGTGACTGGCGTATTGTGACGAGCCAGTTGCTCGGCCGCCATTGACCAGACGTTTTCAGTTGGTGAGAGACCTGGAAAATGTGCTGGCCAGGGCAGCAGTCGATCATTTTCTCTATCCGTAAAAGGCCCGTAAAGGACCTGCAACATGCGGTCGTGCATTATCCTGCTGAAATGTAGGGCTTCCCAGTGATCGAATTAAGGGTAGAGCCACGGGTTGTCACACATCTGAAATGTAGCGTCCACTGTTCAAAGTGCCGTCAATGCAAACAAGAGGTGACCGAGACGTGTAGCCAATGGCACACCATACCATCACGCCGGGTGATACGCCACTATGGCGATGACGAATACGCGCTTCCAATGTGCGTTCACCACGATGTCACCAGACACGGATGCGACCATCATGATGCTGTGAACAGAACCTGGATTCATCCGAAAAAATGACGTTTTGCCTTTCGTGCACCCAGGTTCGTCGATGAGTACACCATCACAGGTGCTCCTGTCTGTGATGCAGCGTCAAGGGTAACCGCAGCCATGGTCTCAGAGCTGATAGTCCATGCTGCTGCAAACGTCGTCGAACTGTTCATGCAGATGGTTGTTGTCTTGGAAACGTCCCCATCTGTTGACTCAGGGATCGAGACGCGGCTGCACGATCCGTTACAGCCATGTGGATAAGATGCTTGTCATCTCGACTACTAGAGATACGAGGCCGCTGGGATCCAGCACGGCGTTCCGTATTACGCTCCTGAACCCACCGATTCCATATTCTGCTAACAGCAATGTCGCGATACGATAAACCGCAATCGCGATAGGCTACACTCCGACCTTTATCAAAGTCGGATACGTGATGGTAAGCATTTCTCATCCTTACACGAGGCATCTCAACGACGTTTCACCAGGCAACGCCGGTCAACTGTTTGTGTATGAGAAATCGGTTGGAAACTTTCCTCATGTTAGCACGTTGTAGGTGTCGCCACCGGCACCAGCCTTTTGTGAATGCTCTGAAAACCTAATCATTTGCACATCACAGCATCTTCTTCCTGTCGGTTAAATTTCGCGTCTGTAGCACGTCATCTTCGTGGTGTAGATATTTCAATGGCCAGTAGTGTAGTTGTCTATAGCATGTCCTGGTCCGTCCTGCAGCTTTTCTTCCCTTTGGCGTATGCTGGTATTTCCCACTCTTTCCAAGTGATTGGTCAAATTCTGTTATTTAATATTTTATTGTTTACTGATTCTCTGTTTAATATGTACGTGGTGTTCGAAAATTCCCATTACATACTTCTAGGACTGGTAGAAGGGAGTGAGTAAATTCCGAATAGGAACCTATGTCCGGAAGCACTGTTTCTGTTCTGCGTGGGTTTCAGTTCAGATGAGTAACGCGTTCTCGTCTTCTGAGGAAAAAAGTCTGAGTTGCTTGTCCTGATAGGCCACAGAATAGACAGGATGACGTTTACTACGTTAGACGTACAGCGGATGTGAGGTCTTATCCAGCGTTTAATTTCGGAGACTCCTGTGGAAAGAGACGGTATGCTGGGACGAATTTTTGCTACTGCACTAGAAGTTGAAGAGACGCCAAGTACACACTTGTACCAGAATATCATTCGTAGGGACAATGTCGGTAACATCGAGCCGTACTGTTCTGTACGTGCAGTACGATGAGGGTTCTTTAGTGGAGTTGTAAACAGGTAATGTTATAGTGTTCATACAAACAAATCTGCTTAAGTGATAAAAGGATGTATCGTTAAGTTTCCTTTCGAATTGTTACCTAATTAATTTCCTCAGCAGAAGCGGATGAGTAAATCATCTGAATTGAATCCGTCGTAGAAAACGGGAACGGCACATTTCCAGACATGGATTCCTATTCAAAATATTATGTAATCACGCACGTCTAAAAGTCCTAGAAGTTTGTGAGGGTAATTTCCTAACACACTGTGTTAGTAAAAAGCTAACTCGGTTAATGCTTAATGGACCACAATTCTAGTTGCAAGTTGTCTGTGTAAAAGCTCCAAGTGGCAGCAAAAATTTGATATCCAATGTTTCATACGATTATTCACCGAATTTAAAAAGTTGTAAATCTGTCGTAATCTGCTCATTTAGCAGGTATGATCGTATGTTAAACTTCTAACACAATAGGACAAGTATTAGAATTAGAAATGTGTCCCTTCAGGCAGCATAAACGACAGCGCTCAAATTATCCAGACTATATTCACCCGGTATTTGAAAATAAGAACACTTACCGACTTACAACAAACGTTACCCACAATCTTAAACATTCTTTTCGCGCTGACATTCCCCACAAAATGATGAAAGAGAAGGTTTGTCCCTTACTGTCTTTTCGCTTCTCATGCAGTTTATCTTCCGCATGACGTTTTAACGGTATTCGGAACACATATTGGGGACAGTATACACACATACCACTAAATATACCTGCAAACTTGTATAATTGTACGACAATGCTGGACATATGACATCTTAAACATTGAGATGATTGAAAAACTGGTATTTGTTTAAAACGGAGTGCAAATTACCCAGACTAAACTCATCCAGCGTTTGATGATAGAGCACTTATCGACTTTGAACGAACTTTAATTTTAAACTTGTTCTAAATTACTTCTCGCTTACAAACTTAGCGTCAAATATTTAACGCAGTAACTCATTTGTAACGTAAAGAAAAACCTTTAAGCCGTCTTACACATGAGAGTACAATTCTTTTAGGAATTAAGGGTTTGCTGGTACTTTCCTAATATCTTCATTTCGTATCCTGTACATTTTATATATACTTTAACACTCGTTAAGTCTCATTTCTCCCGACTGTATTTTATTCAGTTGCTTTTGAGTCAGCACCCAGTTTTTGCTGCTATAAAGCAGTTAGGAAGACACACAGCTACATAAAATGTCATTTTACTTTCTCTTCTAACTTCATTTTTAAAAATTCTTTCAATGGTCCCCATGCAGCTTCAAACTACCTGACTTTTTGATCAATGTCCTCATTATAAAAGGTTAAGTCATAGGCAAGGCACATAAAATTCCACAGTTGTTCCAAAATGTTTTTTTGCAGTAGAATCTTCAATCTGAGATTATCTTTACCTCTAAAAGCCATAATTTTAATTTTGCTAACGGAGGTTTTAAAATTATAATTTTTCTGTAACTGTGTGTCATTTTTTGAATCATTTTGTCTTCTGCAAACACAGATGTTTCATATCCTGGGTTTATCATTCCATGTTTCTTTAAAATATTGTCAGTATATGTGACTACTAAAATGTGCATGATAAGCTACACCCTTGTCTAAGTTCTACATTTTGTAGACATCTTCCACTTCTTTTAATCCCATGCATATGATAAAATTAGTATTTCTGTACAGACTGCTTATTACCAAAATTAGGTGTGGTGGGTAGCCCTCATTTTCTAGTATTTGCCACAATTTTATTCTGTTTACCCTGTTGAACACATTAGGAAACCCTAGAAAAGTGGAATATGTTTCAAAGTTCTTATCTCTTCTTTGTTTTATTGTTTGTCCGGTGGTCAGGACATTATCTACACACCACCTTCCTTTCCTAAATCTACCTTCCTCTTCCCCTAGCTGACAGTCTGCAATAGTTTCTAATTTTTTATTTATTATTGTACTATAGATTTTATATCCTGCATTCATCAGACTAATTTCTCTGTTGTCTTTGTATTTTTTGCATTCTTCTCTATAAAACAATTTTTAATTAGAGCTATTGACAAAGAGAGAGGTAACTAGCTATTTTTCGAGAATTTATTAAGTAGATGTAAAATTCTTGGTATGTATATTATACTACTACATTTGTAAAATTCATATGCACTCCATCTAATCAAAGTGCCTTCCTAATTTTTACTGATCTTAATAATATATCTAATTCTTGTATTGTTACAATGCCTATTTCAGAAACTTTATTTCCATTGGAGTTGTCTAACCATCCTATCAAATATAATGTTACTGACATCTCACATTCGGAATGAAAGCTCCATCCCACTCTTTATGTACATCATTGCAATTGCCCCCATCTTTTTCCATGCACAATTAGACTTTGGACCACCCTCAATACTTTCAAACAACCTTTCTAATACCAGTTAACCTACATTCCGAAGAGCCCCAGCCATAGCATCCTTAGTGTGAAGACCACATGTAGCCCATCTTAAACTATTTAAAATGATTATTTTCATGCCTGCCAACATATTTTTTATTATTATATTAAAGGGCAGAAGAGTGGCAGCAACAGTGCCTCTGCCAACCTGTGTAGAGGGTTTGGGACTGTAAAAGCTACTATGGGACTTTAAAAAATAAGTTACACATTATTTTGGCAGCCCAAGTAATTTTCAATGAATGCTGCACTACGAAATGACTGCCGTACATGATACTATTTTTTAGAGTAGCTTCCAACTCTCCATATACTACAGTTACAGTATTCTACCAATCGTTCAGTTTCTTGACAACAGAAATCTGCTCCTTGATCACGGAACTATTAAAGAACCACCATGTGAACTTCTTTTTCATCAATAAATCTGTGATTGGTGGGAATAAGTTTCTCGATTGCCTTGCCATTGTCATCTGCGGTTGATGTTGATGGCCTTCCTTTCCAATCAGCATCACTTGTCTCTGTAGTTTGGTAGAATTATTGCTGACATTTCACTGCCACTGGATATGACACAGATTTTCATCCCTATATCACCAGAATTTCACTGTGAATCTATGTGTAATTTAGACATTTTGCACACAAGAGTTGTACTGCCACACACAATTCAACTCTAGAGAACATTTCCAGTGGCTGTGCCATTTCATTCCCCCCATATCACAGTAGAACAGTGTCTGCAGGAAACACAGAACATGCACTTTCTTCTGAATATGTGCCACTCTCATTGTGTTATTGTTTTAGTGCAAGATGACATGTATAACTTATTTTTAAAGGTCCCCTTCTATATGTTAGTAAAAGAGTAATTCAACGCAACTATATCTCTAGTAAACAGACAGGCTAAATTGATGACTTCAGAATGTTTGACTCTGAACAGAGAAGATATATTCCCAAGAAAATTTGCAGTACAGAACCAACAGATACACGAATTTCGATATTGCTGTAACAACTTTATCATTTAAAGTTCTTGTATTGGAATTAGAATTACTGTTTATGATGCTTATCATGTGGCTCCTTCTTGCAGTGATTCTCAGTTACATTAAACAGTAAAATGATCCCAGATTTTTTAAATATGTATCAGATAATGTATGCCACAGCTATTTTCCTATAGCAATAGTCTTTCAACATCACAAACCCATATTCTCTCCACACCATTCACTCACATCTTTGTGCATCTGCTTGCCCTGCTAGCTTTGCACACAATCTCCCCCCCCCCCCTCACCCTCCCCCTTTCCCATTTCTCTCGCTCCTCATATTCCCTCAACAAATTGCCCTCACCATATCATCAAATATCCCCATCCTCTCCTCTCTACTGCTTGCCTCCATTCCCCCATGGCACCACATCCTGCCTCACCTCTCCACTCTCCCCCCTCCCCCCCACCCACTTCCTTAGTGTCCCTCTCCCATTCATCCTCCCCTTCTTCCCTCTTTCTTTCCCTTTCATCTCCTGTGGATTCCCACTACTCGTCCTGTGTCCCACTCCTCTTGTTTCACCCTACTCCTCCTCCTCCTCCTCCTCCTCCTCCTCCTCCTCCTCCTCCTCCTCTATCTTCTTCCTCCTGCTCTTCTTTTCCTGTCCCTTTAGGCTTGTCAGATCCATAATGGATTAAAGTTTTAACCCTAAACATACTCCTTTTCCACTTTGTAATGGAATTAAGTTTCCCATTCAGGCTTATCATGTCCTCAATGGATTTTAAGTTTTAACCCTAATGATACTTGTTTTCCACTTCATAATGGAATTAAGTTTTACCCTTAACCACTCTTGTCCTTCATCCTGTCTTCCTTTCCCATCACCCTCCAACTACTATGTCATTCTTATCCATTTCATTTCTGCACTGCCCACCTTATCTTACTCCTTAGTCCTTTTCATGTGATTTCTCTGTCCATTCCATCCCGAACTCTTCATTTTATTTCAGAAGTGGGTAAGTTTCTAAGCCAGTCATGTTGATTTGGCAGGGTGAGCAGGCATCGAAAGGGCAAGAAGTGGTGCAGCTGCGAACAGAGGTGCGTGAGCTGCGTGCAGAGTTGGAGCGCCGCAGTGACCAGCTGAGGCAGCAGCGTGAAGAGGTGGCGCCACTACGTGCACAGTTGGATGCACAAGCCCAGGAGCTGGCCCGGCTGCGAGCACGTGAGGCTGACCTGGCCGCACAATTTCAGAGTGAGAGGCTCACCTGGGCGCAGGTGCGTTGCATTATACTACTAAAAGTTCTGCTATCTGCTACATTTGACAAGGTAGATCAGTGTTCAACAATGTGCTAAATTTGTCATGAAGCACACTCTTGGCTACTTTCTTGTTTATTGTTATTATAATGCAGTTCTAAGATATTTATGGCATTGTAATTACAAAAGTAGGCTTCGTTTGCTGTAGAGTGACAAGATAAATACATGGACACATTTGATGTTACACGGAATAGAGTGAGTGGAGGCTAGGATGCTCAAAGTGCTCAATAAGTTCACTGATAAACAGTGCACAACATGTCTGTCAGCTATGCTCCACACATGCAATGAAATCACCTATCAGATAATTGGGATCCATCCCAGAATGCCTCTCACATAAGCTACCACGACAACTGACTACAGGTAATATATTTCAAATTATTAGCAAATGCGTCTCATTTCCTGAGTTGGAATTGCCTAGTAAAATATTACTCTTAGCAGGAAAATGGGAAAGCTACTAGTACTTCAGGTGTCTAATGCTTCAACCATTTGAGTTAAGCAAAACTACTGAAGGCAAATAAGTGGAAGATTGGAGTCTCTTGGAACTGTGTATCAGTGAAATGTTTCATTTTTCATCTGTAATATGCAAATGTTTATGATATTTTATTAACAAATCCAGGAATACTCAGTTACTCACAAACTACATGTAAACATAGTGGAGAGCAGTTAATGCACATTCATGGAAAAATATCAGAGGAACTAACATTAGGAAGTCATGTAATGAGTAGTTGTAGAACTGCGATGCCTGTAAAAAGATAAAGGAATCATAACCGCTTTAGGTGACAAAATCTGTATTTTGGTTCAATTTTTAAGCAAGGAATTACTGTCCTGGTTGACCGTCTGAGGAAACTTTGGCCTAACTACTGTTATATGTTAATTTCAGTCTTGGTCTCAATACTTGGGCATAGTTCACAAGTAAGTGGTTATATTATCTTAAGAAATGAAACATAAATAAAACGGAAAAACCTTTCATGGGGGATTAAGTAGTGTACGTCACTTTTGATTTATGAGGAACAGTAAGAATCAAGGGATGATCTATGATTATATTGTTGTTCTTTATAGACTAAAGGATCTAGTTGAAAATGAAGAGCAATTGATAAGCTCATATTTGAAAGATTCTTGCTAAGAATAAGCAAACTGAAATACAGAAGTCCTTTGAAGCTGTCATGAAAAAAATCTGACAACTGTTGAAAATCAGATCAAAAGATATTTAGATCATTGTGCAGGCTTACATTTAGAAATCAGATGAGAACTATGTTTCAAAAAATTTGTTTATTTGCAAAATAGATTAGATGTGACTGTTGTTAACTCGCATAGACTCAAAACTGTCTTACTGAAGTCATGTGGATTGTAGCACTTGACAGTGGAAGCTGCTGTTCAACAGTATTGTTGCTGTGTCAGCTGCAGCTGCTGGTCTCTAGGCAATACCAATTGTTATCTCTGTCCTGTGCCCTCATAGCAAACTGCAAAAGAAGCGAATAATTGTACTATTTAAGGGACAAATTCACACATGACAGCTATAAAATTATTTCCAATAGTAGAGAAGACAACACTAGGTGAATGTTTTGATGTAACAATCATCCAAGAACAACAAAAAAGTTCCTGAACCTGTGTGTTCAAAGAACAGGTCTACATAGAATGCATAATTTACATATGTCATGAGAAAGTACTAGACAAAATATTGTAGTGAAAGGACGTTGAGAGACAGATATATAGATGACAGCAAATTGATGGAATTCAAACAGAAGGTGCAATAACAACAGTCTATGCAATAATCATTTTGAAGATGGTGGCTTGCTATTGGAAGAAGCAGAGACCTAGAAGACAAAACCAAAAGAAGAATTGAACTAAAAACAGGTGCTCACTGTTACAAATGAATACTGGTTAACACCAAATGTAAGTCATTGATAATCACAGATAAAGAGTTCAAAATATCTAGCATTTAGTTCACTGTCCAGAAGTTTTGAGATTCTGTTACTACAATATTCTTAATTTTTTGAAACAGCCATGATCTGGTTCACTGTAAGCTTAAATAGAATAAATTATTTATACCTGCTTTGAAAGGAAAGGAAATAGTGTACCTTATAACTGCAAAACAGTTAACTATTAATTTTGTTTATAGTTTGCTGTGTCAGTCAGTTTGTGGCCACTGTATTAATTTTATTCAGCCATATTAAGACCACTTGATTAAAAGCTTCTATTTTGACCTATTCATTACTGCTATGAGAATTACTAGTTCACAAAATTGTACTCTGAGACATGATCTGTAAATCCATGATGATGTAGAAGTAAAAAAAAGTTTAATTATCAAATTGTAACTATTTTCAATGCTATTTTGTACTTGGAAAATCAAACAAGAGTTTCATCACTGTGGCAAATGTATTTGAAAGAGACTACAGGATGCAAGTGCGATTCACAGAATACATACATCTCTAAGAAAAAGATGCACAATGGTGGAATTATCCAAATGGGGCAGAAATTGGTAGATGTGATGTACATGTGCACACAAACAAATGATTATAGTTTCAGATAAAATGATTTAGCCAAGAGAAAGAGCTTTACAAATTAAGAAAGCCAACAACATGCTGCTCCACCTTTGGCCCTTATGCAAGCACCTATTCAGCTTGATTGACAGAGCTGATGGATAACCTCCTGCGGGATATTACACCACATTCTGCCCAATTGACACGTTGGATCATTGACATCCCGAGCTGGTTGGAGGGCTCTGTCCGTAATACTCCAAACGATCTCAATTAGAGAGACACCTGGTGACCTTTCTGGCCAAGACAGCATTTGGCAAACACAGACAAGCAGTAGGAACCCTCACTGTATGTGGGCAGACATTACCTTGCTGAAGTTGAAGTCCAGCATGGCTTGCAATGAAGGGCAACAAAACAGGACATAAAATACTGTTGATGTATTGCTGTGATGTAAGGGTGCCATAGATGACAACCAAAGAGGTTCTGCTTTGAAATGAAATGGCACCCCAGTCACTCACTCCTGGTTGTTGGGTTTCAGGGTGGGCTACAATCAGGTTGGTAGCCTACCGCTGTCCAGGGCATCTGCAGACCCATATTGAGCCAGGAATCTCATTGATTAGTGTAGAATTATCTTCAGTGATGAGCCACAGTGACCAGCAAAGATGTGTCTGGAGACACCCAGGGGAGTGCCATGTTACTGGCTTGACCGTCACCCGCTGTACGACACAATAATTTGAAGTTTCAGTCTGGGGTGTCATTTCACTTCATAGCAGGGTCTCTTTGGCTGTCATCTTTACAGCACTGTGGTACATCGATAATATTCTATGCCCCATTTCATTGCCCTTCATGGCAAGCCATCCTAGTCTTAAATTCCAGCAAGATGATGACACACACACACACACACACACACACACACTCACACTCACACACACACACACACTCTCTCTCTCTCTCTCTCTCTCTCTCTCTCTCTCTCTCTCTCTCTCTCTCTCTCTCTCTCTCTCTCGGACATCCAACAACTGCATCAATCAGTGCCCAGCCAAATAACTGCTTTCATAAGGACCAGAGGGGGACCAACACATTATTGACTTGTTGGATTTGTTAAGCACTTTGTCTTTAATAAATCATCCAATTTTTATGAAATCATTTATGTAATAATTTGTCTGTCTGTACAAGTAAATCAAAACTTCTGATTTCTAACCCATTTGGATAATTACTTCATAGTACATCCTTTTAAAAGGGTATACCACATAGCAACTTTCATCAAAGAAGCTATTCTTCTGTAGAATATCTCAGTGGCTGATGTGGTACACTTCCATCAAAGTATTACAAGTGGTGGTGTTGCGCATGATCATGATCTTGACTCTGGACATATTGTGAAAAACTAATTCTAATATGCGGCTATAGATACAAAAGTCCAGACAGAAATTGCAACTAATATCATCTCAGGCACAACTTAATGAATACCGATAGATCAGTCATTCAGACATTGTGCTCTCTCTCTCTCTCTCTCTCTCTCTCTATGTAGCTTCAACTGTCTTTTTCCAGGAAAAGGAGAAAGTACTGCGTTACCAGCGCCAACTCCAGCTCAACTACGTGCAGATGTTCCGTCGCACGAAGTCACTCGAGGCAGAAGTTGAGAGTCTTACGTTAGAGCTGGAACTGGATTCGAAAACAGCAGCTGCTCCCAAGAAGCTACCAGCCATCGAGATGGGCCATACTATTGAGCTTTGAGGTTGCAGGTGATGAAAACTGCAGGCAAGTGCCTGTGTTGTTGAGATGCTCTCTTGTGGGAACTGATGCTGGTCGTAAAGACTCAATTCATCAACCTACATAGCTTTCTTCCATGAAGAGCTTACACATTTTGAATATCCCTTTCAGTATATTTCTGTAGAAAATAACACCTAGAAAAACACAAATTTTGTTACTAGTTATGTTACGCCAGGTTTTGAAGTAAGTGTATGAAATGCATCTTCAGTTTAAATATTGTGTTAGATAGTTAAGTATTTATAACAGGACTGTAATTCTGCAGTTTTAATGTACTGTAAACTGAGAAGTGTCTTCCTGACGTGAGATGGACGTGTATATATTCCAAAGTGTAACTCATAAGTAATTAAAGTGTGTGATGACGGGACCAACTGAACATGCCTCTACTTCATGCAAGTGAATGTAGTAGTAATTCTAGCTGTTTATAATAGCTGCTGCTTATATTATAGCTTAAGTCTGTTCATTGCAACAGAATGTTAGTCTGTGCCAATTAACCAACAGCTGCAGACATAAAACTAGTTATTTGTGATGCTATAACAATGTGACAAACAGTTATTATAATGTTTTCACATGAAGACTGTACCTAAATATACTACTCTTATTTATTAATTTCATTCCTGAATGGGTGAGTGGAATGAATATTTTCATATGACATGTTCCTGGTGAAATTTTAGTTCTGCAGTTACGAGATATGACTATCATAATTTCACCATTGTAATAAAAGCTTTAGGGCAGAATTGTGGATGCATGTGGACAACTGTGACATTGGTTTACAGCAAATGTCTATTTTGAGCATTATATTGCCACAGAATTTTAATCACTTTTCAGGATTGTCATTAAGGTTCAAAACACTCCTTATTCCCTATGTAGCAAACATTATTTCCATTCTTCATTGGTGATCCAATAAAAGTTAAAATAAAAATGAGCAATAGTATAAAATTAATAACACTTGTGTTCAAATGAAGAAATATGTGACTATTGAGCTCAGACACTACTGAACATAGGTTATCATCTCCACTTTCTCACAATTTTAGTGATAGCAGTTTATGGAAGTGACTGCCAACAGTATTTGGAGATAGAAAGTGAGTCTTGTTTACAACTTTTGTTGACAACAATTGCCATCTGCATGCCACTGTCGAGCACCACTTGGAGTATAATTTTCTCCTAAGGTGTGACAGATTATTTACTACCAAAGTGTCACATTAATATATGTACTATTTAATCCAAACTGCTGTGAAAGATAAATTATGTAATTTAATTAACCATGACATTCAGTGTTAATAAAATTTTAATGTGATGATGAAATAAATAAATGATTCTTGTTTAAATATCCAAATCTCTGAATAGAAGTTCCCAGTTCACCAAGACGAAATACAGCAAACGAAATCACAATTTAATTGTATCAATTTTAAATATTCAAGTGTTTTACAGGATTTAAATTCAAGACTATAATTTGTACATTGGTTTTAGGCAATTTTTCTGTATTTTGCATAGTCTTGCAGAGAATTACGCCAAACAAATTTCATCAACAGAATAAGATAAATTTATAATTACTACATCAACATTCATCTTTCAGAATAATCACTTCTGTAATAGTCTGCAGACAAAATACTTTAATTAACAGTTGGTTGCTGGAGAAAATGTGTGTGTGTTGTGTACATTTGTGGTTGTTAGAATTAAAAAGTTCAGAATTGTTTTCCTATGACACACACACACACACACACACACACACACACACACACACACACACACACACCTGGGAATTAATATTTATGAAACACATTCTTGGATAATCAATCACTGATCTGTTGATGATAAGCTACCATTGAGGAGTAAATTAAATATGAAACAGACATTTTTTCAATAGCCTTATGCCACTAAATGATAAATTGGGAAAGCTCAAGAGAAAATAATATCACTAATTATCAGAATAAATACAACTATTTACGGGAGCATATTTGTGTGATGCAGGCTTCAGAAACTGTATCTGTCGATAAACATTATTTTTCACATAATAGGATGATGACTGAAGGACATAATGTATGTGGATAGGGGAAAAAAGGACTCACTGTAAATCAGGTTATCTGGATGTTTTGTAAAATTTTAAATGATATGTTGGTAACTTTGACTTCCAAGAAACCCCTCGAGTGTGAGGTCACAAAAGGCCAATGATGATTATGCCATCTGATGTCCCACTAATTGTCTACCATGCAGTACATGTCATAGGACAATCAAATATTGTGGAAATATTTTTAAGGACACGCAGAAGAGAAATAATGAAGCAAACGCTGAAAGAAAAACCTTTTAATTTCCAAATTAGAGGGATAACATCTGTTTTTATGTTCCATGTTTGAAATGTTGCTCAGTGTGATGACAACCTGCAACCATGACAGTTTGTATAGATAAAATTTCACAATTGTTAACAGTACTTTTTGAATAGTGTACCATGGAATGTTCTCCTTTCATGACACAGCTTGAGCACTGCTCGAAGAGTGCACACTGTATCCAGCATTCTAGCCATGGCAACAGCAACTTAAACAATATGTGACAAAATTTCTGTCAGCCTTGGTCAGAAGAAATTCCCAAATTTCTGAAACATGTTCTTTGGCCCAAGTGCAAGAGGAGGACCACTTCACCACATCCTTTTAACGCATTAATATTTGCAAAGAGCAGCATCACCATTGCTGTTGTTTTGATAAAACAGCTTCACGGGTAAAGCTCCGCTCACATTCTTCAGACCCAGGTCGAGTGCCTGCAACTGTAAAGAACTTTGATACTTCAGTTTCAACCCATGGGACCATACCAGTACCAGTACCAGCACCTACTGGCAAGTCATGACACTAACATTATTAACAACACAAAATCCCACAGTTAACAGTCTGAACATCATTCCTATAAAGTACCCATACCCATGGTAGAGGTGTAGGCCAGCAGTTGCAGGAAGTTTTGGGGAGTGAGTACCAGGTCACCAGCATTGTGAAGCCTAATGCAGGATTGGCTCAGGTGACTTTTGACATAGGGGGGTTATGTAGGGATTTTACTAAAGAGGATCAGGTAGTGATTGTGGGTGGGGCTGGTAATAGTATTGATAGGGATGGGGAGTATGACATAGATGGTGTCCTGGAAAAGATAGCCACTCAGACTGGCAACACGAATGTGCATTTCCTGGAACTGTTTCAGCGTCACTATCGGCCTCATCTTAATACAGCCGTCAGGCGTAATAACATGAGACTTGGGGGTGCGCTGATGACAGAAGGCATGAGCCACATTTCAGTGGTGTCGGTGGAGTCTATCAGCAGCACGGGTTTCACTAGACATGGCCTGCACCTCAACAGGTATGGGAAGGGGAGGTTGGCAAAACTTATAGGTGACAGCATAGGTGGGGGTGGTGGGATCACTCATGGGAAAATTCCGGTAGTTGTGGGTGTTAGAGCTGTACCTTTTTTAGATTGAAGTCAGCTGATAGGTATTCCTGCTTAAGGGAAGTCTCTCTAACAAAGAAACCACTTTCTACAAATCTTGGGTATCCGATTAATGAGGGAATTAGTATATTTCATCAAAATATACAAGGTATTAGAGATAAAGTTAGTGAACTGCTTATAGATGTTGACTCTGAAATTATTGGTATATCTGAACACTTCTTAAATAAGGAGATAATTCAGAGGCTTCCTTTACCAGGATACAGGTTGGCTGGCAGCTTTTCTAGGAGCTCTTTGCGGTGTGGGGGAGTAGCCATGTATGTGAAAAACGGTATCCCATTTGAGTCAATTGATGTTTCAAAGCACTGCACTGAAAAGGTGTTTGAATGTTGTGCAGGTGTGGTTAAATTTAGTGGAGCTAAACTTCTTACTGTTGTTATTTTATAGATCCCCAGACTCCGATTTCACAACATTTTTGCTAAAGCTAGAGGAGGTTCTTGGTTCACTTTATAGGAAATACAAAAAGTTAGTTATATGTGGTGATTTCAATATTAATTGTATAAGTGATTGTGCAAGGAAAAGGATGCTGGTAGACCTCCTTAATTCATATAATCTTATGCAAACCATATTCTTTCCAACGAGAGTGCAAGGGAACAGTAGAACAACCATAGACAATATTTTTGTTCATTCGTCATTATTAGAAGGGCATTCTGTTAGCAAAAAGGTGAATGGCCTTTCAGATCATGATGCACAAATTTTAAGTCTAAAAGATTTTTGTGCTGCAACACATGTTAAATATAGTTACCAACTTTTTAGGAAAGCTGATCCAGTTGCTGTACAGACTTTTGTAAACCTTATCAAGGAACAAGAGTGGCAAGATGTTTATAGTGCTGATACAGTAGACGATAAATATAATGCTTTCCTCAAGACTTTTCTCGTGCTCTTTGAAAGTTGCTTTCCGTTAGAACGTTCAAAACAGGGTACTAGCACAAACAGGCAGCCTGGGTGGCTGACTAAAGGGATAAGAATATCTTGTAGAACAAAGTGGCAATTATATCAAAACGTTAGAAACAGTCACAATCTAAATGCAGTAGCCCATTACAAACAGTATTGTAAGGTGCTTAAAAAAGTTATTAGGAAGGGCAAAAAGTATGTGGTATGCAGATACAATAGCTAAGTCTCAGGATAAAATTAAAACCATATGGTCAGTCGTAAAGGAAGTGGTTGGTCTGCAGAGACAGGTCGAGAATATAGAATCAGTGCGTAGTGGGGATGTCCGTGTTACTGATAAGTCGCATATATGTACAGTACTTAATAATCACTTTCTGAATATAGCAGGTGAACTAAATAGAAACCTAGTCCCAACAGGGAATCATATAGCGCTCTTAGAAAAAAGTGTTCAGAGACTGTTACCTGAAATGCTCCTCCATGATACTGACAAGAGGGAGATTGAGTTAATAATTAAATCACTAAAGACCAAGAACTCTCATGGATATGACGGGGTATCTAGCAGAATACTGAAGTATTGTTCCACGTATGTTAGCTCAGTACTTAGCCATATCTGTAACTTTTCCTTTAGGAGTGGTCGGTTTCCTGACCGATTAAAGTACTCAGTAGTGAAGCCACTTTATAAAAAGGGAGACAGGGATAATGTTGACAATTATAGACCTATTTCTATGCCATCGGTGTTTGCTAAAGTTCTCGAGAGGGTTGTATATACAAGGTTACTGCAGCATTTAAATTCACATAATTTGCTGTCAAATGTACAGTTTGGTTTTAGAAATGGCTTAACAACTGAAAATGCTATAGTCTCTTTTCTCTGTGAGGTTTTGGACAGATTAAATAAAAGGTTGCGAACGTTAGGTGTTTTCTTTGATTTAACGAAGGCTTTTGACTGTGTTGACCACAAAATATTACTGCAGAAGTTGGAACATTATGGAGTAAGGGGAGTAGCTTACAATTGGTTCGCCTCCTACTTTAAGAACAGAAAGCAGAAGGTAATCCTCCGCAATATTGAGAGTGGTAATGATGTTCAGTCCCAATGGGGCACTGTTAAATGGGGCGTTCCCCAAGGGTCGGTGCTGGGGCCACTGCTGTTTCTTATTTATATAAATGATATGCCTTCTAGTATTACAGGTGATTCAAAAATATTTCTGTTTGCTGATGACACCACCTTGGTAGTGAAGGATCTTGCGTGTAATATTGAAACATTATCAAATAATGTAGTTCATGATATAAGTTCGTGGCTTGTGGAAAATAATTTGATGCTAAATCACAGTAAGACTCAGTTTTTACAGTTTCTAACTCACAATTCAACAAGAACTGACATTTTAATCAGACAGAATGGGCATGTTATAAGCGAGACGGAACAGTTCAAGTTCCTAGGCATACGGATAGATAGTAAGCTGTTGTGGAAAGCCCATGTTCAGGATCTTGTTCAGAAACTAAATGCCGCTTTATTTAGCATTAGAACAGTATCTGAAATAAGTGACATTTCAACACGAAAAGTAGTATACTTCGCATATTTTCATACGCTTATGTCATATGGTATTATTTTTTGGAGCAATTCTTCTGATTCAAAAAGGGTATTTTTGGCTGAAAAACAGGCTGTTCGAGCTATGTATGGTGTAAGTTCGAAAACCTCTTGTCGACCCCTATTCAATAGTCTGGGAATTTTGACATTGCCCTCACAGTATATATTTTCTTTAATGTCGTTTGTTGTTAGCAATATTAGCTTATTCCCAAGAGTTAGCAGCTTTCACTCAGTTAATACTAGGCTGAAATCAAATCTGCATGTGGAATGCACTTCCTTGACTCTTGTGCAGAAAGGAGTGCAGTATTCTGCTGCATCCATTTTCAATAAGCTACCACAAGAACTCAAGAATCTTAGCAGTACCCAAACACTTTTAAGTCTAAACTGAAGAGTTTCCTCATGGCTCACTCCTTCTATTCTGTCGAGGAGCTCCTGGAAGAGCTAAAAAATTAAGCAAATTCCAGTGTTACATTCTTGATTTTCTTTATTTAAACTAACGACTTGTTGCCTGAATATGTTTCTTATATTTCATTTTATCTGTTTCTACAATCGTGTTATAATTTCATGTATTGACTCGTTCCATGATCATGGTGACTTCTCCTAAATGTGGTCCCACGGAACAATAAATAAATAAATAAAAATAAAAAAAAAAATAAATAGTTTTCCATCTACACAGGCTTCAGTACTAAAGTTTAATAATAATAACCACATTAATTGGCAAGATTCCATGATCCTGAGCAGTGGTCTGATATCACGAAGCAACTGTTCCGATGTTCTGTATGATCAGATTCCCTTGCTAAGTTTATTTGAAGCTGTACCTGCTTTCTGATTGTAACCTATGATGCTGTCTCCAGCATTAGAAGCTGAAGACAGGGGCAGAGCATTATGCCTCGGACCATGGCTTATGCTCATAAAACAAATATCAGCTCCAACACGAATACTGGCCATGAAACCGTAATTTCTATAATTCTTAATTTGTCAACATTGCTTAAGGTACTTCCCCATAGGACAAAAGTTCTGTGTATTTGCTTTTGTCACAGTGTCGATCATAAAATAACAGTGCTGTCTTGATGTGGTATGCTTTCGTCTGTTGCAAACAGAATAGAATGTTTACTCTTGTTCCATTGACAACTGCCTCGGAAGTAGGCATTGTGGTGATACTTCGTAGACAATTTTATTTATTTTAATTTTTAAAGACTTTACTTAATAAGTGTGCAGTTTTCTCTGTGGCAAAAAGTTGAACAAAATAAAAAGCTTTTTTAGCATTAACAATCATACATTCTTTCACTTGCAAAACTGTTATCTTTGGATGTATGGGCATGTATACTTAAGGGGACCACACTGTGGTTCAGGTCGAAAAAAATCAATTTTTGGTTTTCATTACATTTCGATAGGTTAAGGTTTTATTTAAGTACGCTGAAATGGATTTTGCTGAATTTTTTTTTTTTTTTTTTTTTTTTCGAGCATTTAAAGAGCATTTTCCTACCACGTGTGTTTATGTGCCATGCCCTCTTTTCTGTCACCCACTTTTCTGCATATATTTTAGATCTTTATATCCCCTACAATGCATGTTAGTGGGTTTTTTTTTTTTTTTTTTTTTTTTTTTTTACACTTCCAGGTGTGTTGGCGATCCTTGGAATGCAACGGGTGGCATTCTTTAATTTCTGCTGTTTGTAAACAACACACTATCAATCACACAGTTGGTTTTGTTCAAGTGTGATCGCAAGTAGTTGTTATACTTATGTTTGCTGTGCTTGTTTACATGTGTTTTGCTGTGTTTATTGAAGATGATGAAATGTAAAGGCATTTTCAAGAAATGACAATTTAGAGGAAACAAGTTTAGAAAGCTTTCTAGGCAAGAGGTTATGTCACCTGTCAACAATGTTTCTAACTGTAATTCTTCAACAAGTGCATCATCAAAGAAGTTCTCACTGTTTCATGAGAGTTACAACAAATTTACTGTAAGTCACAAGGGGTTCAGTAACATTATTATAAATTCGAGAATATCATTAGATGTAATTTCTAAATTTGTACAATGTAGACAGTGTGGTGAGTCACAGAGTGTGAAAAATTGTGAGAGTGCCAGTGGGAGAAAAGGCCTAGCAATTGCTTTGGATTTAATTTCCACTAAATGCTGAGATGCAATTTCATTTGAGTTCTTCAAAACCAAATGCAAGTGGCCCATATGAAATCAGTACTAGATTAGTATATGCCTTACGACCCATTGGCAAGGGCATGGCTGCAGGGAGAACATTTTGTTCAGTGATTAACTTACATCAACCACCAAATAAATTCAAAAAAACTGACTGCAATATTAGAGAAAGCAGTATGTGAGGTCAGTGAGGAAAGCATGAAACTGGCTGCTAGGGAAGCAGTGGAAGAAAATGATGGATGTTCGGATACTGCAGTTGCACTTCATGGAAGTTGGCAGAAAAAGAGGACATACGTCTCTGAATGGAGTAGTGACTGCCACGTGTGTAGACACTGGTAAAGTGTTAGATGCGGAGATAATGTCTAAATATTTGCAAATGTTGCAAAGTCAATGAACATAAAGAACACAACTGTGTGGCTAATTTTAGAGGAACAAGTGCTGGTATGGAAGTTCATGGAGCACAACAAATATTTCATCACTCTGTAGAAACAAGAGGTGTATGGTACACCAAATATTTGGGCAATGGTGACAATAAGGCATACAACAAGGTGGTGAACTCTAAGCCATATGGAGCCGGCCGCAGTGGCCGAGCGGTTCTAGGCACTTCAGTGCAGAACCGCACTGCTGCTAAGGTCGCAGGTTCGAATCCCGCCTCAGGCATGGATGTGTGTGATGTCCTTAGGTTAGTTAGGTTTAAGTAGTTCTAAATCTAGGGGACTGATGACCTCAGATGTTAAGTCCCATAGTGCTCAGAGCCATTTGAACCATTCTAAGCCATATGGAGATGCCATTATTAGCAAAATAGAATGTGTAGTCTATGTTCAAAAACGTTTGGGAACAAGGCTGAAAAAACTAACTGTTGATACAAGAGGAAAAAAATTAGATGATTGAAAATTGTTGACTGGACAGGGTCGGTTAACTAAAACTGAAATAGAAAACTTGGAGGTATACTACGGGCAGGCAATTAGGAGAAATAAAGAAAATCTGGAGTCAATGAAGAGAGGTGTTTGGACCATATTCTTCCATAAGTCCTCTACTGATAAGCCATGTCATGGATTGTGTCAATCAGGAGAAAATTCGTGGTGCAAGTAAAATAGGGCTCAGGCAACTGGAGAATCTTATTCTCACCAGCATTCTCTTCCTGCTGCTATTGTTACAGCAATTAAACCTATTTTCAGAGACTTGTCTCATCCTGACCTCCTAAGGAATGTTTGCAGGGGCAGACACAGAACCCAAATGAATGTTTAAACAACATAATTTGGAACCGCCTTCCTAAAACTGTATTTGTAGGCATGCATACAATGAAACTAGGAGTTCATGATGCTGCCATTACATTTAATTGTGGTAATATTGGAAAGTGCTGGGTACTGAAAAAGCTGGGAATTAATCCTGGTGAAAATATGATCACTGGGCTGCAGCATTACGATAAAATGAGGATAGCTGATTCAGACAGGTCTGCATCTAATATGGCCAAGAAAGCAAGACAAACATCCAGGAAGGTGAAAAAGAAGCTGGAAGACCTGCTGGAGGCCAAAGAAGGGCCATCGTATGCAGTAGGACAGTTTTAATTAATTGTAAGTAACAAATTTCAAAAGTTTTTTCTTTAAAGTCAATTTCCTGCAAACTAAAATTTTCCATACATATGCCCCATTATATCAGAAACTATCATACATAAATAAAAGAAATTTTCAGAGACTTTGCATAACATAAAAAGCCACCTCTGGTACTACATTCACTAATATTCCCCCATTAGGGAGTTCACAAAAAAAAATTCTGCAGAAAAACTTAATATTTTTTGTTAATAAATTTAAAAAAGTATTTCTTAAAAACTATAAAATGGAGAAAGTAGATTTTAGTACAGTTGACTCTACTAGCATCATGTAACAAACAGGAAAAATATTAAGGTCCTGCATCAAATAGTTTTTTTCAGAAATGGGTCAAATACTTGCCTAAATTAACATGGGCTAGATAGGCAGTGTCTGGTCCCCTTAAGTTGCACTCAATGACACACAAATTAGAAGTGCTGACAGGATGTTCAAATCCTGAACATCACCATAGAAAAACTGATAAAATTCTTTACAGAATGGAACAAAACTATTTTCAACTAAACAATTGTGTCAGCAGAAGGTCTTCCCCCATGGGAAGTCTAATTTCATGTATGTTAGCTAGCATTTTAGTAAACTACAAAGAATTTTCACAGTTTAGAAGGGAAAAAAAATCTGTCTTAAACTGGCACATATTTTCTCTATATGTCTCATACATGAGTGAAAAGAACAAATAATCAGGTAACACATACAGATAATAATGTTGAGGTTTCATCAACTTCTACAGTTGGTCTGGACACAATGTGTTACTGGAAATGAAACAATGGAAAGTCCAGGATGGAATGTAACAATATTGTTACTTTACTGTAAATGATTGCTTTGCAGGTGAAGTGATGTGGCCTTCTATTGACCCTTAGCTAGGTGATGTGCACAGTTCAATGTAGATTCAAAACCATGACATTATACACAGCTTTGACTTGAAAATCAAAAAGTCCAACAACAGGTACGACATAAATACCCTCTGAATAGATACGGCTCCACACTATAATTAAAAAGAAATCATACAACCTATTTTCTCAGACACTTGTATGTATATATATATATATATAACATCTTTAAACAAATGTAACTGCAAAGATGACTTAAACAAGGTCACCACTGCAGTAAAAGCAGAAAACAGCAGAAGTTAAACCATTTAGGTATTCCAACAAATAGCAGAAATTGCACACTCTCAGTGGAAAACTTTCCCCAAGACAAAAACAGTTGATGATTTACAATAACATATCATAGTCTCTCACTTATCAGTAATGTATTTAGAAAACAAGAAGTAGACCCATCAAGTAAACAGTTAATTAAAATCTGCAAAGCACAGTAATTTAAAGTAAAACAAATGAAAATTAATTACTGAAATTGCTAAATGATTGCCATAAACTTACTACTAGGTATACAACAGCACTGTATGCATGAATTTATGCATTCCAAATATGTAGAACTAATACACTGAAGAGCCAAAGAAACTGGTAACCTTGCCTAATATCATGTGGGCCCCTGTGAGCATGCAGCAGTGCAGCAACAAGACATGGCATGAACTCAACTAATGTCTGAAGTAGAATGTGTAGTCTATGTTCAAAAACGTTTGGGAACAAGGCTGAGAAAACTAACTGTTGATACGAGAGGAAAAAAATTAGATGATTGAAAATTGTTGACTGCTGCTGGATTAAGAGTTCACAAGATTACTTTTTCAACTGTTCTTCTTTCACATAACAATATCCAATGACACAATAGGCACAGAGCTGCATAAAAACTCCATGGTTCTTCCTCTAAAACACTTATGGAGCCATTCAACTACCATGTCTACTTTCTTCCTGCAACTGATTTTAAACCTGCACACACAAACATGCGACACACAGTAGGTAGGATTTTACCATCCCACACTCGTATCTAGTATATTGTGTGCTCAAGGTGGTAGAAGGCTGAGTGGTTCTAGAATTTACACAGAAATTCTTGAATAACTACAGGCTGTCCATAAATCCATAAGAGTACAAGTGGGTGGAGATCTCTTCAGAACAGCACGCTGCAAGGTGTCCCAGATATGCTCAATAATATTCATGTTTGGGGAGTTTGGTGGCCAGCAGAAGTGTTTAACTGAAAAGTGTGTTCCTGGAGCCACTCTGTAGGAATTCTGGATGTATGGGGTGTCACATTGTCCTGCTGGAATTGCCCAAGTCTGTCAGAATGTACAATGGTCATGAATGGATGCAGGTGATCAGACAGGGTGCTTACATATGCATCACCTGTCAGAGTTGTATCGAGATGTGCAGTTGGAATGATATGGGACCCTGCTACAAGTCCCACACCATTACAGAGCCTCCACCAGCTCGAGCGGTCTCCTGCTGACATGAAGGTCCATAGATTCATGAGGTTGTCTCCCTACCCAACAATTCCATCCACATGATATCATTTGTAACGTGACTCATCCAACCAGGCAACATGCTTCCATTCAGCCACAGTCCAATGTCAGTGCTGACAGACCCAGGCAAGATGTAAAGCTTTGGGTCATGCACTCAAGGGTTCATGAGTGGGCGTTCAGCTCCAAAAACCCATATCAATGATGTTTCATTGAATGGTTTGCACGCTGACACTTGATGGCCCAGCATAGAAATCTGTAGCAATTTTCAGAAGGGCGGCACTTCAATCACACCGAATGATTCTCTTCAGTCATCAGCTGCAACATTGTCTGATATTTGCTGTTTTACCAGACTTCCTGATATTCACGTACGCTTGTGATATGGTCATATGGGAAAGTCCCCACTTCATCGCTGCCTCGGAGATGCTGTGTCCCATCACTCATGTGCCGACTGTAACACCACATTCAAAGTCACTTAAATCTTGATAACCTGCCATTGTACCAGCACTAACCAATCTATCAACTGCGCCAGACACTTGTTTTCTTGTATAGGCATTGCCGACGAAAGCACCTTAATCTGTTGTTTACATATCTCTGTATTTGAATACCCAGACCCATATCAGCTTCTTTGGTGCTCCAGTGTAAAAGAAAATCACCACCATATGGGAATAAAACAGAAATGTCTAACTTTTTTGAAACATGAGAAGAAGAATATTCGTAAAGAGGAATATGTAGAAGAAATTAAAACTGACTGATAAAAAAACACCAGGAGAATAGCAATATTCTCATTGATACAGAACTAGTCAAAATAGATGCATGCAGATGTATTCAATGCCAGAGGAGGAGAGTTGTTACTCACCATTTAGCGGAGATGCTGAGTCGCGATAGGCCCAACAAAAAGATTCAAACAATTATAGCTTTCAGCCATTAAGGCCTTTGTCAGCAACATGCGTGTGCATGGTAGGTCTGAATTTGGGATCAAAATACAACTTTTTAATCTGCTGAAAAGTTTCGAAATACTGCACACTCCACTAAAGAATGAAAGATTTATTCTGGGAACAATCCACCTAGACTCTGGTTAAGCCATTTCCCTGCAATAATATTTCTTCCAAGAATGATAGTTCATATGGTATGCAGAAGACATTCTGTAAACTATGGGAAGGATTAATGGATGAACTTATGCTGTGATCAAGTGTCCCAAGTTGTGATCTGTAAAAGACAAGGGTCCAAGTTCTGGTCCCACTCAAGCACACGGCTTTAAGCTGGCAGGAAGTTTCAAACCAGCACACACACCAATGTACTGTGAAATATTCATTCTGGAAACTAACAATAATTATTACAGTTAGTTCCTTTGAAGTCTGTCAAACAACGTGAAAAAAATAAATGTTTGGTTAACAAACCAAAAGTAAAATTCAGTTTCAGAAGACGAGATAGTATTATGTACACGATAAACAGCATGTTACATAAAAATTTGCTCTTTGAAACAAATCAAATATTTCTTGGAACACTACTTGAGGATGAATATCAATGACTTGCTCTTTCACCAAGTCAGAAATTGAACTCTATTTGTTTGAAATGAGTGCTCAAAGGAGGTAATACATAACTAACACACATTTGAGAATTGTTACACTTTCTCTACCATAGTGTAGTACAGGCAGGATCTTCACCAGGAGCCAGGTCTTCGATGGTATCTGATAAGGTACCTGCAAATGTTCATCATCATCTTGGACAGTTTGTAGCCTCTGGTCAGGTCTGCTATTAAGTAAAATATCGCACAAAAACAGTGACACTTTGCTGCCCCACAAGCTACATGAGGTTCGCATGTTATCATTCCACAATATGTCTTTATATTGTTATCATTTACAGTAGAATTGTTGCACATTATTCACACACTCTATGCTTAAATATAAGTAACAACACAAAAACTGGTGTGCATCTTGAAATACAGAATACTTGACTACATTCAGTTCAGTCAAGGAAATGTGATGCCTACTTTAGTCACAACTAAGTTACACATCTCACGGAGGCTTGGTGAAATGGAACTACTCTGCACAATTAACTAGTATCTGGTAAAACATATTAATTCTTCGAAGATGTCAACACTGTTCCTTACTTGAGATATATTGGTCAGAGGATGGTTACATAACCCAAACCAGTTGATAAAAAATGATTTGGATTGTTTTGAGACAAGGTTTTCATCACCAATATCTTCTGTTTCTTGGGTGCTAAGTTCATAAATATATAGGGACTCATTCTATCATAGTACATCTGGCTCTTTAGTTACCATAGAAAGGAAATAAAAGGTGTGATATGTTGTAGACAATAGGTAAAATGTGAAGAGCCCATATATCGACTCAAAGAGCAACGTGTAGACACCCAAATATGGGAACATGAAACATGGATCAAACCAGAGAGACATAGGCTGCTATATAATCATGGCAGATTATTGTACCAAGTGCCATGTTAACACTGTTACTATAATGACACAGAGTTTTAGCACATAAGTTAGAATGAGAGTACGTGCAACA
The DNA here is from genome assembly GCF_023898315.1 of Schistocerca nitens. Lineage (NCBI taxonomy): Eukaryota > Metazoa > Arthropoda > Insecta > Orthoptera > Acrididae > Schistocerca > Schistocerca nitens. The sequence continues at coordinate 1,009,839,718 of NC_064614.1, forward strand.
TACATAACAAACATCAACGGCACTTCAAAAATTTTTCTTTTTAAAATTCAGTCTTGATCAGACCATGTACACTACAAGAACATAGGTGACCAGTTTCGATTATATCACATGACCATCAGCAGACCCATGGCATCCTTCGAAGATGGTAGGTGGAGCACTCTTCTCAGCTGCTGATCAGTTGACATCACAGCAGCTCAGAAGAGTGCTCCACCTACCATCTTCGAAGGATGCCATGGGTCTGCTGATGGTCATGCGATATGACCGGTCACCTATGTCCTTGTAGAATGCGTGGTGCGATCAAGACTGAATTTTAATAAGAAATTTTTTTTTTAATTTTTTGATCACTGTTCTAAAAATGTGTATTAAAATTGATCAATAGCACTCCTTTATTACATGATGTACAAAAATCACATAGAATTAAATACACTAGCATATCAACATACCTTAGTAAGTAATCGTGGGAGGCATGGCACAGGGATGTCAGGCTTGGTGTCACATTTGAAAACCAAGTCTCTGGGTAATGCAAGTGAAGGGACATCTACTACTCAATCTGCCCTTCCACTTTTATTGCTCTTCTTAAATGAAAATATTTCTTATGTAATTTTCTATTTCCAGTCTGGTGTGTAATAATTTTATAAGTATCATACAGCTGCTATTTACACAAAGGAATAGGACAAGAGATCTCCATGAGGTGCCACCTCCACATGATGCTGCATGGACAATGAAGCCCAGGGCCTCAGCTGGCCAGCATAAAAGCTCTGAAGTGTGAGTCATCATTTCTGTTTAAGTGGACTGATAGAACTACTGCCCACAAAACTCATTAAATGGCAGGTCCCAGCAGCCCATGTGCAGCACGGAAAGAAAGAAAAATACAAGAGAAAACCCTCCAGCAAGGCCTTTTAACTTCTTATTCTATATTATTGTCTACACATAGGCCAACACTGCTATTATCTGTCACCAGGTATACCCTAATTCAAGATTAAGTCGACAAAATACTTATTCCTCCTTAAAATGAGAAGAGATTCCACTCAATGGTTATTTTCCAAGGAAAGAGATTTCAAACATAAAGATTATGAGGTATAGACGATACAATCTCGTTAAGCTGGCATGTGAAAATTCCAATATCTGCACATATCCAGAGATGAAATTTCCCACAGGTAATAAATCACTATCTGACCATGATAAAATCCGCTGATGTTGCGAATCTTACCACTCTGCACATGGTACCAAGACCAATACGACTTCCAGTGACACCCCATCACGTAACACTGAAAACTACTCCATTTTCTGTGGGGGCACAATGTTTTGTCTTCAAAATAGCAGCTGTTCATATGAAGGGTAGCCATAAGGTACCCGTTACCACCCTGAAAACATACGACTAGGAAACTTCCCTTCATATTCACCATTCATTGGGAGATATTTTTCCTAACGCCAGATGAACTAATAAATACCTAAGTTGTAGAAATGTGCACGTTGGCTGTCAGGAAACATTACACCTCAAAAATCACGTCAGTAGGAAGACAGTGGCTGCCATGTTGAAAGAACGAGGGAGGTGAAGCATATTTACTCCAAATAAACAGCTTGTGTGACTGCAGCCTGTGCAGAGTGATCTGGGCTATTGTACTGGAGTAAAAACACCCCATTTAACGGCTTATCACAATGGCTTGTTAGCTTGTAACGTAGCAGACTGGGGCAACGTACCCTGAATGTGTCGATAATGCAATCATTCCTGGTCAATCAGAGTTAACAATACCCACCTCAAGTATCATATCCATTCATTACAGACAAATTATAATCTTACGTATCATTGCTTTTACTACTGTATTAATGTCTACAACTTTAATAACTACTCTTTAGCTGATTTCAATTGAAATATTAATTTATTAATGTAATCATTCAGTTTTACAAACAAAAAAAACAGTTACCATTGTCAGTTCGTAAACACCATTATTTACATTTCATGAAATTGAACTTGCAAGTTAATAATCTTTAATTCTGTATAAAATTTCCAATTTGATGCGGATGAAAACATTTTAGCGTCTTTTGAATCAGTATAATTATAATTCGTTTTTTTACGTGTCATTGTTATGTAAACATTGCCTATTGCCGGCCAGGGTGGCCGAGCGGTTCTAGGCGCTTCAGTGCGGACCCGCGCGAACGCTACGGTCGCAGGTTCAAATCCTGCCTCTGGCATGGATGTGTGTGATGTCCTTAGGTTAGTTAGGTTTAAGTAGTTGTAAATTCTAGGGGACTGATGACCTCAGATGTTAAGTCCCCCAGTGCTCAGGAGGAGGAGGAGATTAGTGTTTAACGTCCCGTCGACAACGAGGTCATTAGAGACGGAGCGCAAGCTCGGGTGAGGAAAGGATGGGGAAGGAAATCGGCCGTGCCCTTTCACAGGAACCATCCTGGCATTTGCCTGAAGCGATTTAGGGAAATCACGGAAAACCTAAATCAGGATGGCCGGAGACGGGATTGAACCGTCGTCCTCCCGAATGCGAGTCCAGTGTGCTAACCACTGCGCCACCTCGCTCGGTCCTAGTGCTCAGAGCCATTGAACCATTGCTTACTAACGCGTTACATTATTAATGTATTGGTACAATTATTATCAAGTTTAAAACTTCACGTGACAAAAATTCTTCTCTCATTACTAAGTCCGTGAAATTAACGCAATTGTGACTGTAATTCCGTAGAAAACGTGAATCCAACAATGTCAGAATATGTGATGTTTTATTGTAAAGTTATTTAAGTCGATTGGTTGAAGCCACATCAAGCCAGCCTTGCAATAGTTTTTCAGGTTCACTCTTGTTTCAGTTTCCGTGAAAAATACTTTAGGGTCCTGGGCTGAGACCCCCTACTGTTGCCGGAATGATGGAGCGTAGATTGCGGTGGAGCAGGCCTGTCAGCACGCTCTGCTCTAATGATACAACATTACCAGAATAAGAATTTATTACTTTAAAATCGTGTATTCTTCTCTGTGGCGGTGGCCAGTCCAGTGGCAGCGCAGCTCATGGTCTCGGAATGTGCTGACGCTGTCTCAGTAATCTTCGAAGTACGTCGCCCTAACGGCGACCATTCACGTAAACATGATGTCGGGCAGGTGGCAGGACGTACTGGCTGCTGCCTTAGCTTATACGACATGCGTTGTTACCCAAAACAGAGACTGCATATTACCAGAGTACTCTCGTGGGCATTAAAGGGGCGTGCATGGGTAACATCTCAGCCGATCTGCACGTTATTGAGACGGACGACATCATAACTGTTGTGACTTGGCAAGACAGCAAAGCCACTAGGAGATAGCCGAAAGGCACGCGTTTAAGCTCACGCAGGCTGGCGTGAGGTCTGGAACAGGTAAAGTAATTATACTAGCAAAAAAGGTACGTAACTTCTGGAATACTTAACTTTAATCCATAATTGGTAAACATCGGTCTGACGGTACATGCATCACAAGATAATTAGCAAATGATAATGGCGCCTTGCTAGGTCGTAGCAAATGACGTAACTGAAGGCTATGCTAACTATCGTCTCGGCAAATGAGAGCGTAATTTGTCAGTGAACCATCGCTAGCAAAGTCGGCTGTACAACTGGGGCGAGTGCTAGGAAGTCTCTCTAGACCTGCCGTGTGGCGGCGCTCGGTCTGCAATCACTGATAGTGGCGACACGCGGGTCCGACGTATACTACCGGACCGCGGCCGATTTAAAGGCTACCACCTAGCAAGTGTGGTGTCTGGCGGTGACACCACAATAACCCTTCCACGAAAGTTGTTGATGACTGCTTACAGGTACCAGTCAGAGGCAGCAATGGTTAGCCCACCTCCTGAATACTGCGAAAGGTCAATGGTGCTCCTAACAGCATCAATTCGGCTCAGCAACCCAGAGGTAGAAGTCTCCAAGTCTTCTCATCAGCGTTTGCGAGGTCACAGCTCACAACAACCATGTATACCAGACCAGAGAGGTAACAGTTTCGAAGGCGGACGTCATGTTGCTGAATAGCAGCTGCACATCACAGGCTCAGCCGCCTAGCTAGTGTACTAGAATACAGTTCGTTGGAAGGCTCTGAAGATTATTTATTACTGCTCGGTTGAGGCAATGACCTTATGGCTGGGCGACGATGAAAGAATGTGGCCTACATCTCTGCGCCCGTCAGCGATCTCAACCACTCCCCTATATCGAAAAAATGGTTTTCAGGACTTCAGCTCGTTGTCTTTCCGCCGTATTAAGTTGATAGTTGTTCTTGTGAAAGTTCTACTCTCTCTCCAGCGCGATAAGGAACTATGCTGTTTGAATAACGTTATGTCTTCTTCTCGCTGAGGTCGTCTTGCTGGGATTACGGTTCAGGCTACCTGATTGCGCGAGGTCTTGTGTGTTAAACAACGTTTCTGCCTGTTTGTCGTTCCGATTGCGACACGGGGCGTTGGAAAGGCTTACGTTGGCTTGGTGCAGGCTGAAGAGAACTTCAGAAAATTTTATATTTGTCCATAATACATTTCTGCTGTGTAACATTCTTCTCTACTACATCAAGAATGGTATGTGGGAAGAAGTAAGAAGGGTGTTTCAATATCTGGGAAGTCCGTCGCTCGTTGATTACATAAATGTTAAAAAGCAAGAACAGATTGCGTGGACGCAACTTGTAAGTGCAGTTCTAAACATTACTACTTAATAGGAAATACCAACCACCAGAACGGTTTATAACCTATAGGTAAAGTGACCAAAATGTAAATTAAATAGCAAACATATGTACATATTCCAGGCCACTGATAATGCCTTGCAGAAAATAAAAGCGAAACGCATATGGCACTAAAATTGTGTTTTATTCAGTTGCTGTCAGACGGTCTGTAAGTAAAAATTATCAATGTACCGCAAATTCACTCAGTTTGAGTGTCCATCTCATTAATCTACTAGAAGGATCCTTTAATCCTAACAATAATTTTAGTGATGCGTGATCTGTTATTCCATTGAACTTCTGGCCATACACAAACAGTGGAACTATGTAATTCCATAAATCATTTCTGGCATCTATTTTTCTGTTGTGCAATAATTTCATTCTACTTGGTTGAGTTGTGTAGAAGCATGAGCCACAGGACATTCTTTTCAGTATAAATGCTAACTGAGAATGCACCGTAGCACACAATTACTAATTATCACAAGAAAGGATGAATTCTTTTTCGTGATGTGGCATTACCAATACTGGATGTAAGGTCAGTCCTTTTTTTCTTTTTTTCGCCATCTCAAATATGTTTGGCAATCTGTTGTCCACTAAAATTTTGCATCTTTTTGCAACAACTGGTTCAATAGTTTGGCAATTTTTGCGAAATCTATAATGAATTTCCTATAATAATCGTATAGGCCAAGGAATGACTGAAGTTGTTTAGTTGTTCGTAGTGTTGCGAAGTTACAGGCTGCCAAAACTAATCAGGGTCACTAATTTCATTGCCAAAGTATTTAACTCTTGCTTGTGCAAAATGGAATTTATCCGCACTGAGTGTCAGAAGTGCTCTTTATAGTGTGATAAATATTTCTTTCAAATGCTTGACGTGTTCTTCCATGTCTCTAAAATACAATGATGTCTTAGTAAACCACACATTTTTTAGGTTTCATTAAATGAAGAACGCCACTCAACAGTCTCTGAAATGTAGCTAGTGCTTGCACCAGTGCCTGTCGGAGCACCTGAAGTGTCCTAGGAGTTTGAAGACGTGCAGCGATACGTCGACCGAGAGCATCCCAGATTTGCTCGATGGGATTTAGGTCTGGAGAACAGGCAGGATGCTCCATTCGCCTGATATCTTCTGTTTCAAGGTACTTCCCCATGACTGAAGCTCGGTGGCGCCGTGTGTTATCATCCATCAGGAGGAAGGTGGGACCCACTGCACCCCTGAAAAGGCGGTCGTACTGGTGTAAAATGACGTCCCGATACACCTGACCTGTTACAGTTCCTCTGTCAAAGACATGCAGGGGTGTACGTGCATCAATCATAATCCTACCCCACACCATCAAACCACGACCTCCATACAGGTCACTTTCAAGGACACTAAGAGGTTAGTATCTGGTTCTTGGTTCATGCCAGATGAAAACCCGGCGAGAATCACTGTTCAGACTATACCTGGACTCGTCCGTGAACATAACCTGGTACCACTGTTCCAATGACCATGTAATGTGTTCTTGACACCAAACTTTACTGGCTCTCCTGTGACTAAAGGTCAGTGGAATGCACCTTGCAGGTCTCCGGGCGAATAAACTGTGGTGTCACCGCTAGACACCACACTTGCTAGGTGGTAACTTAAATCGGCCGCGGTCCATTAGTACATGTCGGACCCGCGTGTCGCCACTGTCAGGATCGCAGACCGAGCGCCACCACAAGGCAGGTCTCGAGAGACGTACTAGCACTCGCCCCAGTTGTACGACGACGCTGCTAGCGACTACACTGACGAAGCCTTTCTCTCATTTGCCGAGAGACAGTTAGAATAGCCTTCAGCTAAGTTAATGGCTACGACCTAGCAAGGCGCCATTAACCATTTGTAACGTTGCATGTACCTCAAGATAGAGTCTCACTTGTATCATCCAGAATGCTGTATACCAAAGGACAATATAAAAGTTAAGTGTTCTAGTAGCTACGTTCTTTTCTTTATCACATTCATTACGAATCCCGTTCCAGACTTAACGCCAGACGGCGTGAGTTGACGCGTGCCCTTTCGGCTACTTCACTGTGGACTGGCTGCCTTAACAGTCCACTACATAAACCATGTCTGTTCAGTTGTCTGTAGACTGTGTGTCTGGAGACAACTGTTCCAGTGGCTGCGGTAAAGTCCCGAGCACGCACTGATGGTGAGATATCGGCCTCCTTGTGGTGTTGTATACTGTGGACGTCCCGTACTGTAGCGCCTGGACACGTTTCCTGTCTGCTGGAATCGTTGCCATATTCTTGAGATCACACCTTGCACCGTACTCTGACATGCACCAACACACCTCTGCCTATGTGGACTGCTGCCAGGACCACCGTGCGACGACCACAAGTCAAATGCACCGCATGGTCATACCCCGAGGCGATTTAAACCCGCAAACTGTCCACAAGAGCATTGTTTCACCATGTATCAGCATTATCCTTAATTTATGAGCATGAGTGTACGATGCTGGTAATGACCCAATAGTGTTTTGAAGGCAGTTTTACTTCTATCTTCTGGAACTACTTTCAGTTGGTGGTACCTGTTTCTTAGACGGGTATCCACATTGACGCAGATTGTCCAATGTCTCTGTAATATCGGGGATAGGATACGTGTCAGTGAAGTTTTCGGCTTTCAAATATATGTACTTGCAACAGAATCTGTACTTCTTAGTACCATTCGGTGAATTGTTCACGACAACGATGACATTTGCACTTCATGGGCTATCACTATGTTCTCTGCCAGTTGCTGGTCACTAAATTATTCCGCCAATAGTCTTAGATACTTGGATGCACCGTATGAATTCTTACCCGTATGTACATGATGATGTGTAGCAGCCTTTGCTGGTAATGGACCATTTATGTGAAACCCATCTAAAAATCGTAGTAACAAAGCTTCCATCACTTATCAATCAATTCCTTGCAAGTGATCCAGTTTTTTACATAATGCAGATGGGTTAATGGTTTGCTCGTGGCACTGGTCGTCACGTGACTTACTAATGTCTTCTTCATCCAGAACATGTAAAATGGCCTTCACCAAGCCCTTTGGCAGGCTGAACTTGTCCACGTCAAAATTATTTTGGCTAACAGGAATCATAAAGTCTCCGTTTATATTACTAATGTGCGCCACACTTCTGCCCACAAAACAGTGCATTTCATTACTTTGTAGTGGTTCCATCACAGATAACGTTTCTTGTGATACATCGACATCTATCGTAATCCAAACCAGCTTTCTTGTACCTGATAGTACGGTATCAGGGGAACCAATAATTAGTATACAGGGTGTAAATTTTAAGTTGACAAACCAGAATAACTCGAAAAAATAAGCTTCACACGAAAAAATGTGTAGAATCCAAGGTCGATTATTTTAGAGGGGGATATCTGCTGGTGCTAGCTAAAATTAGCAAGCCACTCCAGCCCCCTGGTGGTGGGGTGGGAGCCCACTTTAAAATTTCAAATGGGAACCCCTATATTTTATTGAAGAATCAGAGTCTACATAAAAAAATAAGTATATTTTGTCTTAAACATTTTTGATTCTTGGCAGTTGGCACTGTAATTCAAGAAAATCCATGTTCTCATTTTTGCGTGGAAAATGGTTACGGATAGATAAAAAATACTTATTTACTTCGTAAATTTTGATTCGCTAAAACTAAAAATCTCCTCTCCTCATATGGTGGGGTTTGAAAGAGAGGAATTAGAGTTTTACAAATGTTGACCCAAATATTAATCTGCGGAAAAAATTAATATTTGGGTCAACATTTTCCACGCAAAAATGAGAACATGGATTTTCTTGAATTACAGCGCCAACTACCAAGAAACAAAACAAATGTTTAAGACAAAATGTACGTAGTTTTCTGATTCTGCAATAAAAAATCGGGGTTCCCATTCGAAATTTTTAAGTTGCCTTCCGCCCCACCCCCAGTAGGCTGGGGTGGCGGGCTAATTTTAGCACCAGCATATGTCCCCCTCGAAAATCATCAACTTTGAATTCTACACATTTTTTCGTGTTGCTTATTTTTCGAGTTATTCTGGTTTGTCAGCTTAAAATTTACACCCTGTATGTGTTCACAGTTCAGTAGATAACACCTTCATGATTGGTGCACCTTGCAACGTTGTCTCGCTTGAACTTATTGTTATTAAATTTGCTCCTGATAACAATAAAACGAATTAATGCGCCGAATCATAGTCCAAGGTGACTGGACAGTTCTGCGACAAGTGCTCAAAGTTCTATAATCTCGTATATTCCTGGTACTTGGATAGCGTGTACAGGTACAGCTGCCCATGCAGCTTCAACACGATACCACAGTTTATCAAGAGTAGTGACTGGCGTAGGGTTCCGCAGGGATCGAATCAAGGGTAGATCCACGGATCGTAACACATCTGAAATGTAACGTCCACTGTTCAAAGTGCCGCCTATGCGAGGAAGAGGTGACCGAGACGTGTAACCAGTGGCACCCCATACCATCACGCCGCGTGATACGCCAGTATGGCGATGACGAATACACGCTTCTAATGTGCGTTCACCGCGATGTCGCCAAACACGGATGCGACCATCATGATGCTGTAATCAGAACCTGGTTCAATGACGTTTTGCCATTCGTGCACCCAGGTTCGTCGTTGAGTACACCATCGCAGGCGCTCCTGTCTGTGATGCAGCGTCAAGGGTAACCGCAGCCATGGTCTCCGAGCTGGTAGTCCATGCTGCTGCAAACATCGTCGAACTGTTGCTGGAGATGGTTGTTGTCTTGCAAACGTCCCCATCTGTTGACTCAGGGATCGAGACGTGGCTGCACGATCCGTTACATCCATGCGGATAAGATGCCTGTCATCTCGATTGCTAGTGATACGAGGCCGTTGGGATCCAGCACGGCGTTCCGTATTACCCTCCTGAACCCACAGATTCCATATTCTGCTAACAGTCATTGGATCTCGACCAACGCGAGCAGCAATGTCGCGATACGATAAACCGCAATTGCGTTAAGCTACAATCCGACCTTTATCAAAGTCGGAAACGTGATGGTACGCATTTCTCCTCCTTACACGAGGCATCACAACAACGTTTCACCAGGCAACGTCGGTCAACTGCTGTTTGTGTATGAGAAACCGGTTGGAAACTTTCCCCATGTCAGCACGTTGTAGGTGTCGCCACCGGCGCCAACTTTGTGTGAATGGTCTGAAAAGCTAATCATTTGAATATCACAGCATCTTCTTCCTGTCGGTTAAATTTCGCGTCTGTAGCACGTCATCTTCATGGTGTAGCAATTTTAACGGCCAGTAGTGTATATTGTGATGGCGTTGAGGTACAGATGCTGCAGAGGTTGTTATGCTATGATGACCGCAGCCGATGTAAAGATTTGGTAGGGGCCTTGATTTATTCAGCCACTTTTATCAGGAAGACAGAACATGGGGTGCTATGGAGCAGGCCGTCGGCGTACTGGGCGCTAATGATGACAACATTAGCGGAACAAGAATCTATTACTGTAAAGTTTACAGTAGTGTATTCGTCTCTGTAGCGGCGCTCAGGCCAGCGGCAGTGCAGCGCACCGCCTCGGAACGTCCTGATGCTGTCTCAATAGTCTTCGGAGGATGTCATCCCAGTCGCGTTCACCCACGTAAACATGGTGTCAGGCGGGCGCCAGGCCTCGCTGACGACTAGCATACACTATGTGATCAAAAGTATCTGGACACCCCCTAAAAATATACGTTTTTCGTATTAGGTGCATTGTGCTGCCACCTACTGCCCGGACGTCCATATCAGCGACCCCAGTAGTCATTAGACATCGTGAGAGAGCAGAATGGGGCGCTCCGCGGTACTCACGGACTTCGAACGTGGTCAGGTGATCGGGTGTCATTAGTGTCATACGTTTGTACGCGAGATTTCCACATTCCTAAATATCCCTAGCTCCACTGTTTCCGATGTGATAGTGAAGTGGAAACGTGAAAGGACACGTACAGCGCAAAAGCGTACAGGCCGACCTCGTCTGTTGACTGACAGGGACAACCGACTGTTGAAGAGGGTCGTAATGTGTAATAGCAGACATATATCCAGACCATCACATAGGAATTCGAAACTGCATCAGGATCCACTACAGGTACTATGACAGTTAGGCTGGAGGTGAAAAAACTAGGATTTAATGGTCGAGCGGCTGCTCATAAGCCATACATCACGCCGGTAAAAGCCAAACGACGCCTCGCTTGGTGTAAGGAGCGTAAACATTGGACCATTGAACAGTGGAAAAACGTTGTGTGGAGTGACGAATCACGGTACACAATGTGGCGATCCGACGGCAGGGTGTTGGTATGGCGAATGCTCGGTGAACGTCATCTACCAGCGTGTGTAACGCCAACAGTAAAATTCGGAGGCTCTGGTATGGTGTGGTCGTGTTTTTCATGGTGGGGGCTTGCATCCCTTGTTGTTCCGTGTGGCACTATCACAGCAGAGGCCCTCATTGATGTTTTAAGCACCTTCTTGCTTCCCGCCGTTGAAGAGCAATTCGGGGATGGCAATTGCATCTTTCAACACGATCGAGCACCTGTTCATAATGGACGGCATGTGGCGGAGTTGTTACACAATAACACCCCTGTAATGGACTGGCCTGCACAGAGTCCTGACCTGAATCCTAAATAACACATTTCGGATGTTTTGGAACGCCTCACTGATCGTCATCAATACCTCTTCTCAATGCAGAACTCCATGAAGAATGGGCTGCCATTCCCCAAGAACCCTTCCAGCACCTGATTGAACGTATGCCTGCGAAAGTGTAAGCTGTAATCAAGTCTAAGGGTGGGCCAACGCCATATTGAATTCTAGCATTACCGATGGAGGGTGCCACGTACTTGTAAGTCATTTTCAGCCAGGTGTCCGGATACTTTTCATCACATAGTGTAGCTCCTACGGCAACTGTGTATTACCATTCTCGTGGCATGCGTGTGTAATCTGTCAGTAGCTGTGCACGGTGTGGAGATGGACAACAGCATAAGCCCCTTCCACCAACAATGTCTCTGACTCCTTACAGGTGCTACTGGGGGACAGCAGTGGTTTGCCCACATCTGGAGTACTGCGACAGGTGGGTGGAACAATAAATTCCATCAGTCTGCTCGCAAGCTGGAGATAGAAGTCTCCAAGTCTTCTCATCAGTGTTCGTGAGGTCAGCAGCTCACTGTGACCGAGTACAGCAGACCAGACAGGTAGCAGTTTCGAAGGCGGAAGTCATCTTGGTGATCAGTAGCAGCACATCATGGGTTCAGCCTCCTAGCTGGTGTACTAAAACATAACTCATTGGAAGGAATTATTTCTGCTCGGCTGAGGCAATGACGTTAAGGGGAGGTTTATGATCTATGGGTTCAAGAAATCGATTTTTTAAATTGCATTTTTGGATCCATAAAAGTGTTTGGAATCCACCCCTGAAACGATTTTTCCGAATACTGAATGGAAATGTTTGTTATTCGCGGTTGGACAAAAAAATGCACCTGCCTGAAATCGGCCTTTTTCACGCACCAGTCTTTTTCTTTCAGAGGACGAGTTATTGTACCTGTGCTTCGGAGGAAACACACGAAATTCAAATGAAAGTTTGAACGTGTGTGTTTGGAAGTTAGCCCCCAAGCATTTGCATTCTGGTGCGTAGACTGTGCAGATTGTGAGTTTCCTGGCAGTGAGCAGCTTCAACGAGGGGTATTTAGCAATTCTGAAGACCATGATAACGATGGACGTCTCCCTGGGACTCTATTCGGCGCAGTTCGCCAAGCATTCGGACGACCACCGGATTCAAGCAGCCGAAAACCGCTTGTCACCGGCCGTACGAGCGTCTCTGAAGCAGCGCAGGATGGCCCAAATCCAACAGAACGCCCTCTGTGATGAAGAGGAAGGACTAGTTTATGGACCCGGAATAACAGATTGAATGTAAGTTGCATAATATTGCATTTATATGTAGTCAAAACTTCAAACGCCTTTTTCTCGAATTGACTTTCTTTTTATCGCGCGGTGTGGTAACTTCAAATCTACTGAACCGATTGGTATGATTCTTTGTATTCGACGAAGCTAACTAAATTGTCTAGGAGTTGCACCACTTTTATTCCGATCCATCAACTATAAATATTGTTACTTGGTCGACGAAGTCGAAAAATCGATGAAAAAACCCTATTTTTTTAAATGGCCGCCATTTTGTTTCCTGTGGTCCAAATAACTTTAGCGAGGTACAACTCCTAAAGAATCTTATATACTTCGCTAACCTCAACTCAATTTTGATTTTAGGAGAGCTGGCTGACCTGTGACATACCGCGCGCGGAGGTCTACATCGAAATTTTGTTTCGTTCCGACGGCACTTTCGCCTTTGCTCTTCGACATTTCCGGTAGAAAAAATTCCAGTTTGTAGAGGAAATATCACCACACTTTGACCAAATTTGACATTGATATCTGTAACACACGCGAGAAAAAAATTCTCAAAGAACATGCTTTTTTGCGGGCCAAAGATAGTAAACCTCCCCTTAAGCCGGGGCGACGGTGAAAGAATGTGGCCTACTTTTCTGAGCTCATCAGTAATCTTCATGAATCCTCTGTTTGGCACAAATGGCTTTCAGTGCTCCAACTTGTTGCCTTTCCGCCATATCAGGAGGCTGGTAGGGGTTCCTGTGAAACTTTTACTGTCTCCTGTGAAATCTCGCTGAGATCATCTTCCTGAGATTACGGATCAAGCCTCTTGCTCACGCGAGGTGACGCAATATCTTCTCGGTTTGGCTATTCGCAATATCGGCTTCCGGCCTGTTTTTCGTTCTGATTCGTGGGGCGTTGGACTAGCTTACCTTGGCTTGGTGCTGGTTGGAGAGGACTTTGAGAAAATTATATATTTCTGCTGTTTAACAACACTCTGTGTCAGTCTTTATGATGAATATACTATTTGATATGAAATCAAACATGTGGACTACCTTAACTAGTTTCAGGGAATACATCTAGCTAACGAGCGTTAAGAATTCCAGGTACATTGCATCGAAGAATATGAAATTATTCATCCACTGTGTTCTCCCGCCACCCATCTTCCCCAGGAGAAGGGTCATTAAATTGAACTTCCACAAAAATCAATCAGCAACATCTTGCACATCCTTTTCGACGGTGGTGAATCAACATGTTTCCTCCGCTTCCTTTTTTTCTTTTTCTCGGGGTCCAGCGATACATCCAGCACTCGTTAGGGAGCTTCAGAAGTCATCCGGGGTGGCCTGCAACATTGCCGCTGCTGCCTCGTCTCGGCCGTTTTCTGCAGTGTGTGTGACCAGTCACGGATCAAAGTGAGAGGAAACTTTTGTCACGTTCAATAAGTCGAGCAAGATGTTAAAAACTAATCCGTAGCTGATTTTTTCCACTGCCTGCTCGATTGTGACACGCCGTTTTACGAAGCCTCCACTTACCTTGTTCTTTTCGGTTCCTTCCTGGAAGATTGACTTCCACTTCGTTCTTCGTCAGATTTGTTTGGCAACAATCGAAGCCTTTTTACCACTTAACCACTGTACCGTACCATAGTGAATTGTTGCCGCACATTTCCACCAACTTAGCGTGTACTGCTGGAGTGTCACACCCTTTCAAATGCCGCAATGAATCACCACACGATGCTCCACATTGTCAACGGCTTGTAGCATTTCGTTTTGGATGCTCCTCTAGCGGCGTACTACGTCACCGAGCCTTGGAGATTCCAGTGTCTACCAGGACTGCAGAAACGTTCCTGAAAAGAAAAACAATATAAAAAACAATTACCTTCCATTAGGAAAAAGGAAATGCGCTTCACGACTGTGACATAACTTTCAAAATGGTAAAGAGCAGAAATCATTCGTCAAACGAGCTAGCTTTATCACAGAAAATCCAGATTTCGGTTAGCAGCCAGCCATTATCAGTGCTAACAATTCAAGAAGTATATTGTCAGGGCATAGTGTACAAAACTTACAACTAATGATATAGCCTATATCGCTTGTACAAAACAAACTTTCAAAGAGGCAAATGGATAAATTTATCGGGCTACTAACGATAGTTCTGAAATTCAACTAGTTTAAACTTAATATAGACATTTATCCCCAAAGAGATGCAGTAAGTATGGGGAGCTCAATATGTGGATGTATTTATCAATTATTTATAAAACCGGCTCTTTTCTGAAAATCCACTATGGGCAGACAGAACTGTGTACTACGTCAGGTGCGTAGATGATTCGTTGCTGTAAATAAAGGGTAACGAAGATATAATCCGCACTATAGTATCCATTTTAGTAACTTCCATCAAACAATTAAATTTACATACGAGACTTAAACAAATAGATCCAGTAATTTTTTTAGATCTATCAGCCCGGAGTAAAAATGACAAGCACACGTTTGGTACGTTTGCCAAAAAAACTCGTACTGACAGCATTACAGATTTATACATCAAACCATCTAAATTGACAAAAGAAGGCATTTTTCAGTTTTGCTACAAATAGTGTGTTCAAACTTTCTTTGTCAAAAGACGAACGTGATGATGAAATGGCAATAATATGACAAACTGCAAAAGTGAATAATTATTCACATGACTTTGTAGGTAATATATGTAATAAAGTAACTAATCAATACAAAAATATGATGGATCCTTAGAAAAATATTGTTTGAAAAGAAAATACTTTGTTAACAAAGAAATTATTTCATGCTGCTGGAGTTTATAGGACTTATTGCCCACACTGTGGGGCCTGTTACGTTGGCCAAACGCGAAGGCGCATTTCTTCGAGCTACTATCATGTCAATTGCCCCAGTATATTTAACATTTCTCTCTTGATCCAAAAATTAATGTCATGATCCGTGCCAATTCTTTTCTTGACATCTTTGATTCCCCATACTGCTCCACCCTGAAATGGATGCTGCTCGTCTCAACGGTAAAGGTAAGAGCGGGGCAAAGTGACCTGGCTAAGGTATTGCTACTTTTAAGCTGATCTTCAATAGAAGGAAATGCATAGGAATTGAAATAAAATAGAGTAGCTTAATTACCTCAGGGTCAAATTAAGTACTTTAAACAATTAAATTTCCAAAAAATGGAGGAATGGCCACTTTACCCGACATGAACTGGCGAAGTGAGTGAAATTTCAGTGGGAGCTCCAGGATACGGTGGCAACTTAACGGGAGGGAGGAAGGTAAAGACTGAGTTTACGGGAAGCCACTTGTTGCTTCACAGTAGTTGGTAATCAAATGGTTCAAATGGCGCTGAGCACTATGGGACTCAACTTCTAAGGTCATCAGTCCCCTAGAACTTAGAACTACTTAAACCTAACTAACCTAAGGACATCACACACATCCATGCCCGAGGCAGGATTCGAACCTGCGACCGTAGCGGTCGCGCGGTTCCAGACTGTAGCGCCTTTCGACGCTTGGCCTCCCCGGCCGGCCAGTTGGTAATCATTTATTTAATAAGACATACTTAAACACATCAGTAACATATAAGTCAATAGTAACTGTCAAATAGAGTAAAAGACGGCGAACCAAATGGACCAAACTTACATTAATTTTTTTGTAAAGTAATACCCCTTTTACATATTTTAACATTCATAAAAGTACAGCTCGAAAGCCCTTTAGGTATCCGTAACATTTCGACTTTTTACAAGTTCCGTATTATCATTAAAATAACTTGAGGGCGCTTTTGGCGCTAGCAATTTAGCAACTTTTCAAGCTGGAAAGTAACAATATTCAGAATTTTTATTCAGAATTTTACAAGTTCAGTATTCGACAATAATTTAAAATTTACACGTCCTGGATAGCAACAAAGATGTGGAACGCCCTTTGGGCATTAACAATTTTGGAATGGAAGGTAATTTTAAAATTTACAGCAATGCACAATAAAAACTGAAAGATTTCAAATCAAGCAGCAATATAAGACAAGGCCAGGCTGATGGAGGCATAGCTTGACTAGGATGGCTTACGGTTGCTGACACCTTGACTTATAGTTATGTCCGAATGGCATAAGATTAAGAACTTATAGAGAGATGCCGTGGTAACCGAGGAGGCTGCGCCGTCTCAGTGGGTACCACAAGACGGGAGGCGGAACACACGTACGCAGCCGACGTGGGCTAGCCACTCCCAGTGAATCGCCGGGCAGTGGACAGCACGCCGGGGCCAACCGGTTCCAACGCTACGACCAACTCGGGAAGCCACGGGCAAACAAACAAACAGACTGAGTATAAAATAAATTCCCAAGGCCCGACACAAGAATACCAAATACAAACCCAGCCCCAGACACCGACTAGATCTAAGTGTTATTATGACTACACAATTAAAACAAAGATTAAACGGTTAATCGTTTAACAGTAATGACCAAACACAGGAATTAATTTGATTAAACAGCCAACTGTTAACAAGACTACCCTGCCCATAAAAAAAGAGAGAGAGAAAAACAGAGAGAGAGAAATACTAAGCACGAAAACACCTAAAACAAATTCCTTCTTTTAAGATAAGTGCTGACTCTAACCAAGGCCTTCCAACGCGAACACAGAAAACAGGCCAACATTCATCGGGCCACTGGCGTTTGCTTATCGCTACCCTACAACTTGTCATCTTAAAGATCAGGTTCGATATTCGACCTCAGTGTTCACTAATATATGGCCTAGAACATATTCAAATGAGAATGAGATTTTCACCACAGTGGAGTGTGCACTGATATGAAACTTCCTGGCAGATTAAAACTGTGTGCCGAACTGAGACTCGAACTCAGGACCTTTGTCTTCCGCGGGCAAGTGCTGTAATGGCTCAGCTACCCACGCACGTCTCACGACCCCTCCTCACAACAAAGGTCCCGAGTTCGAGTCTCTGTCTGGCACACAGTTTTAATCTGCCAGGAACTTTCATATTATAATCAAATTTAATTTCACACCCAAGTAATAATGACAAGATCACGAAAATGCTAAAGAAATTGCAACTAAAGGAAAACATAGTTAAAATACGTTCAAATACATCACACATAAGACGAGTTCACACAGATAGGGGGAGGGCGAATTTAGTAGCTCGAATACGGAGTGACAGAAAACAGTGGGCAAACCAGCCCAGCAGGAGGAAGTCCAGCACCAGAACGCAGATGCCAAAATCCACAAACAGAATTACCTTACAAAAATGGTTCAAATGGCTCTGAGCACTATGCGACTTAACTTCTGAGGTCATCAGTCGCCTAGAACTTAGAACTACTTAAACCTAACCAACCTGAGGACATCACACACATCCATGCCCGAGGCAGGATTCGAACCTGTGACCGTAGCGGTCGCTCGGCTCCAGACTGTAGCGCCTAGAACCGCACGGCCACTCCGGCCGGCAACTACTTTACACAAAACTGAGATAAGTCGGGCGGTTACTAGGAAACATCAACGTGATCAAGACGCCCAAGTCAGCAGACGGTCACCCGCAATCCCGGATAGTCAATCGGGCGCGACAGCGTAGAGCCCAACACTCCAGACCAACACGACGCTGTGCAATTAACCGCCCACTTGGACGAGCAACCACCGATCAGACGCTGCAATCACACGCGGACCGTTCGCCACCCAATTCTCTCTCTGACTTCGCCTCCATCCGTCAACGACATGTCTCCGACTTCCTCCAACCTGCAAGACGACCGAAAACAACCACAGCACTAAGCAACGATATAACAACTCAGAAAACGAGCCCACACGTCTCAGTGAACACTTAGTTTTAAACTCAGAAATAAGGAATAAGAAGCAGTTTTAGCAAAGAACTGAATATAATTTGTTGTAAAACATGATTGGAATTAAAGTATTTACAATTTTTACAAATAAAAGTCAAACTGTGCTCTTTAACTCCTGTACAGAGTTCGTGGACCAAGAGGGAGCACAATTGGCAATAAATCCACTGCTCATGAATTTGAAATTTTTTTTTGCAGTACATGTACACCTCTGTCGTCAAATAGAGTTCCTCTAAGGTTCAGCACTCTTCTTTTTACTCCCTTTCTTGGCTGCTTTCCGTTTTCCCTTCTTCTATTTATTTATTAATTTTTTATTTCTTTATTTTCCCCTTCTATGTCACTCTTATAAGGACTTCCTGCAAATAACACTATTGGTGTCTTGCGGGCCAGAAACCATAACCGACATGGCCACGTCCGCAGTGATGCCATTACACAAAAATTTTATACCCTGTAAGAGCAATACGAAAATTTCATTAAAAAGACATAACTCATTTCCTCTTCACAATAAATATACAAGTTGTCCACTTACCTTACATCAGGATAACTGAAATCCACAAAAATTATTTTAACTCTGAAGAGCGGCATAGCAAACAGCTGAAGACTTCATGAGGTGACTGAGCCCTTCAGGATGAATAATTTAAAGCTTTTCCCTCGCTATGGTAGCACCTTACATCCCCAAGGACCCCTGTGGCCACTTTGCCCGCCTCTCCCCTATCTTTGTAGGTCGGACAGATGTTTCGCAAGTAATACTGTCTTATAAGAATCACTGTTTCTCAATATTCGAGCAACAATTCGAAACTTCCTACCTTCTTTAGCTAAAAGATCATTTTCACGTCATATCCAAGTGCAGTTTACCCAAGCCTCCACTCTCTACACCCACGCCTTCCAATTTCAGCAGCTATTCCCTTGCTTCCCTCTCCTTCTTCAATAATAAAATCATCTCTTGAAAGGATAAACTTACGGTTAACATAATCTCTTGATCATTTTTAGAATATTGCTCCGAAATCACGCCAAACTCGATCGACTGATGGAAAATACTTGGTTCAAATGGCTCTAAGCAGTATGGGACTTAACTTCTAAGGTCATCAGTCCCCTAGAACTTAGAACTACGTAAACCTAACTAACCTAAGGACATCACACACATCCATGCTCGAGGCAGGATTCGAACCTGCGACCGTAGCGATCGAGCGGTTCCAGACTGTAGTGCCTAGAACCGCTCGGCCACCCCGGCCGGCGATGGAAAATATTATTGTGAAAAATTTGATACGAGGTCGTGACGTTCCGAAACTAACTAGCTTAGAGAGCTGTGCACAGTCAGCTCAAAATTTCCGAGACTGATTTTATTTCTGGTGTACAAGTGACGTCAGCGCAATACTTATGGTGGCGGTTTGAACTAACAACTGGAAAGAACAAATCTTTGAAGCTGTGGATGTGTGGCTGTACAATGTCAACGTTGTTGTGTCACCAACTTCAAGAGACCAGCATCTCTAAGTCCTATGTTGAAGACATTATCTTTCTCTGACACGTGATGACTGGGTGTTGTGTGATGTCCTTAGGTTAGTTAGGTTTAAGTAGTTCTAAGTTCTAGGGGACTGATGACCATAGATGTTAAGTCCGATAGTGCTCAGAGCAATTTGAACCATTTTTTTGAAGACATTATCGAGCATGTTTTGAAGAGGAGAGAAGCGTGTTGTGCGAAGTTTCTCCCGCACACGTTGTCTGTCATCCGAACAAAAGCGACGACGAGTGAACGCCTTCTGCAACTTGACTGAAATACAAAACGTGGAAAATTCTTTTCTGGAAAAAAAATCGTGACAGGCGAATAGACTTGGTGTTATTAATATGAACCTACCTAAAAAGAGATAAAGTGCAGAAATTCACATGAAGGGTCAACACTTTGACGACATAACCGACATTCAAACCAGTTTGACGTGCGAGGTGAACAACAATCCAAAGGAGGACTTCTTTTATTGTTTCGCATGATTGTATGAAATGAACGTTCTGTGCTCTTGTGATGGCAGTATTATATTGAGCCTTCTGAAGCATTAAAACCGCCATATTAAGTATTCTCTGTTTTGTATTAACCCAGCCTATAAGCTTTGTTCCTGCCACTTCATTCCTTTACTAATTACGTCTACGTCTGTACCCCGCAAGACACGTTACTGTGTGGCGGAGGGGATTTCAGGTACGACTCTCACTTGCCCACTTGCCTGTGGTATTCGCAAATGATGCTCGAGACTGAGGACTGTCTGTAGGAGCGAGAATTTATTTGATGTCACCGTCATGGTCGTTTCACGAGATGTAGGGTGGCTCTTCTTGCAACGTACGCTATAGTAACGGTAGTAGTAAAGCTTTCCGTTACGCAGGGCTGGTTCGAGAATAGTTTTGTACACAAGCGATTTATCATTTGGCGCTCCCCTGTTCCCTCCTGTAGTGTCTCCCGTTTCAGTTTCCGCCGCTAATTGTGACACTTACTGCACACAAATCTTGCAGCTAAGCGTCCCTGGCGGCCCTCTTACCTCGGCGTTTGTGTCGCCTGGCCCTGTCACGAACGATGCGCTGCTACTGGAGGACGGAGGCTACCTGTTTGACACAATGGCGCTTATTAAACGAAACTCCTCTTTAGCACTTCTTCATCTCCACTATTAATACTCTATGGCAGCGGTTCCCAGCCTTCTTAGGCGTGGGGGCCACCTACTTGTAAAAAAAAAAATAAAATAAATAAATAAAACATAGAGGCCCAGTAACTAAATATACAAGTAAAAAATATAAACACACACACTATATACAGGGTGTTTCAAAAATGACCGGTATATTTGAAACGGCAATAAAAACTAAACGAGCAGCGATAGAAATACACCGTTTGTTGCAATATGCTTGGGACAACAGTACATTTTCAGGCAGACAAACTTTCGAAATTACAGTAGTTACAATTTTCAACAACAGATGGCGCTGCGGTCTGGGAAACTCTATAGTACGATATTTTCCACATATCCACCATGCGTAGCAATAATATGGCGTAGTCTCTGAATGAAATTACCCGAAACCTTTGACAACGTGTCTGGCGGAATGGCTTCACATGCAGATGAGATGTACTGCTTCAGCTGTTCAATTGTTTCTGGATTCTGGCGGTACACCTGGTTTTTCAAGTGTCCCCACAGAAAGAAGTCACAGGGGTTCATGTCTGGCGAATAGGGAGGCCAATCCACGCCGCCTCCTGTATGTTTCGGATAGCTCAAAGCAATCACACGATCATCGAAATATTCATTCAAGAAATTAAAGACGTCGGCCGTGCGATGTGGCCGGGCACCATCTTGCATAAACCACGAGGTGTTCGCAGTGTCGTCTAAGGCAGTTTGTACCGCCACAAATTCACGAAGAATGTCCAGATAGCGTGCTGCAGTAATCGTTTCGGATCTGAAAAATGGGCCAATGATTCCTTTGGAAGAAATGGCGGCCCAGACCAGTACTTTTTGAGGATGCAGGGACGATGGGACTGCAACATGGGGCTTTTCGGTTCCCCATATGCGCCAGTTCTGTTTATTGACGAAGCCGTCCAGGTAAAAATAAGCTTCGTCAGTAAACCAAATGCTGCCCACATGCATATCGCCGTCATCAATCCTGTGCACTATATCGTTAGCGAATGTCTCTCGTGCAGCAATGGTAGCGGCGCTGAGGGGTTGCCGCGTTTGAATTTTGTATGGATAGAGGTGTAAACTCTGGCGCATGAGACGATACGTGGACGTTGGCGTCATTTGGACCGCAGCTGCAACACGGCGAACGGAAACCCGAGGCCGCTGTTGGATCACCTGCTGCACTAGCTGCGCGTTGCCCTCTGTGGTTGCCGTACGCGGTCGCCCTACCTTTCCAGCACGTTCATCCGTCACGTTCCCAGTCCGTTGAAATCTTTCAAACAAAAAAATGGCTCTGAGCACTATGGGACTCAACTGCTGAGGTCATTAGTCCCCTAGAACTTAGAACTAGTTAAACCTAACTAACCTAAGGACATCACAAACAACCATGCCCGAGGCAGGATTCGAACCTGCGACGTAGCGGTCTTGCGGTTCCAGACTGCAGCGCCTTTAACCGCACGGCCACTTCGGCCGGCTTTTTCAAACAGATCCTTTATTGTATCGCTTTTCGGTCCTTTGGTTACATTAAACCTCCGTTGAAAACTTCGTCTTGTTGCAACAACACTGTGTTCTAGGCGGTGGAATTCCAACACCAGAAAAATCCTCTGTTCTAAGGAATAAACCATGTTTTCTACAGCACACTTGCACGTTGTGAACAGCACACGCTTACAGCAGAAAGACGACGTACAGAATGGCGCACCCACAGACTGCGTTGTCTTCTATATCTTTCACATCACTTGCAGCGCCATCTGTTATTGAAAATTGTAACTACTGTAATTTCGAAAGTTTGTCCGCCTGAAAATGTACTGTTGTCCCAAGCATATTGCAACAAACAGTGTATTTCTATCGCTGCTCGTTTAGTTTTTATTGCCGTTTCAAATATACCGGTCATTTTTGAAACACCCTATATATATATATATATATATATATATATATATATATATATATATATATATATATATACTCACACTGTGTGTGTGTCTAGGCTTAATTAGTAAGACATGCTGTACGAGAAGAATTGAAAAATATTTATATTTTAAATATTTATTCATTTTTTCCCTTAACTGTCACAACTAGATGAAAACTCAGAATCGAGTGGCCAGTGTTAAAAGAACTCAATGGGATTTTTGACGTTGTTTGTCATCCACAAGAGAATCCGTACCTGAATTAAAACTTGTTAATATCTATTCCTATAACTAGTTTTTTAAAGTAAAGTTAGGGCTCTGTCACATACATTGTTAGTCGAAAACCCCATCACGTGTCTCAGGGAATAGTAATTCTGTAATATCTCCATGCCGATCGAGCAAAGTGGTGTAGTGGCTAATGCCCTCAACTCTCATTCGAGGGACCTGAATACAATTCTCGAGCCGGTCGTCCAGTTTTCCGCGGTCACCAAGGTCACTCCTTGCAAATGCTGGGATGGTTTCTCAAAAGGACTGTGATCGCTTCCTTCCCCTCCATTGGTAAGGAATCCCAGAGAAGCGCCGTCTTTCGCAATCATAGCCGTGGACGTGACGTAAAACACCAATCTCCTTCTTTCTTCTTACGTCACACTGTTAAATGAGCAAAATTCAAACGAGTCGTTCTTGTGAACACCTGTGTCCGAGAAAACGTCACCTCGACAAATTACTACCGGTTTGTGGACGTTATGAGTTTACGCCACAAGTAGCAAGCCAAGGCCGCGCGCCAGCTCTGTAGCGCAGTCTGTAGGAGTATACAGTTCCAAACATCTCGTGGCACACGATACTGGGAATTTTCAACATGTTGTTGTGGTCTTCACTCCACAGACTGGTTTGATGCAGCTCTCCATGCTACTCTATCCTGTGCAAACTTCTTCATCTCCAAATAACTACTGCAAACTATATCCATCTGAATCCGATTAGTGCATTCATCTCTTGGTTTTCCTCTACGATTTTTAACCTTCAAGCGGCTCTCCAGTACTAAATTGGTGATCCCTTGATGCCTCAGAAAACGTCCTACCAACCGATGCCCCCCTCTAGTCAACTTATGCCACAAATTCCCCTTCTCCCCAATTCTATTCAATACCTCCTCATTAGTTATATGATCTAACCTTCCAATCTTCAGCATTCTTCTGTAGCACCACATTTCGAAAGCTTTTACTCTCTTCTTGTCTAAACTATTTATCGTCCATGTTTCACTTCCATACATGGCTAAACTCCATACAAATACTTTCAGAAACGACTTCCTGACACTTAAATCTATACTCGATGTTAACAACTTTCTCTTCTTCAGAAACGCTTTCCTTGCCATTGCTAGTCTACATTTTATATCCTCAAATAGCAAAACTCATTTACTACTTTAAGCGTCTCATTTCCTAATCTAATAGCCTCGGCATCAACTGATTTTATTCGACTACATTCCTTTATCCTCATTTTGCTTTTGTTGTGTTCATCTTATATCCTCCTTTCAAGACACTGTACATTCCATTCAACTGCTCTTACAGGTCCCTCGCTGACGGAAATACAATGCCGGCCGGAATGGCCGGCGGTTCTAGGCGCTACTGTCTGGAACCGCGTGACCGCTACGGTCGCAGGTTCGAATTCTGCCTCGGGCATGGATGTGTGTGATGTCCTTAGGTTGGTTAGGTTTAAGTAGTTCTAAGTTCTAGGGGACTGATGACCTCAGAAGTTAAGTCCCATAGTGCTCAGATCCATTTGAACATTTTTTTTTAATTACAATGTTATCGGCAAACCTCAAAGTTTTTATATCTTATCCATGGATTTTAATTCCTACTCCAAATTTTTCTTTTGTTTCCTTTACTGCTTGCTCAATATACAGCTTGAATAACTAAGGGAAAGGCTACAACCCTGTCTCACGCCCTTCCCTTTCTTGCCCCTCTACTCTTATAACTGCTATCTGCTTTCATAATTTGAAAGACAGTATTCCAGTTAACATGATCAAAAGCGTACTCTAAGTTTACAAATGCCAAAAACGTAGGTTTGCCATTCCTTAATCTGTCTTCTAAGATAGTCGTAGGGTCAGCATTGCTTCACGTCTTCAAACATTTCTACGGAATCCAAATTGATCTTCCCTGAGGTCTGCTCCTCCCAGTGTTTCCACTCGTCTGTTAAGAATTCGTGCTAGTATTTTTCAGCAATGACTTATTAAACTGCCAGTACGGTAATTTTCACAGCCTCCAACACCTGGTTTCTTTGGGTTTGGAATTACTATATTCTTCTTGAAGTCTGAGAGTATTTCGCCTGTCTCGTACATCATGCTCACCAGATTGTAGAGTTTTGTCTCCCAAGGCTACCAGTAGTTCTAATGGAATGTTATCTACTGGCGGGGTCTTGTTTCGACTTAGGTCTTTCAGTGCTCTGTCAAAATCTTCACGCAGTGTCATATCTCCCATTTCATAATCTACGTCTTCCTCAAGTACATCGCCTTTGTATGACCTTCTACATACTCCTTCCACCTTTCTGGTTTCCCCTCTTTGCTTAGAACTGATTTTCCGTCTGAGCTCTTGATATTGATACAAGTGGTTCTCTTTTCTCCAAAGGTCTCTTTAATTTTCTTGTAGGCAGTATCTATCTTACCCTTAGTGATATATGCCCCTACATGCTTACATTTATCCTCTAGCCCTCCCTGCTTCGCTGTTTTGCACTTCCTGTCGATCTAATTTTTGAGACGTGTGTATTCCTTTTTGGCTGCTTCATTTACTGCATTTTTATATTTTCTCCTTTCATCAATTAAATTCAATATATCTTCTGTTACCCAAGGATTTCTACTAGCCCTCGTCTTTTTACCTACTTGTTCCTATGCTGCCTTCACTATTTCATCTCTCAGAGCTAACCATTCTTCTTCTACTGTATTTCTTTCCCTCGTTCTTATCAATTGTTCCCTAATGCTTTCTCTGAAACTCTCTACAACCTCTGGTTCTTTCAGTTTATCCAGGTCCCATCTCTTTAAATTCCTACCTTTTTGCAGTTTCTTCAGTTTTAATCTATAGTTCATAGCCAATAGATTGTGGTCTGAGTCCACATCTGCCCCTGGAAATGTCTTACAATTTCAAAACCTTGTTTCTAAATCTCTGTCTTACCATTATATATTCTATCTGAAACCTTCCAGTGTCGCCAGGCCTCTTCCACGTATGTAGCCTTCTTTCATGGTTCTTAAACCAGGTCTTAGCTATGATTAAGTTATGCTCTGTGCAAAACTCTACCAGGCGGCTTCCTCTTTCATTTCTTAGCCCCAATCCATATTCACCTACTACGTTTCCTTCTCTCCCTTTTCCTACACTCGAATTCCAGTCACCCATGACTATTAAATTTTCGTCTCCCTCCACTAACTGAATAATTTATTTTATCTCATCATACATTTCTTCAATCTTTTCATCATCAACTCTGGAGCTAGTTGGCATATATATAAACTTGTACTACTGTGGTAGGCGTGGGCGTCGTGTCAATCTTGGCTACACTATGCTGTTCCTAGTAGATTATCCGCGTTATCATTTTTTTACTCATTATTAAACCTAGTCCTGTATTACCCCCATATGATTTTCTATTTATAAACCTGTATTCACCTGACCAGTAGTCTTGTTCCTCCTGCCACCGAACTTCACTAATTCCCACTATATCTAACTTTAACCTGTCCATTTCCGTTTTGAAATTTTCTAACTTAACAGCCCGATTAAGGGTTCCAATGGGTGTGAAATTTTATGGGACTTAACTGCTAAGGTCATGAGTCCCTAAGCGTATACACCACTTAACCTAAATTATCCTAAGGACGAACACACACATCCATGCCCGAGGGAGGACTCGAACCTCCGCCGGGATCCGATTAAGGGGTCTGACATTCCACGCTATGATCCGTAGAACGCCAGTTTTCTTTCACCTGGTAAAGATGTCCTCCTGAGTAGTCCCCGCCCAGAGATCCGAATGGGGGACTATTTTACCTCCGGAATATTTTACCCAAGAGGACGCCATCATCATTTAACCATACAGTAAAGCTGTATGCCGTCGGGAAAAATTACGGCTGCAGTTTCCCCTTGCTGTCAGCCGTTCGTAGTACCAGCACAGCAAGGCCGTTTTGGTTAATGGTACAAGGCCAGATTATTCAATATCTACACTGTTGCCCCTGCAACTACTGAAAAGGCCGGTGCCCCTCTTCAGGAACCATACGTTTGTCTGGCCTCTCAAGACATACCCCTTCGTTATGGTTGCACCTAAGGTACGGCTATCTGTATCGCTGAGGCACGCAAGCCTCCCCACCAACGATAAGGTCCATGGTTTCAACAGAAAACAAAAATATTGACAGTCCTTCGTAGCAGCTTTCTTTTTATCTAGTCTTTCTGGGTGTTTTCTTTTTAAAGAAAGAAGAAAGGAAAGAAAACTAGGTATGTTTTGACATAACAGAATTGAGGATTCAGTCGTTTGTGGTAAAGGATAGCCATAGGACATTTCAGTTCTTATTTCATTCTGTACTCGATGGCTTAAACGACTGACGATTACACCTCTGAGCTCCTGGTAATATTTGCCTTGCCTTGGACTCTCGGCCGGCGATCACGGCTCACTGCCACGCTGGCCACGGCCCATGGATTGACAATCGCTCATCTATCGTAGGGGACCAGACTGACAATCAAACCCAGGAATCGGCCAAATGAGGGTTATGTAAAGTTCTTCTTTCGTAGGTGAGTGTCTTTTCGTCTGGTGTCTGGTTTTCCTGCAGCTGTATTTTATGATCATTGCACTTATATTGCGTCGGAAGCATACTGATAAATATTTTACTGTCGTTACTGTTTCCAGTAAACGTTTGCAAATTATGTAATAAAACAAAAATAGTTCCTTCTGGCCGTTTATCTACAATATGTTAGCCGGCTGGTGTGGCCGTGCGGTTCTAGGCGCTTCAGTCTGGAACCGCGCTGCTTCTACGGTCGCAGGTTCGAATCCTTCCTCGGGCATGGATGTGTGTGATGTCCTTAGGTTAGTTAGGTTTAAGTAGTTCTAAGTTCTAGGGGACTGATGACCACAGATGTTAAGTCCCATAGTGCTCAGAGCCATTTGAACCATCTACAATATGTTACATTTATTTCTACACACAGCTTAGATATTTCCACACGTTATCCTGCATTTCGCTACATTTTTCTGGCGTTGCCACGTTCCCACTTCAACCACAAACAGTCTAATGAAGCTATAGAGTTACCTGCTAGATCATTTGTATATGCAAGGTGGGTTATAGAATGCACGGAAAATTAAACAATTCATATACACTGGTCATTCCTCTTCTCCAAATGGATCCACAAAAAAGAAATAATTATCACATTTGAAATATCACTTTAGATGTGTCTATTTTAAGACATTTGTTGATCTTATATCCTCCCTCCAAGACGCCGTCCATTTCGTTAAGCTGCTCTTCCAGGTCCTTTGCCGGCCGGTGTGGCCGTGCGGTTCTAGGCGCGTCAGTCTGCAACCACGTGACCGCTACGGTCGCACGTTCGAATCCTGCCTCGGGCATGGATGTGTGTGATGTCCTTAGGTTAGTTACGCTCAAGTAGTTCTAAGTTCTAGGGGACTGATGACCTCAGAAGTTAAGTCCCATAGTGCTCAGAGCCATTTGAACCATTTGAACCAGGTCCTTTGCTGTCTCTGGCAGAATTACAATGTCGGCAAACCTCAAAGTTTTTATTTCTTCTCCATGGATTTGAATTCCTACTCCAAATTTTTTCTTTTGTTTCCTTTACTGCTTGCTCAATATACAGACTGAAAAACATCGGCGATGGGATACAACCCTGTCTCACTCCCTTCTCAATCACTGCTTCCCTTTCATGCCCCTGTACTCTTATAACCTACATCTGGTTTCTGTACAAATTGTAAGTAGCCGTTCGCTCCTTGTATTTTATCCTTACCACCTTCAGAATTTGAAAGAGAGTATTCCAGTTAACATTGTCAAAAGCTTTCTCTAAGTCGACAAGTGCTAGAAACGTAGGTTTGCCTTTCCTTAACCTATCTTCTAAGGTAAGTCGTAGAGTCAGTATTGGCTCGCGTGTTCAAACATTTCAACGGAATCTAAACTGATCTTCCCGGAGGTCGGCTTGTACCGGTTTTTCCATTCCATTTTGCAGTGATGACTTAGTAAACTGAAAGTTCGGTAAGTTTCACGCCTGTCAACGCTTACCGTCTTTGAAATTGAAATTATTATATTCTTCTTAGGTCTGAGAGTATTTCCCATACATCTTGCTCACTAGATGGAAGATTTTTGTCATGACTGGCTCTCCCAAGGATATCAGTAGTTCTAAGGGAATGTTGTCTACTTCCGCGGCCTTGTTTCTACTTAGGTCTTTCAGCGCTCTGTCAGATTCTCCACACAATATCATATCTCCCATTTCATCTTAATCTACGTCCACTTCCATTTCCCTAAAATTGCCCTCATGTACATCGCCCTTGTATAGTCTCTCTATATACTCCTTCCACCTTTCTGCTTTCCTATCTTTGCTTAGGACTGGTCTTCCATCTGAGTTCTTGATATTCGTACCGTGGTTCTCCTTTCTCCAAAGGTGTCTTTAATTTTCCTACAGGCAGTATCTACCTTACCTCTAGTGATATATGCTTCTACATCCTTACAGATACCATCTTCATATATGTGGTTCTTTCAGTTTATCCAGGTCCCATCTCTTAAATTCCTACCTTTTTGCAGTTTCTTCACTTTTAATCTACAGTTCATAGTCAATAGTTTGTCGTCAGGGCCCACATCTGCCCCTGGAAATGTCTTACAATTTCAAACCTTGTTTCTAAATCTCTGTCTTATCTGAAACCTTCCAGTGTCTCGAGGCCTCTTCCATGTACACAACGTTCTTTCATGATTCTTAAACCAGGCCTTAGCTATGATTAAGTTATACTCTGCGCAAAATTCTACCAGGCGGCTTCCTCTTTCATTCCTTACCCCCATTCCATATCCACCTGCTACTTTTTCTTCTCTTCCTTTTCCTATTATCGAATTCCAGTCCCCCACAAGTATTACATTTTAGTTTCACTTCACTATCTCAATAATTTCTTTTGTCGCATCATACATTTCTTCAATCTCTTCATCATCTGCGGAGCTAGTTGGCATATAAAGTTGTACTACTATGGTAGGCGTGTTCTTGATGTATATCTTGGCTACAATAATGCGTTCACTGTGCTATTCGTAGTAGATTATCCGCGTTCCTATTTTTTTATTCATTATTAAAGAAACACCTGCATTACTGTTATTTGATTTTGTATTTATAACCCCACATTCACTTGACCAGAAGTCTTGTGCCTCCTACCACCGAACTTCACCAATTCCCACTATACCTAACTTTAACCTACCAATTTTTTAAATTTTCTAACCTACGTGCCCGATTAAGGGATCTAACGTTCCACTCTCCGATCCGTAGAACGCCAGTTTTGTTTACAAAAGCAAAACGAGGATAAAGGAATGGTGTCTAAATAAATCAGGTGAGGCTGAGGGACTTAGATCAGGAAATGAGACACTTGAGGCAGAAAAAGAGTTTTGCTGTTTGGGGAGCAAAATAACTGATGATGGTCGAAGTAGAGAGGATATAATGCGTAGACTGGCTATGGCAAGGAAAGAGTTTCTGAAGAAGACAGATTTGGGAACATCGAGTATAGTTTTATGTGTCAGGAAGTCTTTTCTGAAAGTACTTGTATGTGTAGCCATGTATGGAAGTGAAACATGGACGATAAACAGTACAGACAAGAAGAGAATAGAAGCTTTTGAAATTTGATGCTACCGAAGAATGCTGAAGATTAGCTGGGTACATCACGTCACTAATGAGGAGGCACTGAGTAGAATTGGGGAGAAGAGTAATCTGTGGCGGAACTCTACTAGAAGGGATCAGTTGGTAGGACGCGTTCTGAGACATCATATTTTGGGGTAACTCATCATTGAGTAAAAGAGTGTTCATTGCACAAAAGCGTGTAAACAGAATAATTGCTGGAGGTCATCCAAGATCATCCTGCAGACACTTATTTAAAGAGCTAGAAATCTTCACCGTAGCCTCACAATATATATATATATATATATATATATATATATATATATATATATATATATATATATATATATATATTCACTTATGAAATTTGTTATTAACAATCCGAACGAATTCAAAAGTAATAGCAGTGTACATGGCTACAACACTAGGAGAAAGGATGATGATCTTCACTACTCAAGGTTAAATCTAACTTTGGCTCAGAAGGGGGTAAATTATGCTGCCACAAAAGTCTTTGATCACTTACCTAATAGCATCAGAAGTCTGACAGATAGCCATACAGCATTTAAAAGGAAGTTAAAAGAATTTCTTATTGGCAACTCCTTCTACTCCAACTCCCACAAAAAAATTAAAAATGTTAAGTGTCATGTAATATTTTGTGTAATGTAATATCTTCTATAGACACCTTTTATTAACCTGACACGTTCCAAATCATTACGAAGTGTCGTATTCATGATCTATGGAACAAGTACTAATCTAATATAATCTAATCTAATCAAGGGATCGCCAATTTAGTACTGGAGGGAGACGTGGAGGGTAAGAATCGTAGAGGTAGACCAAGAGATGAATACACTAAGCAGATTCAGAAGGATGTAGGCTGCAGTAGGTACTAGGAGATGAAGAAGATTGCACAGGATAGAGTAGCATGAAAAGCCTGATCAAACCAGTCTCTGGACTGAAGACTACAACAACAACAACACCTTAAGACTGGCAGTACTAACGACACATTTCACAAAATTGCTGATTCTGGTTCACAGTACTTGAATGAGGAGATGCGTTTCTACGAATGATAAAACAGTTTCATATACTGAACAACTGGCATTAATATTGTCACTTCAGTTGCAGATTTTTCCATCTTATACCCAACGCAAATCTCGTAATCACTTTACCAGTAAACATTCACTGAAAGTAGATGAAATAAGTTGACGGACAGTGCTCAGTTAGGAAGAAACGTACAGCCGGTGACGGATTAGCAAGAACTCTCGCCTCATCATTATGCTGAATTGCTCAGCTCTACTGATTGTTAACACGACGTAACATGCAAGTAGGCATCGTGCTATCAACGTATTGCCTATACATATGAAGTCGAAAATCTATCTGAAAGTTGTGAGACTGTATTA
Source organism: Schistocerca nitens (assembly GCF_023898315.1). Classification (NCBI taxonomy): domain Eukaryota; kingdom Metazoa; phylum Arthropoda; class Insecta; order Orthoptera; family Acrididae; genus Schistocerca; species Schistocerca nitens. The sequence continues at coordinate 1,009,871,798 of NC_064614.1, forward strand.
GTTAATATGGGAGACTATATAGTAGTTTATTCATTAAACTTACATCGTTATCTGTTGTGTTCAATAAACTAACAAAAACGAGCAACATGTACTGTACTACTAAAGAATTACATCCGATCAAGATAATGCTATTAAAAATTATTTTTTAGTAAAACAAAGTATCCCAAACTGTCACGAATAAGCAGGATAATACGCGTTTTCGGTTTCGAAGCGGTCTTGTCTACGTTCCGTAAGCAGTGATACTGAAGTAGCGTTACAGGAATGACTACGACGAAAGTACACTGCTGGCCACCGTAAATGCAACACCATGAAGGAAGCATCCGAATCAAGTGAAATTTACACCATGGGTTTGCAGCGATGAGATATGCAACTGATTAGAATTTCAGCGCAGACGCACATCACACGCGCCTGTGGCGCCACCTCATAGCGCCATTTAAGGCTTGGCGATTTCGACGAGTGTACGTTCGGCACGTGTGTTTACCTTGTGGTTGTTTCACAAGACGATCAGTTATGCCTCGTAGACAACAGCGAACATCGTTTGATCAAGTATCCGAGTTCGACAGAGGAAGGATAGTGGCTTACCGAGATTGTGGATTATCATACAGAGAAATCGCTAGTCGTGTTGGACGAAACCAAACAACTGTAATGCGGATATGTGACCGTTGGATGCAGGAGGGTACGACGGACCGACGTGGTCGATCGCATTCACCTCGGTGCACCACTGCACGTGCTGATAGGCAAATTGTGCGCAAGGCAGTGACGGATCGCTCAGTGACATCCCGAACCATAGCACAGCACATTGCGTCTGTAACGCATCATCCAGTGTCTGCGCGTACCATTCGACGCCGTTTACTGCACAGTGGTCTGTCCGCAAGACGTCCATTGCTTCGTCTACCATTGACGCAGAACCCCAGACGTCTCCGTCGCCAATGGTGTGATGACAGACGGATGTGGACGGCAGAATGGAATGACGTTGTCTTTACTGACGAGGCACACTTCTGTCTGCAGCACCACGATGGTCGGATTCGAGTGTGGAGACACCGTGGAGAGAGGATGCTGGACAGCTGCATTATGCACGGCCACACTGGTCTTGCACCGGGTATTATGGTATGGGGCGGTATTGGATATTACTCTCGCACGCCTCTAGTAGGCATTGCCGGTACTTTAAATAGCAGGCGCTACATATCCGAGGTGCTGGAGCCAGTTGTCCTTTCTTACCTTCAGGGCTCGGCCACAGCCATATTTCAACAGGATAATGCGCGACCACACGTGGCACGCATTGTCCAAAGGTCCTTCGTCAATAACCAGATTGAACTGCTTCCCTGGCCGGCTCGCTCTCCGGATCTTTCGCCGATAGAAAACATGTGGTCTATGGTTGCTCAACGAGTGACCCAGATTACATCCCCAGCTGCCACACCAGATGATCTTTGGCAACGTGTGGAAGCTGCTTGGGCTGCTGTACCCCAGGAACACATCCAACGTCTCTTTGACTCAATGCCGAGACGTGTGGCAGCGGTAATCTCCAACAATGGCGGCTACTCTGGCTACTGATTGTGGCAGGAACCACATGTCACAGACGTCTGTAAACGTAATCAGTTGATACTTGGTCAACATGTTATCTACAAAAAAAATTTTGTTGTGCTACCTCTTGTCTTTCTTGGTGTTGCATTTACGGTGGCCAGCAGTGTACATAATTACAGCACTAGGACAGATCCATAAAGACATACAGTCAACAAATCACTGAATGCTACAATTAAGTCAATTCAATTGACGTGCGCAGCAGAAAAATTACTAACAAGTGTGTAATCCTGGATGTTTTTCACCTTTAGATTCAAAGGGTATAGAATCAAGGTAGCAGCAAAACTTATGGGGAAGAAGTTGTCTTAAGATTTCTTTAGTAATCGTCGACCTGCCTGCTAGTGGCTCTTTCAAAGAACCCGCAAAATCTTGTCTGTAGTGATGTTATACCGATAACTAACGCATGCCACCGCCTGAAGGGCAATAATTTACCGCTAAGCTAGCATACAACTGCTTCAAACAGCGCTCTCTTGTTGTCCCAATGATGCCCAATCCAGAGAATTCGCAATGAAAATGACGAAGTAAGCTGCAGTTTCTGTTGGAAAGAGCTTCCTGGACTCATTATCATAGATTTGTTAGCTCTATGTCATCCCTTAAGTGGGAATCATTAAGAATATTTAATCCAAATTACACGAAAGTATCGAGTGAATTTACCAGGAGGGTTCTGAACCGAACACGGAATTACATCGATGGTCACATAGTTGCCAAACGTATACTACATTGTTGCCAGTTCTCAATTAGACTAGGGGCAGGCAGAAAACGTCTGCTCAGCCGATGTGAATCTTGAGCTGGCTGCCATCGGAGAGGCTTGCCCTAGGAAGACGCGATATCGCTGGCTGCCAATACATTGACAGGAGCATAGGTACCCAGTATAGGCCAATGAGCTTTATTCACATTCCTGTAAATATGATTTGAGTCTAAAGCTTAGTTACCAACAACACCTAGATGCATCGACTGCAACACGAACATCGCAAAAAAAGAGTAGGAGAAATTATTTCGGCGGTTCTCCTCTTCTGCAGCTGTCGTACGTATCACCGACTGCGACATAATCGCGTATGGTGGACGATGTGGCCTATTCTACACCATATTTTAGATCTATGTGACGATGCTATGCTGATTATATTTATATGTTTTGACGATGCCATTATGGCCGTATCACTTTAGGACATGGTGTAAAAAAGATATGAGGATGGTCATTACAGACTGAAACCGGTCATCGTCTAAAGAATTCATATTGTGATCAGAGACTGGAATAAAAAAACATTTGTCGTACGTATTTTGTTCTTCTGCTTTAAGCAAACTGCAAACCACAAAACTCATTCATTGGAAGCGATTAGCTTTTTTAGCTACCTCAGATGCTGTTAACATTATGAGTAAATAACATTGATTTTAATATTACAAACTTAAGCAATATAAAAAGAAAAGGCATTAAAAGTATCATGTATTTGGAATAATCACAATATAATTGCTGAAGATGTTGTGCCAATAACAGCGAAAAGCACGTAACGAATGGTATTTTCAATTTTCAGACAGTTTAAGACAAAGAGGAACCAAACCAACAAAAAGATTTTATCCTAGGTGAGTGCAGTATATAATATCTATGCAGTATCTTACGGTTGGCGCATTCTGTTCGTAGTTTATTTTCGTTTGTTTCACCATAACGACCCCACTAGGCTATCACAATTTTCATATGTAAATTATTGAAGTGTAATTGTTAAAACAGACTGCTATTTTCAATACTACGGCACTTGTGGCCAGATATGATTCAGTGGGCAATGGTAATTGCAATTTGGGGCAATTTCATCTCATCTGGAGAAATAACTCTTTGAAGATACTCACTGCGCACATCAACTTGTCTTCAGAGAGAACTGCTCATCGTCTCTTCCTTAAGAAAAAGTGTAGGGTCGTAAAAATATGACTATCCTGGTAATTCACTCGACATTCTCTTGTAATTTAGATTACATGTTCTCAACTATTCTCTCTCAATGGATGACACAGTGATAACAAATCAGTGGTAATAAGTGCAGGAATCTCGTTCCAACAGAAACTGCAGCTTGCTTCGCCATTTACATTGCGAAGCTTCGCCATTTACATTGTGAATTCTCTGCCTTTGGTGTCACTGGGACAACAAGAGAGAGCTGTTTCAAGCACTTGTATGCTAGCTTAGCGGTAAAGTGTTGCTCTTCACGCGTCAGCATGCGTTACTTTTCCGTATAATATCACTAGAGACAAGATTTTTACGTGTTCCGTGAAAGAGGCACTAGCAGGCAGGTCGACGATCACTAAAGAAATCCTAAGACAACTTCTCCCCCAGAAGTTTGTCACTATCTTGATTCCATACCTTTTGGATGGTTCGAATGGCTCTGAGCACTATGGGACTTAACTTCTGAGGTCATTAGTCCCCTAAACTTAGAACTAGTTAAACCTAACTAACCTAAGGACATCACACACATCCATCCCCGAGGCAGGATTCGAACCTGTGACCGTAGCGGTCCCGCGGTTCCAGACTGCAGCGCCTAGAACCGCACGGCCACTTCAGCCGGCATACCCTTTGGATCTAAAGGTGAAAAACATCCAGGATTACACACTTGTTAATGCCTGAATTATCTGATTTTGTCAATTGTATTGACTTAATTGTAGCAATGATTTATTAACTGGATCCCGTTATATATCTGTCCTACTGCTACATTTATATACTTTCATGGTTGTCCTTCCTGTAACGCTACTTCAGTATTACTGCGTACGGAACGTAGACGTAGACCGTTCCGAAACCGAAAAAGCGTATTATTCTGCTAATTTGTGATGGTGAACCAGAATCAGCAATTTTGTGAAATGTATCATTAGTACTGCCAGTCTTAAGAAAGACAATTCAGAAGTGATGTTTAAAATGTGATAATCTTTTCTTTTTTGTGACCCATTTGCAGCAGAGGAATGGCCAGTGTCTATGAATTTTTTGATTCTCTGTGCTTATCTCGAGGTGTCGTCTTATCATTTGGCTATCTGCGCATAGTTCATAGCCAGACCCAAACTTCCGTATGTCGTCAACCACGTGTCTACAATCTATACTCGCACAACCATTATGTAGATTCCCGTTCAGGCGAGACATTTTACTTGAAAGTCGCTTGCCCTGGTCGGCGAATAAATAGGATATTGCATTGCATGTGTTCTAGCGAATTACGATGCAATTTTCCTTTGGACATACGTGGAACGTTGCATCGTAATTCGGAATAACACAGACAATGCAATATCGTATCAACAAATATATTGCTTCCTCCTTTGAATATCTCGCGAAGAAACCATGAAGAGGAAATTTGAGATATTCGAGCTCACGTGGGGTATTACCGACAAAATTCTTCCCTCTAATCATTCGTGACCGGAGGAAGTGAGGGAAGATATGGCAATGGTACACAGAGTACCGACAGCCACACTCTGCGAGGTGGCTTGCAGGGTATAGATGTAGATGCCCTTCAACCATAGTTCGCAGGATACCAAGCTGCCCTTTGCTCGAGCATTGCTTTCCAAATCCGTGCTGGTTTGTAGAACGAAGTTTTTCTGTTTTCTTTTACGCTTATCGAACTCAGGAATCACCTTAGCTTTTTTGCAGTTGTTTGGGACTTAGCGCTGGACGAGAGATTTGCCATACATGCAAGCTTAGTAAGGGCCAATGTAGAAGAGTACCCTCTTTAAAACCGAATTGTGATTCCGTCTGAATCTGGTGACTTATTCGTTTCAACTCTCCCAATTGCATCTCAGCGCCAGAGGTGACTATGATTACATGCTCCATAAATGATTCCTTTGCTACTGTCAAACGGTGGCCTGTTTTTAGTCTGTTCGAATCGCCGCCCTGCTCCTCGGTGTCATAAATCCCCTGCACGCTGATCACCAGTGGAAGACGGTTAAGGCGCTCCCAAGGCGGCACGCCTACAGGCTCGGCATCACGCAGGGCCTCGTGAGGACAGCCAGTTCCTGCGATGCCTGCGCATCAACCAGTCAGCATCCACGCCAGCCGATGCCTCAGCGGCTGTGGGAAGACCTCCATGTGGATCCTTCCTCAAAGCGAAGTGGCTCGTCGTCAAGACTCATTTCATAAGTTTCTTTATATTTTGAATACCAAATATCACAGCAGCAGAGACATTAAGGTCCTTGCAGAGAGTATTCGCCACTGGAGGGACCCCAGAAACAATTTTTTCGGACAGTAATGCACCTGACAGTAACGCCACTCCAGCCAGCCTCCAATAATGAAGCCGAGTAGTTCGCCCACACTTTAATGATGCACAAGATGGTATCAGTGGGCCGAAGGCCGGGGTCCTCGCCCAATTCGTGGACTCGTGCAGGAGACCGCCGAAACAGAAACCTGTGGGTCCTCCTACGGTCTACAACACAGCAACGACAGCCCAACCCTCCCCCCACTATTTGTTGGGCACCTTCGGGTGGGTCCCAGGTGGATACCAGGCATCATCAGAGCCACCCAGGAAAAAAGAAATGTTCACAATGGACGCCAACGATGCCTTGCTGGAACCAGCTGCACCCACACTTCCCGGCTTCTACCTCGAGACAACCACAACAATACGGAGCCAGCTCGATACGACTTCAAATTTAAAATGGATTAAAAACGGTTCTGACTGCAATAAAATATTTATTTTTAATGGTAACGGGTTTTTCTCAGAATGTGACCAGCTTCAGACCATTTATACATGATAGTAGATAGTGGTGGTGAGTGGACAAGGCGACGTAATTCCACGAACGTGAACTCCAAAGGCCTGACAGACCCTCATTCGTAGCTTCAGCGTCGTTAGATCTGATCTTCATGGGATGGGACCTTGTTCCACCTCCATTACCGTTGTATTCCTAATGATCCAAGAGACCAAAACATCTGCTCCAATTGACTCTAGCATCAGCATCACATGTCCACTACAAGCAAAGTATACATCGACACCAGACGTCGAAATTTACAGCGAAAGTTTAGCTGGATTGCCAATACACGCCTCCTCCACTCTGGTATGTTGACCATGATGTCAAGAGGGTCAGAGTCATCAGCTTTCTGACTGATCTGATGTGGCCCGCCACGACTTACTCTCCTGTGCCAACCTCCTCATAAATGGTTCAAATGGCTCTGAGCACTATGGGACTCAACTGCTGAGGTCATAAGTCCCCTAGAACTTAGAACTACTTAAACCTAACTAACCTAAGGACAACACACACATCCATGCCCGAGGCAGGATTCGAACCTGCGACCGTAGCGGTCGCGCGGTTCCAGACTGTAGCGCCAGAACCGCTCGGCCACCAGCGGCCGGCAACCTCCTCATATCAGACTAGGACTTGCAACCTACATCCCCATTTATTTGCTTGCTGGATGTATTCCAATCTCTGCCTTCCTCTACAGCTTTTGCGCGCTACATCTCCTTCTAGCACCATGGAATTAATTCACTGATGTGTTAACAGATGTCTTATGATCCTGTCCCTTCTTTCTGTCAGTGTTTCCCATATACTCCTTCCCTCTTCGAGTCCTCGCAGAACCCACTCATTCCTTACCTCATCAGTCCACCTAATTTTCAACATTCGTCTGTAGCACCACATCTCAAATGCTGCGATTCTCTTCTGTTTTATTTTCCTACACTAGGTTTCACTGTCATACAATTCCGAGCTCCAAACGTACATTCTCAGAAAGCTCATGCTCAATTTAAGTCCAATGTTTGTTATTAGTAAACTTTTCTAGGCCACTAATGCCCTCTTTTTCAGTGCCAACCTGCTTTTCATTTGCCTCCTTGCTCTGTCTCTCTTGGGTTATTTTTCTGCCTAGGTAGTAGAATTCCTTATTTTCATTTACTTCTTGAACATCAATCCTGATGTTAAGTTTTTCGCTCCTTATTTTCATTTTTCGCTGTTCTGATTTCTACCGCTTTTCATTACTTTCGTTTTTCTTCGATTGACTTTCAATCCAAATTCCGTACTCATCAGACTGTTGATTCCATTCAGCAGATCTAGCGATTCTTCTTCAATTTCACTGACGATAGCAATGTCATCAGCGAATCTTATCGTTGACATCCTTTCACTTTAAATTTTAATTCCACTCTTGAACCTTTCTTTTATTTTCGTCATTGCTTCTTCGGTGTATAGTTTGAACAGCAGGGGCGAAAAACTACACTCCAGTCTTCTACTCTTGTTAATCCGAGCATAGCCCTCTCGGTCTTCCACTCTTATTATCCCCCCTTGGTTCTTATACATGTTGTATGTTACCCGTCTCTCTCTACAGCTTACCACCGTTTTCCTCAGAATCTTGCCCTATTCTACGTTGTCGAACGCTTTTTCCAGGTCGTCTAATCCTGTGAACGTGTATTGATTTTTCTTTAGTCTTGCTTCCATTATCAACCGAACTGCTTCTCTGGTCCCTTTACCTTTTCTAAAGTCAAACTGATCGTCATCTAACATATCCTCCTCCACTGATTTAAGAAATTCTGATGGAATCTTATCCATCCCTTCTGCCTTATTTGATCTTCCAAAACTCTTTTAAGTCCTGATTCTAATGATGGATCCACTATCTTTTCTGTATCTACTACAGTTTCATTTTCTATCACATAATACTAGTCTTCCCATTGCACCCATAATGTTACCGCTCTTGCTTTTAATTTCACCGAAGGTTGTTTTGACTTTAGTGTCCTTCCGACAGTCATTTCTTTTTTCGATTTCCTCAAATTTTTCACGCAGCCATTTCGCCTTAGCTTCCCAGCACTTACTATTTATTTCGTTCCTGAATGACTTGTATTTCTGAGTTTCTCTGAACATCTTTGTACTTCCTTATTTCATCGATCAGCTAAAATATTTCTATATTTCTTCTGTTACCCATGGCTTCTTCACACGTACCTTCTTTGTGCCTACGTTTTTCTTCCCAACATTTATAACTGCCATTTGTAGAGATGCCCATTCCTCTCCAACTGAACTGCCTAGTAAGCTATTCCTTATCACAGTATGTATACCCTTAGAGAACCTCAAGCGTATCTTTTCATTCTTTAATTCTCCCGTATCCCACTTCTTTTCGCACTGATTCTTTCTGACGAGTCTCTTAAACTTTAATCTACTGTTCAGCGCTACTAAAGTGTGATCTGAGTCTATATCTGCTCCTGGGTACGCCTTACAATCCAGTATCTGATTTCTATATCTCTGCCTGACCATGATGTACTCTAACTGAAATCTTCCTGTATCTCCCGGCCTTGCCGAAGTATACCTTTTGGCGCGTTCGGTTGGTCTCTCACTTTCCTTTAAACAATCAGCCCACCTACCTGTATGGGTCTCAGGTTGCCTGCCCCTTCACTCTGCCGTGGTAGATATTGGTTTAGCCGACAAAAGCAGCGTTGCAAAAAATTCGACAAAATGTCTACCACGGAAAGGCCACATGACTCCAGTCCATGAGCAGTAGCTGAAAGTTAATTCATCGAGCGTTCGGAATTCGTGCATGAATCGTTCGAAAATATGTCAAAAATTTCCTTTTAGTTGGTTTAGTGTATTTAAAATAAGGAAAATGGTTGTCAAGTCGGAATTTAATATCCCGACATCAACTATACAACGTTACTGACTCTGGTACAAGTTCTCACCCGAAAGCAGCCAGAAGATATTTAGTCCGACCCGATATTTTAAATGTCCTAAATAGTCACTAATCCACGACTACTTGCTAGTTAACACATTCAGTCGTTCAGCAGGCATCTTATAAATAAGTGCTCGCCATAATGTCTCGTTATCTGCACGAAACATGGCACGCGAAGCTTAGGTACAACATAAAATGTTCACTCGCGAATATCTCCTAAAATAAACCATTGAAAATTCTCAAACTTTCACAGAATACTCAACACTGTAGCCAATTTTTCATTAGTGAGGTGATGAAACGCGCGAATTTCTTCATTTTGGTCCAAATTTAATCAGCGCGGTTCAACATAGGTGTTTTCCAGAAGACGGCTCCCGAGCAACTCCCTCGATTCGTACACATGTGGCACAAAGCCCCACTCAGTCGCGCGGGAATCGCTAGTATGGCTCTGAGCACTATGGGACTCAACTGCTGGGGTTATTAGTCCCCTAGAACTTAGAACCAGTTAAACCTAACTAACCTAAGGACATCACAAACATCCATGCCGGAGGCAGGATTCGAACCTGCGACCGTAGCGGTCTTGCGGTTCCAGACTGCAGCGCCTTTAACCGCACGGCCACTTCGGCCGGCCGCTAGTATGGCTAGTAAGTTAAGCAGCCAATCAGATCATCTCGAGAACTCCTATACTCGCCGTATCGCCACAAGTAATGTAGACTGAAATCTCGTAATTCGGAAACTAAATAAAATGTAATGAAAACAAAATAAGAATCCTTTCCACAAAATGAACACTAATAAATTTAATACTTGACGACCATCCTGGCTTCCTTTTACAAAATCAAGCTCACTCGGACATACGTCACAAATTCCCCTATTGCGCAATAACTTCCTCACTTGCGTATTTATGAGGGCTGTTCAGTAAAGAATGCTCATAATATTTTATGGCTTAATTTCTCGCGCTAAAATTTAATCTTACGATATTCTGTTAGCTTAATGTGCAACAAACACGCCGCAGTAATTTCATACTGTTGGGACTCTTGGTTCCCGCCTGTGAGACGAAGGCAAGGTCAGATACGTTCAGTATCGCCTGCCGCTGCAATGGAGGTAACACGCGAGGAACAATATGAGGCTTTGAAATTCTGCTTTCGTCTCAAGTCTTCAGCTGAGGCCCATACAATGTTACAGGGGGCTTATGGAGAGTGTGCTTCCCTACAGCACAGATCGAAGATGGTTTAAAATGTTTAAAGAGTGGAGAAAAAATGGTTCAAATGGCTCTGAGCACTATGGGACCTAACATCTGAGGTCATCAATCCTCTAGAACTTAAAATTACTTAAGCCTAACTAACCTAAGGACATCAAACACGTCCATGCCCGTGGCAGGAATCGAACCTGTGACCGTAGCGGTCTCGCGGTTCCAGACTGAAGCGCCTAGAACCGCTCGGCCACAGCGGCCGGCTTTAAAGAGGGGAGACAATCAATTTCAAAGGAAGGTTGACCCGGTGCTCCAGTTACTGCTCTTAAGGCAGAAAACATCAACACTGCTGCTGTAATTGTGAGAGAGGGTCGACGAGTTATTTTAAGAGCACTTCATGAAATACTTAACATTTCATTGGGTACCACCCACACGTTGGTGACAGATAAATTACACATGACATGTGTTTGTGTGCGATGGGTTCCAATACTGTTGATTCCCGAACAAAAGGACATTCACGTACAAGTCTGCATGCAGTTGATGTTAGAGGATGATCCGAAATTTCTTTCAAATGTAACCACTGCTGATGAAACTTAGCTACATCGTTTTGATCCTGAGAGCAAACAGCAAAGCTCAGTGTGGAAATCTCCTTCATCACCAACCCCCAAAAAAGCAAAAGTGGTTGCATCTGCTGGGAAAGTTATGGTCATCTCATTATTTGATATTCATGGAATGGTTTATCAGCATGTTGTACGTGCACACACATTAGTCACTGGATGTCCTGAAAACATTGCAAGTCTACATCAGGCGCAAAAGACCACATTTCCGTGCAGCAGGCTGGATGCTGCACTACGATAATGCGGGGCCGCATATTTGCAATGTTGTTGCTAAATATCTTGCAAAAATCAACGTCAAGTGCATCCCTCACCCCCCCTATAATCCGTATTCAGCCCCAAATGACTTTTCTATACCCTAACATGAAGAAACGCCTTCATGGGAGGAATTATCAATCATGAGGATCAGGCTGCGGAGGCGATTTTGAAAGACCTCTCAAAAAATGGTTTTCAGCATGCATTTGAAGACGCAGAAACGCGGAGGCAAGTGCATCGTATTCAGGGGAGACTCGGTAGTTGGCGATGTAATTGAAGAAAATCCATGTTCTCATTTTTGCGTGGAAAATACTTATTTACTTCCTAAATTTTGATTCGTTAAAACTAAAACTCTCTCTCTCCCCATATGGGTTAGTTAGTTAGCTAGTCAGATGATTTGTTTGATAATTAAAAGTTGTGTGGCCTCATGACCATCAAACAAACAAAACCCATCCGCATCTGCGGAAAAAATTAATATTTGGATCAACATTTTTAAAACACTAATTCCTCTCTCTCATACCCCACCCTATGGGGAAAGAGGGAGAGTTTTATACTTGCTGGCAGTTTAAAACTGTGTGCAGGACCGAGACTCGAACTCGGGACCTTTGCCTTTCGCGGGCAAGTGCTCTAGTGCTCAGGTGGTAGAGCACTTGCCCGCTAAAGGCAAATGTCTCGAGTTCGAGTCTCGGTCCGGCGCAGAGTTTTAATCTGCCAGGAAGATTCATATCAGCGCACACTCCGCTGCAGAGTGAAAATCTCATCCAGAGAGAGTTTTAGTTTAAGCGAATCAAAATTTACGAAGTAAATAAGTATTTTTTATTTATCCGTAACCATTTTCGACACAAAAATGAGAACATGGATTTTCTTGAATTACAGCGCAAACTACCAAGAATTAAAACAAATGTTTAAGACAAAATGTACGTACTTTTTAAGTACAATGTGATTCTGCAATAAAAAATGGGGGTTCCCAATTGAAATTTTAAAGTTGCCTCCCGACCCACCCCCAGGGGGATGGTGTGGCGGGCTAATTTTAGCACCAGCAGATGTCCCCCTCGAAAATAATCAACTTTGCATTCTACACATTTTTCGCGTGAAGCTTATTTTTCGAGTTATTCTGGTTTTTCAACTTATAATTTATACCCTGTAGAGACCGAAACTACTAACTTCTACCATAAACCTATATTTTCCACACTTTCTTCGAGATTGCTAAGAGCATTCTTCATCGCTACTAAGACCAGGAACGTTTTTTTCTGACATCACTCTGATAAAAATGTCTCGTTGGGTCGTAACTACTAGAAGAAGCGATCAGTCGGTAGGACATGTTCTGAGGCATCAAGGGGTCACCAATTTAGTATTGGAGGGCAGCGTGGAGGGTAAAAATTGTAGAGGAAGACCAAGAGATGAATACACCAAGCAGATTCAGAAGGATGTAGGTTGCAGTGGGTACTGAGAGATGAAGAAGCTTGCACAGGACAGAGTAGCATGGAGAGCTGTATCAAACCAGTCTCAGGACTGAAGACCGCAACAACAACAACGGATCGTAACTAATTCCCTACAAAGGTTTACAGGCTGACCCAGAACGTCTTCTGCCACATCCTGTATACGACGCATAGTTAACATGTTTTGTATCAGCATCACTTCTGCCTGAAGATTTCTGCAACTGCGGTCTGATACGACGAAGATATTTTCTATATAACGCAACGCCGACTCGCCACAGCTCTTAAAGCTGACCCTCCCCTGCATCATATTCGGCACTTTCCCGTGTTGTCCGACGACCACTGTGTACGCACATTTCTGCCACTCCCCACCAAGTGGCAACTGTTCTGCTTACGAATAGGGGCCTGTGCAGGCGCGAGCGCTCACGTTCAAAACCGGAGAGTTGTTAAGCCCCGAAGAAGACATAGTGGCCGCCGGTGGAGCTGATAATTCTGCCTTGTTTTCCACGCGCATTATCTGCACACACACGGACTATGGAGGTCACTGGGCACTGGCGTATGCAGCTCAGACAAGAGACGCTCCGTCAGCAGGTCTCGGGGCCGTGAAGCACGGGTGGCGGCCCAGAGCGCTGGCCGGCGCTGGCACGGCCCACTGATGCAGCGCTGCGACTCAGCAATCAGTCACACACGAACAGCTTCAGTCACGGGCTCGTGCTTTAGTGCGGTATCGACACACTTTCCTCTTATTACTGCGTCTTTGTTTTGTAGCTCATATGAGAGACCTGCGGATCGGAGCGTGGAATGTCAGATCCCTTAATCGGGCAGGTAGGTTAGAAAATTTAAAAAGGGAAATGGATAGGTTAAAGTTAGATATAGGGGGAATTAGTGAAGTTCGGTGGCAGGAGGAACAAGACTTCTGGTCAGGCGAATACAGGGTTATAAATACAAAATCAAATAGGTATAATGCAGGAGTAGGTTTAATAATGAATAGGAAAATAGGAATGCGGGTAAGCTACTACGAACAGCATAGTGAACGCATTATTGTGGCCAATATAGATACGAAGCCCGCGCCCACCACAGTAGTACAAGTTTATATGCCAATTAGCTCCGCAGATGACGAAGTGATTGACGAAATGTTGAAAGGTGGCTATACTGAGTCACAGCTCCAGAGATTGCGCCAAAGATTATTATTCCGCCGCCTCCACTGGGGCAGTAGTAGTTCAGAGGTTGCCGTGGGCAGTTCTTGTTGAGAGGATGTCGAGAGCATGTCGTGTGCAGTTGTTGTTCTGTTGGGCGAGACAACAAATGCTGTTCGGTTGGTGTAATGTATAGATGGAAGATGTTGCAATGATCACAGTGTATTTTTCGTCAATATATATGGAGGTAAAAAAAAAGTTTTTATTTCACACTTCCTTAATGACAATGCCTCTTGGTCACAGGTTCAGTCAACAAAGCATCTGGCTCGTGTTCATGTATTAGACTTGTAATTCTGGTTTCTATGTGCAATTATAGTATTTCTGGTTTTTCAATTAGTTCATTGTAAATGGTGTTTAAAATATCTCGTCGTATTGAGGAAGAACCGTGCCAGATACGTGTACGTTGAATCACACTTCCACATACAGAACAGCTACACTTGTGCTTTGTTGTTTCGTAGCTTTTATAGTTGCAGAGGACTTAATTAATGAATTGTGTTAACGGAAATTTCCTTTCATTCGTTATTGTTATTTTATGCAGTCAGATTACGTACTAATACTAGTCAGGGCCAACCGGTTGCGAAACTTCGTAACCGGACTCACAGCTACTAAAATTATTGCATAATAATTAAGCCCCCATGCAATGTATGATGAGATAAAAGAAATTATTCAGAAGTCGTTTCTGAAAGTTTTGTATGGAGTGTAGCCATGTATGGAAGTGAAACGTGGACGATAAATAGTTTAGACAAGAAGAGAATAGAAGCTTTCGAAATGTGGGGCTACAGAAGTATGCTGAAGATTAGATGGGTAGATCACACAACTAATGAGGAGGTATTGAATAGGACTGGAGAGAAGAGAAATTTGTGGCACAACTTGACTAGAAGAAGGGATCGGTTGGTAGGGCATATTCTGAGGTATCAAGGGATCAACAATTTAGCATTGGACGGTAGCGTGGAGGGTAAAAATCGTAGAGGGAGACCAGGAGATGAATACACTAAACAGATTCAGAAGTATGTAGATTGCAGTAGGTACTGGGAGATGAAGACGTTTGCACAGGATAGAGTAGCATGGAGAGCTGCATCAAACCCGTCTCTGGACTGAAGACCACAACAACAACATGAGAGACCTTTGAAGGGCGCTGACGTTGACTGCCCTAAACAAACAACAACAATAGCACTTAGTATTAAGAAAGATAACATTCTACTTTTGACTTACTTGAAGCGTAATACCATCTTATTTCTTTTTGTTCCTGACATTCACAAAAGAATAACAGAATCTGTAAAAGGTAAAAGTTATCCTTCCAGTTGAATACACGAAGATTTCCATCAGTTCCTTCCAAACGCACAACCCATCGTAGGGTTTCCTTCATGACATTATTTCGTTCTAGTCCTAGGCGACATCCTTCAAAAATTCTACTAGCATGAAATCTGACAATACAAGTTAGTTTGTCATCATCAACATTGGTCGATTTACTCACTGCTGAGTGTCGCGACCTCATTTCTTCATACATTTCTTTAGAACTGAATCTTCAACTGCACGTCTTAATTCACAGTGATCGTCGGCTCTTCTTAATCCTAGATTACCAAACCCT
This sequence comes from Schistocerca nitens, assembly GCF_023898315.1. Classification (NCBI taxonomy): domain Eukaryota; kingdom Metazoa; phylum Arthropoda; class Insecta; order Orthoptera; family Acrididae; genus Schistocerca; species Schistocerca nitens. The sequence goes on from NC_064614.1 coordinate 1,009,887,230, forward strand.
CGTAAAATATACAATGCAGCTGGTATCTCTTCACGGTTCCCGCCAATCTGGACACATGAGCAACACGTTCTCATGATTACCTTCTTCGTAAACATTGTCGTTAATAATGACTGAATAATTTACTGCCTGACTCCAACGATTTGCTGACTCTGTGCACTTTTCGTAAATATTACGAATGTTTAATAATGGCTCTGAACACTATGGGACTTAACTTCTGAGGTCATCAGTCCCCTAGAACTTAGAATTACTTAAACCTAACTAACCTAAGGACATCACACACAGCCATGCCCGAGGCAGGATTCGAACCTGCGGTCACACAGTTCCAGACTGTAACGCCTAGAACCGCTCGGCCACTGCGGCGTATTTGTTTTATATCGCCGTATTTGTTTTATAGCTTAGAATTTATGTTCAAGCACCATCATAGGTGAAATATCGAGCAGTGACAGCAGTTAGAAGAATGTTAGTATCAGATTGGTGTTCTTCAGAGCTAATCTCGTTTTTTGCTACTGAAATTAGCAGAATATTGGTGGTGCCGAACCCGATTTTGACATTAGTTTACTGCGTGATTTGCTTGAAGAAGCTGATAAAGACGCAGGCACTGGAGAATTAAGTGAAGGAGAAGCAAATGAGGAAAACGAGGAATCAGAAGAAAAATTCTTGGGTGACCATGGAAGACCAAGTTAGTCTTGCTTGGATTGTAATAAGCAGAAATCTCTGTCTGCGCATAAAATACACTTGGATTTATAATAATTATTTGTAACTAGTGCATAACATAAATTGTGACTTACTTTCCAATTTGAACAGTAAAACTGTCATTATAAAGTATAAAACAGGGTATTTTATACTTACCTTGTGTATAACATATCATTGCGGGACTAATATCAGTTGTTAACCAAGGTACAACCCATAAATTATGATTTTTTAAAATAAAATTTGAAGTAGTCAAATTTACGATGGTTTAGTAGCAACGTAACATTCCTCCCCCTTTAGTGTCCTTCTGCCTTCGATTATGCCTTGCAAGATTGTCTTTTCTACGTTATCCTCTTCTTTTCGCCGGCTGTTGTGGCCGAGCGGTTCAAGGCGCTTCAGTCTGGAACCGCGCGACAGCTATAGTCGCAGGTTCGAATCCTGCCTCGGGCATGGATGTGTGTGATGTCTTTAGGTTAGTTAGGTTTAAGTAGTTCTAAGTTCTAGGGGACTGATGACCTTAGAAGTTAAGTCCTATAGTGCTCAGAGCTATTTGAACCATTTTTGAACCCTTCTCTCCCGAAACCGTGCCCAAGGAACTGGTAATAGCTTTGACTGGCACGGGAGGATAAACTTATTGTGATATAAAGTCATTCTATAATAAAAATACTGGTTCTTCTTTCTGACCATTGCACACATAACATATTCCTCCAACGCAATATCTCTAAGGCCCTTTTCACTAGCCAGGTCCCGCAGTCGTACAAGAACGGAGGGAACACCAATGATTCCATCAACTGCATCTCCGTTAGTTCAGATATTGTCCGATTCTACCAGATCTTGTAGATTTTGATCAGTGCATCTCGGCCAAGGACAATTCGTCGTTTTATTTCATTACGGCACTTTCCCGTGTCATTCATCAGATATCCTAGATGTACGAGTACTCTTTATCATTCACTATTTCCAGATCCTTAATGCAACCTATGAGTTGTATTTGCTCTAAACTTCATCGATTGATAATCATTACTTTCGTATTTTTCATGTTTATCTATAGACTGAAATTTAAACTGTATGTAACAATAATAATGATAATATTAGTAATAACAGTACCACTCTTGATCAACCGCGTATTTGACAAAATAATACAAAAAGGGCGAAAAGAATAAAAACTTTGGAAACCGTTGAAATCGATAAAGATTGGAAATAAAAAGAACAGTGTGGATATAGTTTATCTCTCGCAGACGATACGGCCTTGATAAACAAAATATTTTAATAGTCTTTTAGAAGAAATCAGCGCAATGAAAAAGGTAGCAGAAAAATCGTATCTGCACTATGTTCGTCAATATTTTTTGTCATTTGTAAGCAAAACCGTATCGTCTGCAATCCTCCTCCGATATTAACCGTCGTCATCTAACGGGCAAGGCTCATTCATTTTCTCTAAGGCAGACTGAAAAAGGTGGGAGAGAAGCAACAGCCTTATCTTACTGCTTTTCCTAATTCAGTCCAGTTTGTACCTTCACCGTCACTGATGCTTTACTCATTTAGATAAGTTTATAAATCATATGCTTTTGCAGTCCATTTTCCTTTCTCTCATTATAGCTGGAAACTTATCCGAAACCACATTGTCAAATGCGTTTTCCAGCTCTATAAAAGACATATATTAGTTTCATTCTTTCTCAACAAACCTTTCTCCCAAAATTCTAAATGTTTCATCTGCTGTGTACTCGACCTAAAACCAAACTGCTTCTTAGCCAAATTCTCCTCTGTTACTTTCGCCGGTCTTTTATTCACGATTCTTAACACAGTTATGGTTACTTATGAAACGAGGCTAATTGTCCTCTGCATTTCTTGGTTCCCTGTTTCTTCGATGTTGAAAACATTACCATTGTCAGAAAGCCTCTGATCATTCACCACTGCCACATGTTTACTTACTTAGCTTCGATATTTCTCTTATTTCTGCTAGATTCGAACACTTAAATATTCCTCCTGGTATCGTGCCTGTACCTACCCACTGATTTACGACATTCCATTGCAGCTCTTTACTTCTTCCAATAAGAAGCTTCATCATCCACATCCAGACACAAATATCGCAAGGAGTATATGGGCTATAAAGTGAATGTATGAATTTACAGATTCCCGAAGAAGTTATAGTGTCCCTTTTGAAATATTCAAGCCGATATATTTGAAGTAAATAATAAAAGGCCTCTGAATAATATTATATGGACATAAACGACAAATTAATTATGAAAATGTATTAAATTAGCTTCAAAGAAAGACTATATCGATTGCAATGTAATAAAAAGACATTATTTATATTAGATGAAATCGTAGTGCATAACGTTCTCGAAACTAACATGATTATCTTTGTCATTATACATAAGAGAAAAAATAGATTTAAAATCATTTCGAGTCAGATCATTTCTTTTGCTGTATGTAAGGTACGCTTGCTATTGTAAAGCGGCAGCTTTTGTACTATTTGTTCTGGTACGTAGCGAATAATTCAAGTGTGTATTCTGTGCTTAGTGGAAATATATTTACAAAAAGTGAGTGCATTGTGTTACTTAAAGAACCCATGCAAACAATTCTTCCTGAATTAATAATTTCAAGAAGTTATTTAGCATTTTTTCAGTCTCTGCGAAGCGAGTAGCGGTGATCTTTGACTGGCAACAATTGGCCGCCATTACGTGGTGTATTTAAATTTATTTCTTTGTGTAACATATCACCAAAGCCGGAGCAGAAAGAATCAATTCAAGTTATTCAGTTAACTAAAGTGCAAAGCTTCCCTAATTTTATTTCGTCAAAAATGCATGATTTCAACGATACGATTTATTCTAGGTCAGTGAACTTAGCCTGCATTACATTTCGCCGAAAGCATTTGAAATAATTTGTAGGGAGCCTGGCGCTCATTTGAAACATAATTTAATATGTAACTTATATTTCTTGTATTATCTCTTTCTTGTGATTCACTTAATAATAATAATAATAATAATAATAATAATAATAATAATAATAATAATAATTAATAACCACAGAAAGAAAGGGATAATATAAGGTCTCTGTAATAGGCTAAGTTACATTTTGTTACTGTATATTGACATTGAATAAATAGATAATTTACTTTAATTACAGTGCTCCACGAGATAATTTCAGAGTATCACAAGTAGCCCCTCCCCGATGTTATTCAATCTGTATATTGAGCAAGCAGTAAAGGAAACAAAAGAAAAATTCGGAGTAGGTATTAAAATCCATGAAGAAGAAATAAAAACTTTGAGGTTCGCCGATGACATTGTAATTCTGTCAGAGACAGCAAAGGACTTGGAAGAGCAGTTGAACGGAATAGACAGTGTCTTGAAAGGAGGGTATAAGATGAACATCAACAAAAGCAAAACGAGGATAATGGAATGTTGTCGAATTAAGTCGGGTGATCCTGAGGCAATTAGATCAGGAAATGAGACACTCAAAGTAGTAAAGGAGTTTTGCTATTTGGGGAGCAAAATAACTGATGATGGTCGAAGTAGAGAAGATATAAAATGTAGACTGGCAATGGCAAGGAAAGCGTTTCTGAAGAAGAGAATTTAGTTAACATCGAGTATAGATTTAAGTCTCAGGAAGTCGTTTCTGAAAGTATTTGTATGGAGTGTAGCCATGTATGGAAGTGAAACATGGACGATAAATAGTTTGGACAAGAAGAGAATAGAAGCTTTCGAAATGTGGTGCTACAGAAGAATGCTGAAGATTGGATGGGTAGATCACATAACTAATGATGGAGTATTGAATAGAACTGGGGAGAAGAGGAGTTTGTGGCACAACTTGACAACAACAACAACAACTTCACATGGAGTGTAAATACACAAGATCCTCGTCTTCTACGAGCTGTCGGACACCACCCAGATTCTGGAGCACCTTTCTGCTGAGTCTGTATCCCCACAGTCTGTGCTGCACTCCCCTTATTCCCACGTTCCCCCTGCCTACACCTCGAGGCGCGCGGGCCGTCGCTGGATGTGAGGTGTCGGTAATCGGTGGTATCGAGACGAGGGCTGGTTTAGGGCAATTATGTGCCGTGGCTGCAGGCGCTGCGCCCACTAAGCGTTCTCGCGGCCAAGCGGGCCGCTGCCTCATCGCTCGGAGCATGGCCTTCCCACGTGGAGAGCCGCCTCAGGCGCGGACCGCCTGCTCGAGTATGCAGCGCCAGCCTGTTCATCCTCGGTGTGATGTCGTAAAAACTGAAATATCACTGCGCTCACAGCGGCAGTTACGACCGGAAGTCAAGCTCTTATACTGGCTGTGCAGTGTGTCTCAGCAGGAAACAGACACACGTTTTTAAGTGAAGACTATTAACCGTACGGAAGGGAACACATTAAATAAGCACATGCTCTGTATAAGATACCATTCGTAATTTCAGAGAACAGTTTGATACGGTATACCAGAACAGACTCAGTCTGTCTTCTATCGATGACACATTCTTTGGCAGCAGCCACACTGAAAATTACGATAAGTATTCTAAAAATACGATACTTAAAATGGTCAGTTTCTAACGTTCTCTGGCACCACGCATCAAAAGTGAAAGTTAAAAGAACATTTCGATGTATAATGCTCACTGTAACAAATAATTTATATGTATTTCTGTTAATTTAATTTCAAAAGGACACTTAATTTTGTGAGAAAAAATATAATTATAAATTTTGCTATTATAAATGGTTATTCAAAGAGTGTAAAATACTATCTGTGGCGGAGGAAGTGAAAACCGCCACAGAAGAAACGATATGTAATCAAAAACGACAAAGACTATACAAGAATTAGTTAAGATATAAATAGGCAATATATTGTAATAGAATCGCTTGTCTTCTGCACGGACTGAATGGGAGAGGAATCCGTGACGTTGCTTTAGGCTCTTACGTAGTCTTCATTTGTCATAAGTCGATGATCGACGCCATTTGTAGCTGGGATCGTAAAAGGTGTGTAAAGATTTTAATTGTTTCTGTTAAAATATATTTATCTAGTAAAATCTGTTTGTCACAATTACTGCAAAGTTCGCACCGGACATTAGCCATTTTATTAAAGAAATTTCAGCATTTTATTGTATATCGCTGGCGGTGCGTATCTGCGCCGCGAGCGAGCAGTCTGCAGCAGCGGCAGATTTAAATATACGATCGCTATAACGACCACATCCTAAAAAGGGTACGGGGATAGGTGAACGAAAATAATAAAGTGTTTCTTTTCACAGCATTCCAGACGCAGAATAAAAGGAGATAGTAGATTTTATCTTGTGCATTCACAGGTGGATACAAGCTGCAGCTTTTGTAAATTTTCATTCAAAAAAGTGATGAATTCTGAACATATCGTAAAGTGTATTTAAAACTGGATAATTTTCATGGGAGCTTAGCAATATAAAAAAACATTTTCATATAGTAAAGATAGTCTTACGCTTCGAAGCTAGTCGGGGTATATCCAGTTAAACCAAAAATCCACTGCAACGTGAAAATGCTTGCTAAGTTCGATGGACAACAATATTTTCATTCATGCACGAATAGCTTCAGTACTTGAATAAAAGTAAATTGAATAATGATTTTGGAATATTCAAAGAAAATCATTTTTATTAATCTGTAACAGAATATTTCATACGTAAAGTAATAATCACAGATGAAAAATTTATTGCAACCTTTCATTTCTCATGTCCATCCATGTATATGTTAAGTTGAATCTCAACGGTTTCCCAGTCAAATTAAACGCAAAAAGCAAAGAAAGTTTAAAACCAGACGGTCAACTCCCGAATAATCAAAACGGACGGAATCGCATTAATAGTTCCTAGAAGAATAGAAACAGTCCGCTTTTGGGATTCTGAAGAAAACGGTATCAAAGAATATACGTGTGAAATTATAAATATGTATTCAATATACTAACATCTTCAGCTTTAATAAATAACGCACATAACTGATATTATCTGCAGGTTATTAAATCCTCTCGAACAAACTGACAGAATAGATTTCATAAAAGGCGGCTTGGTGAAATGAGATCTGACACAATCCAATCCTAACAGCATTTTTGTACTTTGTCACTTTTTTTCAAATGTACATGCCAGTAAATTAAAATAACATCAAACAAACTCAAACACGAACATTACATTCTTATAAATTAAACTTGCCACTTCATGACTATTCAAAAAAATTTTCTTATAAAATCATACTCCTGAAAAGTCAATAATTACTGTGATTATATCTTGCTTCTATTGGCTTGAAAATAACCCAGAAAGCGTTTTACTTTATCTCCACCGCGAAAAATATTTGAGATTTTTAATTAAAATAATTCATTTTTCTTCTCCGTCTTGCCTTATTTAGAAGCTAGTATAATAGTAATATTATAAGCCATAATGTACACCTTTAAAACCTGGCGAAATTTCGTAGGTAATCATTGAGTTTAGACTTATAAACAGATTACTTTAAAAACTTATTACTAACTTTTTATTTTAGATTTCACCTAGCTAACTTATTGATACTACCTCGGTAAGCATACTATGAAAGCACGATGGCAGTATATCATCAGAAAAACTGTAAACGTGTTATGTGGTTCTTTTCATTCCACAAGTGTTCTTTGAATATAGTAAGGGTCTTGCGAGTACGAGTAATGTGTGGGCAACACATCAGTGTTGGCGATGTGGTTATGTCCAGTTGATTATTTTTCACAAGCAGCGAGAGACGAACTTCAACATAGCGCAAACTATAAACACCTCAGATGGACGGGTATTTCATGCATGGTACGCAGATTGGCTCATCAGGAAGCTGTCTGCCGCATGGGTGCTACGAAAATATAATTTCTGTAAGCAGACTCGTTTGGTCCCATCACAGCATTATTTACTGGTATTCAGGAACAATGTAAGTACATTTTGTGGAGGTACGTAAGGAATAATCGAAATAAGGACGACAATGATACACAGCGTTATCAAAGTGAAGAACAACGCACTAAAAACAAAAAAACAAAACTGGTAGAACACATAGACGAAAATATCTGGTACCTAGAAAGCAGCTGCTACAAGATGGGCATCAGAAACAGATTGACGAATATGTTCCTGGACATATCTTGATATCTAATACTGATGTATAACTCAGGAGGAAATTTTTGCAAAGAGTGGTAAGAATTAGAAGAAACTTGAACTTTTTGAAATGTAGTGCTACAGACGAATTTCAGAAAACGTGGGCAGAAAAACCACGAAATGAAATGAAGAGGTACTGAAATGAAAGTAAAAAACGGGATAAGCCATCTATGGACGTTATCGTTAAACAAAGGATCATATTAGTTGGGCATGTTCTGATGCCTCCAAGTTGGCACCAGAAGGAGCAGTGGAATGGAAAAAAAGGCAGAGATAAACGAAGATTTAATTATACGAAGCAGATTGTCGAGAACGTTGATGGCTTATACAACCGAAAAAAGCAAAAAACTGTATACGATGAAGGACGGCACAAAATCACCCAGAATTTTACAATGAAATGTTAGGAGGTACTTACAGTTTTGAACATGGCTGCGTAGTCAGTGACCGTTCACAAAATAAATTAACAGCAATAGCAACACTCGGTCGCAAAAAAGGAGTCTTTTGACCCTGGTTTCGGCAGTGCTGTGAGTGCCTTCATCAGAAACACAACTCTCAAATTTGCATGTCGCCCTTGATTTTTAGTTTAATACGTGACATGCCAATTTGAGAGTTTTATTCCTGATGAAGGTACTTGTAGCAGTTCCGAAACCTGGGTCAAAATACTCCTTTTTTGCGACCGAGGGCTGCTATTGCTGTTAATTTTACGGAGATACATTAATTTCCACCTACGAGCAAGTAACACTCAGAAAGGTGAATGATCCATGCTGACATGCTCCAGAGAAGGCGCAAACCACCCCTGGTCCCTCACCTGATAGAAAAGGAGAGATAGTTTATTAGATTAATATGACATCATATTTATGGAAACTTGAGAAAGACGAAAATAATTCACTACATAATGAAGAAATATCAGTACAACAGACCAGAAAAGATAGTTTCCGTGCGTCAGTAGCATAAATCCGCTCCCTTCTCTGCAAATTTCTACAGTCGTAAGTCCAAATTTTGCTGCTTTGAGCAATGAACTGCTTGCTACCTTGGTCCCTCTCATCCGTGTTCGTCCCTTACAGCTTTTTTTATAATTTACTAAGGAAAGGCAAGAAGGATGTAAATTCACATCGAATAAAGAAAGGATGCTAGACAAAGATATCTTTTGCGAGGTAGGCTAAAGTAAGTTATGGAAATTTGTAAAATGTATGTGGATCCACGAACAGATCGGTGAGAACGAAGTCTGGTTTAGTAGAAAAATGATCTGAAAGTAGCTGCCATTTAAAGTGCTTATTGTCATGAGATAATTCCAAGTGACAACTACAGTGAAACCTCATCAATTCGCACTAACTGGGGAGAGTCCAAGGCCGGATTATTTAATGTGTGAATTACAAAAATAATTTCCAAAATTGTTATCTGAAACTATAAGTGGGAATGTAGTCCATGTAGTGGTCCAATAAAAACTTGATGAACTATACACAGCGTTGTTGTTTGTTCCAGATGTACACAGTGTGTGACGGAACGTCACATGAATTTACATTTCGAGAAAAATAAAAAGGGTCTTTTGTGTGTTTAAAAATAGTGACGTGTGAACTATAAATTACTGAAAGACTGCGCCCATGTGCGCGATGAATAACAAATATTAAAAAGTGTAGTTTATTATTTGAAAAGCTCGCAAACAGCGATGCGTTTAACAAATAGCCTTTTATTTATAGTGTCTGTGTAATGTAGATGAAGAAGAACGGAGATAATTCTTTTGGGTTAGACTTTTTTTCCTAGCTTGTTTCGTCCAGCGGAAGGCCGTCATTGTACCACAGTCTGATATTTAAAGTATGTCTGTCTGCAAGTTATCAGAATAGATGTCCAATTGTTATTAGAAAGTGTTGGTTACTGGAGAAGTGAGCACCTCCCATAATAGCCACCATTAATTGTAATTAAAAACTCTATTTCAGAACTTCGTGTTGCGGGGAGCTCTCTTTCCCTAACAGCATTTGGTCGGCCATTACGCTGACGACATTTTTTAGTTAGAAATTCAGTCTGCAATATTAAATGTAAATGCGGTTGACTTCTCTATTTTTATCTTTTAATGGTTTCAAAGCTAGTAAATAAAAGACAAATTCCATTCATTAATGTTTTCGTACTGAATGAGTTCAGTATGTTTAAGATTGGCCGCTTAACGGCAGATGAGATTCTCCTCAGTTTTTGCCTTGCAGATAACAAATAGTAAATACAGAAAAATATTCCGTTTAAGAAGCATAAAAAATATCTGTTTCTTTGTGAAAGTTGGTACATAAATGAGCAGTAGCCCCTGAGAACCAAATTAATCATTACAGTTTGTGTAAAAGCGCGCATATTTTCTCTCAATAATAGCAGCACTCACACGAACTATCTGTTAGAAGGCGGTGAGTGGAGCGCTGTGTATAAAATATTATTTCGTGCGTACTTCGGAATAGTCGATGTCCCAACGTATGTTATCGTGGTATTGGGTTATTTCAGAGTCTCATGCTAGCCTACAATATTTAACAGAGTAAATAATATTGCAGTACAGAGTAAATAATTTTGCAGTATTCAGTATTTATTTATTTTGATTAATCACTGCATATATACAATTTGACAAAATTTCCAATCCCGAGTACCGCGATATGTCCCACCGAAAAGAAAGCACGCAAACTGTATTTGGCCCAGTTCGCTTCTGTTTCCCAGCTACCTCATTTTAATTTAACAAAAAAAATCTGAAGTTTTATTACGATTTATCTTCATGTGATTAGTATCAGCGGTTTGGATTTTGTCAAACACTCTCATTTTGTCTTCTAGAGTTAAAGATTTATTTTTGCATTACACTCACCCCAGTTGCTGTATTGTACTGTGAGACACTTTGTATATCGCACGTCGTCATGCGAACTGAGCTGGCTTTGACATCGTCGACCAACACTGACCTTTAGCCAACACTGACACATACGTTACTCATTATAGGTCACGGATGAAAGGAATGGGAAGGTGTAGGATGCGCTTCACTGATGTCCAGTGCAGCACGGCGGATCTTCGGTCAGCGGCATAAAAAGAATATATAAAAAAATAACAAATAAATGCAGTGAATTCCAGAATAGTGAAGTCCGAATTACTGTAGTGTTTTTATTTCGGTCGCCCACATCGCATTTCGTCTAATATGTGGACTGGTCAAGTATTTTGTTCCTGCTTTCGTCTTTCCGTTTCTGCGTGAACACTTTACGTACTATCATGATACTCCCAATCCTGAGTTTGTCTGCTTATAGATCTACCAGCTTAGTGAAGCGCTGTTTAATTGATTTTGTTTCTTTGTCGTCTACAGATTTTATGGTTCTAAGCACTATGGGACTTAACATTTGAGGTCATCAGTTCCCTAGACTTAGAACTACTTAAACCTAACTAACCTAAGGACATTACACACATCCATGCCCGAGGCAGGATTCGAACCTGCGACCGTAGCAGCAGCGCGGTTCCAGACTGAAACGCCTAGAACCGCTCGGCCACGGCAGCCGGCACAGATTTTATGAATAATGTGTTTTGTTTTTTGTCTTGTTGCGTACTGTGGAACAAGGCAAAAAAATTTCGTTTTATTAATGGAATATATTAATGCAACATACGAGTGCAATGTTTCATCAAGTACTCTCAGCTGAGTCAATTAAAATAAAATATTTGTTGTTTTCATTGCTTGTCTTTGTTCACTTCTCGCAGTGGTGTTTGGTTTTGGTTGACAGAGGAAGCTAGCATTTTCGCATATGTCGGCATTTAGCTTCTGCTTAACTCTCACCTTGGTCTACATTTTTCCTTTCCTAGTTTGTTAGTTATTAATGGTGTTAAAAATTTTTCATATTTTGAGAGATGGTAGTTTGGACAAAACAAGAAAAACATAACATGCGCAGCAAACACGGGCTCTAAAGTGCATACCTAAAAAGCTGAGAACTTGCACATCTTCGCTGCCGTGAAACACATCCTTCTACTGCAAGCTCTTTGCTATTACGAACGACCGACAGAGTGCAGTAAAAAAATGCATAAATATATGGCAAGACATTATTGTGTAACTCCGAAACAGCAGAGCCTCTAATGTAGTCTGCTTGCTATTGCATACGATTCGCACTTCTGAAACATCGGTGACGCAAGTGCTCAATACGGTGACCGTTCATAGCGAGTCATGCTTTTGTGTGACCTCTTAGGGGATCACACAGTCTCTGAAACACTCCTGGTTGTCACAGCTAGGCGCTTCAGCCCGGAACCGCGCTGCTGCTGCGGTCGCAGGTTCGAATCCTGCCTCGGGCATGGATGTATGTGATGTCGTTAGGTTAGTTAGGTTTAAGTAGTTCTAAGTCTAGGGAACTGATGACCTCAGATATTAAGTCCCATAGTGCTTAGAGCCATTTGAACCATTTGGTCACGGCTGCGACCGCAGGCACTGATGACGCGTTCCTGTGTGTTCATCATTAGCCCTTGACTCATAACGTGTGGTCTCTCAGACTACGAAAGAATTCTCGAACTCTTTCTTAAAGGTAAATTCTGTCGGAATGCTCCTATACTCCCATCCATCCCCTCCCCCTTTTCCTCCTTAAATCACCCACTTAACAATGTTTTACAGTTTCTTCAGAATCGTACAAAACGTGTTCGCTAGTACGTGTCAATTTTAACGATCCTAAGTTTGATGAAACTATTTGTGGATGAAAGAAGACGTCATTGATATAGATCAAGACACAGACGAAACAGACGATTTTGTAATAACCAGCGATCACAATTCTGCTAGCCAACAAGAAGATCACTGAGAGGAAGAACATCAGGACAATGGTAATGGGGCAATAGTGTTAGTTAAAATTAAATGTGTTCTGAGTGGTGCTAAAAAAAAATGCAGACCCTTGCATTGAATATCAATTTTTCAGACATTCTTTTTGTACCAATCGAGTGAAATTTTTATGAGCAAGTTTAAACACTGGTATTTAGCTTTACGTGATAATTGACTTTTTGCAGAGTTTAAAAGAATGTAAAATTAAGTTCTCAAACAGTTCGTTTATGTGTACGATTTAAAAAACCACACAAAAGTTTACTTTAAATAATTGTTGAAATAAATGTTATATAACTTAAATTATAATTTTTAAATTATTTACTCCCTAAATCTCGGTTTAAACATGGGTACCAGAGACTGCACCTCATAGTATACGTTACAGAAAAGTCACCTCATGAGTTAAGTGTTAATGACCCCTGAATACAGCAAAGATTCAAAATGTCCACATCGACAAGTTCTGACTAAAGTATTGGATTCCCTCCCCCCACTCCTCCACCCCTTTCCCGACCAATCCACAGCCCATTAAATGACAATGTGAGATGTTGTCGGATATTATGCAAAAAATGGACGAAGATGAACAAGAGCTCATAGGTCGCAAGGTATGCTGTTTAGAACCCTTGTTTCTGGACATTTTTCTTGCTTTGCTCCATACTACCATCTCTCAAGTATGGAATACTTCTTTCTTAACGCTCTGTATTGACTCTTTTTTCTCTAATTCCTTTATGCAGCCCGTTAGCCCAGCCTGCAGACCGGTCATGTCGTCGTTTTCTATTTAAGATCCGCTACCTTGATTGCTGATAAATAAATCTGTAGATAAGTGTACGATGATGTCTGCCTGTACTGTTTTTCCGTCAGGCGAATTAACTATCGGTGCCGTCTGTACCTTTGTTCAGACAACAGCTACTACCTCAATTTGTGGAACTACATACTGCTCTCTACTTAGTTATCACCCTCGCTAATTCTCTGAAGCGTGGCGCCTTGGACTAATGACAGTGAGGAATGGTTGCATCAGGCAGTGCTATGATACCCGACACATACGACGATGCTGACGGCCAGGTGTGCTTTCGCCTAATTCTGAGTTCGCACTATGACACCGGTGCAACTGCTGCTGAAGTCTGAGTTTCACACGTACTGCGGCACAGCACTTCACTGTCGCCGATAATGTGATTCCCACCAACGTAACATACAACATATGTTTCGCAAACATGTGGTTCATCCACTTGAGCCATTCGATAGCTTTGTAATTCAGCCTCGAAATCATATCAGTTACGTTATCTGCACTGTGCCATATCTCGACGCACTTTGCTAGACTAATTGTACCACTATTGCGTGGAAAAGCTTGTCAATTTTCCTCATACTTTGATCTGCTGCTGATGTTGAGTTCCAACCAGCCAAAGACTGTACCGTCGCAAATTTCATTCTCTTCTTCCTGTATACGATGTACATACTGTAGATACTGTCCTCCCCTCTTAAAACCTAAACCTTGTAATGGAGGGATGTGTGTAATTTATTTTCAACTCCTACCTAACGATGGGTAGATTGTAATACACTTTTGGCCCATATATGTATTATCACAGCCCTTCTGCGAATCATATACCACTCAGTTCTTCAGCACACCTCGATTCATAATACTACTTCCAGATACGGCTTGGACCCGGTCGATGACATCCACGCATAGCCACAGTGATACTTCATAGTATCTTATTTCTTGATTATGCCTAACTTCTGACTACTAGTTTAAAAATAACGAAAAATTGTTACATTTCAAAACAGAAAATTTGCAATATAGATAAGTTGTTTGGAAACAGACATTGAGCGATTTTAAGAAACGTAGCGGATCCACATTTGTGATAATCTCAGTTCTTCAGCACACTTCGATTCATAATACTACTCCCAGATACGGCTTGGACCCGGTCGATGACATCCACGCATAGCCACAGTGATACTTCATAGTATCTTATTTCTTGATTATGCCTAACTTCTGACTACTAGTTTAAAACTAACGAAAAATTGTTACATTTCAAAACAGAAAATCTGCAATACACATAAGTTGTTTGGAAACAGACATTGAGCGATTTTAAGAATCGTAGCGGATCCACATTTGTGATAATCTTTATGTTGTGCACTTTTCGGCCCATGTATATATTATCCCAGTCACTGCTGTGAATCTTATATCCTCCTGTTCCTCAGCATACTTTAATTCATAATAGGACTTGCAGATATGGCTTGAACCCGTTCGATGACATCCAAATGTGGCCAGTGTAATGCTGCATAGTATCTCAAGGATCAGAAAACACGCACCTATTTCTTGATTCTGTTTAACTTCTGATCGCTAGTGTAATTATAACGAAAAATTATTAAATTGCAAACCGGAAAATCTGCATTGCAGACAGACTGTTTAGGAACAGACATTGAGAGACTTTAAGAAACGAAGGGAATCTACATTTGTAATGATCTGTTCTCTTATGCATGCGTGAATGAAGTTCATGGAAGAAGGTAGTTCAACAAGGATGATATTTAAAACTATTACCTGAAGTTAAAACTAAGCTTTCTTACGTTTTGCAAAATCTTACTAGGATTGTTTACGCCCAGAATTTGTTCAGTTTTACAGTGTCTCCACTTTCTCTCGCTTCGACCAACCTAAATGTCTAGCTCTGCCCAATTGGCCTACACACGCTATTGGAAAAAATACAACACTCTCAAAGACGAGGTCACTTTACTGGCAAGTGAGTTGACATGTAGTTCATCATTGTAGAAGCATATGACAACAAATTCACACCAACTGAAACATACACGTCACAGTAAAGCGTACTAAACAGTTGCACCAACACGCACTGTACACTCCGCTCCCCCCCCCACCCCTCCCCCCCTCGCCACCTTCTGGAGTCAACGTAGACGTGTATTATAGCATGCAAACGGCCATAAAAGTGCCGAATGGCATTATCCGATATATTGTCCCAAGCATCTCGCGCCTTTTCGGCAGAGGTTTTTGCAGACCCTGGAGAACGAGTAAGTTCCCGCTTCAGCATGTCCCATGCGTGCTCAATTGACGAGAGATTTTGTGATATCGCTGGCGAGGGCTGTTGCTGTGCTGCACAAAGAACACTGTGCGTCGCGGCAGCCAATGCGGACTTGCATTGTCCCGCTCAAAAAACACGGCACCTTTCTGTCGAAGAAACGGCAGTATAGCGGGGATAAAAGCCTGTGCAATGTTGCGGCCACTAGGTACCTTACCCTGCAGAAACACCAAATATGACAGCGTGTTTTTAGTGTATTGTTTTCAGCAGTGATCCAGATGCCCCTAAAAGCAACTTTTTTCTGTACGTATGATGTTATCTTACCTACTGATTAATGCTTCAGGGAAGTTGTTTTCAACATAAATATAAAAAAATAAGCCTGAGCTTATATTTGTTTAAGTATTTCGTAAGAGTTTTTGTCACGTGACGGATGATACACCATTGTTGTCGCCAGAATGCGAGTTCACTGCGAGCATCCTTCATTGGAACAGTATTTTAAAACACAGTCTACATCTACATCTACATTTATACGCCGCAAGCCACCCAACGGTGTGTGGCGGAGGCCACTTTACGTGCTATTGTCATTACCTCCCTTTCCTGTTCCAGTCGCGTATGGTTCGCGGGAAGAACGACTGTCTGAAAGCCTCCGTGCGCGCTCTAATCTCTCTAATTCTACATTCGTGATCTCCTCGGGAGGTATAAGTAGGGGGAAGCAATATATTCGATACCTCATCCAGAAACGCACCCTCTCGAAACCTGGCGAGCAAGCTACACCGCGATGCAGAGCGCCTCTCTTGCAGAGTCTGCCACTTGAGTGTATTAAACATCTCCGTAACGCTATCACGGTTACCAAATAACCCTGTGATGAAACGCGCCGCTCTTCTTTGGATCTTCTCTATCTCCTCCGTCAACCCGATCTGGTACGGATCCCACACTGATGAGCAATACTCAAGTATAGGTCGAACGAGTGTTTTGTAAGCCACCTCCTTTGTTGATGGACTACATTTTCTAAGCACTCTCCCAATGAATCTCAACCTGGTACCCGCCTTACCAACAATTAATTTTATATGATCATTCCACTTCAAATCGTTCCGCACGCATACTCCCAGATATTTTACAGAAGTAACTGCTACCAGTGTTTGTTCCGCTATCATATAATCATACAATAAAGGATCCTTCTTTCTATGTATTCGCAATACATTACATACAGTTTGAGACGGTCACCACATTATTTCCAACTGAGTGACAAAATTGTACAGAAGAAGAAAAGACAACCCAAACTGGTCAGTCTGAGGGAAATAGCAGAGTAGCGGAATCGCTAATCTGTATCTATAAGCCGACATGGTGTCATGACCGCTATATCAAAAGAAGCAATGATAAGACTGAACTGAAGTCGCCTGTCAGACCTTTAGCGCGCGTAAGCATAAGGAGGTATCTGAATCAACAATTTCAAGCATGTTTACAGTTATCCTACCCAGCAAAGTCTGACTGGATTTTTCGAATACATACATCACTGCCGCCAAGTAATGTCATCGCGGCCCGTGTGTTAGTTACTAGTTGTTGAGGAAGTGGGAAATGTTTCAAATGGTTCAAATGGCTCTGAGCACTATGCGACTTAACTTCTGAGGTCATCAGTCGCCTAGAACTTAGAACTAATTAAACCTAACTAACCTAAGGACATCACACACATCCATGTCCGAGGCAGGATTCGAACCTGCGACCGTAGCGGTCGCTCGGTTCCAGAACCGCACGGCCACTCCGGCCGGACGGAAATGTTTCACGAGATACTACTCGAATGCCCGTTGACCGAAGTGAATCAAGTTCTCAAGCATTTCGTGAAATGGAAAGTCACCTTCTTCGATAATCGGGAAGATAATTTCTACATTAGTGGATAAAATGAACCGCTTCTGCTACACTGAGGACTAGTCGTTGCTCGACGGGAGATCAGGCACGATGATTCCAGCTGTGGCGTTAATTTTAGTGCTTTTGGGTGAGTGTCAGATTTTGTCGCAGTTATTCAAAGATTTGAAATTAATGATTTAATAAGGATTTTCAACAAACATTTTTAATAACATGAACCGGTATTTTGTGTTTTATCGAGTCTGGAGTATTTCGAATGATGTGACGCTGGCCTCCCTTTCTGTCTACCCTGTCCAAGTCTCTGTCCTTTTTTCGTCTTTAATGTGATTTATTTTATACGTATTTTCATGTCTGTAGTTCTATCCTCTGTTAGAGTGATTATTATAGACTTACAACTGAAGTTTAAAAATATTTTTGTCATTGTCTGCTCAATGCGCCTCTCCTTTTTTTTACATTATTAGTATTTGGTTACTCATTCATTCCAGATCTTTAAACACTGAGAAAGAAGTGTACGATAAACAATCGATCCCAACTGAGCAAATCTGTACCGTTTAGTCGTTTAAATGAAAGTATTTTCTATCCTAGTTATTGTTACATGCAAGTATCATCAATCTTAAAGAGTAGACAGTATCACGCAACACTTAGACTCGAAGTATATTGCTAAATTCAGTTAGGGTAATTCTTCAATAACACGCTGTTTTCTTCAGTTGCCACCAATAAAGTGAAATTATTTCCTAAAACTAGACACGTATAATTGAAGAATTCTCATTTTTTACGGATTGTTCGCCGCTTGTAACCCGATTATTCTTGAGTTTGAAGTGATCATGAATTACAATTGACGGAAATGTTGATCTACTATTTGTCTTTAAGTGTTGAGGTTAACTATAAAACGATGCGGACATGTTGATTCTCACGTTTAGGTACAACATGAGAATCATTTACTTGTGCGCCTAGACGACGCGCTTCTAAATAGCGGATTTGGCAGTGTTCCTGTCTTAGATCACAGGTTAGATGAATTAGAACAGATTTGACAAAAACGGTTTAGGTTGTCAAGATGAATGTTCGAATAGATATAGGAAACTTCCTTATCCCTAAGAATTCTTCTGACACGTTCTGCCGAGCGGTCTAGGGCGCTGCAGTCATGGACTGAGCGGCTGGTCCCGGCGGAGCTTCGAGTCCTCCCTTGGGCATGGGTGTGTGTGTTTGTCCTTAGGATAATTTAGGTTAGGTAGTGTGTAAGCTTAGGTACTGATGACCTTAGCAGTTAAGTCCCATAAGATTTCACGCACATTTGAACATTTTTTGACACGCTCTGAATTTTAGCGCACTACTTTATTGAAGTAAACCTCCGCGGACTGGGATTCAAATCTCTGTCCGTCAGCTAACGCTGTACGGTCCAAATGTCAAGGGACAGAGTGAAAACTTCGGGTTACCAGGAAGTGTTCTCAGCTGTGTTGTACGCCACGAGGGTTTGCCATCTGTTACGGGGATCTGACATGCACACAGAAAGAATATGGAGCACAACATATCTTTCAAGACCAAGGATTTGCTTCATAATGAATTTTCCACTTCTCTAAGACTACGGTCCACGGCAGTAGTTGACTGTAGGAAAGTCTTTAAGATAGTTGGGTAATGCGAAACGTGGTGCTGGAAGTCTCCTTCAATACAGTCCATAAGCTGCGTTAAATAGGCAATCTTCTCGATACTGCTAAGAATTACTGTTTATATACACTAACTAAATTTTCTCGTCTTCTAATAGCATATCAAGTTCTGCTTACAAAGCGGAAATGTTAACTTGTTCTATTGTTGTTGGTATTGGTTTTCGTTCCGTTATAAGTTGAATAATTATATTTGTTCGTCCTAATTCAGTCCGTTCCCCGTGCATATACCTACATCCAATTCATTATTTGTAGCATTACTTTATGATGATGTAGTCATATCGCGACGTTTGTTTGCTTACTAATCTTTCGATCAGTAATGGTTGACAACTACCTGCAAAAAGAAATAACTTAGTTTATTGGACCGTTTTTCAGTTCCGACCAATTGCAGTGCACTTCGTCCATTGATAGAACATCAGACTCGATATGAGGTGTTGCTGTTTTCCGTTAAAAGATTTCATTACCTTTCCAAATAGTAAATAACGTCAGTTAGACCTTAGACGTAATGTTGGACATGAAATAATTCGAAACTATTTGACATTTTTTCGATGGGCTGAGTGAGTAACTGCCCGTCATATGAACATCCGGAGAATCCTTCCGAGATGTGCCAGTTACTTCGTTCAATATAATTTAATAATCACTATCGAACTACCAGAAGTTTATAAAAAAATCAAGAATGTTCCGATAAAATCCTAAAAAGCGAGGGCGAGGAAGAAAAAGAGCTTAAAACGACCGTTGGTAGCACCCATTATTATGTTAACACAATATTTGGATTGACAGCTGAATATACGGTTCACCAGCCATGTGATTGGGCTGGTAGTTGAGGCTACACAGTCTCAAAGTTCCCATAAACAAGACAGCGTTGCTAGAAGAGTCGCAATTAGACGGCGGCGTACATCTTCGTTGTGATAATCAATCCCCGAAGTGTTTGATGGCTGCAGAGTCCTCTTACTCATATGTCATTTGCAACGTGAAATATTCGTTGTGAGAACGATGGCACAACCATTGTTTGCATTTGTGTGGATGTTAATACGTTGTGCGATAGTACTTTTGCAGTAGATGATGTGGTCGCAATAAATGAATGCGTTTATTCGGAAGACACCTCAAAATCCACAGCTAGAAACTAAAATATGGCACTGGCACAAGGGGAGCAGCTAACTCGAGGCTTAGATCGAACCAAGTGAGTTCATGTCGATTCTACATATTTTCAAGAATTCCCATGTGACTTCATATGCGCGACTTCTTATTCCTATATAAAACTAGGTCTTTCAATTTGACTAAAAACATTTACCTTCACTCTGTTTAGCTTCATTCTCCAGTTTGACTTACGCCTCCCGATTTTTTTCTGTTTCATTCATTTATACTTAGTATTACACTTCTTTCCATTATCAGTAAAATGGTAGCAGTAACATAGATAGCTCTTAAGATACCCGATAATTATTATTTTAATGACGTTTATCAAACGTTTCGTGCTAGTATCCCCTCATGTGAAGAACGCACAAAGGATGGAAGCTACATCGCTGCTCTACAAAGATGTAAACAAATGTGAAGAATCTCCAGAATATCGGAGACAGACCATCTCTCTTTTCAACATACTGTTGTTTGATATACGATACGGGTTTCTTTTCACGGGGGGAGCAGACGAGATGCTCTAAACTCAGCCAAATAGCGCTGAAAGTTATTTCGTCTTATTATGGAAATTTAATACTTTGCGCTGAGATCTATTTCGTGGCTTGACATTCGGCTTCAGAACTAGGCGAAGCTAACTGAATTGCACTATTAGCTTCCTGGGTAAGTGTGCTGCTGTTAACTTAACGTAAACATATTTTAAACTTGCATTATCTCTAGATTTGAATAACGGATTATTGTTTGTAAAGTATGATCCCACTCTGAAGCTAAATACGGCAGATGACAGCACTTGAATCCGTTATTATTATTATATTCTTTACTTTCTCAGACGATAAGTCTGGTTAAAAATGGAAAGTGACGCGGACCTTGATCGAGCGTCACTTCCTTTTAACTGTATGGTATGTGTTATATTGCATTTAGGAACTTTCGGGTAATTGAACATGTATCAATAATTACTGATTTCTGTAGTTGTATATATAAGTTTGGATGTAGCTGTATTGCATTGATGTACTGGTGGATATTGTGTGGTATGACTCCTGTAGTTGATAGTATAATTGGTATAATGTCAACTTTATCCTGATGCCACATATCCTTGACTTCCTCAGCCAGTTGGATGTATTTTTCAATTTTTTCTCCTGTTTTCTTCTGTATTTTTGTTGTATTGGGTATGGATATTTCGACTAGTTGTGTTAATTTCTTCTTTTTATTGGTGAGTATGATGTCAGGTTTGTTATGTGGTGTTGTTTTATCTGTTATAATGGTTCTGTTCCAGTATAATTTGAATTCATCATTCTCCAGTACACTTTGTGGTGCATACTTGTATGTGGGAACGTGTTGTTTTATAAGTTTATGTTGTAAGGCAAGCTGCTGATGTATTATTTTTGCTACATTGTCATGTCTTCTGGGGTATTCTGTATTTGCTAGTATTGTACATCCACTTGTGATGTGATCTACTGTTTCTATTTGTTGCTTGCAAAGTCTGCATTTATCTGTTGTGGTATTGGGATCTTTAATAATATGCTTGCTGTAATATCTGGTGTTTATTGTTTGATCCTGTATTGCAATCATGAATCCTTCCGTCTCACTGTATATATTGCCTTTTCTTAGCCATGTGTTGGATGCGTCTTGATCGATGTGTGGCTGTGTTAACTGATACGGGTGCTTGCCATGTAGTGTTTTCTTTTTCCAATTTATTTTCTTCGTGTCTGTTGATGTTATGTGATCTAAAGGGTTGTAGAAGTGGTTATGAAATTGCAATGGTGTAGCTGATGTATTTATATGAGTGATTGCTTTGTGTATTTTGCTAGTTTCTGCTCGTTCTATAAAGAATTTTCTTAAATTGTCTACCTGTCCATAATGTAGGTTTTTTTATGTCGAAAAATCCCCTTCCTACTTCCATTCTGCTTGATGTGAATCTTTCTGTTGCTGAATGTATGTGATGCATTCTATATTTGTGGCATTGTGATCGTGTAAGTGTATTGAGCGCTTCTAGGTCTGTGTTACTCCATTTCACTACTCCAAATGAGTAGGTCAATATTGGTATAGCATAAGTATTTATAGCTTTTGTCTTGTTTCTTGCTGTCAATTCTGTTTTCAGTATTTTTGTTAGTCTTTGTCTATATTTTTCTTTTAGTTCTTCTATAATATTTGTATTATCTATTCCTCTTTTTTGTCTGTATCCTAGATATTTGTAGGCATCCGTTTTTTCCATCGCTTCTATGCAGTCGCTGTGGTTATCCAGTATGTAATCTTCTTGTTTAGTGTGTTTCCCTTGACTATGCTATTTTTCTTACATTTGTCTTTTCCAAAAGCCATATTTATATCATTGCTGAATACTTCTGTTATCTTTAGTAATTCGTTGAGTTGTTGATTTGTTGCTGCCAGTGGTTTTAGATCATCCATGTATAGCAAATGTGTGATTGTGTGTGGGTATGTTCCAGTAATATTGTATCCATAATTTGTATTATTTAGCATGTTGGATAGTGGGTTCAGGGCAAGGCAGAACCAGAAAGGACTTAATGAGTCTCCCTGGTATATTCCACGCTTAATCTGTATTGGCTGTGATGTGATATTATTTGAATTTGTTTGGATATTAAGTGTGGTTTTCCAATTTTTCATTACTACACTCCTGGAAATGGAAAAAAGAACACATTGACACCGGTGTGTCAGACCCACCATACTTGCTCCGGACACTGCGAGAGGGCTGTACAAGCAATGATCACACGCACGGCACAGCGGACACACCAGGAACCGCGGTGTTGGCCGTCGAATGGCGCTAGCTGCGCAGCATTTGTGCACCGCCGCCGTCAGTGTCAGCCAGTTTGCCGTGGCATACGGAGCTCCATCGCAGTCTTTAACACTGGTAGCATGCCGCGACAGCGTGGACGTGAACCGTATGTGCAGTTGACGGACTTTGAGCGAGGGCGTATAGTGGGCATGCGGGAGGCCGGGTGGACGTACCGCCGAATTGCTCAACACGTGGGGCGTGAGGTCTCCACACTACATCGATGTTGTCGCCAGTGGTCGGCGGAAGGTGCACGTGCCCGTCGACCTGGGACCGGACCGCAGCGACGCACGGATGCACGCCAAGACCGTAGGATCCTACGCAGTGCCGTAGGGGACCGCACTGCCACTTCCCAGCAAATTAGGGACACTGTTGCTCCTGGGGTATCGGCGAGGACCATACGCAACCGTCTCCATGAAGCTGGGCTACGGTCCCGCACACCGTTAGGCCGTCTTCCGCTCACGCCCCAACATCGTGCAGCGCGCCTCCAGTGGTGTCGCGACAGGCGTGAATGGAGGGACGAATGGAGACGTGTCGTCTTCAGCGATGAGAGTCGCTTCTGCCTTGGTGCCAATGATGGTCGTATGCGTGTTTGGCGCCGTGCAGGTGAGCGCCACAATCAGGACTGCATACGACCGAGGCACACAGGGCCAACACCCGGCATCATGGTGTGGGGAGCGATCTCCTACACTGGCCGTACACCACTGGTGATCGTCGAGGGGACACTGAATAGTGCACGGTACATCCAAACCGTCATCGAACCCATCGTTCTACCATTCCTAGACCGGCAAGGGAACTTGCTGTTCCAACAGGACAATGCACGTCCGCATGTATCCCGTGCCACCCAACGTGCTCTAGAAGGTGTAAGTCAACTACCCTGGCCAGCAAGATCTCCGGATCTGTCCCCCATTGAGCATGTTTGGGACTGGATGAAGTGTCGTCTCACGCGGTCTGCACGTCCAGCACGAACGCTGGTCCAACTGAGGCGCCAGGTGGAAATGGCATGGCAAGCCGTTCCACAGGACTACATCCAGCATCTCTACGATCGTCTCCATGGGAGAATAGCAGCCTGCATTGCTGCGAAAGGTGGATATACACTGTACTAGTGCCGACATTGTGCATGCTCTGTTGCCTGTGTCTATGTGCCTGTGGTTCTGTCAGTGTGATCATGTGATGTATCTGACCCCAGGAATGTGTCAATAAAGTTTCCCCTTCCTGGGACAATGAATTCACGGTGTTCTTATTTCAATTTCCAGGAGTGTATGTTTAGGAACTGTATCAATTTAGGATCTACTTTGTATATTTCCAATATTTGTAGTAACCATGAGTGGGGTACACTATCAAAAGCTTTTTGGTAATCAATGTATGCATAGTGTAGTGACCTTTGTTTAGTTTTAGCTTGATATGTCACCTCTGCATCTATTATCAGTTGCTCTTTACATCCTCGTGCTCCTTTGCAGCAGCCTTTTTGTTCTTCATTTATAATTTTGTTCTGTGTTGTATGTGTCATTAATTTCTGTTTAATGACTGAAGTTAATATTTT
Source organism: Schistocerca nitens (assembly GCF_023898315.1). Classification (NCBI taxonomy): domain Eukaryota; kingdom Metazoa; phylum Arthropoda; class Insecta; order Orthoptera; family Acrididae; genus Schistocerca; species Schistocerca nitens. Next base: position 1,009,911,778 of record NC_064614.1, read on the forward strand.
GTATATTGTTGGTAGGCATGTTATGGGGCGATATTTTGCTGGGTTTGCTGTGTCTGCTTGATCTTTAGGTTTCAGATAAGTTATTCCTTGTGTAAGTGTATCAGGGAATGTGTATGGGTCTGCAATGTAACTGTTAAATAATTTAGTTAGATGTGAATGTGTTGAGGTGAATTTCTTTAGCCAGAAATTTGCTATTTTATCTTTTCCAGGGGCTTTCCATTTGTGTGTAGAATTAATTGCTTGGGTGACTTCATGTTGCAAAATTATCACTTCAGGCATTTGTGGTATCATCTTGTATGTGTCTGTTTCTGCTTGTATCCGCCGTGCATGCCTGTTATGTTGTACCGGGTTTGACCATATGTTGCTCCAGAAGTGTTCCATGTCTGTTATGTTTGGTGGATTGTCTATTTTAATGTGTGTGTTATCTATTGTCTGGTAAAATTTCTTTTGGTTTGTGTTGAATGTTTGGTTTTGTTTCCTTCTATTTTCACTTTTTTTGTATCTTCTAAGTCGTTTGGCCAATGCTTGTAATTTCTGTTTCTTTTCATCTAATTGCTCTATCGCTTCTTGTTGTGAGATTTTACCTAACCTTTTTCGTTTTTTTTCTGACATTTCATTTCTTATAAATTGTGTTAGCTGTCCAATGTCCTTTCTCAGTTTTTCTATTCTGATCTGTAGCCTGTGTTGCCATGCTGGTTTTGTGGGTTTCTTCTGTGTGTTGGTTGGTTCTGATCTTTGCCTAGTGTGTATATTTAGTGTAGTGAGTGCTCCTATATAAACCAGTAGTTGTAACTCTTCCATAGTTGTGTTTTCATTTATTTTGTTGTGTATGATTGTGTTGATAGTTTTTATTGTTGTTTCGACTTGTGGGTTATTTGGCGGTCTTTGCAAGAATGGTCTAATGTCTGTATTTGTGTCTTTGTATTCTATATATGTCAGCTGAAATTTTTCTTCTATATCTAACATGTGTGTCACTTCGTGTTCTATTTGTGCTTGTTCTGGTGGCTGTCTTAAGATTTCGTTTTCCTCTGATTGTTTAATTGATGCGTGTTGTTCTTTGTTTGTTTGCTCTGGGATGTTTGAGTCCATTACTGTATTTTCTTCTTCTTCTGATTGCACATTATTTTGTTCCAGTATTTGTTGTACTTGTTGTTTGATGTTTTCTAATTCTGACTGGGGTATCCTGTTATTTTTGATTATTACACGGATCTGATCAGCTAGTCGTTGTTCTGTTAAAAATTTTAATTCTGGGTATCTGGTAATAAATGTTGTGTATACTTGTGATCTGTATCCAGTTGTGTTGGTTCCTAGGTATGTTGCTTGGTAATAACAGAACATGAGGTGTCGATTAACTTTATCTGACCATCTCATCCTCTGTCTTTGTTTTCCTTCTAGGGTGGTTGCAGGAAGCATATCCTGCAAAACACCTCTATTTGGATTTAAATCATTTTCCAGTTGGCTAGCAGTGTCGTTACCATTGTGGGCGGGCATAGGTTCAAGCGTCGTCCCCGACCATGACGGCGCTTGTCCGAGGCTTCTTTAGTTCTGTCCTGAACCAACTAATCACACTAAAAGGGGGGTTAGCCCTATTAGTGGTTTGTTCTTTTCGTCGCCTTTTACGACTGGCAGAACATACCGGAGGCCTATTCGTTTCCCGGGCCTCCACGGGGTTTATTATTATTATTATTATTATTATTATTATTATTATTATATCTACAGCTTTATCAAATAGCAGAGCTCCCTGCTTGTCTGCAGCATGCTTCAGAAACGGTCATGTGTCTTCTGATGAGTAACATTAAGAGTTATCCGTGTTTCGTTCTAGTATACAGAAAGGAAAAAGTACGTATACGATTCTGCAAGTATCTAACCAATCAAAAGTTTTCTCCACGAAGTCTTAGGCCAGTTTTAGAGGTCATGACTTGTTATTGAAAACCGTATTTTCAAACTTTATAAGGCGTTATTCGCGAAATTACCGATCCTTCTTCTGGAATATGGAGTTTAGCTGCAGCACTGTCACAGCGGGTGAGCAATCCTGATACTACTGCGGTGAGGTATTCTCATTTTTCATTACTCTTATTTTGATTACTAACCCCACGGTCGGAATTGCTGGTTTAATTATTCTAAATCCAAACACATATTTGCCTGGTACCTTCTCAATTTTTTCCAGTTGTTTTTATATTACGGTACTTAGTGATTATGTGAGTGGAATATTAGACAGATGAAATAGCATTTCAGTTACTGTACGTCCCGCTGCAACAGCATTCATTCGACTCAAGCAGACTTGTTAATTTCTGGCCATGGACAAGTTGCCAAATTTCGAAATCCTTAATCTGTTACCGTTTGTTACACATCAGTCCCGCTTCTATGATACTACTGGAGAGCTTTCTCGGTGGTTTGAACTTAGGATATATCACTGTCATCCATCTGTTTCTTCTTTGGCACTTTATAGAACTCTGTCAATTGCAACTCGTGTGCTAACATCTTTACTCTTTGCCCCTGTGAAATAAATTAACTGAACATCTTGTGTTCGTCAAAAACTCTCTTAATTTAACTTCTTCAGGACAAAATGTAGAACCTAAATGCACAGGCAGAACACATCAGCTGAAATCACGTACTGACATCTCTTGGCGATAAATAATGCACTGTAATTAAATTCTTCTGTCGTTTGTTGGAGTTTATACTCCACAATATGAGCGATATAGAAATGCCATAGCACACGCAACGCTTTCCAAGTTCAGGGATCTGAAAATTTCCCATGCGGCTGTTGAGAATAATTTCGATGTTCTGGAACTTCCTTGCCTAATTCCTCTTTAAATTTTGAATCTCCTACTACTCAGAGTAAGTTAGCTGCGTCAGCTTCAGTGTCTCAACGGTTGCTGGTTGTAAAACTGCTCTCCCTCTCCCTCTATATACGAGTACTTAAAATGTTCGTTTAGCGGTCGCAGATTTAAAGAAGTCCGTCGGAATTAATTTAGTTAGAGGCGAAGAAGTTATATACTGGAGAACAATAGAAAGTTAAGAATGGGTATCCGTTTGCCTATTGCCAATCACATGTCTCTGATTTGATCTTTGACATCGTTGACTGCATTTTTGCATTGAAATATAATATAAAATATAATGTCGTTGGTTGCAGTTAGTGTTTAAGAAGAGATGCTTGCAATTAACGTCGCAGTTATCAGACAACAAATCTAAAGAAACAATCGTGATTGTCTTACAATATTACTCTGGAATATTTCCTATGAAATTTACTGAATCTTAAAATAAATACTGTTTCCGGAAAGTAACGTTTCTCATTATGCACGCAAGATTTTTAACCGTGAGCGTTTGTGCCACTAATCTTACGATGAGTTTCGTTCATAACTGATCATTACATTAATTCCACTGAACTGTTTACTTAATATTTTCCTTTTTGCCGTATCTGCATAGGCGACGTGGTACGTGAGCGAATTGTTGCGAACGTGACGCGGCTAGGCGACCACTTGAAAATGTCGATCGCTAGCAGCTGAATAAATGGTCTTACCTGAGCGAAGGACGCTGTCAATTGGTTTGATATTTTCGCTCGAAGTGGAAGCGGATTGCGGTTAGTGATTCAAGTCACATTGTGTAAAATTGCGGTCAGTGGCTGTTCAGGAACATATTCCCTTCCAACCACTGTGAAGTGCATGACACAGGATACGTTCCATTATATCAGTTATTTGGGCTTTTCCCGTTCCACTCACTTGTTTTGCTCAGGAGAGCTTGTTCTGCTGACTCCAAATACCATGCAATCACCCACAGGCCGATCAAAGCGGGCACTAATTTCTATGACACTATTTTTAATAATTATCTATCTTTGGCATGCAGGCTAATAGAAGCGACGAATACAGCGTCATACCATTACAGTTGAAGTGGACACATTAAAGCCAATTATTGTCCTACATAACTTCTAATCAGTCTCTGACTAGTGGGAATGCTCATATAAAATTATTGATCTACATGACGTGTGAATTCTGTGCATGGTGACAGGCAATTACACATGGTACTTGTCATCACAGGTTAAAGAAACTGAAGCAATTGAAGCAATCAGATGCCTCCATATGAAGCCCATTTCCATATCGTTGCTGCACAGACCAGTTGACAAGCTGCTATCATCACACATAGCATTCTACAGGTTGTAAATAAACAAAAGATCTCAAAGGATATCTTTTGCAACAAGTTTCGATCAAAGCTATGTAGCCCACATAGAATAACGTAAAAATTAACGTGTGCAATGCTACACTATTCTTTTTTTGACCAGTTAACCGTTGCACAGTTACTTCCATATCTTGATAGATGAAAAGGTTTCAGATATTAACTGTACAGCAAGAAACACTCCTCTTTGCATGCTGTCATTTGCAGATATCTTCGTTTTGATATCCTCAATTGTTTATGACCTATGAGAGGTGTTCCAACCACATGATTCATGGACAGATCTGGTTGCACTTTGTGTCTGTGTGTGTCCTATAGATATAAAAACAAGCCAGCCAGCCAGTTATTGCGCTAATTTCAGCTTTAAATACTATTTCGATACGTTACCTACATTCCGTATGCAGCAATATATCACCTAAACTGAACCATATTCTAAGACTATGCAGTGCACTCTTTCCTTTGCAAATTCTTGGAATGATTTTTTTAAATTGATGGTACACACTATGACGAAAAACGAAAATGCATTCAGTCCTTTATCGAGCGAAGCTATCAGATAAACTGCACGCCTGCCGCGTGTGCAACCACATGTAGGCCACATGCGGGCCGAAGCCCAGCCAGTCTCGGCTTTGCTCGATCATTCAGGGAAGCACCCAGCATAGTGCGATAGTTAATTTAGTACTGGCGTGTGGTATTTTTCTTTTGGCACAACTCCCTTCAGTTCGGCAGAATCGCGATGTCATCTCTGTTTACGTTTCACCATTTGTTCATTACATTAAGGACGTTCACCGATCCAGTGGCTGTTTGCACAGAAAAAGCCACTGTAGCGATCTGTCGTCAAAAGCCTTTAAAACTGAATGGGAGTAACAGAAGGATGTGAATTCTCAATACCTATTATGCAGTCGCATATGCGAAAATTACTGTAAATTTGCTATTCACCAACTACAGTACCATGGAGAAGCAATTTAAAGAACTAAAGTAAGAAAATGGAGACTTTATATACACTATATGATCAAAAGTATCCGGACACCCCCAAAAACATACGTTTTTCATATTAGTTGCATTGTGCTGCCACCTACTGCAAGGTACTCCATATCAGCGACCTCAGTAGTCATTAGACATCGTGAGAGAGCAGAATGGGACTCTCCGCGGAACTCACGGACTTCGAACGTGGTCAGGTGACAGGGTGTCACTTGCGTCATACGTCTGTACGCGAGATTTCCACACTCCTAAACATCCCTAGGTCCACTGTTTCCGATATGATAGTGAAGTGGAAACGTGAAGGAACACGTACAGCACAAAAGCGTACAGGCCGGCCTCGTCTGTTGATTGACAGGGACCGTAGAAAGTTGAAGAGGGTCGTAATGTGTAATAGCAGACATCTATCCAGACCATCACACAGGAATTTCCGACTGCATCAGGATCCACTGCAAGGACTTTGACGGTTAGGCGGGAAATGAGAAAACTTGGATGTCATGATCGAATGGCCGCTCATAAGCCACACATCACGCCGGTAAATGTCAAACGACGCCTCGCTTGGTGTAAGGAGCGTAAACATTGGACCACTGAACAGTGGAAAAACATTGTGCGGGTGACGAATCGCAGTACACAATGTGGCGATCCGATGGCGAGGTGTGGGTAAGGCGAATACCCGGTGAACGTCATCTGCCACCGTGTGTAGTGCCAACAGTAAAATTCGGAGGCGGTGGTGTTATGGCGTGGTCGTGTTTTTCATGGAAGGGGCTTACAACCCTTGTTGTTTTGCTTGGCACTGCCACAGCATAGGCCTACATTGATGTTTTAAGCACCTTCTTGCTTCCCACTGCTGAAGAGCAATTCGGGGATGGCGATTGCATCTTTTAACACGATCGAGCACCTGTTCATAATGCACGGCCTGTGGCGGAGTGGTTACACGACAATAACATGCTTGTAATGGACTGGCTTGCACAGAGTTCTGACCTGAATCCTATAGAACACCTCTGGGATGTTTTGAAACACCTACTTCGTGCCAGGCTTCACCGACCGACATCGATACCTCTCCTCAGTGCAGCACTCCGTGAAGAATGGGCTGCCATTCCCCAAGAAACCTTCCAGCACCTGATTGAATGTATGCCTGCGAGAGTGGAAGCTGTTATCAAAGCTAAGGGTGGGCCAACACCGTACAGAATTACCGATGGAGGGTGCCACGAACTTGTAAGTCTTTTTCAGCCACGTGTCCAGATCCTTTTGATCCCATAATGTATAACTGCGATGTGCGTTGGTTAAGTTAAGGGGCATGCCTGGAATGATTTTTCTATGTAAATTTATGATGGAAAAATGGGTCCAGACACGAAAATTAGAGCATCCAGAATGGATTGCAGACTTCGCACTTTAAATGGATTTGACAGCACATTTCCTACAGTAAGCCATTGCAAGGGGAGAAATAGCTTGTTTCTTATTTGGCGGGGATGCATTTAAAAAGAAAATCGCGTTGTAGAAGGGACAAATTCAGACAAACAAAGCCGATTTTCCTAAGCTCATTGATATTAAAGAAGTGGTGAGGTCTGAAGAATTCATTGTGACCTTGAAAGAATTACAAGGATAGTTTTCTAAACGTTTTGAGGACATTGCCAATCTAAAATCTTTTTTTCGAGACCGTTTGCCGTTTCAGTTGAAAGCGCTCCTGTACATGTGCAGATGTCGTCTCTGTGACAGTTGGCTGCAGATTTTCAGACGTGCGTTATCGAATAGGGATTTGTAGGAGTCCGCTTGAGATGTGAGGGGTGCACTACACGAAGGAAGAAGCTACTCGGCTAGCAGAGTACTTGTAGAGAGCACGTGAGGGATTTATAGGTTAGACGCTAGTTCGAGGTACTCCGATGATCATTCGCCAGTCGAAACGCAGCAAGGGAAGTGAAGCCGCGTTCACAGTAAACACACTTCCACTGTCAACATTTTATTAGTAAACTGTCGAAGTAATCGTAACAAAGTTCCCAAATGTACTGCCCTCCAGAAAAGCTCTCGCGCGCAGATTATTCGTGGGACCGAGAGCTGGCTGAAACCCTAAGTGGAAATCTAAACATGGTTCAAATGGCTCTGAACACTATGGGACTTAACATCTGAGGTCATCAGTCCCCTAGAACTTAGAACTACTTAAACCTAACTAACCTAAGGACATCACACACATCCATGCCCGAGGCAGGATTCGAACCTGCGACCGTAGCAGTCGCGCGGTTCCGGACTGAAGCGCCTAGAACCGCTAGGCCACCGTGGCCGGCTAAGTGGAAATCTCTGCGAAATTTATCGAGTTGTGGAACATACATCTGAAAGACAGATTATAGGCCATTGGAGGGGGCTTGTTCATTGCAGTTGACAAAAATGTTGTCTCTATTCTGGTCGAAGACGAGTGCAACACTAAAGTTATTTGGTTGCGTATAACAGGTGTAAGTGGATTCAACTGTCGACGTTTTTACCGGCCACCGGATTCTGCTGTGACATTTCTAGAGTCATTCAAAGAAAGTCTACGATCAATAGCGCTTAAATACCCAGATCAATCAATGTTAGTTGGAGGCGACTTTAACCTAACAACTACAGAGTAGGATGTCTTTGGCTTTATTCATTGCCACCGCCTACCATCATGGTATGAGGGTCCGAGGACGGTCAAAAACTGATCGTAACCAGTTACCACAACATAAATGTTTTTGCTCTCGAGACTGTGTCCATTTTTAACGAACTTGAATAATGATTTGGATGCCAATTTCCTGAAAGATCATATTTATTTATATATCTCCAACAACAGACGATATCGATAGCGAGTCAGGGGCGTTACAGCTCATGATTGAAGAGCGTTTCACGTGGCCTCAGCCACTCACAGCAATGAGTCTTAAGCAAGCAGATGCAGCTCGGTCTTGTGTAGTACGCCACATGTGTTGTTTGTTATCAATCACGTCTAGCTTCTATGCAGGTACTGATCCTGCTCTGGACATTGACATAATAGCTATCGTTCTTGTTGTTTATTCAGTGTTCTTCTCATGAAAACTTGGCTTTGTTTATGAATTACCCGTTCGCACTGGGAGCAGATATAAAAGGGGCCACGAATCCTTACCCTATCGTGTTAATGGCGACGTGTTCACACACACTGCCAGTGTTACGCATCCCAGGGTTTTGGAGCGCTTACGGCAACGGCTATCACTGAAACAGTAGCAATATCAGCATCAGCAGGAACAGTTTACGGCTCAAATGCAACAGCATAAAGAACAGCAGGCTGTTCTGCTGCAGATCATCTCTCAGCAGCAACAATCATATCAGTAGGTATCCATGGCTACTCCTCCGCCGCCGTTCACTTCCTTCGGCGAGTCTTCAGTGGGCTGGGAAGTCTACGTATACCATTTTGAACTACACTGTTTTGCTTACAGCATTTCTTGTAGGAAGCAAGTGTACTGCCCTCGTCTTCTAGGAGTCCTTCATACGAAGTTCTGCAGAAGTTGCAAACACTATTGGACATTACTGAATCGTATTTCAATGGTCTCTTTGCTCATTTAACCAACTACTACGGTCAGCAGATGCATCGTGTTGCTACTAATCACCAGCTTAATCAATGTCATAAACAAAATGGCAACCGTGCGCCGAGTAGACCTAAAATTAGAAGGGTGTTGAACGCAAGTGCAGTTTCATGTACCAGAACTGTACATTTTCGTATACAGAATAACTGATTTGGGACGCGACTGTACGCCTTGCTCCCGACACGGAGGTCGCAGCAAACCTTTGTCCACGTCCGACGATAGTCTAGGTAAAGTGATTAAAATTCCTAAATCATCGGAGGTTGCTTCAGCATCACAGCGTGATTTTACAAATGAACAAGTGTCCCAAGTTGTTAGTTGCCGTCGCAAGCAGTTGTCAACTGATGATTCGTAACAGCTATCTTTTATATCGATATCCATAGCGACTCAGGGGCGTTACAGCTCATGATTGAAGAGCATTTCACGTGGGCTAAGCCACTCATAGCAGTGGGTTAAGCAAGCAGATGCAACTCAGTCTTGTGTAGTACGCCACATGTGTGTTCATGGGCGTCCGGATCGGCGGTGTCTTTTCAGAAGTACGTTGACCATTCTGTTCCTTCCTCAGTGCCCAAAGATCTTTTTGGAATGCTAATCAGACAGATCAGAAACGCTCTCCCTTCTCGTCCTCGAGACATAACACACGCACTCAAGTAATCTTCAGTCGTGTCCTGGCTGCAGCAGCGGGCACACCGGACGCAGACGCCCGCATCGTGCAGCGGACTGCTGGGCTTGCGGCAAGCGCCCCCGTGTACCAACAAACCGCACGCCTGCCTCGTGCCGAGGACAACGCAATCACGGCTGCGGAGCAGGCAGCTCCCCTGCACCCTGTGCACTTCGTTTAACGAGGTATTTGAACCAATGCTCGGTTGTGCACCTGACATTATGGTTCACATTCCTCTGAAGTTGTCTCTCGTGCCTAAATTTGGCAGAGCTCGCCCACTTCCACTTGTGGTTTGTGAGGCTGTTCAGGAGGAACTCGCTTGGCTTCAGGATCGACTTTATTTCCAAGTCTCCGCCACTCAGTAGGCGAAGCAGATGATCGATCAAAAACCAAACGGTTCTTTGTATGTCCATGGTGATTTTACCGACTACTAATTCCCAGAAGAGTTGTTGAGTAAATTGGCTGAGGGCCTCTATTATTCGAAGGTAGATTTAAAGGGTGCGAATCTCCAATAGCCACTGGATGAAGCTTCACGTCAGTTGTTACTTTTAAATACGCCATTCAGCTTAAACAGGTTCAATCACCTACTGTTTGGAGTTGCGACTGCACTTGTCAATTTTCAAAAAAGTATTTAAAACTGAGTCAAGGTATACCACACTGTGTTAATTATTTAAACGATATTATTGTCACAGGGTCGATGCACGCGGTACATCGCAAGAGTGTTGAACCTCTTTTTAAATGGCTTCAGGAAAACGACTCACGCTGTCAGTTGCAAAAGTACACTTTCTTCACCCTCAGCGTCAAATACCTGTGGCGCATTCTTAGTCACAAAGGTATCATGCCCACGCGCGATCACGTCGACGCGATCCTAAAATTGTCGGTTCCCACTAACCTTAAACAGTTGCTGGAGGTCCTAACTAAAATAGTGTACTACGCCACGTTTATTCACCAACTGGTGGAGATCGCGCCCCCTTCTCATCACCTGCACAAGAACGGCGTCAAATTTGTCTGGTTCACCGACTGGCATCAGGCTTTTCAGCTCCTTAAGCACAGTCTCAAAGCAGCTCCACGTCTGATACCATATATGCCAGGTCTACCATTGACACTGGCGTGTCTCAGTATAGCACTGAGGCAGTTTGTTCCACATCAGATGTTTCTGAGCGCCCATTTGCCTTCGACTCCAAGACATTAAATGCTACATAAATAACTCTTCCCAAATTGAGAAGAAGGGTTTGGCGATCATTTAGGAGCTCAAGAAATTTCATGTGTATTTGTATCCGAGCAAATTCCACCCTTCTTTGGGCATCTAAGCACCCAGACAAGATGGTGCAGCATCGTCAGTGCTGGAAGTTGTTTTTAAACAGGTACTACAGCCCAACACAGCAACGTAGATATTCTCTCCTGCCTCCGACTCCAATGTGGAATTGGATCACCTGGAAAAAGTTTCTTTTGCCCTGGATCAACAGCTACAAATAACCCTGGACAAATTCCTGCCGATGATACGCAGGACTGCATCGGCGTCATCCTACTATCCAGTCCTGAGAAAGGTTTTGGGCAGTTTCTGGGTACTATGTCGCTGCTGGTGGTGGACGCCCACTGAAAATTGCCGTTTGTAGCGTGCATGCTGTCCACTACCACTCCTGCTACCATCTGTGCCATTGAAAGGATTTTCACCCCACCTCCTATGAGGAGATTAAGTAGATGGTCCATACATTCAAAACACAGATGTAGAAGGCCTGGAAGACATTATCAACCAATGATCCATTGCACGCCTTCCTTGCAATGTACTGGTCCATCCCTGCCTGTGGGATCAGTCCAGCCAGCATGGACGCCAGCGTCGTAACCTGTTAGTCACGTATCCAGCGTAGCGTGCTCAACCCGTGTACGGACCCACCTACAAGCAGGATGCTCTTGTCTGGGCTCACACATTCAGCCTGCATCTATGTGGTCAGAAGGCTCGCTGTAAACAACAGAAGACGTCAGCTGTTTGACGTCACAGCCGCGTACGTCCGCCCAACCCAACACCACAACTAGCTGAGGCTGTTACTACGTACCTGCCCTCGTTTACGCCTCTGATCCATGGACAGACGCCAGGATCGGCCACAGCTTGATCTCTCGCGCACTTCCTGCGCATCTGACGCCTTGATACGACCTCCACCACTCACCGCCCACCATGCGCATTGGTGGGGGGTTACGTTTTGAGAGTCTATGGAGATGGAACCGCTCGCTATACCCCAATCTTACCTCATCACGGAGGCAGTGAGGCAGTCTACTGCTGTCAGAGCACTGTTACTCACACTACCCCCTCCGCCCTCAACTTGGCCTCCTGATGGATTTAGCACCAAGTGTATGGTACTAGATCTGCCGTTACTCTACTCTCCCTCCGCTCCCGTAGTTGAGCACCCCACAAACCAAACATCATTATTATCTCCCTCCATCCCCCCACCCCACCACACCAATCGTCGACATTAACGGCCTTACATACCGATTTCAGGGTGGAGGGATTTGATATCCAGTCGTCGACATTGTCGGCCTTACATACCGATTTCAGGTTGGAAGGATTTGATATCCCCATGACTGGAAGATATCGATAAGAGCTTGGAGGCATTACAGCTCTTGAGCGAAGAGCGCCACCAGAGGCGCACAATGCGTGTCACGTGGGAAGGATGGAAAGAAGGGAGTTTAGGGTTTAAGGTCTCGTCGGCATCAAGGTCATTAGAGATGGGTTTCACGTGGCCTCAGACACTTACAACAGTGATCTAAGCAATCATCTGCGTCCCAGTCTTGTATAGTACACCACATGTTGTTACCAATCACACCTAGTTTCTTTACAGACCCCGAGCCAGCTCTGCAAGTTGACTTGCTGGTTATCGTTCTTACAGGGGAAGCTCCCCATCGCATCCCCCTCAGATTCAGTATTAAGATGACCCAGTCGACAGCCCGTCAGAAAATGAACACAGATCAAGCATGAAAACAGGAAGAAGGTGTACTGAACTACGAAAAAAACCAAAATAGAAACGTGAATGGTCCAAGAACAAGAAGTGCGATAAAGAGAAGCCTCCAACGACAGCGGCGTCGTGGTCATGTTGACTGCCGAGAGGGCGACCCGCGTGCAAAACCCCCGTGCGGCCTTTTTTTTGTTTTTTGTTTTACTGCATTATGAACTGTCCGTCCGGTCACTGAAATGTTTGTTCTCCTTCTGTAGTCTTGGCAGTTGTCATACTATTCATTGGTAAGAGAATGCGAGCCATGTGGTAAGAATAGGTTACCGTCGCAAATAAATGTGATGAACAGTGAGAGCAGGCGAGATACCTCATACAAGTCTCATAGAAATGAAAACAACAAATAAACGGATGCGGACTTCTAGCGTCAAGACCTCCAAAACGGAACGCAACCTCAAAAACGTCAGAAACGTTTGTTTTGACTAAGCACAGAGAAACTGTGTGATTGTGAAACTGTTGCGTTCATTTGTCGCAGGTTACGTGACGAACTACGTGGTTTCATCATGATCACATTCACATTGATACGAACACTTATACCGGGCAAGGAGGCATATCTCACTCATTAACCAGTTGTAGAAGTTAGGTGCGTCGATAAGAGATTCCTATCATAAGACACACGTACTGTCACTAATGCCGTGTATAATACACCAGACTTGTTTTCCGGCGGAGAATTCGTTTGCCTTATAGCCTTGTCATCAAACCTTTGCGATTACCATCCGAAAGTCACTTCCTTTCGGTTGCTAATAGAGAAGTGCAGAATCAACTGTCATTATAGATCCCTACCGTACTCCTCGCTGTTGCGAACGGACGATACACCACGACACAGACACAAATTTCCAATTTGAATAAAGCGAACAGCGAAAAAAAATGGCACAGGAGAGGTCTGAACAAGGCTCACCCTCCTGGTAAGCCAACACCGTAACCGCTTAACCACGACGCTTTTGCTTTTTTGCACCCTGCTCTATACTGAACTACACTACCGGCCATTAAAAAATGGTTCAAATGGTTCTGAGCACTATGGGACTTAACATCTATGGTCATCAGTCCCCTAGAACTTAGAACTACTTAAACCTAACTAACCTAAGGACATCACACAACATCCAGTCATCACGAGGCAGAGAAAATCCCTGACCCCGCCGGGAATCGAACCCTGGAACGCGGACGTGGGAAGCGAAAAAGCTACCGCACGACCACGAGCTGCGACACTGGCCATTAAAATTGCTACACCAAGAAGAAATGCAGATGATAAACGGTTATTCATTGGACAGATATATTATACTAGAACTGACATATGATTGCATTTTCACGCAATTTGGGTGCATAGATCCTGAGAAATAAGTACCCAGAACAACCACCTCTGGCTGTAATAACGGCCTTGGTACGCCTGGGCATTGAGCCAAACAGTGCTTGGATGGCCTGTACAGGTACAGCTGCCCATGCAGCTTCAACACGATACCACAGTTCATCTAGAGTAGTGACTGGCGTATTGTGACGAGCCAGTTGCTCGGCCATCCTTGACCAGACGTTTTCAGTTGGTGAGAGATCTGGAGAATGTGCTAGCCAGGGCAGCAGTCGAACATTTTCTGTATCCAGAAAGGTCCGCACAGGACCTGTAACATGCGGTCGTGCATTATCCTGCAGGGATCGAATGAAGGGTAGAGCCACGGGTCGAAACACATCTGAAATGTAACGTCCTCTGTTCAAAGTGCCGTCAATGCGAACAAGAGGTGACCGAGACGTGTAAGCAATGGCACCCCATACCATCACGCCGGTTGATACGCCAGTATGGTGATGACGAATACACGCTTCCAATGTGTGTTCACCGCGATGTCGCCAAACACGGATGCGACCATCGTGATGCTGTAAACAGAACCTGGATTCATGCGAAAAAATGACGTTTTGCCATTCGTGCACCCAGGTTCGTCGTTGAGTACACCATCGCAGGCGCTGCTGTCTGTGATGCAGCGTCGAGGGTAACCACAGCCATGATCTCCGAGCTGATAGTCCATGCTGCTGCAAACGTCGTCGAACTGTTCGAGCAGACTGTTGTCTTGCAAACGTCTCCATCTGTTGACTCAGGGATCGAGACGTGGCTGTACGATCCGTTACAGCCATGCGGATAAAATGCCTGCCATGTCGAGTGCCAGTGATACGAGGCCGTTGGGATCCAGCACGGCGTTCCGTATTACCCTCCTGAACCCACCGATTCCATATTCTGCTAACAGTCATTGGATCTCGACCAACGCGAGCAGCAACGTCGCGATACGATAAACCGCAATCGCGATAGGCTACAATACGACCTTTATCAAAGTCGGAAACGTGATGGTACGCATTTCACCTCCTTACACGAGCCATCACAACAACGTTTCACCAGGCAACTCCGGTCAACTGCTGTTTGTGTATGAGAAATCGGTTGGAAACTTTCCTCATGTCAGCACGTTGTAGGTGTCGCCACCGGTTCCAACCTTGTGTGAATGCTCTGAAAAGCTAATCATTTGCATATCACAGTATCTTCTTCCTGTCGGTTAAATTTCGCGTCTGTAGCGCGTCATCTACTAGGTGAAGCAGTTTTAATGGCCAATAGTGTAATATCACAGTGATCCTCACCTGCCCTTCCTCAGATTAATGTAGCGTCTGTACTAGCTGCAAGTTTGTCAATTCTCGTTTCGTCTTCCACATGATGAGGAGACTTGACAGGCTTACCAGCGACAAGTCAGACGTCGGTGAGTATAGACAAGTGCTGAATTTCTGCCTCTTCGAGCTGTATAGCACGGTTGTCATGATGCACGACAAGGCGTCAACACTGTCCTCCTTTAAGCAAGCGACAGGAATTTTCATCTGTGATCGGAATGTGTTTTTAATATTTATCTTGCCCTTTCGATATTTTCCCATTTGCACAACCTGCTGTTTTCATTGCTAAACAACCTGTACGTCTAGCTTCTAATCTCATCCTTCCCATTCATAATTTGTCTTCGTTCATTGATAAACCCGAGTGATCGATGACATTTATTGCCTCTGCCCTCGCTTTATCTATAGCCGCCTATCCAGTTTTATTCCTCCTCTCCTGTATTGCATTCCCCCCCCCTTTTTTTTTACAGCACTACTATCGATACTTTGACCATTTTTCACTGACACAGAGAAAAACCTATTTCGTTGTCTTCTGCTTTAAAATTTTGGTATCCCGCTTTCTAGTTTGGAGGATTAAAATGTTCACAACTAATACAGTTTGTGTTTCTTTAATCTGGAGCCTCTGTTGAAATAATATTTTAATGAAAGTAAAACCCTGCCTATAACCACTAGTGTAATCCAGATAAAAATACACTGAAACGCCAAAGAAACTAGTATAGGTATGCGTACTCAAATACAGAGATATGTACACAGGCAGAATACCGCGCTGCAGTCGGCAACACCTATAAAAGACAACAAAGGTCTGGCGCTGTTGTTAAATCGGTTACTCTGCTACAATGGCAGGTTATCAAGATTTAAGTGAGTGTGAAAGCGGCGTTATAGTCGGCGCACGAGCGATGGGACACAGCATCTCCGAGGTAGCGATGAAGTGGGG
This sequence comes from Schistocerca nitens, assembly GCF_023898315.1. Lineage (NCBI taxonomy): Eukaryota > Metazoa > Arthropoda > Insecta > Orthoptera > Acrididae > Schistocerca > Schistocerca nitens. Next base: position 1,009,927,705 of record NC_064614.1, read on the forward strand.
ATTTTCCCGTGCCACCATTTCACGAGTGTACCGTGATTATCAGGAATCCGGTAAAACGTCAAATCTCCGACATCGATGCGGCCGGAAAAAGATCCTGTAAGAACGGGACCAACGACGACAGAAGATAATCGTTCAACGTGACATAACTGCAACTCTTCCGCAAGTTGCTGCAGATTTCAATCTGCGTGCGAACCATCCAATGAAACATCATCGATATGTGCTTTCGGAACCGAAGGCCCACTCGTGTACCCTTGAAGAAATGGTACAGATTGGCTCCAGGAACCCTGTTCTGAGTCTAAATACTTTTCTGGCCACCAAAATCCCCACACATAAAGATTATTGAGATCTCTGGGATGCCTTGCAACGTGCTGTTCAGAAGAGATCTCCACCCCTCATACACATACGGGTTTATGGACAGCCCTGCAGGATTCTACATCTACATCTACATTTATACTCCGCAAGCCACCCAACGGTGTGTGGCGGAGGGTACTTTACGTGCCACTGTCATTACCTCCCTTTCCTGTTCCAGTCGTGTATGGTTCGCGGGACGAACGACTGCCGGAAAGCCTCCGTGCGCGCTCGAATCTCTCTAATTTTACATTCGTGATCTCCTCGGGAGGTATAAGTAGGGGGAAGCAATATATTCGATACCTCATCCAGAAACGCATCCTCTCGAAACCTGGACAGCAAGCTACACCCCGATGCAGAGCGCCTCTCTTGCAGGGTCTGCCACTCGAGGTTGCTACACATCTCCGTAACCCTATCACGATTACCAAATAACCCTGTCACGAAACGCGCCGCTCTTCTTTGGATCTTCTATCTTCTCTATCTCCTCTCTCAACCCGACCTGGTACGGATCCCACACTCATGAGCAATACTCAAGTACAGGTCGAACGAGTGTTTTGTAAGACACCTCCTTTGTTGATGGACTACATTTTCTTAGGACTCTCCCAATGAATCTCAACCTGACACCCGCCTCACCAACAATTAATTTTATATGATCATTCCACTTCAAATTGTTCAGTATGCATACTCCCAGATCTTTTACAGAAGTAACTGCTACCCGTGTTTGCTCCGTTATCATATAATCATACAATAAAGGATCCTTCTTTCTATGTATTCGCAATACATTACATTTGTCTATGTTAAGGGTCAGTTGCCACTCCCTGCACCAAGTGCCTATCTGCTGCAGATCTCCCTGCATTTCGCTGCAATTTTCTAATGCTACAACTTCTCTGTATACTACAGCATCATCCGCGAAAAGCCGGATGGAACTTCCGTCACTATCTACTACGTCATTTATATATATATATTGTGAAAAGCAATGGTCCCATAACACTCCCCTGTGGCACGCCAGAGGTCACCTTAACGTCTGTAGACGTCTCTCCATTGAGAACAACATGCTGTGTTCTGTTTGCTAAAAACTCTTCAATCCAGCCACGCAGCTGGTCAGATATTCCGTAGGCTCGTACTTTGTTTATCAGGCAACAGTGCGCAACTGTATCGAACGCCTTCCGGAAGTAAAGGAAAATGGCACCTACCTGGGAGCCTGTATTTTATATTTTCTGGGTCTCATGAACAAATAAAGCGAGTTGGGTCTCACACGATCGCTGTTTCCGGAATCCACGTTGATTCCTACAGAGTAGATTCTGGATTTCCAGAAATGACACGATACGCGAGCAAAAAACATGTTCTAAAATTCTACAACTGATCGATGTCAGAGATATAGGCCTATAGTTTTGCGCATCTGCTCGACGACCCTTCTTGAAAACTGGAACTACCTGTGCTCTTTTCCAATCATTTGGAACCTTCCGTTCCTCTAGAGATTTGCGGTACGCGGCTGTCAGAAGGGGGGCAAGTTCTTTTGCGTACTCTGTGTAGAATCGAATTGGTATCCCGTCAGGTCCAGTGGACTTTCCTCTGTTGAGTGATTTCCGTAGCTTTTCTATTCCTTGGACATTTATTTCGATGTCAGCCATTTTTTTCGTTCGTGCGAGGATTTAGAGATTCCTGGGATCAGTTCCCTCCAGCATTACTTCAGACGTTAGTTTGTCACGTCATGTAGTGGCATTTCTGCCTGCTCCCGGCGACCCTACACGATGTTAGGCAGGTATACCAGTTTCTTTGGCTCTTCAGTGTCAATCTGCGGTCTCAGTGCAGCTTAGTAGCGTACACTGCACCTCTTGGTGTGAATCACACAATACGGCTTGGGTCAGAATTGTCTGTCAATATGATTCTAAGCTAGTTTCAAGCTGACACAATGTGCGTAAGCCACTTTACGAGCAAAATATTTGTCGTCATGGGAAGTTGCCCGCCGAACTGGCCTATATAACGGAGAAGTAATTCGAACATTCAGCTTCTTTTGTGGGACACAAAACATTGAAGGTCTGCGTCGAAGTTGTCGCCAGCGGTCAACAACACCAGTAGATGACCACTACGTGCAAATTATGGCAATTAGATACCCCGTGGAGAATACAACAGAATTGCGCCTTGCCTTTTTGGCCTCTAGACAACAATTGACAGGTCCCAGACTAAATTTTGCCATTACCATTTCATGTTGACATCCACCTGTTTTGATGCCTAATCTAATGCCTAATTTGTACTTTGTTTGCTTTCTCCCTCTCTTTTTCCTCGTCCCTCCCCCCCCCCCTCTTTGTCTCTCGTGTCTGCATGTGTGTGTGTGTGTGTGTGTGTTCTGAAAGGTGTGACATTGCACAGGGTATTGAATTCATTTCCCTTTAAGTATTGCCGTCTGTATGTGAAAGCTTTCTTCTATAGAAGTTATTGCTACAGACTGTGAATGGATTTTAGTATTTTTCAATGTGCATCTGTGTTATTTGGCTGTTGACTGTGAGGTACTAAGTACCCAGTAAATTTACTATGTGAGCTGTCAGTTTTTATGGCTCTAAGCTGTTCACAAAAGATTGTTTAAAAATTTGTGTTTGTCTGTCATATGTATACCGACTGACAAGTGATGTATACTTGGTTTATACCCGATATATTGTATTTGTTTCCTGTGTTCTAACATTTCTCTGTGTGGTGTTGTCTGTTGTGTTACCGCCCGCATCTCGTGGTCGTGCGGTAGCGTTCTCGCTTCCCACGCCCGGGTTCCCGGGTTCGATTCCCGGCGGGGTCAGGGATTTTCTCTGCCTCGTGATGGCTGGGTGTTGTGTGCTGTCCTTAGGTTAGTTAGGTTTAAGTAGTTCTAAGTTCTAGGGGACTTATGACCACAGCAGTTGAGTCCCATAGTGCTCAGAGCCATTTGAACCATTTTTGTTGTGTTACCTATTTGAAGTCTCTGTTTCTTTACAATGTTGTCTATTCTGTGAACTATCTAATCATCATAGGTAAGATGTGTGTGGGTTTTTGTTTTGTGGTGTCGTATGTGGTGCAATGGTCTGTGTACTGAAAAATGTTTGGGCACTTCATCGAATAACAGGCGGAACTACAGCGTTTGGACAAAAACACGATAACACGGCGAGAAATGCATGCTTGCATGCTTGAACAGAGCAGTGTTCAGTGCAGTTGTGAGTGCATAAGGCGGAGCTAAGAGAATTCGAACGTGTACAGTTGTTGGTGCTCATATGGTGGGTGCTTCAGTAACCAAGGTAACCGATGTGTTAGGGTCTCAAGAGGCATCATATCGAAAACTTATACCGTGTACAGGGAAAGTGGAAAACCATCATCCTCTATGTCACAACGCGGACGAAAGTGGGTTTTGAGTCATCTCGGCGATCGGTGACTGAAGAGGATTGTGACGTAAAGTCGGAAGAAGCGCTGCAGAACTGCATGTGGCACTCGCGAACCATGTCAGCACCGAGACACCGAAAGGGAGCCCCGTAAGCAGGGAATTTCCTGGTGAGCTGGATTTCCAAAACCCACTCATCAGTGATGCTAAAGCCCGTAAAAGGAAAACATGCTGCCGAAGCCGTAAAACCTGGACTATGAAGCAGTGGAGGAATTTAATTTGGTCGTATGAGACTCGTTTTACGTTGTTTCCAACTGTGGCCGAGTTTACGCCCTGAGAGTGAAACATTGTGGGGTTCAGTGATGATTTGGGAGGCATATAGTGGTATCCCTTGGACCCCTTCGTTATTCCTCAAGATCACTTTGCTGCGAAGGGCTATCTACATTTACATCTACGTGACTATTCTACAATTCACAAAAAATGGTTCAAATGGCTCTGAGCACTATGGGACTTAACATCTTAGGTCATCAGTCCCCTAGAACTTAGAACTACTTAAACCTAACTAACCTAAGGACATCACAAACATCCATGCCCGAGGCAGGATTCGAACCTGCGACCGTAGCAGTTCCACGGTTCCGGACTGCAGCGCCTAGAACCGCATGGCCACCGCGGCCGGCTACAATTCACTCTTAAGTGCCTGGGAAAGGGTTCTTGGAATCACCTTTAGACTGTTTCTCTACCGTTCCAATCTCTAAGAGCGCGTGGAAAAACGAACATTTAAATTTTTATGCACTCGGCTCTGATTTCTCTCATTTTATTACTATGATGTTTTATCCCTCTGTAGGATGGCGACAGTAAAATATTTTCACATTCAGAGGAGAAAGTTGGTGACTGTAATTTCGTGAAAAGATCTCGCTGCATGGAGAAACTTCTTTAATTTTAATGATTACCACCCCAGTTCGTGTATCATATCCGTGACACTCTTTCCCATATTTCGGGATAAAACAAAACGAGCTGCCTTTCTTTGGACTTTTTGGATCTTCTCCGTCAATCCTATCTGGTAAAGATCTCATAGGGCACAGCAATACTCCAGCAGAGGACGAACAAGCGTTGTGCTTGCCGTCAGTTCATACGCCTGTTGTATCTTCAAGTGTTCTGTCAACAAAACGCAGTCTTTGGTTTGCCTTCCCCACAAAATTACCTATGAGATCGTTCCAGTTTTAGTTGCTCGTCATTGTAATTCCTATGTATTTAGTTGAATTTACAGCCTTTAGATACGTGTGATTCATCGTGTAACCGAAATTTAACGAATTCCTTTCTGTACACAAGTGAATGACCTCACACTTTTCCTTATTCAGAGACAACTGCAACTTTTCGCACCATGCAGATATCGTATCTGAATCATTTTGCAATTGGTTTTGATCTTCTGATGACTTTAATAGAAAGTAAAGACAGCATCATCTGAAAACAATGTAATCAGGCTGCTCAGGTTGTCTCCTAAGTCACGTGTATAGATTAGGGGCAGCAGAGGGCCTACAACACTTCCTTGGAGAACGCCATATATCACTTCTGTTTTACTTGATCATCGTCATTCGATTACTACCTGCCAGGAAATGAGGAATCCAGTCGCACAACCGAGGCGACTCTCCATAGGCACTCAATTTGCTTAGAAGTGTTTTGTGACAGTTCTGGCGGATCAGATCTACCCCACTGTGCAATATTTGTTGGCCACTGGTGATGCTGTGTTCCAAGACGACAGGGCCGCTGTTCACACAGGGCGCATAGCCAGGTATTGGTTTTATGAGCACGAGGATGATGTGTCGTATTTCTCGTGGCGTTCACAGCCACCAGATCTGCACATGATTGAGCCTTTGGAGAGGAGTGTGCGTGATGTCCAACTACATTGTCTGGGAGATGATGCTGGGTGTGATGAATGGCAGCTAGTCCGAAAAGAGGGGAAAATCTAAGTCAGTGTGGATGAGTAAGAAAAATAAACCTGTAATGTTCAGATACAGTATTAGTAGTGTCCTGCTTGATACCGTCACGTCGTTTAAATATGTGGGCATAATGTTGCAAGGCGATATGAAATGGAAGGAGTATGTGAGGATTGTGGTAGCAAAGGGGAATGGTCGACTGCGGTTTATTGGGAGAATTGTAGGAATGTGTGGTTCATAAAGTGTGACCTATTGTTGAATACAGCTTGAGTGTTTGGGATCCGTACCAGATCGGATTAAAGGAGGAGCAATTCAGACGCTGGATGCTAGATTTGTTGCTGGTAGATGTGACCAACACATAAGTGTTACGCAGATGCCTTGGGAACTCAAGCGGGAATCCCTGTAGGGAAGGCGACGTTCTTTTCGAAGAAGACTATTGAGAAAATACGAGACTGGAATAGAAGGGAGAACCGATAGAGGTACTCAAGGTACCCTCCGCCACACACCGTCAGGTGGCTTGCGGAGTATGAATGTAGATGCAGATGTAGAAGAGAGCGGGACATGAAGCTGAATGCAGAACGATTCTGTTGCCTCCAGCATACATTGCCCGTTAGGACCTCGATGATAAGGTACGAGAAATACGGACTCATGTGGCGGCATGTAGATGGTCGGTTTTCCCTCTTCCTATTTGCGAGTGCAAGAAGAAAGGAAATGACTATTAGTGGTATGGGATAATCTTCGCCACGCGCCGTGAGGTGGATTCCGAAGTATCGATGTACCGGGTGATCAAAAAGTCAGTACAAATTTGAAAACTGAATAAATAATGGAATAATGTAGATATGTTCTTGTTGTGGTCTTCAGTCCTGAGACTGGTTTGATGCAGCTCTCCATACTACTCTATCCTGTGCAAGCTTCTTCATCTCCCAGTACTTGCTGCAACCTACGTCCTTCTGAATTTGCTTAGTGTATTCATCTCTTGGTCACCCTCTATGATTTTTACCCTCCACACTGCCCTCCAATGCTAAATTTGTGATCCCTTGATGCCTCAGAACATGTCCTACCAACCGGTCCCTTCTTCTAGTCAAGTTGTGCCACCAACTCCTCTTCTCCCCAATTCTATACAATACCTCCTCATTAGTTACGTGATCCACCTACCTCATCTTCAGCATTCTTCTGTAGCACCACATTTCGAAAGCTTGTATTCTCTTCTTGTCTAAACTATTTATCGTCCATGTTTCACTTCCATACATGGCTACACTCCATACAAATACTTTCAGAAATGACTTCCTGACACTTAAATCTATACTCGATGTTAACAAATTTCTCTTCTTCAGAAACGCTTTTCTTGCCATTGCCAGTCTACCTTTTATATCCTCTCTACTTCGACCATCATCAGTTATTTTGCTCCCCAAATAGCAAAACTCCTTTACTACTTTAAGTGTCTCATTTCCTAATCTAATCCCCTCAGCATCACCAGACTTAATTCGACTGCATTCCATTATCCTCGTTTTGCTTTTGTTGATGTTCATCTTATATCCTCCTTTCAAGACACTGTCCATTCCGTTCAACTGCTCTTCCAAGTCTTTTGCTGTCTCTGACAGAATTACAATGTCATCGGCGAACCTCAAAGTTTTTATTTCTTCTCCATGGATTTTAATACCTACTCCGAATATTTCTTTTGTTTCCTTCACTGCTTGCTCAATATACAGATTGAATAACATCGGGGAGAGGCTACAACCCTGTCTCACTCCCTTCCCAACCGCTGCTTCCCTTTCATGTCCCTCGACTCTTATAACTGCCATCTGGTTTCTGTACAAATTGTAAATAGCCTTTCGCTCCCTGTGTTTTACCCCTGCCACCTTTACAATTTGAAAGAGAGTATTGCAGTCAACATTGTCAAAGGCTTTTTCTAAGTCTACAAATGCTAGAAACGTAGGTTTGCCTTTCCTTATTCTGTCTTCTAAGATAAGTCGTAACGTCAGTATTGCCTCACGTGTTCCAATATTTCTACGGAATCCAAACTGATCTTCCCCAAGGTTGGCTTCTACTAGTTTTTCCATTCGTCTGTAAAGAATTCGCGTTAGTATTTTGCAGCTGTGGCTTATTAAACTGATTGTTCGGTAATTTTCACATCTGTCAACACCTGCTTTCTTTGGGATTGGAATTATTATATTCTTCTTGAAGTCTGAGGGTATTTCACCTGTCTCATACATCTTGCTCACCAGATGGTAGAGTTTTGTCAGGACTGGCTCTCCCAAGGCCGTCAGTAGTTCTAATGGAATGTTGTCTACTCCCGGGGCCTTGTTTCGACTCAGGTCTTTCAGTGCTCTGTCAAACTCTTCACGCAGTATTGTATCTCCCATTTCGTCTTCATCTACATTCTCCTCCATTTCCAGAATATTGTCCTCAAGTACGTCGCCCTTGTATAGACCCTCTATGTACTCCTTCCACCTTTCTGCCTTCCCTTCTTTGCATAGAACTGGGTTTCCATCTGAGCTCTTGATATTCATACAAGTGGTTCTCTTTTCTCCAAAGGTCTCTTTAATTTTCCTGTAGGCAGTATCTATCTTACCCCTAGTGAGATAAGCCTCTACATCCTTACATTTGTCCTCTAGCCATCCCTGCATAGCAATTTTGCACTTCCTGTCGATCTCATTTTTGAGACGTTTGTATTCCTTTTTGCCTGCTTCATTTACTGCATTTTTATATTTTCTCCTTTCATCAATTAAATTCAATATTTCTTCTGTTACCCAAGGATTTCTACTAGCCATCGTCTTTTTACCTACTTGATCGTCTGCTGCCTTCACTACTTCATCCCTTAGAGCTACCCATTCTTCGTCTACTGTATTTCTTTCCCCCATTTGTGACAATTGTTCCCTTATGCTCTCCCTGAAACTCTCTACAACCTCTGGTTCTTTCAGTTTATCCAGGTCCCATCTACTTAAACTCCCACCTTTTTGCAGTTTCTTCAGTTTTAATCTACAGCTCATAACCAATAGATTGTGGTCAGAGTCCACATCTGCCCCTGTAAATGTCTTACAATTGTAAGACAATGTAGATAGAGAAGTACAAATTGACACACATTTTTGGAATGACATGGGGTTTTATTAGAACAAAAAAAATATACAAAAGTTCAAAAAATGTCCGACAGATGGCGCTTCATCTGATCAGAATAGCAATAATTAGCATAACAAAGTAAGACAAAGCAAAGATGATGTTCTTTACAGGAAATGCTCAATATGTCCACCATCATTCCTCAACAATAGCTGTAGTCGAGGAATAATGTTGCGAACAGCACTGTAAAGCATGTCCGGAGTTATGGCGAGGCACTGGCGTCGGATGTTGTCTTTCAGCATCCCTAGAGATGTCGGTCGATCACGATACACTTGCGGCTTCAGGTAACCCCAAAGCCAATAATCGCACGGACCTAGGTCTGGGGTCCTGGGAGGCCAAGCATGACGAAAGTGGCGGCTGAGCACACGGTCATCATCAAACGACGCTCGTAAGAGATCTTTCACGCGTCTAGCAATATGAGGTGTTTTCTTTTGGTTCTAATAAAACCCCATGTCATTCTAAGCTTGTGTGTCAATTTTTACCTTCCTATCTACATTATTCCGTGGTTTATTAAGTTTTCAAATTTATACTGACTTTTTGATCACCCAGTAGATGTAAGATCGTCGCTGCTTGAAGTTGCTACTATTTTGCATGAAAAATGGTATAAGACTGCTTAAAAACCGTACAGGCCCTGCATCTATCTATTCAGAGACGACTGTTTGGAATGCCAACGGTTTTCCAGACCGTTGAGACATGGTAATGTGTTATGCTTTCTTCGTGCAAATTCCCACGATTTCTTCAGCGGTGAATGTTCTGACGTGAGGTGGGCACGCTGTTGCAGCGGCCGCCGAGGTATCGGTGGCGTCGGAGTGCGCGGCGCGCCAGCTGGCGGACGGCGTGGTGTGCGTCTGCAACGCCACCTTCTGCGACGAGCCGGGTGTGCCGCAGCCGCCGCCGGCCGGCAGCCTGCTGCACGTGCTCACCTCCAAGGCGGGCGCCCGCTTCCAGGAGCAGGTCGTCCCCTTCCAGGAGGCCGGCCAGGGTGAGCTGCTTCTCGTCCACGTTCCCGTTATCTTACTCTTAAGTAAAAGTTACCATGTTAAAATCGATCTATAGGTTATAAACAGCTTATTATAATCTACGAGGGCGGTTCAGAAAGTAACCTCTGATTGGTCGCAGTGCGGGTTGTGGGGGGAGTAGCGACGCCATTTGTGCGTTCACGCACTCAACAGGTCAGTCGGCATCAAGCCGTGGTCGAGTGAACGTCGTACCTGCGCTAGTTTAGTTTTTGTGGCAGTTTGAAATGTGTGCTGCAATAGAAAACCCCGCCAAATGTGAAGTGCGTGCTGTCATAAGGTTTTTTACAGCCAAAGGATATTCTGCAGCAGCTATTCATCGTGAGCTTTGTGCCGTCTACGGACCAAGAGTTATGAGTGAAGGAGTTGTCCGTGAATGGGTACGTTTATTTAAAAGTGGACGAGAAAACGTTCATGATGAAGAGAGGAGTGGTAGACCATCATTGGTGACTGACGAACTCGTTCAGACAGTTGATGCAAAAGTTCGTGAAAATCGACGTTTCTCAATGTCGGAGTTGTCTACTGGTTTTCCACAGATTTCTAAGACTCTCTTGTACGAGATAGTGACAGCAAGATTGGGTTACCGTCAGTTCTGTGCACGATGGGTGCCCAAAATTCTTACCAACCACCACAAAACTCAAAGAATGGCCTCTGCATTAGACTTTCTGTCACGTTATGAGGACGAAGGAGAACCATTGTTAAACAGAATCGTGACCGGTGACGAAACCTGGATTAAGTACGTGAACCCTGAGACAAAAGAACAATCAAAGATGTGGGCACATTCAAATTCGCCTACGAAACCAAGAAAAGCCTCGCAAGATTTTTCTGCCAGAAAACTGATGGCAACGGTGTTTTGGGATGCCAAAGGGGTGTTGTTGGTTGAATTCATGTAACGTGGTACGACCATTAATCAAGACGTGTACTGTGAAACAATAAAAAAGTTACGACGGGCTATACAGAACAAACGCCGTGGTATGCTGACTTCCGGTATCGTTTTTTTGCACGATAACGCCCGTCCTCACTCTGCTCGCAGAACAACGGCCCTTCTTGAGTCGTTCAAGTGGGACGTTATCAACCATCCACCTTACAGCCCAGACCTGGCGCCAAGTGATTATCACCTCTTCATGCATTTGAAGAAATGGCTCGGGTCACAGCGGTTTGATGACGACGAAGAGCTCAAAGATGCGGTCACAGGCTGGCTCCAAGCACAAGCGTGTGATTTTTATGCAGAAGGAATTTCAAAGCTTGTGAAGAGATACGATAAGTGCCTCAATCGCTATGGAGACTATGTAGAAAAATAGTGCAAAGATGTAGTTGTAAGATGTATATATTAATATATTTTTATTTAACTTGGTGTATTTTTTTAAATCAACCGGAGGTTACTTTCTGAACGGCCCTCGTATAAGTCGGTTTTAACCTGGCAAATGCTTTACTGCAGTGGTGTGCGCATATGTGTAAGAACAGAAAGAAAGCCGGTAGTCTGCGTGCCGACTCATCGTGCAGCTACAGGTGCTCAGAGAGAACGCTGGTCAGCCTGCTAGTCGAGCTGCAGCAGTGCCATTACGAGCAGAGCGTCACACGTGCTCGAACGCTCCCTCTGCTCTGCAGCCTTTCTCACACGATTTTACAGAAACTATTCATTTAAAAAACAATATTTACGTCACACGTAGCTTTATATGTCAGCTTCATAGTGAACTGCCCATCATCTTGCTAATTGTCATACTTATTATGATATACGCATTTACGTAACATGCTGCACGAAATTCGAAACGTTTGCAATGAAAAATATTGGTCGTTATGATTTTGCGTTTGGTGCACATTACATCAAATGTTACTGCCGCCGGCCGGTGTGGCCGTGCGGTTCTAGGCACTTCAGTCTGGAGCCGCGTGGCCGATACGGTCCTGGGTTCGAATCCTGCCTCGGGCGTTAATGTGTGTGATGTCCTTAGGTTAGTTAGGTTTAAGTAGTTCTAAGTTCTTGGGGATTGATGACCTCAGATGTTGAGTCCCATAGTACTCAGAGCCATTTGAACCATTTGTTACTGCTAACGTATTGAATATTTCTTCATACTTGGGAGGCCGTCTCTTTTTTTTCTCCAGTCTCGAGAAAATGGATTCTATGTAGCACATTCATTCCCGACCTCATGTGCACGAGAATGAGACGTTCCTGTGTCCTATACCGTTCGACATATCGAAACAAAAAAATGGTTCAAATGGCTCTGAGCACTATGGGACTTAACATCTATGGCCATCAGTCCCCTAGAACTTAGAACTACTTAAACCTAACTAACCTAAGGACAGCACACAACACCCAGCCATCATGAGGCAGAGAAAATCCCTGACCCCGCCGGGAATCGAACCCGGGCGTGGGAAGCGAGAACGCTACCGCTATCGAAACAAGATTGTGGTTAATGATAGCACGCAAAGAGGAGAGTATGTTGCCATATGGTTAACATATAGAACTATATTATCTACCTCGATATACTACAAGCTAGTTTTTGTTTAATTTTTTTCAAACCAATATTGTATTGTATTGTATGGAACTGGGGACCTAGAAACGACGGAGAAGCTTCGTCCCCGCCGTAGCTCGCAGTGGTTCAAAATGGCTCTGAGCACTACGGGACTTAACTTCTGAGGTCATCAGTCCTCTAGAACTTGGAACTACTTAAACCTAACTAACCTAAGGACATCACACACATCCATGCCCTAGGCAGGATTCGAACCTGCGACCGTAGCGGTCGCACGGTTCCAGAGTGAAGCGCCTAGAACCGCTCGGCCACTCCGGCCGGCCCGCAGTGGTACACAACCCTGCAACAGGCTACAGCAGTCCACTCACCCCACCGTCGTCCCACACCGAACCCAGGGCTATTGTGCGGTTCGGCCCCCAATGGACCTCCTCACACCAGATGAGTGTAACCCCAATGTTTGCGTGGTACAGTAATTATGGTTTACGCGTACGTAGAGAAAGTGTTTGCGCAGCAATCGCCTACATAGTGTAGCTGAGGCGGAATAAGGGGAACCAGCCCGCATTCGCCGAGGCAGATGAAATCCGCCTTAAAAACCATCCACAGACTGGCCGGCACACCGGACCTCGACACTAATCCGCAGGGCGGATTCGTCCCGGCGACCCGCACACCTTCCCGCCCGGAAAGCAGTGCGTTAAACCGTAAATTAACGAGTAATGTCTTCTCTTAAGTTACTGCAAACTGACACAATGAGGTTTTCCGTAATGTACTCACCTCTCTAGTCGCCTATTGCTTGTTATTAAGACACTCTGTTTCAAGATTCTGTCGCAATAGCTATTTCAGGGAGAGTTTGTGCAGTTTATACTGTGTTTTGGCAAAAGAAGCAAAACTGAATCCGTCACCAAGACAGATGTAGTTGTTACACGTAACTGTTGAGTGTTGATCTATCTTCAAACGGTTAACAATTTAAACAAAAATAAATTACCGACTCTGTTGCAAAATTCATGGTGTAGCATTTTGTGATGCAAAATGCCAGAGTTAGAGTGCGGCGGACTGTTAATACGACGGTAAATGTAAAATACCTGCGCGAGAGATAAATACTCTGTGGAATTTAAGCATCTCAGTGTGAACTCGATAACAAAGATATACAGACTGTATTAAGCTACGGCAAAGAGATAATTATTCCATGTTGGACATTGGAAGAGAGATGTTCTCTGTCGGATTGAGAGGAGATTGTTGGAAGCCGCCATTAAGGCAGAAATCTATGTTTTATGGTATTGAAGAAAATAAATACATATAAAAGCACAAAAGGAGTGTCAGGTGTGTAGAGTTCATAACCGTCAATCATTTGAAAAGAAATATTCAATGATAATAAAGACGCAAGTCGTTCGGAAGTGTTGTGCGGTTTGATGGTGTGAACTTGCAGTTTTACACGATTTTGGGATTCGTCGAGAATATTTCTCCGAAGACCTAAATAATTTCACGAACTAAAGTCGGACACCACATTCCATACACATGACACAGCATAGCATTTGGCTGTACCGATCGATTTCCGTTGAGCGATAAATTATCTTTAGCGATTTCAGGTGAAGTTCCAGCAAGGAGACTCGACGAGATCTGCTGCTGCGAAACGCATGTGGTATTACCGTGTTCTTTAACTTACGGAGAACAATGAGCAATATAGACTTCATAACTACCGCAAACATAATTAAAATGACTCAACTTAAATAAAAGGAGCAAACAGTAAAAAGGAGTCGCTAAACCAAACCATAAAAAAACCAATTAATAATAATAGGACTTCGAAGAACGAGCGTTGAGCAGTGCTCACCTCCGCCCATCATGCTTCTACAGATACGTCGACGATACTTTTTTAATCTGGCCACACGGCAGCGACACGCTGCAGCAGTTCGTCGAACATCTGAATGGTGTACATCCAAACATAAAATTTACATTGGAGGTAGAGAAGGAAGGGAAGTTACCTTTTTTAGATGTGTTGGTAGAGCGAAAGCCGGATGGACGACTGGGCAATTCTGTGTACAGGAAGCCAACCCATACAGACTTATATCTGCATAGCCATAGCTTCCATCATCCGTCTCAGAAGAGAGCTATGCTGAATACTTTAGTACACAGAGCCAGGACTATTTCCGACAAGGACCACCTCGGTCCCGAGATTAACCATTTGACGACTGTTTTCAAGAGGAATGGTTATTCTGCCGGTGAAATTAAATCTGTATTGTCCAAGAAAGTAAGACATGATGCCGGCCACATACAAGAAGAGGACCAACACATAGCGCGGCTTCCTTTTTGCGGTGCTACAACGAGCAAGATAGCCAGAGTCCTGAAGAGGCAAGGAATAAAACCAGTTTTCCGACCACCTAGGAAAATTAAGGAAATGTTGAGACCAGTCAAAGATAGTCTCGGCTTAAGAGTGCCGGGAATTTATACTATTCCTTGCGAATGCGGCAAGAATTGCGTGGGCCAGTCTGTAAGAACCGTTGCCGACCGCTGCATCGAGCACCAACGCCACCTGAAATACAGGTATTTGGAAAAATCAGCGGTGGCTGAACATAGCCTGCTTAACAAGCATAAGATTTTATTTGAAGAAACCAGAGTAATAGCCCACGCATCGTATTACTGGGACTCTGTGATCCGGGAAGCAGTCGAAATTAGACTTAGCGATAATAACTTTAATAGAGACAACGGCTATGCACTTAGCAACACTTGGAAGAGTGCACTGGATAAAGAAAAATCGCAGAGAAAAACTTCTCGCACTTTACCTCCTGATTCAAGGGATGGCGCTGCAAGCAACGCGGGATAGCAACTACATCTATGGAAGTAGAGGGCACCACTTCACTACGCGCCATATCGCTGACGTATTCCAGCCAATCAGAAGCCGTCCTTTGCATATAAAAGTGGGAACCTCGCTAGTTCACGACAGACATTCGAGGGTTGGATTCCCTCTCGTCTTCATCGAAGAGTTTCACTGCCTGGGCTACTCTCAGGGTGCAACATCGACGTGGAAGATTCCCGCCGTTTCCTTGCCGTGTCGTCTGCTCGCCGTCAATACTGCTCGCCGTCCTGTCCTCGCCGCCGCCGCCGCCGCCGCCGCCGCCGTTTGGTCGTCGCCTGACGGTCCTCGCCGCCGCCGCCGCCGCCGCCGCCGCCGCCTGCCGCCTGCCGGTGCTCGCCACCGTCGCCTGCCGCCTGCCGGTGCTCGCCGCCGCCGCCGCCGCCCGCCGCCGCCGCCGCCGCCTGCCGGTCGCCGCCGCCGTCGCCGTCTGGTCGCCGCCGCCGCCTTTCTCGCGCGCCGCCACCATGTCCCAACCCACCACCACCACCACTATCATTTTCACCTCTCCCTCCGCTGCTCCAACCACCATCACATGGAGCTCCTCCTCCACCCCACTTCCCGTCCTTCCTTCTCTCCCTGTCCACCCCACCCCAGCGCCACTTTCGGCTGTAACCACCCCCAACTCCTCCTCCCCTATCACTGTCGCCCCATCGACAACTACTGACTTTCCGCCGCTCCCCGCACCGCCTCCGACAGGCTCCAAGCCAGCACGGATCTCTGCTCGCCGTTCCACAGTCTCAGTGACACCCACGCCCCCTCCGTCTGCGTCATCCACTGCTCAGGGTGGTCCTGCCCCCCGTCATCTCCCCCTGCAACCCGTACCCTTGCCCCCTCTCCACCCGGTCGTGCCCACGAAACCTTCAAAGCGCCCGAATGTTGACCCTTCCCCCGAAGTTTCCTCCAAAAAAATCCCCAACCCCCGTGACCAACCCACCCCCATGGACGCGGCTCCGACCCCCGCCCCCGCCACGCCTGCTACCCACACCTTTGTCCTCTCCAATCCTGACCCTCAATTCCTTGATGCCCGCTCCCTCACCCTCGCCATCCGGAAATACTACCCCAATGCTCCCATCTCCCAACTGATTCCTCGCAAGGACTCGGTCCTCATAAAATCCCCCAGTGCTTCCCTCCACATCGATCTCCTCTCCCGCATCCCCCGTATCCAATTTGGCCAACGTGCAACCCTCACCCCCTACCACACCCCGTCCTCTCCCCGTCAGCCTCAACCTCCCCGACATCCGCCAACCTTCACCGCTGTGATCATGAAGCTTAGCCCCGTGATCACGGAGGCTGAGGTGTTGGCGGAACTCAACTCCCGGCCCGACACTGAAATCCGCTCGGCCCGTCGCATCTTCAATGATGCCGGGCCGACTTTTTCTCATGCGGATATTCACCGAATCCTCCTCCTCCATTGACCGCCTCCTCACTGAGGGAGCCCTCATCTACAATCAGCGCCATAAGGTGGACCCCTCCCATTCCCCAGTCCAATCCTACCGCTGCCAACGCTGTCTCACCTACAACGACCACCTAACCTCTGCCTGCAAGAACCCCCCTACTTGTCCCCACTGCAAAGCTTCCCACTTCCTCAAGCATTGCCCCAACCTCACCTCTCCCCCCTCCTGCAACACTTGCAACGACCCACATCCTACCTACTCCTCAAAGTGTAAAGCGAAACCTCCACCAGTCACCCCTGAGCTCACCGTGCCTGTCCATCCTGTTGATGACCCCATCCACCCCAACAACTCGCTCCGCCCTCCCCCTACTGCTGAGGACATCATCCGCTTCACCACCATTGTGCTCCAAAACATCCACCCCTTCCAGCGCTCCCACACTCTTTCCCAAATCGCCCTCGCTGCCCGTTCCATCTTACCACCTATGCCACATACTCCCACAACCAGGCCCACTTCACCTTCACCCCCCTCACCACCCTTGTCTAACTCTCCACTCCCATGGTACAACAACCATACCGTATCCTGTACCACAACATTCGCTCTCTGCCCACCCACAAACTCCTCTTCCTCCACACCCTACGTCAGCACCGCATGGATGCCTTCGTCCTAAATGAAACTTTCCTTCAACCCCGTATCTCCGTCTCCACGGCTCCTTACACCCTACACCGCACCGATAACCCGTACCCTCTCGCGCGTGGCGAAGTTGCTATAGGCCACCTCAAGCACCTCCCTGTCCGGCCCCAACCTCTCCTTAACAATCCTGCCGAGCATCTCACCCTCAGCCTCTTCTTCCCCACCCTTACCATTACCTGTGCCACCATTTATGTCCGCCCTCGCACCCCCATCCCGTACGATTTCCTGGCCCACATTGACCGCACCTTCTCCACCTACATGATTGCCGCCGACCTCAATATCCACAGCCGTGATCCTGCCGACCTCCGGCGGTGGCATCAGTTTCTCACCACTCTCCAGGGCGACCTGGTTCCCCTGCCTCAGCACACCCGGCCCGAATCCAACACCACTCCTGATGTGGTCCTTGCCTCTCCAAACCTCCTTGGGCGCATCACCGTGGATGTCCTTGACCTCATTGGCAGTGACCATGCTCCTGTCCTCCTCACTATCTCTAACGGTCGCCATCCCCGCCACCCTCCTCGCCGTGCCGTCCCTCCTAAACTTGTCCATGATTACTCCCGTGCCAACTGGGATGCCTACCGGGATTCCATTCACACCCAGGTTGACAGCCACGACCTTACCCTCCAGTCTCCTGATGACATCTCTCGCACTGCTGCCTTCCTGCACCAGACCTTGTCTGACGCCGTCGCCACCCATATCCCCACCAAAGCCATCCACCCTCACCGCCCCGCCCTGCCTCCACAGGCCGTCCTTCTCCTTCGAGAGTCCCGCCGCCTCTACCGCTCTTTCCTCCACACTCGTGACCGGGATACACTTACTCGCCACCGGCAATTACGGCGACACATCCGCAACCTGCTTGTTGCGAAGAAATGCCGAGCCTGGCGCCAGACATGTACACAACTCAACGCCACGCTCCCCATCAACTCTTCCAAGTATTGGTCTGCTTTCCACCGCCTTACTGGGAACCGCCCCACCCCCCAGTACCCTCTCCTCCTTAATGACCGTCCCTTTCCTGACAACCTCAGTAAGGCCAACCACTTTGCCTCCCACCTCTCTGATGTTTTTTCCATCCCAGATGATCCCCACTTTGATTATTCCCTCTTCCCTGATGTCATGGACCGTACGAATACCTCTGTTCCTCCCCTTGCTCCTAGCTTCCAGTACTTGGGCCACACCCCGCCATCTGCACTTAACACTCCCATCACTGCACAGGACATCAGCCTCACACTCCACACTAAACGCAACACTGCTCCCGGCCACGACTGCGTTACCTACCGCCACCTCAAACACTGCCCTCCCTCCTTTCTTACCCTCCTTGCCACCCTCTACAATGTCATCCTTGCCACTGGCTTCTATCCCGACCTGTGGAAAACCTCCCGTATCCTGATGTTCTCCAAACCCAATAAGCCTCCATCTGATGCCTCTTCCTATCGTCCTATCTGTCTCACATCGGTGTTCAGCAAGCTCTTGGAATCCATCCTTTCCCGGCGCATCCATCTCCACCTCCACCAAAACCACCTCCTCCCAAACACCCAATGTGGCTTTCGACCTTCCTTCTCTGCTGATGACCAACTCCTCCGCCTCACTCATCTCCTCTCCCTCCAGCTTAACTCCCGTCGCTCCGCCATTTTTGTCTCACTTGACCTCGAAAAGGCCTACGACCGTGTCTGGCATCCCGGTCTCCTGTTTAAACTCCAAACCTACGCCCTTCCTATCAACTACATCCGTCTGGTGGCCTCCATCCTCTCCCACCGCCCCTCCTATGTTACCATCCATCATGCCAATTCCCACACCTTCTACCCCTCTGCCGGTGTGCCCCAGGGCTCTGTCCTCTCCCCTCTCCTCTACCTCCTGTACACGGCCGATATGCCCCAACCCCCCCTCCAGTACACCTCTTGCAATATGCTGATGACACCACATTCCTCGCCCTTGCTCCTACCCTCCAACGGTCCCAACGCCTTCTCCAGAATCACCTTGACCTTTTTGCTGCATGGTGTAACCAATGGCTCCTGAAACTCAATCCTTCCAAGACCCAGGCAATCATCGTAGGTCGTACCACTCGCTCCTTCTGGCTCCTGGATTTCTCCCTTACTGTCTGCGCACGTCCTGTCCGCCTCACCCCCACCCTCACTTACCTTGGCCTCACCATTGACCGTCACCTCACCTGGATACCTCATCTCCGCTCCATCCAATCCAAAGCCCACAACCGCCTCCGACTCCTCAAACTCCTCTCTGGCCGGACATGGGGGTTGCACCCCTCTACCATCCTCCACACCTACAAATCCTTAATCCGTCCCATCCTCTGTTATGCCAGTCCTGCCTGGATATCTGCCCCCCCCCCAAATGCTATCAGTCCCTCCAGATCCTTGAGCGTCATGCACTCCGCCTCGCCTTCCGTATCCGCCTCCCGTCCCCCACGCGGATCCTCTATGATCTCATTCCTTTCCCCCATCTGCTCCTATTCCTCGAACATATCCGCATCCTCTACACCTTCCATCGTCTTGAACCCCCTCACCCCCTGGTTGCTCCTCTCCTCTCCCATCCCCGCCCCCTGCCACGTCTTCACCGTTGTGTCCCCCCTACCCTCCATCTCTACACCCTCCATCTCCTTTCCCAAGGTGGCTTCCGTCAACTCCCCCTCCCGGATGATGCCCTCTCTCCCTCCATTTATCCTTCCTATCAACTCTGATCCTCACCCCCCTCCTTTCCTCCGACCTTTCCCTGGGCTCCCTCTTCCTCCCCCCTTCCATCCTGTGTTTTCTCCCCGCCCAACCTCCCCCTGTGTCCCTTCTCCTCCCCCACCCCCTGAGTCCTTTTGCATTCCCCTCCTCTGCCTTCCCCACTCCCTGGCACGTCTGCTCAGCACCCCCCACCCCTCTTATGGGTCTTCTCCATTGGCTTCTTTCCCCCCTCCCACCCTTCACTTTTCCTCTCCTTCCCCCCCTTTTTTTTCTCCATCATCTGTCCAGTTCCCCCCCCCCCCCCACCTGCTCTCGGCTGTGGTCTGTCATATTTGTGCCAACTTTTTAGTGCCGTGTTTCAGTGAGTGTTCAGTGTTGTGCGTCTTTCCACAGTGTTGCGAACAGAAATCATGCTGTCGCTGGGTGTGCATTTTATATCTTGCGAACAGAAACCAGACTGTCGCCGTGTTTTTTTAACCGTCTGTCTGTTATTTTTCTGCTTCTTGTGTATTATCTTAGCATCATCACCCATGTGTTTTATGTTTTAAGTTCTAGAATTTTCTGCCATTTTACCTTTAAGTCACCGATTTTATCGCCAACTGTTATTTTTTATTATCTTCCTCTTTTTAACACAAATTCTGTAGGCTGCAGAGCGGCGTAGTCAGCTGCTGCCAGCCCGCCCCCTTCGGGGGGAATTGAAATTCAATAAAGAAAAAAAAAATAGTTCACGACAGTCAGTTTTAGCCCTGATGACGACCATGGAGGTAGTGGTCGAAAGTTTGGAGTTTTATCCTGAATTGACGCGGCATGTACACCGAGAGATTTTTACTTAAGAAATACGTCGCGAAAGACTTCGTATCAATAATAATAGCAGTCACATTAATAAAACGCTCATTACATAATAGAGAAAATAAAAATAAGAACTTTAAAGTGGAGCTTCGTAACACATCGTATTTTTAATAGTGAGCGACTGGAACGGAAACTTGCCAAAAGATTTTCTTCCTGTTCTTCATCTGAGAAATATGAAAATAATTCGCGAGCAAATACTGTACCATATTTCTGTTCCTGTCCCCATTCAGAATGAAGTGGAGAAATCTTCACCATAGTTATCTTTTGATGGGTTAAAGATAGGTTATATACATATTTATAATTTGTTTTAACCTTAATGAGTAATCTCAAGCGGTTCATAAATTAATGACTATTATGTTTTCATAACCTTGTTACCCACAGATAAACTGGCATCATTTTTTTTTCTAATGGAACAATGCTGCATTTTTGTTGCAGAGTAGAACTGACCCTTTTGTAACTCTGAAACTGTGAGCACACTGAGGACCTGCAGTACCTTGCTAACTGTTCGTCAAGGTCGATAGCCCTGATGAATTAAAAGATATTTGTAGTAAGAAGATTCACTGGCCCACTCTGTTCAGGGATAGGAACGAAAAGATTGTACGCTCTTTGCTGTGCTTTTTGTTGTGTCAAAGATGACTGAGGTGTAGAAATAAAATTCTTTGGTAAGTTTCAGTCCCAGCTGTTCATTCTTAATGATATCTGCGTAACATGATTCCCCTAGGATTGCAACAGAATTTGCGATTTATTTTCACCTGACATGTAAAAACGCCGGCCGCGGTGGGCTAGCGGTTCTAGGCGCTCAGTCCGGAACCGCGCGACTGCTACGGTCGCAGGTTCGAATCCTGCCTCGGGCATGGATGTTTGTGATGTCCTTAGGTAAGTTAGGTTTAATTAGTTCTAAGTTCTAGGGGACTAATGACCTCAGCAGTTGAGTCCCATAGTGCTCAGAGCCATTTGAACCTGCCTCGGGCATGGATGTGTGTGATGTCCTTAGGTTAGTTAGGTTTAAGTAGTTCTAAGTTCTAGGGGACTGATGACCACAGATGTTAAGTCCCATAGTGCTCAGAGCCATTTGAAATTTTTTTTTTTGTGTAAAAACATTTTTCTTCAGAAGTGTAATCAGTGACGAGTTTTGAGTAATGCATACGGTACATTTATCCAGATGCCACACTGAATTTTGCTAGTTTTGCTAAACCAAGACAGAAATTAAAGAAACTTAAATGATTATGAGCGTAAATGCAAAGATACACTATCAAGCTACACAGTGAATGTGCAAATGCTTTTTATTAAATAGTTTCGTTAAAATCTCATGAATAGGGTTGTGTGGTCGTTATTATTCACGCACCTGTCACTCGGACAGTAATCCGATAATGTATTTCCGACACTGCCAGGGTGCTTTTGCTTTGAGAGCAGTGGGTTCGCGCCTTCATTTTGCTCGTCATCTCTGTGTTCAATTTCTGTTGCGTTTTGGCAAAGGAAGCAAAATTTAACGCGGCACCTAGATAAATCAACCATGTGCGTTACTCGAAACATATCACTGAATACACTTCTCTGAGGAAAAGAAAGTCAGATGACCGTTAGGGAGATGATGGTCATTTCATCATGAAGCTGACATATAAAGCCATAAGTAATGTAAAAAGTATATGTTTTACGGAATAGTTTCTGTAAAAATCGTTTGAGAAAGATTGTAGGACGCACGCCTCGATTCTCTCAGCGTAGATCGTCGCCGACCTGTGCACTGAAGCGGCCAGAGATTGTCTCGTTCATTCCCACTCGCCGGCAGCCGCGAGACCGCAGCCGTCGGCGCCGCCACCCGGTTGATACTGTGTGCTGCCTCATTATACAACGAGGGAATATTTTTCGCGCTGGTTCAAGTCGCCCCACGATGCCCGCCCCCCCCCCCCCCCCCCCCGTCCCTGCGCAGGTAGGCCACTTTCTTCACTTTCTTCCTGTGCGCATCTTAAGAATGCGTGTGGTGGGCCGATGGACAGTGGCAAGGAGCAGAGACGCTCCGGCCAATAGCATCATTCTGCCGCATTTCTCTTTAGTAGCTGCTTCAGGATGTGCGTACAAATTTAGCATCAATTTTCATGGTAGTTAAGTATGGTGAGTGTACTTAAACACTCTAATGTTCGTGGCATAAAGCAAACACGGCAGGTACTTCGTTAACAAGTGACAACGATTGTTTTCTGAGCATCTAGTTCTGTCTAGGCGGAGTCATCCCCAGTGGTAACGTACAAAGTATTCTCCTCATCTCACTCCACAGAACGCATAGTGCAGCCAGCTTTGTTATTTGTACACCATTACAGGCAACTTCGTTTTGGAAGTAGTATGCCGTAGGGTGTAGACCACTGCAGGCACATGGCAGATGCGAACGGTCTGAACTTGGTGTGCGAGAGAGAGGGCAAATCAGCTTCGCACAGTTTGCTGGAAGTTGCCGCAGAGGACCGACACTGCACTCATGTTCAGAAAAACAGAACACCTTGAATGACTAGAGATGTTGTTGTTGTTGTGGTCTTCAGTCCTGAGACTGGTTTGATGCAGCTCTCCATGCTACTCTATCCTGTGCAAGATTCTTCATCTCCCAGTACCTACTGCAACCTACATCCTTCTGAATCTGCTTAGTGTATTGTCTCTTAGTCTGCCTCTACGATTTTTACCCTCCACGCCGCCCTCCAATGCTAAATTTGTGATCCCTTGATGCCTCATAACATGTCCTACCAACCGATCCCTTCTTCTAGTCAAGTTGTGCCAGAAACTTCTCTTCTCCCCAATCCTATTCAATACCTCCTCATTAGTTACGTGATCCACCCACCTCATCTTCAGCATTCTTCTGTAGCACCACATTTCGAAAGCTTCTATTCTCTTCTTGTCCAAACTGGTTATCGTCCATGTTTCACTTCCATACATGGCTACACTCCACACAAATACTTTCAGAAACGACTTCCTGACACTTAAATCTATACTCGATGTTAACAAATTTCTCTTCTTCAGAAAAGATTTCCTTGCCATTGCCAGTCTACATTTTATATCCCCTCTACTTCGACCATCATCAGTTATTTTACTCCCTAAATAGCAAAACTCCTTTACTACTTTAAGTGTCTCATTTCCTAATCTAATCCCCTCAGCATCACCCGATTTAATTTGACTACATTCTATTATCCTCGTTTTGCTTTTGTTGAAGTTAATCTTATATCCTCCTTTCAAGACACTGTCCATTCCGTTCAACTGCTCTTCCAAGTCCTTTGCTGTCTCTGACAGAATGACAATGTCATCGGCAAACCTCAAAGTTTTTACTTCTTCTCCATGAATTTTAATACCTACTCCGAATTTTTCTTTTGTTTCCTTTACTGCTTGCTCAATATACAGATTGAATAACATCGGGGAGAGGCTACAACCCTGTCTCACTCCTTTCCCAACCACTGCTTCCCTTTCATGGCCCTTCCCTTTCATGACTAGAGATAGGACGTTCATATTCACAGGGCGTGTACAGTAGAAATGATTAACATTTGAGTCATCTCGCTTTAGCACATGTCCTGTTACCTAGCGACACAGGGTCCGCCATGGGCCCTGATAACTTGTTCCATGCGTGATGGCATCGACGTGTATAAGTTGTGAATGGCGTCCTGTGATAAGCTATCCATGCTGTATTCACCCGGCTCCAGAGTTCATCATTGGTGACTGGCATTGGGTAACAGCGCTGCACCCGTTATTTCACCATATCCCACACAGTTTCAATTGGCAACAAGTCTGGTGATCTGGCGGACCACGGCAAAAACTTGACATCCAGTGACACCAGGAGGGCACGTGTCGTTGCAGCAACATGTGGTCGTGCATTGTCGTGCTGGAAAATATCTGGGGTATTGTGCAGAAAAGGTATGGGTATGGGTCACACTGGTCACAGTCAGCTAACACGTCAACTGTGATGTGTGGTTGTATCCAGTAGCACCCCACACAGTAAGGTCTTCAGTTGGCGCTGTATGTCACGTTCGAATGCAGTCACTGTGATGCCGCTCCCGCTGTCTGCAGCGAACCAAAACGCGGCCATCATTTTCAGACAAACAGAAACTGGATTCGTCCTGTCCCCAGTAACGTCGTTCCATACCGCCTTGACATCTAACAATTCTCCACATTCGCAATGATAAACGATATCGCGGCGCAACACCACGCACCGGTAAAATGAAACGTATGTATCTGAAAGGTAATGCAACCCCTGATACTGTACGATGTGTTACACTGTTCTACTATTGCGCCAGAGCAGAGGAGAACGCAGATCTGTCCGGTAATGCTATTTGGATGAGGGGTCGATCTTTTCAGGGGGTGGTCTGTGTGGTGCGACCTGACCCATCTAGTGTTCTTCAGCTTTCCGTGAATCAGTTTGCACATACCCATTGCACTACCGAAACACTTCATCCCACACAGGCAGCATTTTCCCGGATGGCTGCATCAGATTCTCTCATGCCAACCCGAGCGAGGTGACGCAGTGGTTAGCACAATGGACTCGCAATCGGGAGGACGACGGTTCAACCTTCTAATTTGGCTGTGAAATACTAATGAAGTCAACTTTCAGAAAACATGCTGGTGAGCTGCACAGACACTTTACGCACGGGTTTCGTCTGCAGGGAATGTCACAGTTTTTGGTTGACGAGCGGAAGTACATCTATACGCTGTACTTTCGAGGCTGTATCTGACTGACCACACTTGTGTCAGGGCGGCTGAGATTTGAATTAGCGTGCCCTTGTGGGCTGAGACATAAAGAGCACTTCTGTTTCGGCTGGTGCTAAATATATCACGTAGAGGATGCCTGCACTTTTCGTTGTTCTGTTGGTTCAAATCGTCGGCTTTGTCAAATTATTCATTTCGATGGTTTTTTCTATACTGCAACATGCAGGAATTTGTGCCGAGGACGTTGCTTGCAAGTGCACTTTAGCGTAATATTTCATTGTATCATTTTTCAGCTTTATAGCTGTGCTCTCTTTGTGATCATTGTTAAATATACTGTTCAGAACTAGAGACTATGTTCCGTGTTCAAGGAACAACATCGGTTTCCATTAACTCATCCGTGAATTTAGAGGACATCGCTCGCGTTGCTATCTTACTTATTTAGTGTTACTACTGAGATTAGGAATCATATGAGGTTCCTTTTGTTGTAATGTTGGTGATATATGGTAATTGTGTTCCAACACGGTCCCATGGAGGACGTCTGTAATTTCATTGATAAGCTATCGTGTTGATTTTCTCAAATACTAATCAATAATTTTTTCAATTTCTCTTCAGCTATTTGTAGTTGCTAAGGCACTTATAATTTGTAATTCTTCTTTGTTCAGAGTCCATGTGCTCATTTATTCCTTGTCTAAAGTCGTAATTTACGCGAGCACACTTAACTGAATACGTTGTACCTTCTGTGGAATTGTTATTAGGACAATTTGCTGTTTGCATATTACATAGTTATATCCTTGCAGGCACATTCCAGCAAGTATAATGTAGTGGTCAGCTGCTGAGAACTTCGAGACACATGCTGCTCTTGAGTAGACTGAGAGTGACTACTTTAGTGAATGCTTTTTCTAAGTAGAGATGGAGTTATACAACGTGGAGTCAACGTATCTACTGCACGCACACTCTCTAAAAGGGGGGTGCAGTATATCTTCACACTGTGTTAACACGTTTGTGTATATTGGTCACAATCATGTACTTCCTTAAAAACATGTTCAAGACCCACTATCTTTATCATTGAACTCTGAGAGTTTGCCTGTCTCCGAATATCTCAAAAAGGAAGTCAGATCGTATTAATATTCATTCAAGTGTTTGAATCTTTGATAAAAGTGGAATATTTTCAGGGTATTGATACTGAAGTCATATCAGTTATGTATTGAGATTAAATTTAATAAGTAGTAGAAGGCTTTCACCATTCTCGTGTGACTGCTAAGAGACATAAAGTAACTTCAAGTTCATTGGTATCAAGAATAACATGATTCTTTTCGAGCATCGAGCCGGATGAATTAGTTATTCCAAGAAGATAAGCTAGTTCTTTAGCGTCACCATATGTAGCTCAATGGTGAGTTTCTACAGTCATTTGATTCTGGACCGAGCGAGGTGGCGCAGTGGTTAGCACACTGGATTAGCGTTCGGGAGGACGACGGTTCAAACACCCGTCTGGCCATCCTGATTTAGGTTTCCCGTGATTTCCCTAAATTATTTCATGCAAATGTCGGAGTGGTTCCTTCGAAAGGGCGCGGTCGACTTCCTTCCCCATCCCCTAATTAGATGGGACCGATGGCCTCGCTGTTTGGTCCCCTCCCCCAAACCAAACGACCAGCCAACGTGACTCTGGTAGTGTGTTCCTTGCGCAATTATTTGGTTAACAGAATCCAACGAGACAAGATTTCCGCGATTCAATATAGCTAGATTTTCGACAGGTGTTGTACAACCAATGAGGTCAGAAATGTGTTAATTGCTATGTTTTGGCAACAGAGATACTGACTTCTAGAAAAGGGAGAAGTTCAAGCATTTGTTTATAGGCCTAATATTATCAGGTATCCACAGAGAAAATTTTGGAAACAAATTTAAATCTCAAACTCACTTTCAGTTATTAATGTTTTGTACTATATCTAAGTGACGTATTCAGTGTTTTTTCTTTGTTTGTTTAAATCATTTATTAACCTGACCTGTTTCGCTCAGTTACTTAGGCGTCGTCAGACATCGCTACTGACATCCATTAATCGTTAGTGAAGTTTAGTATGCACGAGGGTCTCTCATTGAACGGAGACACGCTTCAGGTGAGAGCACCAAACATAATCAGTGAACTGCAGTACTATTAGACAAAACATGATAAGCAAGAAATTGAAGTCAGTTCCAGAATAAAAGCTTCTTCGTCTGTAAATAAGAAATAAAATCAAGTAGATATATTTGATTACTTAAATCTTAAGTAACGAACTATTCGATTTAATATAATGTCGACCTGGAAATACTATATGAAGAGTATTTATTTAAGCAATTTTTATTAACAGACACAATTGTATTTATGAATTTTGATAACCAGTTTCGAACTTTTCAACGATTAACTTCAGATCTCTAAAAATTATTTCTATGCACTTTGACACTTAAGATATAAAATATATTCAGTATTCTAGATAATGAGAGCATAAATTTCTCGTACTAATATGCCCCACATGAGGGTCACGAGATCTCATTATCTTAAACTATTTTCTGTTAGACAAGTTAATAAAATCATCTGGCGATGGTTAAAACGGCAATAAAAACTACGTTATGTGAAGTGTGCTATATTCTTTCTTTACTATGAGGAATTTAAAGCAAGAGATCTATATTTTCTGTTTATTCAGTGCTAGTCAGTTAAAGTAATCTCTCTAGAACCTAAGATTAATAATACATGGGAAGATTTCTTTCATCCTTTGCTATACAAACCTTTTGAGGCGTTATCTCATAGCTCATAATTCAAGTTTATTAAAGTTACAAGGAAATAACAGTGAGTTGCGCGCAAATAAAACAGTTTTGGTAATATTTGTGTTTAAAAGAGCTCTTGCTCCATAGTTTCATCTATTTTCTGCAATTCATTTTCGTGAACCACCACTGAAATTAACCATGTTTTTTTTTTCTGCTGCGCCTACATAATTGTAATTTACCTAGTTTTTGTAGCTGTTAAAGGATGACCAATTTTACTCAGAGATGAAAGTAATATTCAGTATTTAAACGATTTATGAACATAATCAGATGCCTATAAATAATTTTGAGTGCAGGTAGTAGGATGTTTATCAAACGTTCCCCCTTGGATCTCTCACACTGAACTTAATATCGCTTTTTTTTTTTTAATTTGGCGGAGAATTTACCAGAAAAAATTAATTCGTTCGTGTACTTAATATCAGCTGTTGGTGCTGCCTGGGTTTACGATTCACAAACTATGATGTTCTCATTTTATTGTTGTTTGTTACCTTTACTAAGCCGAGGAGCTACGGGCAAACATTGCACTAGACATGATGACATCCTTCTGCCTGTATTTAAAAGCTCAACAGAGAAGTTACCTAAAATTCTGTTGACAACGTGCAACATTTCCCTCGACAAGGATGTCCCGATAATCCTCTTTTGAGGACAGAAGTGGTCGCTGTTGAGAAGAGGCCCATAGTGGTTTTTCTTGTAGCGAATAGAGCGCTGTCACGCCGACAAGATGCCACCTCAGATACAGTTGTCACCGTCAGACTCAAAACCGAGCCTCTTCCATCAGCATAGGACACAGCCCTCCCCCGTCACCAACAAAACTGTTGTCAGCCACATAATATATAACAGTCCGGTCTAAGATGATACTATTTAAGAAAATCTCGCTTAATATTTTTTTTACTTAATTTGCGCAAATCACACTATAAGCGGACAACTTAGGAAAAGTAGGTGAAAAGAACTGTGTTCCGCAGTGCTTTGCGCTGTAATGCATTTTGCATCAAAGTATTAAATTAGTTTACTACCTCTAGCTCACAGCATTCTTATAAATATTAGAATATTATTTCAGTCTAAGTTCTCCACTACCGAACAGCACAGTAGGCAGTTCAGCTGAAGAAAAATAGTCGTATCTAAAAGGGTGATCAAGGAATATGGACAAACACAGGTATAAGAAAACTGACTGCAAAGAAACCGTGGGTAACAGAAAAATATCTTCAACTGACCGACGAAAGGGGAAGTACAAAAATGTTCAAGGAAAGACAGGAATACAGCAGCATAAATCACTAAGGGATGAAGTAAACAGGAAGTGCAGGGAAGGAAAGGCGAAATGATTGCAGGAAAAATGTGAATAAATCAAAACAGAAACTGTCGTTGGAGCACTGATTCAGGGTATAGATAAGTCAGAACAGCCTTTGGTGGCATTAAAAGCAAAGACGTCAACATGAAGTGCGATGAGAATTCCAGTGTTAAACGCAGAGGAGGGAGAGGATAGCTGGAAAGAGTACATTTAAAGACTGTACGAGACGGAGGACTTGTCTGATGATGTGACGGAAGATTAAATGGAGTCAATAAGACAGATATAAGGAATCCAATATTTGATTCAGAGCTGAACAGAGCTTTCGAAGACTTGCGATCAAATAAGGCATTTAAATAACATTTCATTAGAATTTCTATAACTGAGGAAAGTTGCAACCAAACGACTA
This sequence comes from Schistocerca nitens, assembly GCF_023898315.1. NCBI lineage: Eukaryota > Metazoa > Arthropoda > Insecta > Orthoptera > Acrididae > Schistocerca > Schistocerca nitens. Next base: position 1,009,957,536 of record NC_064614.1, read on the forward strand.
TTCAAGCAGCTGTGTAGAATCTCTGAGACTGGAGACGTAACACCAAACTTGTGGGTAGAAAATCGTCGAACCGTCCTGAATATAGCAAGAGCAGATAATTGTGGAAACCATCCCACCGTCAGTTTAACAGTTCATGCATCCAAGCCTCTGACAAGATGAATGGAAAAGAAAACTGACGATGTATTAAATGACTATCAGTTTGGCTTTAAGAAAGGTAAAGTCAGTGGGTCAGTTTTAATGTTGCGCTTTAGACGAAGCAAGATTTTAAAAAGTTACGTTCGTAGGAATTGTGGACGCTGAAAAAACGTTAGACAGTATAAAATGCTACAAGACTTCCGAAATTCTGAGAAAAACGGAAGTAAGCTATAGGGAGAGGAAGGTAACATGTACAAAAACCATGAGGGACAAGTAAGAGTGGAAGACTAAAAAGGAAGTATTGGAATTAAGAAGGCTGTAAGACAGAGATGGAGTCATTCGTTCCTACTGTTCAGCCTATACGCCTAAGCAACAATGATGGATTTTAGAAAAAGCCTCAAGAGGGTGACAAGATATCAACTGAAGAATTGGTATTGGCAGTGGAAGTGAAGATGAATTACAAGACCTGTTGATGGTAATGAACGGTCTAATGAGTACATAAATGCAGATTGAGAGTAAATCGAAAAAAGACGAAAATAATGAGAACTAGCGGAAATGAAATTAGCGATCTACTTAACATAAAAATTGGTGCCAACGAAGTAGACAAAGAATTCTGCAACCGTGGAAGTAAAGTAATACATGACGGCCGAAGCAATCAGGACATAAAAAGAACAATAGTTCAGAAAATGAGAGCACTCCTGGTCAAGCCATAGGTCTTAATGTTAGGATGAAATTTCTAAGAATGTACTTTTGGAGCGCAGCATTGTATGACAGTGAATCGTGCCCTGAAAAAGGATGGAATCGAAGCGCTTCAGATGTGCTGCTAAAGAAGGTTGTTTGAAATAAAAATGAACTGATAAGAAAGGAATGTTCTTCGTAGAATTGGCGAAGACAGAAACGTTGACAATAAGAAGGTGCAGGATAACAGGACGTCAAGGAACAACTTCGGTGGTACTAGAGGAAGTGCAGATGGAAGAATCGGGACGGAAGGACAGAGAATGGATTCATACGACAAGAAATAGGGGACGGAGGATACAAGTGCTTCTCTGAAATGAAGAGGCTGGCACAGGAGGCGGAAACAGTCGAAAACTGGTACATGATATTTTATTGTAACTACTCTCAAGTGTAATTTCTTGAATTTACAACATGGATGTGATTAATTAATATATGAAATTATCGAATTTAGTGGCAGGTCTTCAATTCGGCTAGAAATCGCCAACTTGTATGTGCACGTCGTTGATTCTTTACTCGCTTAGTTTCTCAGCAGACCTCACGATACTGACAAAGGAACCTCCCCATCGCACCCCCCTCAGATTTGGTTATAAGTTGGCACAGTGGATAGGCCTTGAAAAACTGAACAGAGATCAATCGAGAAAACAGGAAGAAGTTGTGTAAAACTATGAAAAAAAATAAGCAAAGTATACATACTGAATAGTCCAAGGCAAGATATGCAACTTCAACGACGGTATGAGCTTAGGAGCGCCGTGGTCCCGTGGTTAGCGTGATCAGCTGCGGAGCGAGAGGTCCTTGGTTCAAATCTTCCCTCGAGAGAAAAGTTTAATTTTTTATTTTCAGACAATTATTATCTGACAAACTCCTATATTTCCATCACTTTTTGGGAGTGATTATCACATACACAAGAAAAACTAAATCGGGCAAGGTAGAAGAATCTTTTTACCCATTCGCCAAGTGTGCAAGCTAGGTGGGTTGACAACATATTCCTGTCATGTGATGCACAGGCCGTCACCAGTGTCGTATAGAATATATCAGACGTGTTTTCCTGTGGAGGAATCGGTTGACCCATGACCTTGCGATCAAATGTTTTCGGTTCCCATTGGAGAGGCACGTCCTTTCGTCTACTAATCGCACGGTTTTGCGGTGCTGTCGCAAAACACAGACACTAAACTTATTACAGTGAACAGAGACGTCAATGAACGAACGGACAGATCATAACTTCGCGAAAATAAAAAAAAATTAAAATTTTCACTCAAGGGAAGACTTGAACCAAGGACCCCTCGTTCCGCAGCTGCTCACTCTAACCACGGGACCAAGGCGCTCCTGTGCTTACATCATCCTTGATGTTACCTATCTTGCGCATGGACTACTCAGTTTGTATATTTTGCATATTTTTTTCATAGTTCCACACAACTTCTTCCTGTTCTCTCGATTGATCTGTGTTCCGTTTTTCAAGGCCTATCCACTGTGCCAACTTATAACTAAATCTGAGGGGGGTGCGATGGGGAGGTTCCCTTGTGAGAGGACTCCGGTCTAAGTCCACCTATCCCACAAAAAAACTGATCGACCGCTATCGAACCAAATACGTCAACATTGAGGTCAACGACGCTACCCACTCTATTAGGGAGACTGTCCACGAATGTGCAAAATCCTCTGTTACGAACTATGTATCTTGTCCGACTTATGTTAACCGGGGAACTATAAACGATGGAGAGCCTCCGTCCCCCCCGCAGCCGCAGTGGTCCACAACCCCACGACGACTGTCGCAGTCCACTTCACCCCTCCGCCGCCCCACACCGAACCCAGGGTTATTGTGCGGTTCGGCCCCCGGTGGAGCCCCCAGGGAACGTCTCACACCAGACGAGTGTAACCCCTATGTTTGCGTGGTAGAGTAATGGTGGTGTACGCGTACGTGGAGAACTTGTTTGCGCAGCAATCGCCGACATTGTGTAGCTGAGGCGGAATAAGGGGAACCAGCCCGCATTCGCCGAGGCAGATGGAAAACCGCCTAAAAACCATCCACAGACTGGCCGGCTCACCGGACGTCGCCACAAATCCTTCCCGGCCGGAAAGCCGTGCGTTAGACCGCACGGCCAACCGGGCGGGCTCTTGTCCGACTTACTTGTATTAGTCAATCGGCGTTATTTCTGCATACAGTGGTGTCGATGTAATCGACTCGCAGCTGCTTTCATTGTATCCTCAGCGTTAACATGTCTTGGTCCAAAACATGTAATTATTTACTGTCTCTGTTTCTTCCGCCTCCTGTCCTCTACCCTGTGTGCTGGTAATGTTCGAAATGGCGTTCTTTTAAAAAGCAAAAGACATTAAATTTTCAGACTTAATATTCCAGACAAAACAATTCTAAACGTGTCCGACAAGTGCAGTAGATTGCGTGCCGTTTACTGCACAGAGTTACGAAGCAACCAGAACGATATTGAAACACCGAAGTAAACATGAAATGTTACAAAGTCAGAATGAAATTGTTACACATCAGATAACCAAACAGCCACATTTTCCTCTCTAACGGCTACGACATCGACGGGATGTTAACGTTAGCTCTTGTTTCATTCTTTCACTGACTGTCAGACTGAACATATTATTCTAGAGACCACTTATACTTTCCTACACCGGAAGGGAAATAACGAATAAACTACTGAAAGAAACATTTTAATTTTCACATGTCAGAGTAACAAATGTTAATTACGTCCCATTTTAAAGTTTCAGGTAACAAAAATTGTTCAGTGTGACGACCGTCTGCATCCACGACATCCTGGAACCACACTAGAAATTGTTCGTAACACTTTTCGAACGTTGGTCGATGGGGTGTTCAGCCGTCGCGACTCAGCTTGAAGATCGTATAGTGCGTCCAGCATTGTCAGCCACGGCAACAGTGACTGCGTCAACAATTTGTGACACAGTTGGTCTTCTGCCTCTCCTGGAGCAATTATCAAATCGCCAGTTAAATCGAACTTCCGAATCACGTTCTTCAACCCCGGTGCGGAAAGAGAGCCTCTCCGTATTCCTTTAATGCATCGGTACTCGCGAAGAACAGGATCACTAATGCTGTTCTTTTGATCAAACAACTTTACGAGTACAGCCTTGCTCGCCTTGTCCGTATCCATATTGACTGTCTGAAACTGTAATGCGCACTGACGCTAGTGTTCCGATCCTACCCCGCCGTACCAGTACCGGCGCCTAACCCCAAGTTATGGCCGAGCGGTTCTAGGCGCTTCAGTCCGGAACCGCGCTGCTGCTACGGTCGCAGGTTCGAATCCTGCCTCGGGCATGGATGTGTGTGATGTCCTTAGGTTAGTTAGGTTTAGGTAGTTCTAAGTTCTAGGGGACTGATGACCTCTGAAGTCCCATAGTGCTCAGAGCCATTTTGAACCCAAGTTATGACACAAACGCTACTCATAACGCAAATCCTGCAGTGTACAATCTGAAGAACATTCCTATAAAGTTGGGTAGCCGCACGGTGAATGGTTTTCCGTCTACACTGGCTCAAATAGCGAAAGTTTATGAATTAAGAAATGAAACAATCTATGTGGCAAAACGGAAATTATTTTTGTTGAGCAGAATGTGACTGTTAATTTCCCGCAATCTTTCTCTGACTTTTTGAAGTAAGCAATATCTAACTGAACGACTTTCATTACTGAAGAACTGTTGTTAGTTTAGTCCTCCGTAAGAACAGGAAATATTACATAGGCCGGTAAGAGACACACGGGTTAGATAACAGTTCACAATTACACGTTTAAATATTGTATGTTTTCTGCCAATTACGTTGTGATTAAGCTTTACCATATTGTGTAACCCTTACGATATGCTGTTCAGGAAGTAAGCTCCCTTTTTGAATGCTTAACTTTTAATCACTTGTGTACATATGTCTGAACGTGCACCGTGTTTGTGTTGCAGCCGGCGACTCGGAGGCGGTCCTGTCGGTGAACCGCTCGGTGCGGTACCAGGAGGTGCACGGCTTCGGCGGCGCCATGACCGACGCTGCGGGCCTCAACATGGCGGCGCTCAGCGACGCTGCGCGGGAAAACCTGCTCAGGTGCGTACTCAGCACGACTGTTTTGCCTCGTATTTCGGTTGTAACGCTCTTTAAAAATATCCAAGTGTAACGTTCTTTAAAAATATAATATATAATTTAATATAACTACGAAGTCTTTCGCGACGGAGTTCTTGCATAAAAAGTTCTCGGTTTACTTGCCGCGTCAAATTTGGATAAAATCCCAAGCTTTCGATGACTACCTCTCCTTCCAAAACCCAGGCGATCATCGTAGGCAAAACCACCCCTTCCTTCCGCCTCCTCGATTTCTATATCACCATTTATGGCTGTCCTATCGCCCTCAACCCCACCCTTAAGTACCTTGGCGTCACCCTCGACCGTCGCCTCTCCTGGACCCCCCACCTCCGGACAATCCAAGCCAAGGCACGCTCCCGACTCTGTCTCCTCAAGCTCCTTTCCGGATGTACGTGGGTTCTGGATCCCCCACCATCCTCCATACCTATAAATCCCTTATTCGTCCTATCCTTTGCTACGCCCACCCTGCCTGGATCTCCGCTCCCCCTACCTTTCACAAATCCCTTCAGATCCTAGAACGCCATGCTCTTCGCCTCGCCTATCGCATCCGTCTCCCCTCCCCCACGCGGATCCTGTACGACCTTATTCCGTTCCCCCACCTCCTCCTTTTCCTCGAACAGATACGGATCCTCTACACCTCCCGTAAACTCGATCCCCCTCACCCGCTGGTCTCTCCCATTCTCTCCCGCCCCCGTCCGCTGCAGCGCCTGTATTTCCACGTCCCACCTGCTCTCCATCTCTCCACTCTCCATACCCTCTCCCAAGGTGGCTTCACTAGATCGTGCTGAGAGGTTTTCTACGAATGAAGTGACTTGTCTTTATTCAGTACTGTGGAACGTGGAAGGAATGGACAAGGCAGTGTAGCTGCGAAGCTTTAGTCACTGCAGTCTCTGCGACGCTACAGAGGGGGTTGTGTGCAGGGCTTACTTCGCGCCGGAGGGCCTGCACTACAACATGGCGCGCGTGCCCGCGGCGGGTACCGACTTCTCGACGCGCACCTACTCCTACGACGACGTGGAGAACGACACCAGCCTGGAGCACTTCAGCCTCGCCGACGAGGACCTGCTCTACAAGGTACGTCACGTGTGCCACCAGAACTTGAACAACGAACACGTTTATGAGAAGAGGCATGCAGTGTACACAGTCTTTATTATTCACCAACTAGAACAGTGGTTCCCAACTTGGGGGTAATTACCCCGTGAAGGTGTAACGTAATTTTTAGGGGGGTAAAATAAAAGAGTTCAATTGTGTTTTGGCCAGGAAACCAAATTATTTTTAAAAGATCATTACTCATATTCCTCATCTTCCTCACACAGGCCACTCACAACATCCAAACTTTGCGGTTTGTAGAACGCATCTACGGCAGTAGAACTGGGAGACATACATCAGAAACGCTTAAATATCTCATTAAAGTTCCTTCTCTGTGTTTCAGGTCGTTCCCAGACGAGACCAGAAATTGTTTCAATATTTATTTCACAATTGCAAAACCCTACGCGTGTGTAAGTGAATTTAACTGAAACAGAATTAATTGTGATACAGGCGTACTCTTGTGACCAAATGCTGGAATTACGAGGGTCGGTCAAAAAGTAATGCCTTCCATTTTTTTTCTACTTAAAGAAATTAAGTTAAGTGAAAAATTTGAATTTGGCGCCATTCCTCAAACCTTCTTCTGCAATCCACTGCAGTAGTAACTTTCTGTGTCAACAGGTGGCAGCACAGCAGAAGTTTGTAAGATGGCCGACATCGATGTTCGTTTGAGACAGCGTTGTGTGATTGAATTCTTGAATGCAGAAGGTGAAACGCCCATACGCATTCATGAAAGACTGAATAAGGTGTATGGTGTTGTGACAGTGGATGTCAGCACTGTTAGACGATGGGTTCGTCGTTGTAAGGAAGCTGAAGGGCAAACACCGTTGACTGACGAAAAGCGGAGCGGCAGGCCGGTGAGTGCAGTGACTCCACACAACATTCAGCAAGTTGATGACATCATTCGTGGTGACCGTCGGGTGACTGCAGATGAAGTGTGTCGCATTATTTCTCTTAGTAAAGGCAGTGTGATCACGATTATTAAACAATTGGGGTACTCAAAAGTTTGTGCACGGTGGGTTCCAAGAATGTTAACCGATCAGAATAAAGAGGCAAGGAAAACAATAGCCTCCCAACACTTGCAGCGCTTCCGTTTGGAGGGAGATGAGTTTCTGAAAAAAATTGTGACCGGGGACGAAACATGGGTGCATTTTTTTGAACCCGAATCAAAGAGGCAGTCAATGGAGTGGCGTCACACAAGCTCGCCGAGGAAGAAAAAATTCAAAACTGTGCGATCGGCAGGGAAAGTTATGGCAACAGTTTTCTGGGATACAGAGGGTGTGATTCTGGTTGATTTTTTGGAGCAGGGATGCACAATAAATTCTGTTCAATACGTCACAACCCTCAAAAAACTTAAAGCACGTCTTCAGTGAGTTCGCCCAACAAAATCAATGGCAGATGTTCTTCTTTTGCATGACAATGCAAGGCCACACACCAGTCGTCACACCTCTGACGAGATTGTCAAAATTGGATGGGAAGTTTTGCCTCATCCCCCATACAGCCCTGACCTGGCACCATCAGACTTCCATCTGTTCGGGCCACTAAAAGAAGCTCATCGTGGGATTCATTTTGAAGATGAGGAGGCCGTCAAAACATCCGTGCGTCAATGGCTTAGGAAGCAGAGCTGTGATTTTTACCGTGCTGGGATACATGCCCTTGTTCAAAGATGGACCAAAACTGTAGAGATGGGCGGAGATTACATTGAAAAATGGCAAAATGATCCTCAATGTTGTGGTTTTCAACCTATGTAATTGCATTTAAATTTCCTGACAATTAAACGTAGAAAAAAAAATAGGAGGCATTACTTTTTGACTGACCCTCGTAGTGTACTCAGTGCATTGATTAAAACTACGAAATACTGTGGCCCTAGCAGTGAATCTTAGGAGGGGACTTTGATTCAATTAATCTGTGGTTTATTACAAAAAGCATTACTATCGTAAAGCATCCAAAACAATCATGAAATTACTAAAGCTGCAATCACAGAATTAACCACGAGAACTGTAAAAGTTGGACTATCAGTTGACAAGGTCACTCGATGAGATCAGAACTGCTTAATAATTTATCTCAGCTTGATTATATAACAATTATAGTGACTGTGTGCAGAGAGAAATGGAGAAACCAACAAACGTGGACCGAGCGAGGTGGCGCAGTGGCTAGCACATTGGACTCGCATTCGGGAGGACGACGGTTCAATCCCGCGTCCGGCCATCCTGATTTAGGTTTTCCGTGATTCCCCGAAATCGCTCCAGGCAAATACCGGGATGGTTCCTTTGAAAGGGCATGGCCGACTTCCTTCCCCGTCCTTTCCTAATCCGATGAGACCGATGACCTCGCTGTTTGGTCTCTTCCCCTAAAAAACCCAACCCAACCAACAAACGTGGGACAAGGAAACCTATCATGAATCTGAACTTCATTTTCCTAAAATGACGGGCCTGAAAGCCATACTCACCATACTCTTCAGTTTAATACAGACGGTATGGTGACACCGTGTCTCGCTGCTCTTATGTTCGACACCAGGATTGCTCTCTGAAGAGCCGGATACTGGATCCCAGGCGGCTCCTCCAGTTGAGAGCGCAGCCTGCAGCCTGCAGTGTGTTCGGCACCGAGTCCAGGGAGGGAGTCTTTCTTTCCAAGTCAGTAAGGAACTGACTTGTCCCTTCTTCCCGCCTAGAAAATATCGACCAACAGTCCTCTCTAAGGTTAAGTAAGTCCGCCAATGGCATGACTGTTTCTTTAAAAAGATGTCAGTTTCTTTCCCTCTTTTCTAAAGAACGTGTTATGTCCTCTGGACATCACTTCTATCTCACGAATCAGTGCCGACTCAACCAACAGCTAGCCTCGCATTTCACGTCCTGGGAAAAGCTAACAAACTGTGCACGATGCTAGCCACGAACGCTGCGACATCTTCTGAATCTGCAGTATGTCAGAGCTACAGAACTGTTTTATCTGCTAAAATAATTTTTCTTAATATGGTCCGAGCGCCTACCTCCTGTTGGCAGCTTTCCATTGTCAGGAACGAATGCTTTAGCTAGACCAAGTGGACACGTAAAAAATGTAAATGTCGTGTGACTAGGGCCTCCCGTCGGGTAGACCGTTCGCCGGGTGCAAGTCTGTCGATTTGACGCCACTTCGGCGACTTGCGAGTCGATGGGGATGAAATGATGATGATTAGGACAACACAACACCCAGTCCCTGAGGGGAGAAAAACTCCGACCCAGCCGGGAATAGAACCTGGGCCCTTAGGATTGACATTCTGTCGCGCTGATCACTCACCTACTGCGGGCGGACAGTGGGTATGTAATAAATCAACACTCACACGAGTTGTTGAGGTGGATTTTCTCAAGACAACGCGAGAGCAGCAACGCCTGCCGGTCCCCTGCCCACAGTCCCGCAAAGCGGCTCGTTGCTTCTGCTCTCAATACGTCATGTGTCTCGTATCTCACTGTGCTCCTCGCTTCCAAAGCTCACCCAGAAAAACAACTGTCATAGCCAGCATCGTGTTAGGTGAAAGAATGTTAAAAAGAGGATCTGATATCACCATACACAATCACTGTAATCTTATCACTCCATATAAACTAACTCAATTCCCTCCTATCGCGTTACTAATTAAAAATAAATGAAAAGAGGTGAGTGAAATGGCTTGCCTCTTTTCACAGAAAATGAACTAATTGACAGCACAGCACAACAATAATTATAAGATTTCTACTACACAGTAGTAGGAATACGGTGTATTGCTGTAATTGTTGTCGTTATTAATAGAGGGAGCGGTAACCCACGAATCAATAGCATCCTGAAGTCTTCCAATTTCCTCTTGTTCAGAAGTAAGGAGTCCAGCAATCAAGTGATTTTCAAGCAGGAGTATAGTGCACCAATTTTAATTTGACTGATTTTAAATGGGAGATGCAGGGTGTTGGTGAAGCAAGCGCCACTAGGGAGTTGAGTGGTGCAGAGGAATCGTGTTTTGTAACGAATGTCTACCCTCAAAGTGTATAATTATGTTTCATTTCTGAGAAGAAATTGTTGGTAGCAGCCGGCCGTTGTGGCCGAGCGGTTCTAGGCGTTTCAGTCTGGAACCGCGCGAGGGCTACGGTCGCAGGTTCGAATCCTGCCTCGTGCATGGATGTGTGTGATGTCCTTAGGTTAGTTAGGTTTAAGTAGTTCTAAGTTCTACGGGACTGATGACCTCAGATGTTAAGTCCCATAGTGCTCAGAGGGTACTGAAAATTGCTTCATCACTCCATTAAAAAATAAACAGTAAAGTCTACCATTGTCACTGTTTCATTATTGTGTGATTTAATAAAACGCCTAGAACAACTAAATATCATTTAGATTTCACCATTTTGAAAACCGTTTTTCTTTATAAAGTTTAGTTAGAAGCTAATGTTATTGACGACGAGGGAAGGAGAGGTTAAAGGTTAATATCTGATTCCATTCGGCGGTAACAGCCTCAGAAAGACTGGGAACCTCTGTACTAGGACCAGCGGAAACTTCAGAAAATTCAATTTCTAACCAGGAATCTGTGTGGTTTATTAACATTATGACCACCCGTCCAGGGGAGAGCAGTGTCACCTGGCGAGGAATGAACGCTAGTCAGACACATACACAGTTCACGTAGTATCAGAGAGCGTGTTATCCGTGTGGAGACTGGGGAAGGCGCCCGAGGACAGATTGTGATGGCCTGGAGGCTCGGCATGTGCATTGCAGAAACTGCACGACTTGGGTGTTAGAGGAGTGAGTGGTAAGGGTCTTCAACACGTGGCGAAACAAGGTGAAATCACATCCAGGCGGCAGGCGTTGTGGGGTTGGGTGGCCAACTCTCATTTGTGATGTCGGATATTGTAGGCTGTGCAGACTGGTAAAACGGGACAAGCGGCAAACTGTGGCGGAACCAGTGTGCGATTTGCAGTGTGGGACGGGGGAGATTTCCCCCCCCCCCCCCCCCCCCCTCTGCATCAGACCAGCCCCCCTCTCTGGTTTTAGTTTATGCATCCCAACCTGGGATGTTTATTTCCCACGCATTGGAGTAAAACTTTACTTATAATTTATATTTGTGGAGCCGAACACTGAAAGTTTTTAATAATACTATTAATATGTTTCAGTTTTCTATCATCAGAATAAGTACAACTTTCGACAAATGTGCCTCTACTTTTTGAATTCCCCTCCTATATCTGTACCCGTATGTAGATGATTTTGTAAATAAGCTTTATCTATAATGTACTTTCTGATAGTGCATACGCGTCAATAGTGAGTTTCGGCATTAACATCTATTTATAAATAGCTGTTTAACCATGCGTAACGCCACGGTCCAAGCTAGTAACATATATAATTCTACTAACCCCCTAAGACATCCCCCCCCCCCCCCCCCCCCACTGGTAAAAGCACAAATCGCACCCTGGGCGGAACTAACATCAGACTTTAATGCTGGGCAGAGGGCAAGTGTGTCTGAACACTCCTAACAATGGCCCTCTGCAGCCAACGACCCATGCACGTGCCAATGTTAACACCGGCAACTACGACTGAAATGGGCACGTGGTCTTGGGCGCTGGACGCTGGCGCAGTGGCAGAGCGTTGCGTGGTCTGATGGATCCCGCTGGTGGGAGGGCGCAAATCCCTCGTCTTCCAGGGGAACAGCTCCTTGACACCTCTACTGTGGGACGGAGACAAACTAGCAGTGGTCTCACTATGCTCTGCGTAACATTCTCGTGGGCATCCAATGCTCCGTGGAGCTCGTGCAAGGTACCATGACGGCAAAGGAATATCGTACATTGATTGCAAACTACATATACTGCTTCATGACGATCATGTTTCCAGACGGCAGTGGAATTTTTCAGGAGTGTGAGGGTGGGTTCGAGGAACAGAGTGGTGAATTACAACTAATGTGCTGGCTCCCAACTGGCCAGATCTGAACACGATCCAACGTATCTGGCATGTGATTAGACGTGGCGTCAGAGTCTGTTTCTCCTCTCCGGAATTTACGGGAATTAGGTGACTTGTGTGTGCAGATGTGATACCAAATCCGTCCAGCTACTTACTAAGGCATCATTGCTTCCACGCGACGACGCGTCGCCGCTATCATCTGTGCCAAATGTGGAAATACGTGCTATTAGTAGGTTGTGATAATGTTCTGGCTGAGCAATGTACATCCTGTAACTATAAGAATGACAATGAATTTACCTGACCTACACGTGATGATAAACAGAGGACCGAAACTCTAAACCTAGCTTTCAAAAACTCATTTACGGCAGAGGACTGCAGCACCATTCCCCCTTTCAATTATCGAACAAACGCAAGAATGGCTGACATAGTGTTTAGTATATCTGGGATTGTAAAACAGTTAAGATCCTTAGACGCCAGGAAGGCATCTGTCCAGACGGTACCCCCGTAAGATTATATGTTGACTATGCTACAAATATAGCACCATTTTTATCCATCATCTATCAAAGATCATTAGAACAGCAGAAAGTTCCACGGTACTGGAAAAAGGCCCAGGTCATAGCAATCTATAAAAAGGGTAGAAAATCGGATGCACATAATTACCGGCCAATTTCACTGACGATTTGTTGTAGAATTATGGAACATATTTTGTGTTCAGATATAATGACCTTTCTAGACTCTGAGAAGCTCATCTGCAGAAACCAGCACGGTTTTAGGAAACAGCAGTCATGCGTGATGCAGCTGGCCCTCTTTGTGCATGATATACAACAGCCTCTAGACGCCGGCTCCCAGGTTGATGCCACTTTCGAAAGGCGTTCGACTCAGTTCCGCAGCCGGCCGGAGTGGCCGAGCGGTTCTAGGCGCTACAGTCTGGAACCGCGCGACCGCTGCGGTCGCAGGTTCGAATCCTGCCTCGGGCATGGATGTGTGTGTTGTCCTTAGGTTAGTTGGTTTAAATAGTTCTAAGTTCTAGGGGACTGATGACCACGTCAGTTAAGTCCCATAGTGCTCAGAGCCTCATTTTTTTTTTTTCAGTTCAGCACTGTGGCTTGCTCCAAAACGTGCGCGCTTGCGGTCTATCCGATGACGTATGCGGTTGCATAGAAACTTTTCTAACAGACAGAGAGCAGTACGTCGTCCTGAATGGCGTGACTTCAACAGAAACAAGCGTAACTTCAGGTGTGGCCCAGGGCAGCGTAATAGGTCCGCTGCTTTTTACGATTTACATAAACGATCTGTTTGATGGTACTGACAGCGACATTAGACTGTTTGCCGATGATGCGGTAGTCTACAGGAAAGTAGTATCACACAAAGGTTGTCAACAAATCAATGAGGCTTTGCAGAAAATAAATGCTTGGTGTATCTCTCAATATTAGTAAGTGTAACCTACTGCGTATAACAAGGCGAAAATCCCCATTAATGCACGAGTACAAAATAAATGCCCAGTCTTTGGAAGCGGTAACATACGTCAAGTATATGTGTGTGGCTATTCGAAATGATCTCAAATGGAATGATCAGATTGCACAAGTAAGGGGTAAGGTGAACTCTAGATTGCGGTTTATTGGTAGAAAAGCGATGCAGGATAGCTTACAATACGTTAGTTTGTCCAGTCTTAGAGTATTGTTCGTCGGTATGGGACCCTTACCAGTTGGGTGTAATTCAAGAGATTGAGAAGGTCCATAGAAGAGCTGCAAGATTCGTGACTGTTACATTTAGCCATCGCGAGAGCGTTAAAAATCTGATAGAAAGTTTGAAGTGGGCACACTTGCAGATAGACGGCGCGCTAAACGGAAGGGGCTGCTCACTAAATTCTGAAATCCGATCTTCACCGAGGATGTAGAGCATATATTATTACGACTAACTTTCAAATCGCGCAATGATAACCATTCAAAGATAAGGGAAATTAGAGCTCGTACTGAGGCGTTCAGACAGTCGTTTTTCCCTCTCGCGATCCGCGAGTGGAACAGAGGGGGGGGGGGGGGGGGAATATGACTTTGGCGCGAATTGTGCCCTCCGCCACACACCGCTTGTTGGCTAGCGGAGTATATATATAGATATGTAGATGTAGATGTAGACACATCTGAAGCTCAGTATCAAAGCACTTTGCGCCTTTGCTCCACCAGCTGCGTACCCTGACAGTGTGTGGTGCTTTTTGTCGACAGATTCCATACCTGCAGCACGCGCAGGACCTCAGAGGGGAGGAGCTGCTGCTGGTGGCGGCTGCCTGGAGCGCGCCCACCTGGATGAAGACCAACGGCAAGTTCAACGGCGAGGGCAAGTTGTTCAGAGAGTACTGGCAGCTGTGGGCCGACTACCTGCTCAGGTTAGTCACCTGCTGTTCATACCTTTTCTCTATCATCATCATTTCAGACTGATTATGCCTTTCAGCGTTCAGTCTAGAGCATAGTCCCCCTTATAAAATTCCTCCATGATCCCCTGTTCAGTGCTAACATTGGTGCCTCTTCTGATGTTAAGCCTATTACTTCAAAATCATTCTGAACCGAATCCAGGTACCTTCTCCTTGGTCTGCCCCGACTCCTCCTACCCTCTACTGCTGAACCCATGAGTCTCTTGGGTAACCTTGCTTCAACTATGCGTGTAACATGACCCCATCATCTAAGCTAGTTCGCCCTGACTGCTACATTTATAGAGTTCATTCCCAGTTTTTCTTTGATTTCCTCATTGTGGACATCCTTCTGTCTTGTTCCCATCTACTAGTACCTGCAATCATCCTAGCTACTTTCATATCCGTAACCTCAACCTTATTGATAAGGTAACCTGAATCCACCCACCTTTCGCTCCCATACAACAAAGTTGGTCGAAAGATTGAACGGTGCACAGATAACTTAGGCTTGGTACTGACTTCCTTCTTGCAGAAGAAAGTACATCGTAGCTGAGCGCTCACTGCATTAGCTTTGCTACACCTCGCTTCCAGTTCTTTCACTATGTTACCATCCTGTGAAAATATGCATCCTAAGTACTTGAAACCGTCCCCCTGTTCTAACTTTGTTCCTCCTATTTGGCACTCAATCCGTTTATATCTCTTTCCCACTGTCATTACTTTCGTTTTGGAGATCATAATCTTCATACCATAGTCCTTACATTTCTGGACTAGCTCTGAAATATTACTTTGCAAACTTTCAATCGAATCTGCCATCACAACTAAGTCATCCGCATATGCGAGACTGCTAATTTTGTGTTCACATATCTTAATCTCACCCAGCCAGTCTATTGTTTTCAACATATGATCCATAAATAATATGAACAACAGTGGAGACAGGTTGCAGCCTTGTCTTATCCCTGAAACTACCCTGAACCATGAACTCAATTTACCGTCAACTCTAACTGCTGCCTCACTGTCTATGTAAAGACCTTTAATTGCTTTCAAAAGTTTGCCTCCTATTCCATAATCTCGTAGAATAGACAATAATTTCCTCCTAGGAACCCGGTCATATGCCTTTTCTAGATCTATAAAGCATAGATACAATTCCCTGTTCCACTCGTAACACTTCTCCGTTATTTGCCGTAAACTAAAGATCTGGTCCTGACAACCTTTAACAGGCCTAAACCCACACTGATTTTCATCCAGTTTGCCCTCAACTAATACTCGCACTTTCCTTTCAACAATACCTGATAATATTTTACCCACAACGCTGATTAAAGAGATACCTCTGTAATTGTTACAATCTTTTCTGTTTCCATGTTTAAAGATTGGTGTGATTACTGCTTTCGTCCAGTCTGATGGAACCTGTCCCGACTCCCACGTCATTTCAATTATCCTGTGTAGCCATTTAAGACCTGACATTCCACTGTATTTGATGAGTTCCGACTTAATTTCATCCACCCCAGCCGCTTTATTGCACTGCAATCTATTGACCACTTTCTCCACTTCCTCAAATGTGATCCTATTTCTATCATCATTCCTATCCCATTGTGCATAGAAATCTGAAACCTTTTCTCTAACATTTATAAATACGTTGCAAACGCTGGAAACTTTTCATGGGGTACTCAGTTACGTCTGCGTTTAATGGAAGGTGCCAAATCGCTGTGACAGTTTGCAATTCATTCCACAGGTGCTGCATAGAGATATGGGCTCATGTTCATCTCCCACATCTACTTTTCATGTACGACGATCTTCTGGACACGTTTTGGGACGATACAATATTTAATGTCTGTTATTCAAAGATATTACAGAGCCGGAAAACAGTTAGTACACCCTTTCAGAGGTTCCCAATTCGGTCAAGATTTATTGTTGCAACAGTGCATATGGAATACATGAAATTATTACATTTAGAGATGACAGCACAAGCGGTTCTGGTGTAGTAGGTGTCGACCCATCGTGAACACCGATGTTAGTACTTGGTGAATCTCTCACAGGCGGAAACACCGGCTCTGATTCTAGCATCCAGCTGATCGTACAGATGACGAATACTGTACTGAGATACGTTATTTCACTGCTGCTCACGTGGTTTTATAAGAATTCTTGGTTGAATAGTTGGACGAGTCACTTCTCGTCCCGTCATATCTCAAACGTGCTCTATTGGACACAATTCCGGAGGCTGTGCTGGCCGGGAAAGTTCCTGCACAACTTGCAGAGCGCGTTGCCTGGTGAAACGTTGTTGTGATGCCCCGTGTAAGGAGGAGACAACTCGCCTTCATGTTGCACGAACCGACTTCTAGTTAGCGTCCCTCCAGAAATAAACTACTGGCCATTAAAACTGCTACACCACGAAGATAACGTGCTACAAACGCGAAATTTAACCGACAGGAAGAAGACGCTGTGATATGCAAATGATCAGCTTTTCAGAACATTCACACAAGGTTGGCGCCGGTGGCGACACCTACAACGTGCTGCCATGAGGAAAGTTTCCAACCGATTTCTCATACACAAACAGCAGTTGACCGGCGTTACCTGGTGAAACGTTGTTGTGAAGCCTCGTATAAGGAGGAGAAATGCGTACCATCACGTTTCCGACTTTGATAAAGGTCGGATTGTAGCCTATCGCGATTGCGGTTTATCGTATCGCGACGTTGCTGCTCGCGTTGGTCGAGATCCAATGGCTGTTAGCAGAATATGGAATCGGTGGGTTCAGGAGGGTAATACGGAACGCCGTGCTGGATCCCAATGGCCTCGTATCACTAGCAGTCGAGATGACAGGCATCTTATCCGCATGGCTGTAAGGGATCGTGCAGCCACGTCTCGTTCCCTGAGTCAACAGATGGGGACGTTTGCAAGACAACTATCTGCACGAACAGTTCGACGACGTTTGCAGTAGCATGGACTATCAGCTCGGAGACCATGGCTGCAGTTATCCTTGACACTGCATCCCAGACAGGAGCGCCTGCGATGGTGTACTCAGCGACGAACCTGGGTGCACGAATGGCAAAACGTCATTTTTTTCTGATGAATCCGGGTTCTGTTTACAGCATCATGAAGGTCGTATCCGTGTTTGGCGACATCGCGGTGAACGCACATTGGAAGCGTGTATTCGTCATCGCCATACTGGCGTATCACCCTGCGTGATGGTATGGGGTGCCATTGGTTACACGTCTCGGTCACCTCTTGTTCGCATTGACGGCGCATTGGACAGTGGACGTTACATTTCAGATGTGTTACGACCCGTGGCTCTATCCTTAATTCGATTAAATGGTTCAAATGGCTCTCAGCACTATGGGACTCAACATCTGTGGTCATAAGTCCCCTAGAACTTAGAACTACTTAAACCTAACTAACCTAAGGACATCACACACATCCATGCCCGAGTCAGGATTCGAACCTGCGACCGTAGCAGTCGCGCGGTTCCTGACTGAGCAAATTAGGGACACTGTTGCTCCTGGGGTATCGGCGAGGACCATTCGCAATCGTCTCCATGAAGCTGGGCTACGGTCCCGCACACCGTTAGGCCGTCTTCCGCTCACGCCCCAACATCGTGCAGCCCGCCTCCAGTGGTGTCGCGACAGGCGTGAATGGAGGGACGAATGGAGACGTGTCGTCTTCAGCGATGAGAGTCGCTTCTGCCTTGGTGCCAATGATGGTCGTATGCGTGTTTGGCGCCGTGCAGGTGAGCGCCACAATCAGGACTGCATACGACCGAGGCACACAGGGCCAACACCCGGCATCATGGTGTGGGGAGCGATCTCCTACACTGGCCGTACACCACTGGTGATCGTCGAGGGGACACTGAATAGTGCACGGTACATCCAAACCGTCATCGAACCCATCGTTCTACCATTCCTAGACCGGCAAGGGAACTTGCTGTTCCAACAGGACAATGCACGTCCGCATGTATCCCGTGCCACCCAACGTGCTCTAGAAGGTGTAAGTCAACTACCCTGGCCAGCAAGATCTCCGGATCTGTCCCCCATTGAGCATGTTTGGGACTGGATGAAGCGTCGTCTCACGCGGTCTGCACGTCCAGCACGAACGCTGGTCCAACTGAGGCTCCAGGTGGAAATGGCATGGCAAGCCGTTCCACAGGACTACATCCAGCATCTCTACGATCGTCTCCATGGGAGAATAGCAGCCTGCATTGCTGCGAAAGGTGGATATACACTGTACTAGTGCCGACATTGTGCATGCTCTGTTGCCTGTGTCTATGTGCCTGTGGTTCTGTCAGTGTGATCATGTGATGTATCTGACCCCAGGAATGTGTCAATAAAGTTTCCCCTTCCTGGGACAATGAATTCACGGTGTTCTTATTTCAATTTCCAGGAGTGTATAATACTGCGTGAAGAGTTTGACAAAGCACCGAAAGACCTAAGTCGAAACAAGGCCCCGGGAGTAGACGATATTCCATCAAAACTACTGATAGCCTTGGGAGAGCCGACCATGACAATACTCTTCCATCTGGTAGTTGTTTTATACCTCTTATGAAGATGATGTGTCCACATCCACTATGAAGCCAGGAAGAAGCCTACTCTTGAAATTATGTATTAGTTCTGAGTAACGCGCTCATTTAAACTAAAACCCTGGCGTAAACGATTCCGTTCTTTGTAATCTCTTTCTCCTGTGCACTAAACAGAATACCCTACAATAATTTGAAGCACCCAGAAGGAGAGGAGAAAACCAAATGAAACTTCAAGTCTTGAGAAGGTATGTGACATTTCAGTATTACAAATTCGAACAAATTTTAAAAGGACTTGGCAGTCTGTACCCTCTTATCAGTATGACTTTGCACCCCGTCTCGCCTGGATGCACCCACTGATTCGGTTGGGAAGCTGGCCCACAACTATTGTAACTAGTTCTAAATATCCTGGGTACTGGCAAAAGGGACGGAATTGCGTCCGCTCTGGAGCTACATATGTTCTGTCGAGATCAGGCGTGGAGATCTTACTGGACAAACGATTACCTCAACATTACGGAGACACTCCATAGAGATATGCCATATGCGGAGGATGTGGAGGAACATTGTCACGCTGAAAAATGCCATCACGATACTGTCGCCCGAGAGGTAACACGTGCGGATGCAGGATGACCTTTACGTCCTGTTGTTCAGCCAGAGTTCTCTCGGTCACTACCAGCCGTTATCTGAAACAATACCTGATGGCTGTCAACACCAAGACACCAGGAGTAACGCTGCTGTGCCTCTCCAAAACATTGGAAGAATGCGACCTCTCCCCAGATCGCCACCATACTCTTTACTTGGTTACTTTACTTTACGCGATCAGGCCCAATGGACCGAGCGCTGCTTTGAGAGATTGTCTCCACTTCAGTCTGTCTTCGGCACCTTTCTGCCATCATTCCAGCAGTCCCACTCTCTGAAGGTCTTTGGATACGCAGTGACTCCCTCGGGTTCTAGGTCTTCCTACGGGCCTTCTTCCGGTTTGCTTGGTGCTGAGTACTGTTTTCGGCCATCGGTTGTCCCGCATTCGAGCAACATGCCCTGCCCACTGGAGTCGTGTCTTCATTATAGCCAATATGTTCGGCTCTTTGTAAATATCATACAACTCTATATTGTGACGAATCCTCCATTTTTCACTCTCATTATCGTGAACTTATCCAAAAATCTTCGGAAGAACTTTCCTTTCAAATACCATCAGTCTGTTCAGATCTTGCTTGGTTATACTCCAGGTGGCGCATCCAAATGGTACTACTGGCTGTAGGAGTGTTTTGTAGATGTTTATTTTGAAATGTCTTGACAGACTTCTGATTTTGAGGACAGCATTAAGGCCGTGATAACAGCGATTACCCGCCTGTAGTCTTGCCTGTATTTCCATTTTACTGGATGGTTCGTCTCTGAATATTGCGCCCAGATATTTGAACTCCCTGACTTGAGTCGCCACCAAACTCACCGAGAATAATTATCCAGTGTAGTGCGAGCCCGCGATTCAACGCTGTACATAATGCAGCGCCATTCATCAGTAGTCTATGATTCCCCATCACGACACCACTCCAAACGCAGCCGTTTGCGCTGTGGACTTAACAGCAGCCGCACACTATAAGGTAGCGCTCTCGTCCGGCTGCCAGCCGATGTGGCCGAGCGGTTCTAGGCGCTTCAGTCTGGAACCGCGACGGTCGAAGGTTCGAATCCTGCCTCGGACATGGATGTGTGTGATGTCCTTAGGTTAGTTAGGTTTAAGTAGTTCTAGGTTCTAGGGGACGGATAAGCTCAGATGTTAAGTCCCATAGTGCTCAGAGCCATTTAAACCATTTTCTAGTCAGGCTGCTGTTAGTCTCTGACCAATTGTGCGGGACGACAGAGAGCCCGTTACCTGCGTTCGGATGACAGGCGCAGGTTTGCAGGAGTTACAATGTGCTTGATGCACGATACAGCGATCCTACCTTGGTGGTGGTCAGACGTGATCGACCGGAGTCTTGATGCTAGTATGCCTGTCCTCACGTTCCTTGCAGTCCAACATCCGACCACTGTCATATCCGAATGCCCTACAAATCTGGATGCTGCACAGTTCGATCAGCCGGCAAAACAGAAACAGTTCAGACGCTTTCAGATGCTGATAACATTGTCTCGTAGGAGTAAGTGACGTCTTCGTGTCCTTCGTAGTGATTACTGAACTTCTGACGCTGTCCTCCCAGTTCAGACACTGAGCGCACAAAAGTCAGGGGATACCTCGTAATGTCGTGTCAGATCTCCTTTTGCCGGGCTTTGCGTAGTAGCTCGAGGTGGCATGGAATAAACGAGTCGTTGGAAGTCCCCCGGAGAAAAACTGAGCCATAATGTCTCTCCAGCCGTCCATAACTGCGAAAGTGTGCCGGTGAAGGATGTTGTGCATGAACCGACCTCTCGATAAAGTCCCCATAAACGTTCTATGGGATTCAAGTTCAAAATGTTCAAATGTATGTGAATTTCTAAGGGACCAGACTGCTGAGGTCATCGGTCTCTAGACTTACACACTACTTTAACTTATGCTAAGAACAACACACACACACCCGTGTCCGAAGGAGCACTCGAACCTCCGGCGGGAGGGGGTCGTGTAATAGGTGACATGGCGCCCTAAACCGCGCGGCCACTCTGCTCGACGATGGGATTCATGTCCGGCGATCTGGTTGGCCAAATCATTAGCTCGCATTTGAATCTTCTATATTAAATATTTCACTTAAACTGCTGAGTGAAATTGAATGGAAGTGAACCTACTTTCTCTTTACGTATTCTTATCATGTCAACACTGAACCACAATATTCTAGCGCAACGCAATCTGACTGCTCGAAAAAATTACAACCTGACTTCAAATAATTAATTCAAAAGAATGGCCCTGACTGAAAAGAAATCTTAACAGTAACCTATACATTTCATTAAACACTTACCTCACAAAAATCATCATTACACGAACTACTGCAATACAGCGAACGTCAACATTGCCAGCTAAATAAAAGATTCTAACTACTAAAGCCTCTAACTACTAATAGGCATGTGGTTAGCAAAGGAAAGATTTTGTTGCAAACCAAATAATGTATTTTTAGCTTAAGGGGCTCCGGAAAGGCTCAAAATCATGAAAAATTCAATTTTTACTTTTTTGCGTTTTCTGAATCTGCAGACTATTACCTTTTAATAGATATATAATTTATTCAATTCCGAAGACTACAACTATTTTTAAATTTTTTTGAAATGTGTTCTACATGGGCGTGATCCACTGTGGCGCTGTTAAACTGCTGTCAAGTGGTGTTATTATTAACGTCCGTGTTCATCAGGTACATTTTAGTGATGTGAGATAAAGTATGTGTTGTGGCTAACCTGTGATGGTTCAATATATATCGCTGGTGTGATTGTGGATTGTTTCATGTTTATTTACTCTGTCGTTATCTCGAAAATATTCGTAATTAATTCTGTTTCTTGAGTCTCTGTTTTGTTGAAGTATAATAATGAGTAAAAGTAAAGTTATTAGAACTCCTCTGAAGGCTTTTAAGAAAAGGAGAAATGTTGGAAAGCCAAAGGTATTTAGAAATATGGGAATGAAGATAGGTTCTAACATGGTACGAGCGATGCTTGCTTTAGACAAGGAACGCCTTCGGGCTGCAGACAGGGCTGTAAAGAGTCTAGAAATACAAGCAAGAGTAAACAGGAGGAGGAACAAGAGGAAGCTGGAGGAGGAGTTTGCAGAGGATGAAGATAATCCATCCTATGGACCTGGAATGCACTAAAAAGTTAATCCAATCTTTGTCGCTCGATTCCCAAAACTTTTATTTTCTCATACTAATTACATGTTTTCTAAGGATCTTCCAAACATATTTGTTTCAAACTTTCAGTAAATGTTACACAGTACCTTCTGCATAATTTAACACAGCCTTTTTCCAAAAAAACTGTATATTTTTGAATATATAAATAAAAAATTGCAAAAAAATGTTGTGAATTTTCATTACAATTGAAAAAAAATCATCTTTAATAACTGAACTAAAATTTTGTAAAATCCCTGTGTTAAGTTGTAGCCCATATTCCAATAAATAATCTGTAAAAAGTTCAACTTCCTACCTCAAATACTTTGTGAGGAAAGATGTAATTTATAAGAGTTATTTTAACATTGCAAGTATAGGGCGTTCCGGAGCCCCTTAATAATGTGACATCCAGTTCAGACACAAACATAAATCGTCACTGACATCTAGTACAAAGGTATATAATCATGAATGATATTCAATCTCCAGGTCGAACATGTACAGATCGTCAGCCAACGCTAACACTTCAGACCTCTACCCTCCATCAATGCAAGCTTCTCACATCTAACATCCATCACTGCTGGCCATTCATCTCCAACTGCCCACCAGTACTTCCGTCACTGCTATTGACTAATTTCCAACTGCCCAACACTACTGGCGATTAACTTCCAACAACGAGTCCAGCCAGCCACAGAGCCTCTTACAAAGAAAGCGCAGTCAGAAATCCAAGCAAAGCGCTACACAGCGCTGCCAACACAGAAGCAGCCCACTTACACATTGTCCAGAATGTTCTTCAAAGCAGTCGCGAACAATTGTGGCCCACTGAGACGCCGCATTGTCATCCATACAAGTTCCATCGCTCTTTGGGAACATGAAGTCCATGACTGGCTGTAGAAGATCTCCAAGTAGCCGAACATAACCACGACCGAGTCCATCCAACGTAATCATAGCCTACTCCATTACGGAGCCACCACCAGCTTGCACAGTGCCTTGTTGACAACTTGAGT
The DNA here is from genome assembly GCF_023898315.1 of Schistocerca nitens. Classification (NCBI taxonomy): domain Eukaryota; kingdom Metazoa; phylum Arthropoda; class Insecta; order Orthoptera; family Acrididae; genus Schistocerca; species Schistocerca nitens. The sequence continues at coordinate 1,009,981,123 of NC_064614.1, forward strand.
CCACGGCTTTATGGGGTCTGCAGTACACTCTAACCCCACCATCAGCTCTTGTCAACTGAAATCGAGACTTACGTGATCATGCCACGAATTTTTCCGGCTTCTAACGTCCACCTGAGATGGTCCTGCGCCCAGGAGAGGCTCTGCAGGCGATTTCATGCTGTTAGCAAAAGCATTCGAGTCGGTCGTCTGCTGCCATAGGGCATTAACGCCAGATTTCGCCGCAGTGTCCCAAGGGATACGTTTGTCGTACGACCCACACTGATTTTTGCCGCTATTTGATACAGTGTCACTTGTCTGTTAGCACTCAACAAATCTACGCAAACGCCATTGCTCTCTGTCGTTAAGTGAAGGCTGTCGGCCAATGTTTTGTCCGTGGTAAGAGGTAATGCCTGAAATTTGGTGTTCTCAGCACATTCTTGACACTTTAGAGCTCAGAATATTGAATTCCCTAACTATTTCCGAAATGGAATGTCCCGTGCGTCTGGCTCCAACTCTGTTCCCGCGTTCAAAATCCTTTAATTCTCGTCGTGCGGCCATAATCACTTTGGAAAGCTTTTCACATGTATCACTTGCGAACAAATGGCGGCTTTGCCAATATCGCATTGCCGAAGCCGCCATTTGTACGTAGTTGATTCATGTGAAAAGCCTTCCGACGTGATTATGGCCGCCCGACGAGAATTAATATACCATGTGTATGCGATGCTACCGCCATCTATGCAATATGTGCACATTGCTATTACACGACTTTTGTCACCCAGAGTACACCTTACCACGCCTGGTAACAACACTAAACACGAGCAGCCCTAATGCACTGTGGTGGCATTTGTAGCTGTCATAGCGGATTGCAACTGTAATTATTTACGTACCCGTCCATGATGTGTACGTACACAAAGTTACATTGACACCCGACCATCTCATCAGGATGGTTCACTTCTTTTGTCAGGCAGTGTAGTGGCATCGCAGGGCTCTCTTCTTTGTCAGTAAACATAGAGCGAAAATGTGTTATAGAGACCAAGTCCGTTTTCTCGGCTGGGGACGTCACTAGACAGTGTCACAACATAGAGTACGATTTTTGCCAATGGGGCTATAGTTTCAGTCCACCAAGCAGTTTTAATCCTTGAGATTCAATTAAAAAAATGTGTTACGATAAACATGCCTAGCCTCTCTATACTAGCGAACAGCTCTCTCACGTCTACTATACTGGCAATATTGTGGGAAAACTGTCGCTAGCGATGATCGGTCCTTTGGTGCGCAGGTTCGTGGAGGAGTACGCCTCGGTGGGGCTCCCCATCTGGGTGCTATCGGCGCAGAACGAGCCGACGGACGGCAACTCGGACTTCTGGTTCAACTGCATGGGCTGGTCGGCGACGGAACAGCGAGACTGGGTGGCGCAGCACCTGGGGCCCACGCTGCAGGCCGCCGTCGCGCAGTCGCCGCCCGACGTCCTCGTCATCGACGACCAGCGCTCCATGCTCGACCGCTGGCCGCAGCAGGTCCGTACATCTGACCCCTTCTCAAAGGGAGTTCCTCCGTGATAGCATCCAGTAAGCACGCGGCGAGTGCGTTTAAGGACATTCTTGAAGCTTCCTGACATTAAAATACACTACTGGCCATTAAAATTGCTACACCAAGCGGAAATGCATATGATAAACGGGTATTCATTGGACAAATATATTCTACTAGAGCTGACAGGTGGTTACATTTTCACGCAATTTGGGTGCATTGATCCTGAGAAATCAGTACCCAGAACAACCACCTCTGGCCGTAATAACGGCCTTGATACGCCTCGGCATTGAGTCAAACAGAGCTTGGATGGCGTGTACAGGTACAGCTGCCCATGCAGCTTCAACACGATAACACAGTTCATCAAGAGTAGTGACTGGCGTATTGTGACGAGCCAGTTGCTCGGCCACCATTGACCAGACGTTTTCAATTGGTGAGAGATTTGGAGAATGTGCTGGCCAGGGCAGCAGTCGAACATTTTCTGTATCCAGAAAGGCCCGTACAGGACCTGCAACATGCGGTCGTGCATTATCATGCTGAATGTAGGGTTTGGCAGGGATCGAATAGAGGGTCGTAACACATCTAAAATGTAACGTCCACTGTTCAAAGTGCCGTCACTGCGAACAAGAGGTGACCGAGACGTGTAACCAATGGCACCCCATATCATCACGCCGGGTGATACGCCAGTATGGCGATGACGAATACACGCTTCCAATGTGCGTTCACCACGATGTCACCAAACACGGGTGCGACCATCATGATGCTGTAAACAGAACCCGGATTCATCCGAACAAATGACGTTTTTCCATTCGTGCATCCAGTTTCGTCGTTGAGTATACCATCGCAGGCGCTCCTGTCTGTGATGCAGCGTCAAGAGTAACCGCAGCCATGGTCTCCGAGCTGATAGTCCATGCTGCTGCAAACGTCGTCGAACTGCTCGTGCAGATGGTTGTTGCGTGGGCCCCAGGTGCAGTCTCGCTGTTCCGTCGCCGACCAGCCCATGCAGTTGAACCAGAAGTCCGAGTTGCCGTCCGTCGGCTCGTTCTGCGCCGTTAGCACCCAGATGGGGAGTCCCACCGAGGCGTACTCCTCCACGATGCAATACGTTTGCTATCGCTCGGTCAAGACGTTAATGATGTAAGACTCTCAGTTTCCATCAGTGTTTAGCTTGAATCTTTCTCTGTCCATGACTACTGTCCTTCAAGACAGGATTTATAGAACACGATATGTGAATGAATGAAAGTCATTTGCTGAAGTCGTCTCAACAATAGATAAGAAATTATCTTTCTCATTAAATTCGAAGTACTCTTATATTACTGGACACGAAGAGCTCAACAGAACCTGACACAAATAATAGTGAAAAAAATCGTGAGCCATTAAACTTAGAAAATAAAACTAGACTTCCTTGACGACTAGGTGCTTATTGCGCCGTTATTTGGGAATTAAATATATCTGTCAAGTTACTCTGAAGCGCTAAAGAAACCGATATAGGCATGCGTATCCAAATTCAGAGATATGTAAACAGGCACAATACGGCAACTCCTATACGATACCTAGAAAACACAACAAGTGTCTAGCGCATTTATTAGATCGGTTACCGCTGCTACAATGGCAGGTTATCAAGATTTAACTGAGTTTGGACGTGGTGTTACAGTCAGCGCACGAGCAATGGCACACAGCATCTCAGTAGCGACGAAGTGGGGATTTTCCCGTACGACCATTTCGCGAGTGTACCGTGAATGCCAGGAATCCGTAAAACATCAAATACCCGGCCGGAAAAAGATCCTGCAAGAACGGGAACAACGATGACTGAAGAAAATCGTTCAACGTGACGGAAGTGCAACCCTTCCGCAAATTGTTGCAGATTGCAGTGGTGGGCCATCAACAAGTGTCGGCGTGCGAACCATTCAACGAAACATCATTGATATAGGCTTTCGGAACCGAAGGCTCACTCTTGTACCCTTGATGACTGCACAACACAAACATGTTACCTGGTCGGACGAGTCTCGTTCCAAATTGTATCGAGCGGATGGACGTGTACGGGTGTGGAGACAACCTCATGAATCCATGGATCCTGCATGTCAGTAGGGGACTGTTAATGCTGGTGGAGCCTCTGTAATGATGTGGGGCATGTGCAGTTAGAGTGACCCCTGATGCATCTAGATACGACTCTGACAGGTAACACTTGCGTAAGCATCCTCTCTGACCACCTTCATCATTGTGCATTCCGACGCACTTGGGAAATTCCAGCAGGACAATGAGACACCCCACATGTGCAGAATTGCTACAGAGTGGCCCCAGGAACACCTTTCTTCATTTGAACACTACCGGTGGCCACCAGACTCCTCAGACATGAACATTATTGAGCGCTGCAGTCGGCAACTCTTACATAAGACAACAAGTTTCTGGCGCAGTTGTTAGATCGGTTACTGCTGCTTCAATGCAGGTTATCAAGATTTAACGTGGTGTTATAGTCGGCGCCCGAGCGATGAGACACAGTATCTCCGAGATAGCAATGAAGTGGGCGTTTTCCCTTACGACCCACTTGTGTATCCTTCATGACTGCACTACACAAAGCTTTATGCCTCGCCTGGACCCGTCAACACCAACATTGGACTATTGATAACTGGAAACATGTTTCCTGGTCGGACGAGTCTCGTTTCAAATTGTATCGATCCAATGGACGTGTACGGGCAAGGAGACAACCTCATGACTCCATGACCCTGCATGTCAGCAGGGAACTGTTCAAACTGGTGAGGCTCTGTAATGGCGTGGGGCATGTGAAGTTGTATTATATGGGACCCTTGATACGTCTAGATACGACTCTGACTTGTGACACGTACGTAAGCATACTGTCTTATCACGCTCATCCATTCATCTCCATTGTGCATTCCGACGCATTTAGGCAATTCCAGCAGGACAATGCGACACCCTCCACTTTCAGAATTGCAACACAGTGGGCCCAGGAACACTCTTCTGAGAGTAAACAATTCCGCTGGCCACCAGACTCCCCAGACATGAACATTATTGAGCATATCTGGGGTGCGTTGCAAAGTGCTGTTCAGAAGAGATCTCCACCCCCTTGTACTCTTACGGATTTATGGACTGCGCTGCAGGATTCATGGTGTCCGCTCCTTCCAGCACTACTTCAGACATTAGTCAAGTCCATGCCATGTCGTGTTGCGGCACTTCTGCTTGCTCCGGGCACCCTACACGATATTAGGCAGGCTCTTCAGTGTATATAAACTGAAATATCCAACTACAGTAGAATCAAATTAACTATCAAAAATTTTAGGATAGTAGAGCGAGGTACAATATCACAAGAATCTACGACAGTCTATGCTTGGTAGTCTATTATATGACTCTATCCGGAGGTAAATGTATGTGGAGGAAATGCTTACCCCCCCTCGCTCGTTAAGACAATAGAATTGCGAAATGGTACTGCAGGCATCTTGGATAACTACTCGAAGTTTTCACGCTTTGTAATTATTCTAGATATCTTGAATACACATTGACAATGGTTTCTAAAGGGAAAATGTGTGTGTGACAATGCTGATTTTTAGTATACTAGGCATAAAACAGCTCGTTTCCGTATTATCAAATTTTAAATCTTAAGTTTAATGAATAAGTGTCAATTAAGATGTTAATGGCCAACATAGTTCCTTCTTGAAATGACATAAACCTTTATAAAATGGTGAAAGAATACAGACTTTTGTGTTCTTGCTTCAAAAGAAGTTGATGGACAGCAAGTAATAAAGCTGACCCGGAAATTGTTTCCGAAATTTCTTGCCTACGTAAACTAATCAGCAAATCCATTAGAAAACTATACAAAACTAGTTCGAGTTCAAGAAAAAATTGCTTACATGAAAGTACAAAAAAGTAATATAAAACCGCAATGTAAAATTGAGGTAACATTTTGTCTTGTCAAAGAAATGTAAAGAAAAGCCCTTAGTCGTTGTCTTCACAAATTTTCACTTATACAGGAATTAATGTTTCATACCTATCAGTACACGTTCACTTCTGCCGGAGGTTTTCGAATGAGATAGCATGCCGTTTATTGGATCCTTAGAATTTAGTTTTTCAGATGATTAGCCTGTCCTTATACACGAACTCACAGAACAAGCACCATTGTGTTTCAGAAAACGTTCTTCAGTAAGAGGACCAGCCGTTACGTATTGTTAAGATTTGTGTTTAGTTCGTAGTTATCGAAACTGCTTTATTCGGGCCACCTACGTGAAGCTGCAATGAATTTCACAGTTAAGTCCCCAGGAAAGCTACCAACACTGTGGTCATGTTTACAATCATTCGCTGATCAACCAGGCGCAGAAGCAGAAGACATCAAGAGGAAAACATAAATATTAAAATCTACTTTTAAGAGAGATTTAAGCAGGACACTTAGAAGCACTTCAGCGTATAACTGCCGCACAATCTCTTACATGGACGAGATTAAAATCAGAACGACTGGTTTTCGAAAAAAGTGGACTGTACGAAGAAAGTATGGCGTTGGATTTAAAAAGAATTATTGCAAGTTGTTCTTCGAAGCGCGCCATAAAATTACTCCTTTATTAATCCATATTCAACAGGAATTTATTGCGTTTTATACCCAAATAAGTTTAAAAACGAACGGATGATAAGTCAATATATAAAGTACGTATAAGTAATGAATATCAGAGCTATAGTGGAGCAGTTGATGTCCAACTTGGGCTTATTTCACACAATAACATTCCCAACGAGTACGAAGAGCAACATCCATTGACACTTTGTTTTTGTGGCTTGGAACCTTCAGTAATTTAGATTTAAAATCAATATTCAGTAGTAACAGTTTCTACATCTGTCTTACCATGATGGCCTAATATTAACAAAAAAAACATGCTGACGAATTAGCTTCAGGTTCAGGTCATAGAAGTAAGCATTGTATCACAGAATCATAAATAATGTCTCGCTCACAGTGGTTACAGAAGAATTATGGGAAGAACATTTGGAAATTATTTATGAAATAGGCAGAGTAGACTTAAAATTTAACTTTTTCTTAATACGTTCCTGCAGCACTTTGACTTGTTTTCTTCTAAAACATGAAAGATTAAAATCAGATAAAAGTAGGAACCAACGATGAATAACTTCTGGGATTAAGGTAGCTAGTGCTATAAAGAGAGAGCACTTCGTAATTCAGAGGACTATCTCAAGTCAAGATCTGAAATTCCATTACTCCTAAAAAAGTCCTTCAGTCTACTTTCAAAATGTGAAACACATGAACTATGCACAAAAAATGAAATAATAAAACAAAAACAATTTGAAACTTTATTGAATAAGAAACCAACAACAAAATAGTGATGTGAAGGAGATAGAGTTCCTAGTGGTCAACTATGGCGAAAATGGTGACACTGAAACCATTAGCCGCTAGACTCGGTAATTGTCTACTCACGTTAGCAACGAAGGTGGCACCTATCAATAAACAGCGGAACATAAGTGTATTATATTGATTTGGGTGGACACTGCCTGCACCGCCATGAGATAAGCCTATCAATTTCCGAAAGACGGCCCCTACGGAGATTCAGGTCATCAAAAAGTAGTACCTCCGCTGGTGTTTCTTGAAAAATATTAAAATCTTGTGTTGACTGAAGCTATGTTTCTAACCAGTGGTCCAAAGCATAATTCCTGACATACTAAAATATACTGTTGCAACGCCCACCTGCAAAACTGAAATAATCAAGCCACAGCTAAGTACAGTCTATTTCACTCGTTCCAGACTTTCCATAGTTATAGAGGGAATGACCTGTGAGAGAATATCGACTCTATTTTGTTAGCAGCTCTAGCTAACTTCCTCTCTGTTTGATCTTTTGGAGTCTCCTCAATGAAACCGTACAGGACTTAATAACTTAAATTCTGGCAGAGTTAGAAAAGAAGAATTATCGTATTATTATGTTCTGTGACTTATGTTGGGCGACAAAATTCCACTTGGCATATTGAAAAATTATGACTTGAATGACACCCCTCTTGCATGGAGTCTGCATATAGGAGAGGGTCACATCTTTAGTGTCAGAAGAATGAACCCAACATCAGACTGGGAAAACAAGTCTAAAGGGGTACCACGATGAGGGACACTCTGTCCATTCTTACACATACTTAAACTAAATGAATAATCCTCCACTGATTTTAAAGGAAGATTTTGAAACTATAAGGTTTTTGCTGAAGATTAGATGGGTAGATCATATAACTAATGAGGAGGTATTGAATAGGATTGGGGAGAAGAGGAGTTTGTGGCACAACTTGACTAGAAGAAGGGCCCGGTTGGTAGAACACTTTCTGAGGCATCGAGGGATCACCAATTTAGTATTGGAGGGAAGCTTGGAGAGTAAAAATCGTAGAGGGAGACCAAGAGATGAATACACTAAACAGATTCAGAAGGATGTAGTTTGAAGTAGGTACTGGGAGGTGAAGAAGCTTGCACAGGATAGAGTAGCATGGAGAGCTGCGTCAAACCAGTCTCAGGACTGAAGACCACAACAACAACAACCACAACAAGGTAGGAGACGAGATACTGGCAGAAGTAAAGCTGTGAGGACCGGGCGTGAGTCGTGCTTCGGTAGCTCAGATGGTAGAGCACTTGCCCGCGAAAGGCAAAGGTCCCGAGTTCGAGTCTCGGTCGGGCACACAGTTTTAATCTGCCAGGAAGTTTCATATCAGCGCACACTCCGCTGCAGAGTGAAAATCTCATTCTGGAAACAAGGGTTACCGATGACAACTTTAAATCAGCGGCCTTAACTTTAGAAGACAGGACTTAGATTTTAGCTAGATAGGCCCACAACTGGTTCATTTCAAGTTTTAATCTCACAAAGAATCGTACCATGTCTAACAATACCACCACTTGCAAAGTACGTTAGAAATCAGATTAATAATGTTGCTCACGCAGCATATGTTCGCTTTATCGGGCAACAACAAAGCTATTGACTGTGGATGGTATCGTCAGAATGGAAATAATGAAGTCACTGTAAAAAAAGCCATTAATTTGGGCAAGTCACTGTAAAAAAAAGCCATTAATTTGGGCACTTATCTTGAATGGATTCCCACGTAGATTTCGTCGAAGTTGTTATGGCTCATCTTGTTGATTCTAGGGTGATTCCACTTTGAATGCTAGAAGGTCCACATCTGTATTTTAGCAATATTTGAAGACCTAACAAATGCGTTTTTCAGGAAATTCTTAATGATCAAACAATCCCAGATCAGAACACTGGTATGGTAGAAATAATTTTTGACTTGGTGTTCACGATCCACATTTTTATTAAACTTCTTGTAAATTCACATATACTTCTTAATTGTCACATCATCAAGAAAACAGGTTTGTATCAATTTTCATATATTTAATTTCCACTTTAACCAAACACAAGACTTGACTGTTCTTTTACAAAGCGAAATAACAACTTAACTTCTGCAAAGTGAAACAAAGACTGGCCTGTGCGCATTCGCGCCAAAACGGTTACAAGTATGTCAAAGATTATGACAGTCTCACAGAAATGAGTACACACAAGAACCATATCACTGTAATATATCGATACATCGGAGTACCTATACATTAATAAAACCAAATGTGAATAATGTCACAAAAATATGTCTGTTACTTCGCAGAAAAGTATTACGATATTACTGGTGTCGAGAACTGGGGTTGGAGTGCCATAATTGTCATGTAAATAAAGAACCATTACACATGCAATTCCACACACGGAAATGTGATGTGTTGGCTCCAGACGTAGTCAATCACCGCACTGCTAAATGAAGCATTGTGCACAAAATTCCTTGTGGTCCAGCTAGATAACAAAATGGAGACAACATGCAGATAATCTAATAAAGGAGCTTCCAATATGTTTCTTCCTTAGAAACGCCTCTCGCTGTTTGTAAGTGGGTTTCTTCGTTCCCTGTTAGCTTACGGATTTATTTTGTAGAATACTTAGGTGCCCACCCAGGTCATCTCGTAAGTTCTGTACGACATCTTAGCAAACAGACTGGTTGCCATCTTCATGTGGTCCCTGATGGCTACTGCTCCGCTCGGGTCGGCGTCCTGTGTACGTTTGACGCAACCCATTCTGTCACTCCGTGCAGCCGTCGTGGTGGGTCGTGACAGAAGTGGGCGTGGCTACACACGCTCCCCAGTCCACGCGTTATGGCCCTCGGATACGGGCATCAGGTGCAAGGTTCACGCCTGATTCAGCTGTACACCGCTATCTTTGTTAATAAGGCCATCTTGGACACTACTTTCAGTAGCCTCTTTAATCGTGTAATCCCAGAAGAAGGAAAACTGCCTAAGTATTTTGGTTTTATTGTAATCTGTAATACGAGTGGCCACAATGTAGAACAAATAATTATTATAATAATAGTGATGATAAAATAGAATAAATACTGGTTAGACAGCTACTTGGTTTCAGAATGCGAGGTTGCTTTTAGTTATCTGGTTACGTTTAACGTCTAGGAGATAACCTAGAACTTATCGCAATACTCTGATAATTATTCACACTATTATTTAATAAATTAATAAAATATCGTCTGGATTTTGATATGCGGTGAAAAATAATCTTCACAGCTCACTAAAGTTTTGATATAAATATAAACAAAGTGTACTGATTACTTTTCTTAGCCGAATCAATGTAACGAAGTAAGTAAAACTTCTTAATGAATAAACCAAAGCAGTACACTTCGTCAAACAATGAGTAATTCCGGTAAACCACTCAAAATTGTACTAATTACAGCTATGTGCGGTCAGACTGAAAGTTTGTCACTACCTAATCAGTGTTAAACACAAGTTCAAAACGATTGCACATTCGCGGAAACGTTTCTGAGTCGAAACTTTTTCATTTTGCGTGTCCACACGACTATATGCTCGCAGTTTTTCTAGGTGTTAGCCAGTGACGCACGCGAATTTGGGAAGTCCACAAACGTTCTTAGAAGATTTATGAACACTACAGAAACACGACTAAATCGACGCTCATGGATATACACGTCTGTACTGCTCCAGCTCTCGCACACGAATGACCAAGTCCATAATGGTCACAGTCCTTTCATGCTCTCGTACCACCGTTATGAAAAGTCGCATAGCAATACATTCTCAGCAATCATTTATCTTACTCTGACAAATGTACAATATGTCAAACTAGGTGGAAATTCTCACAGTTTTTTGCTGAGTTGATTGGTTTACTCAAAAATTTAAGTTGTCACTTTTACAGTTACTTAAAGCTATTTTATGTTAAAAAATCGAATGGTAATAGAATTAAACATACTGAATTAATACACTAAATCAACATGCGACCGCTAAGACCCTTTCATGGAACACTGCTGAGTGCAGACCAGGGATGGGAGAAACCGACCGGTTAAAACAGATACCGGTATTTTAGTTCTGGATAACCGGTATTTTTGGGTGTTTCTTTGGTATCGGTTGTAATAGGTGAGTCATAGCTGCAATGGCAATAGTTTTTTGTATTTACAAAACTCTTATTTAAAGAACGAGTAGTTTTATTCGTAAAGTTTCCATTGCTTAGAAATATTGCGTTACTAAAAAAAATGGGAGAAGGGATCAGCGCTATTTTAACAACAATGCCGTTAGAAACGAGCAACAAACACATGCCATACAAACTGGTGCAGCATTGCTGAGACAAAATGTATCTATTACCATTTGGAGGTCCTATTGGACTGTAGCGTGTACATGCAGTCTGTGGGATTCGCCCTATCTGGTCCGTACGGTAGTTTCTCGCTGTTGTCGTCGGACGTTAGTTGTATTACAGAATGGCTCCATCTCGAGGCTGGATGCACTCCTATTTTACGAAGTCCTGTATCAGTGAGGTAGAACGCCTCATTGCTTTAAAAGATTACGGAAGGAGCCAAAATAAATTTATGATATCATTTAGGCAAGAAACTTAATACTTAACAATTATTTCATAGTTTCAAATAAAAATAGAAAGTAGCTCATCGCCTGATGTGTCTAATAATATGCCTTTATCTGCTTGTAGCTTTTGAAAACTGCCAAATTAACATGAAAAATAGAGTTCATCAACATCAGTTTTCACCCTTTAGCACTGACTATTTATAATGCCCAAATAGTGGCGTGATCCTTGATTAAAACATGATTTTGAGCAGTGTTTCTAAAAATTAGAATCAGTAGGAGAATACTGGCGTTTTTTTGTTATTTTGTAGTATTCAGCCACTTGTCACTTTTAGAGAAAATATGAGAATGGTTGACAAACTAAGTTTTTTTATTTGCCTATTTAATTTAATGTTTTGACTATATGTCTTGAAACTGAGGGAATCAAAAATTTTGAATTTTTGTTCGATTTCTACGTTTATTCCAGGAAATAATAGGAATAAAAAACTGAAAATCGGTTTTTAGAAACTGTTGTTTTGAGTGGTTTGAATACACAGGTTACATAGGCGTTGAAAAAAAGCTGCTTCCTCTGTTATGTTAAACAGCTGCTGTTTATCTTCTGTTGATATCTTAAGATTTACTTGACTAGAATGGAACTGTTCAAAAAAAATGGCTCTGAGCACTATGGGACTTAACATCTAAGGTCATCAGTCCCCTAGAACTTAGAACTGCTTAAACCTAACTAACCTAAGGACATCACACAACACCCAGCCGTCACGAGGCAGAGAAAATCCCTGACCCCGCCGGGAATCGAACCCGGGAACCCGGGCGTGGGAAGCGAGAACGCTACCGCACGACCACGAGATGCGGGCGAATGGAACTGTTGTTTCAGCGATAACCAGCACGGCCGGCACGACCCTACAGCTGTCACGCCTTCTTTCATCGTCGCAAAAGGACACACGCGCACGGCTGCGTCTGTTTTTCAAAGTTTTGGCGTTCAACCGTTTCGGGCTGCGCCCTCACACTCCTCTCTTATTGCGTACAACTTCTATGGTGTATTCCTTGCCGCAAAGGCAGAGAATTTGCTAGGCCCCTGATTTACGAGGGTCTAGATCGTCCTTCAGTGAACCTAGAAGCGTCGAGTTCTTAGAGTGCGAGCGAAATACAGATCTGCCAATGTGTCGCTCCAAGATTCTGATTACTTTACCGAAGGTACTACCGACAAGCGGGATTCGTGCTCCTCCTTTTTTGCCTGCTGTTGTCTAGGTACAGCCCTAAATGCACGCCATATCTGTTTCTTGAGTATTCATTCCTTCCGAAAATTGTCTCCAGGTGCTTCAGACTGCCTTGGTCGCAGATCTATCGCACTCTTTAAACAAGTGTGCGCAAAACGCCTTCACGCTGAGAGTCGTCGTGACTACTGGAGGAGCGTTGGTATAGATCGGTGTGTGCAGGCTTTCTGTACACACTACGTCCCAGCTTGCCATCTGCTTTCCGTTTCACCAGAGTGTCACGGACCGGGCAGAAGCCCTCCTACACCACCTCCGTTGTAAACTGTATCTTGGGATGAAGCGAATTGAGGAGATGGAGAAATTCACCTAAGCTGTCCCGCCGATGTAGGCAAATGAAGAAGTGTCAGCCCCATAACGATAAAAACAGGTTGGTTTTATTTGGAATTGCTCCAAGCCTTTCTCCTCGAAATCTTCCATAAACAAATTCGCCTCAACAGGCGACAGCGGACACTCCATTGCGACGCCGTCCGTCTTTTCGCAATAATTTCCGTGGAATTGGAAATTAGCTGAGGTGGACAGATACGCGACGAGTTTACGATTTGTCTCGTATTTCTTGTTTATCATTGCACGGATACCTTTACGGGTACCCTACTGAATAGAGACATCATGTCAAAAGTCACCAACAGGGTACTATCACTGAGACGAAGATTTTGTAAATGCTATACAAAGTGAATGAAAGGAGGTAAGGAGAAAAACCTTCGATACGACAAATGGCATAAATAAACTTAGATCACGAGCTGCTGCTCCGTCACGACTGTATGGGCTGCAAAAGTGCACAAAGAGAGTGTCCCAATGCGGTCGGTATTCAGCAATATAGGAGCAGCAACACTCAGCTTGGTCAAACACTTCACTCCTGGGTCTATTATGGAGGAATTTCAAGCATCACATCCGTAATTCTATTCATTTAGTGCACCTTCTCCTTGTCTAAAGTTCAAACAGAAGTTCCGTACTCTGGTGCTAAGGTTTTCAACAAGCATCTACATAACATAAAGCAAAAAACTAGGATTTTCTATCACTTAAAAATGAAACTATAGAAGCTAATCATCCACTTCTTCTTTAGATTATGTGATTATCTATAACCAAAGGTTGGAAATTTTTGTCAACTACATGGCAAGGGGAGTGACCATGTGCTCGTAAATCAGCGTGATTGGTAGCGGTGTATTGTAAAAAGGTCTCTGTTACTTTCGTTAAAAAGTTCCATTCTAGTCAAGTAAATCTTAAGATATCAACAGAAGATAAACAGCAGATGTTTAACATAACAGAGGAAGCAGCCCCTCCACCGTGGTAGCGGCTTTGTTTCTAATTCATTAGACTGCGTTTAGCTGGCACAGGCACAAATACTACATAGTGCAGTGAGAGTTCATTCTTAATGCAACGTACAGATTCAGTTTCTACGTTTTCCACCATCCTGAAAGTTCTTTTTCTTGATGGGATCGCTCAGGAGTAATGCTCACGTGTCAAAGAAAAAGTGTCATCCATGTAAAAGTCTTCAAAGATATACGACAGACTGTTCGCATGAACAACAGCCGCCATCTGCAGAACGATATCTGACTATTCGTACGAGGAGCTGAACATAGATCCCCTTTTTATCATTTTCTGAAGGGCATTCTAATTGTACCACACTATTAACCGATAACGCAGAACGATCACACAAATTATCTTATCAGGTACGTGATGAATTCGAAGAATTGCTGACAAATGTAACACTTTACGCAATCCTGAACGGCGAATGTTTATCAGATACGTTCACCCAGTAACACGGCTTCTGTATACAGTTAACTCTTCGGCTGAATCAGTCCCGCTACGCGTATCCGCAATACAAGTGAGCAGAGTGATTTGCTAAGAGGTGAAACTTGTGTTCCACGGTAGCCACAAACAATGATAAATTTACGATTTACCGACTGCGAAGCACAGAAACGAGAGTATTCTATACTATGTGTCAACATTGCTTCAAAAAGTATGCTACTGGGGAAGGGAACAGTCACCAAAAGTTCTCTTAAGGCTAAGTAATGCCTTCAGTAAGGTGGAGAACGTCGACAGCAACTACTGAACTTCTTAAAATGTGCTGTCGTACACACTTAGACGTACCTATGTTGACATCGCAACAGGTCGGTCACAATACCGCTAGCAGAATGTGCATTTGGTCTGATGATAACCGCTGTCTGGTCTAAGCCCGTTACCCATTGACAAATGCTTTCGTGATTGTATCGTAAGCAAATAAAATAAGAATACGTAATTACGTCACTCCCTATGAAATTTTCTCGTAGTTGGTATCCCACAGTTCAAAGGCAAAAACGTTACCTACTAGTCCCACATAATACAAATTACGAACTGTAAGCATCAATGCGTCGTGACGGAAACAGGGAGTGCTGCAGTATCTGTATGAGAGGTCTTCCACGGATTTAATTGCTGAACAGGTGTAAAATTAAGAGCAGTCGCAGTACAAATGCCGTGGAGAAGAGTGCTTACATGTAATGGAGAAAATAAAGTTTGCTTGTCATAGCAGAAGTCAGTATACAATGGCAAAGCGTCTGAGATGAACAGCACAGATACCATGACATGAATTTTCAAGTCTATAGGGAATTCTCGCCAAACAAAAGAAGCAGTCTCAAGCTATTTCATTATGCTACTCTTTCCCTACCAGAAGACCAGTTAAAAAAACAACGTGCGCTTTCAAGTCTTCGTGATGGGATCATCTAGCCTATCAACGAACCCTCCAGATATAAGTTTCACTTCAACAGTATGAAAAGGCGAAAGACAAGAAAGAATCAAATTACCCAAGTTAGAGATGGCTCCCACACACCATTGTAACCAAACTGATTCAGGATTCATGTGTACGAGTTTCTTGGTGCAGGTAGGCCCACGTCCCGATGCCACTACTGCGCCGTTAGTCAACAGCCTTCAAAGAAACGATGACTTCCTTGGACTGAGGGCTAACAGTGGTGTGGCAATGCTCGTCGTGGACGAACATAGCTCCACGTCTCTCATTCATATCAACATACGGGAATATAACTGTACATATGACATATCGTGTGCTCTCTATACCTCCCCTTCCCGTCTTCCCGCCCTCCCTCCTTCCCCTCCCCCTCTCCCATCCTTCCCACGAATCAAGTTACCACAATAAAGCTTTCAACAAACTCTTTTCATAAATCACTGCTCAAGTTTCCTCTGAGGGATTTTAATGCACGGAATTTGTGGTGTGGTTCTATTACCACCTGTCGCCTATCTGCAAGGTAGAGCAATTGAGAGTCTCGTACAGGTTTTTGAACATACAGCAAAGCATACATTTCAGCGATGTTGCCCGCCATTGATTCTCATGCGCACTTTACAGCCGTCGTGAATAGCACATTGTCCACGACAGTTACGCTAAAGCAGTGCTACTTAGTCGCGCATTATTTCGCTGGTTTCTTCTTTCACTTTAATCCTGCCACAGCTGGATTAAAAAATGATAGAGTAGGGTTTAATCTCCAGCAACTTCGAAGTCATTAAACAAGATGAAACTGTTTGGTGTTCTTAAAAGGGAACCGCGCCTATTCGTCATCACCGATTTCGTCCAGGGCTTTGTCGGAAATGAAAGCGACAGAATCGGAAGCTCCAGACGGCCAAGAGCTTAGAGAAAATAGCATTTCTGGTGCGGGTCGCGTGACACATCAACCATTTATGTTAGCGTTGATTTCAGGCAGCGGTTGGCGCAAGGGGAGAGGACAGAATGGTAATCCGAGGGGATGGACTCGAGGCTTATGCCGAAAGTCTTTTGTTTTCAGTTTTTACTTTTCTTAAGCTGCAAACGAACCGAAATAATATTGAATGTGTTCGATTTATTAATATTTTCATAAAAGGCATGGAAAGAGGCAAAGGAGAATTTTGTATTGGAAATAAATTTCCAGGAAGGAATTGTAACGTGCACACGAGAACTTGGAATATAAAGTTAGATACTTTTGTTATTTTACAGTTGATGATGTAGACGTGCTGCGGTGATTTCATAACAAATTCAGGGGAAGCTGTAATTTTCGCGGATCTTGCACACATCATAAACGCCACATTTTTACAATTACATGGTTATCTTAAAGTTGATACAGAAGTACAGACTTGGTTTCCATTCACAAAGGGCTCGTTTTCATAGCACAGTTTGGTAGAAAACTACGCAAAATGCAACATTTAGAAAAATATTGCGAGGATAGCTCGTGTGTAAAAAGGAATGTATTTCGATGCAGTATTCTCAGGATGTGAATTTTTTTCTGTCTTGATAAGATAAGAGCAGTTTTGAAGCTTTTTGATCAAATTCTTGACCTGACGATAAAGACAGCCATCGCAGTGCTGCCCCGGCGGAGTGCATTAGGGGGTCATCACTAACACTGTCCGATGGCAATCCTACTTCGTCTTGAAAAATGTCGTCGAATAAGTATGGATTTGTTTGTGTTCCAGCCGAGTAAATTAACAAAATCAATCTGTTCTTCTGCACGTAGAGACTCATCACATCAGTCAAAAAATTACTTGTATAAGGCTGTTGTAAATTTCTCAGAGTTAGAAGAAGTAATGACCACATTCCTATGTTTTTCCGCGCACTCATCCCCAATTTCTAGAATCTTCAATCCAAAACAGCCAGTAGTCTGTTGTAGCATACGTAGACCGTTGGAAATAATTTTGTAGAAATGGTTGTAGAGTACTGTGCTGAATATGAGTGGGTTACTTTGTTCATATTTCGATTTATTTGCAGTATCAATGGCATAACAATTGAACAGAAAGAAAAATAACACAGTCTCTATATATGGACTCCAACCCTAGACCTCCTGATTAGAGCTCTGCACTCTTGCCTCTGCCGCGTGGAAGCTACGCTAATATAAATGGCTCATTCCTCGCCAGGTCCGCGCCAAAAAGGCTGTTTTCTCTAAATACTTGCCTGCCTGTCACTTCCATTTTTGGCCAATACCTGCATATACCTTAAATTATGACGAAATTAGTGGTGACGAGTAGGCGCAGTTCCCTTGTTTGTGGGAAAGAGTCAATAATGTTTTAAACTGATATGGATACCATACTTGACGGACTTTAAAACAGATTACGATGTGGCACTTACTTTTATCAACGTCATGGGCCTGCTACACTTCTACAAGTATTTGGCGCAATCCCTTTTGAATCATGTGGGCGAGGTGTACATATCAGAAAGGCCCAAGTATATGACGATTGTTGTAGATAAAGTAGCTACAGTACAAGAACTATACGAAGCCTCTGCTGCTGCCATTGCTCAACCCGTGATAACTCCTCATGGTGTTCATGACCGATCCACAGTCACCATTATACCACCTGCTTGAGTCTCCATCCAAGCAAATGATATCTGAGAATTTCTCACAGTGAGAAGTCCTTTCGGGTCCTTGCGAATGCCGACGTATTGACACTTGGCGTGATCACATTCCAGATCTTGTGCTTGGATGGAATCTATTGTCACTCTCGTGTTTCAAAAGTCCAGAATTAATTTAGAGTTTATTCAGTACCACAAGATGGAGACTGTACCAGATTTGATTTAATAAGTTATTTCTTTAGACCTTTTGCTAGAACCGCTATTCTTTGGCAATGTACGCTTATGCTTCTAACCTAAGAGCCAACCGTAGCTACTCTGTGATTGCCTAGTATATGGCATCAAAATCTGCATACCAAATGAAGTTTACGGGACTGGAACAGAAGAGATCTTTTCGATCTGTGACTTTTTGAAAGCATAACATGGCATCCAGTGTTTATATCCAGCAGGCCTCCCTCCGACACTTACAGCGTCTAAGGAGGGAAACTGTATTCTGCTGGATACGAGACCATGTTAATAATGTGTCACGTGCAACCACCGAAATAGGCGATGAATAGAGTCAAAACATAGCGTCTTGCTCTTTGTAACGTTCTACATGTTGAGGTACATAGCTATCTATTATTGGAATGGGGCGCTGCAGTCATGGACGGTGTGGCTGGTCCCGGCGGAGGTTCGAGTCTTCCCTCGGGCATGGGTGGGTGTGTTTGTCCTTAGGATAATGTAGGATAAGTAGTGTGTAAGCTTAGGGACTGATGACCTTAGCAGTTACGTCCCATAAGAAACTTCCTGGCAGATTAAAACTGTGTGCCCGACCGAGACTCGAAATCGGAACCTTTTGCCTTTCGCGGGCAAGTGCTCTACCAACTGAGCTACCGAAGCACGACTCACGCCCGGTACTCACAGCTTTACTTCTGCCAGTACCTCGTCTCCTACCTTCCAAACTTTACAGAAGCTCTCCTGCGAACCTTGCAGAACTAGCACTCCTGAAAGACAGGATATTGCGGAGACATGGCTTAGCCACAGCCTGGGGGATGTTTCCAGAATGAGATTTTCACTCTGCAGCGGAGTGTGCGCTGATATGAAACTTCCTGGCAGATTAAAACTGTGTGCCCGACCGAGACTCGAACTCGGAACCTTTGCCTTTCGCGGGCAAGTGCTCTACCAACAGAGCTACCGAAGCACGACTCACGCCCGGTACTCACAGCTTTACGTCTGCCAGTACCTCGTCTCCTACCTTCCAAACTTTACAGAAGCTCTCCTGCGAACCTTGCAGAACTAGCACTCCTGAAAGAAAGGATATTGCGGAGACATGGCTTAGCCACAGCCTGGGGGATGTTTCCAGAATGAGATTTTCACTCTGCAGCGGAGTGTGCGCTGATATGAAACTTCCTGGCAGATTAAAACTGTGTGCCCGACCGAGACTTGCACAGGATAGAGTAGCATGGAGAGCTGCGTCAAACCAGTCTCAGGACTGAAGACCACAACAACAACAACAAGGTAGGAGACGAGATACTGGCAGAAGTAAAGCTGTGAGTACCGGGCGTGAGTCGTGCTTCGGTAGCTCAGTTGGTGGAGCACTTGCCCGCGAAAGGCAAAGGTTCCGAGTTCGAGTCTCGGTCGGGCACACAGTTTTAATCCGCCAGGAAGTTTCATATCAGCGCACACTCCGCTGCAGAGTGAAAATCTCATTCTGGCAAGTCCCATAAGGTTTCACACACATTTGAACATTTTTTTAATTTTTTTTTTAATTGGGTGACATACTGCAGTCAGTGAAACCGACTATCTCGTGGAGTATTTTGTTCCAGACACAGAAGCGAAACGAACTTCCGCTGACTCGCTGACTTCAAGGTTTAATCGCAAGATTTTTAATAATCACATCGGCAAACTAAAAGTACGTAATTAATTTCTTGCTTATTTGCATGCAGTCATGGTGCTCATTGAAATACCTATCATCAGCACGCTGCTAGCGAAGCCAAAACAAAATGCCGCCGTCCATTGATTGAGCGGAGTATCGCAACAGCTATCCACGCTGAGTTGTGTCCGCAGCTCTAGTGGCTAGCGTTGCTGCCTCTGGATCACGGGCTTCCTGGCCGGGTTGGGGATTTTCTCTGCCTCGGGCCTGGGTATTTATGTTGTCCTTATCATTTCATCATCATCATCACTCGTGACAGTGGCTAGACTGGACTGTGTAAAAATTGGGGCTTTGTCCGGGAGCTGAAGACCGCGCAGTTGAGCGCCCCACAAACCAAACATCATCATCACGGTAAGTTGTTGGAAGTGCACGGCAACAGCGCGCCATCAAGCGACACTGGGTTCAGGCGGCGCAGGCGCTTCTAGTGTGGACGTCAGGTCTGAATGACGAAGTGGGAGACTAACTCCCTCTCCCTGAAGAAGGCGGGATCGCAAGACAAGACCGACGTAATACAATCGAGGTGATAGTGGAAAAACTGAAAATCAGTCATGGCTTGGTTTGCGACATGGTGCATGATATTTTGAATACGAAAAAAGTCGTCGCCCGCTAGGATCTGTAGCTGTACACAGCCTTTCGAAAAGCTGCCAAATCAATGCCGCAGTGGAAAATAATGTTGATGTTGACGTACAGAGCTACCTATTAGTGGTGAAGCCGATTACCAGATAACTTCTTCAAAAGCCTAATCAGCATCGATGAGTGCTGGTTGCACCACTATGACCACTAGACAAGGAAGTAAAGGAAGCAGTGCGGGAGAAAGAGAGAGACCCAAACTGGTGTTGCTAAGCGTTTTTTGGTGTTCTCATGGTATGGTGCCCAAGAGGTAAAAGCGTCACAGTATCTAACTAGTGGAATCTCTTGAAAAGGTTACCAGAGGCTGTCACGACGGAGCGACGCGGGAAGGAGTCAATGCGGTAATGAAGTGACCTAAGGCATTATTGAGCGGGAGGCGCCATCTGGGGTGGTTTGGCCGCCTAGTATAAGTCTTTCAGTTGACGCCACTTCAGCGACTTCTTGGTCAATAATGCTGATGAGGACAGCATAACAGCCCGTCCTCGTGCGGATAAAACGTCTGACCTGGCCAGGTACCTAACCTGGACCCCCTGCATGCAAGCCAGCTGTGCTGACCACTTTACTTTTTTTTAGCTTAAAGCTCTACCGATTTTTTCTTCTTACTTCTTCCACTTCAGGCGTTGTCCCCTGGCACCCATACTACCCCCAACACCTATCTAACACACAAACAAAACCGATATCTAGTGCCACCGCCACTTTTTTCTTCAAAGGATGGACGTTTCTCACAACCTCATGCTCCGTCCAAGAACAGAAATAAAACCTGTCTCCGAACAGCGTGTTAAAAAAAAAAAAAAAAAAAAAAGAGCGATAAAGGAGAGGGTACAATGATTTTTTAAAATTTATTTTTTTCCCCTTCTTCGTCTTCTGGGGGTGTTCACAGCAGCCAGATGGTGGGGTGTCCGCGTCCTCTTCTCGCTTATCTAGGGTTAAACACCCTATAATTATCGTTGATGTCCCTCGACAGTCCATTCTGTGCTATACACCTTCAATCTCTCCTCGCACCCTGTACGCCTCAATTCTCTAGAGAGTGCGTAAATAAAGAGTGAACCATACGACACCTTGTTCGTAAAACCGTATAGTTGCTCGTTCAATAGTGCCAAAACTCTAACAGCTCTTCAACGTGCTCTCCAAAAAAGTGTGACAACGCTATACCTTTAAGCCGCACTGGGAAATTATGTCGAGTAGTAGGAGTGCAATCGACATCAGGCTGGATCAGTTCGGTGGGCTCTACGGGCTGAGGTGTCCGTCACCGCAACAATGCCAACATGCGACGTGTGACCAGCCTACAGTCGGCAGCCGTATCGCATACGAAATGGTGTACGTCGGTGTCAACAGCGGCGCATCTGGTGCAGAGAGGGCCCTCGGCTAGATCTATAGTGTATAAACGTTGTCCAGTGGGGAATTTTTCAGTCGTTATTACATAACACAGCGCCCTCACCGCGGTGGGAAGGAAAGGCGAGTGTATGTTACTCCACACCCGCTTCCAGCCATCCGCCGGATGTCGGCGTTCAGTCACATACGTCCAGCAGCCCGAAGGGATTGAGGCGCCATATCCTCAATCAGGGTACAGTTAGAGTGTCCTTGTGCGAATCACGTAGGTGATGCATAGTCCTCAGAAAGAGGGTGCGTGCCCTATTTTGCACGTTTATCATTCCAAGGCCGTCCTAAGGTGTGGGAAATGTCAGTGTCTCATAACGGGTCTTGAACAAACCACCATCGGTAACGAAATAGTAATCTGCGATACGTAGCTGCCACTGTACGTTGCACGCTCTCGCGGTGGGGCACCGCCAAATATTTCACCGCTGGAACCACGGTAACGGGCACCGGCGTACGGATAGTCAGTCCTCTGCCCACTTCCATGTAGCGAAACTTCCGCAGATTGATACGGTTGCCGGTCACCTCTCCGTAGCGCTGAAGCCACGCGATCGCCGTACATAAATCTTCTGTCGACTTCTCCAAGAAAACTACATCGACCCTGAGCTACGAAAGCAAACACTGTGAAGGGAGTATTTTTGCTCCACGATAAGGCCCTTGCTCCTTCTGTACGGGACACAGTTACACATGCTGCTCCTTGGACACACACACACACACACACACACACACACACACACACACACACACACACCATCCTGTATTCTCCTGACAAGACACCCAGAGACTTCTCCCTCTTTCCTAAGATAAAGTAACTGTTGGTTGACAGGCGTTTCCGGGATGAAGACGATGTGATTTTGGAGGTGAAACGTTTCCAGAAGAACCAAAATGAATTCTTCCACAACTAAGGCATCCAAAATATCATCCATTCCTTGGAAAAATGCGTCGTATTTAAGAGGGAAGATATAGAGAAGAAATAACACCGTCACCGAGTCTTATAGTCGCAGCTGAACTTTCTGAAGGTAACTGAAACTTTCTGAGTAGCGTTCGTAGATTCCGGACGAAGCAGCACCTCCTCGTACACTAAGTCTTCCTCCTGTTGAGAGGCTTCAACAGAGTGCGTTGCAACTATTTAAGAGACCTTTATACGTTGACGACATGGCCGTAACAGTATAAGAACTGATTCGTGTTCCATTTTAAGTGAGAATGAAACGAATGTGGCATGGGTTCCAGGTTCTGTTTTGCACACCTAAATTGTTATATATGGGAATATAAAGTGTTGACAGGTTTACAGATTCATCTACTATTTACAAAACTGATCAGCACGCTGAAATATGTCTGGGTACTTGATAATTTAGCCTCATCCGGTTACATTTTAGTTCTCGAATAGCATTCTTAACAGAAATCCGTATTTACAGGTTTATATGTCTTGCGCCCGAAGATGTGAGCGTACATGAGAATGGAATGGGGGCTTGTGAGTGAGTAATCCTCTTAGAAGATTTTGTGGAATCCATATTAGAGTTCTGAGAAACAATTGAATGATATTCGTCTTGGAATGTTTTAGTGAGAGCGTCAATAACAGCGCCGTTGCGTGCTCTAAATGCATAACGATCATCGTCTTCGTGGAGACACGTTAGTCCAGTACTCGGTGACATCACGTTTCTGATGCCTGCGTAAAAGGCAGACCGCAGCCGGAATGTTTTGATCCAATTACATGGAGTAAATAACTGAAGACTATGGTCGTAATTGATACCTGAATAATCCTGATGGTAAAACTGTATCATAACTATGAATAACAGAAAGACGTATATTTGACCACCTGGCCATCTCTAAGTTTTACAGACGCTCGGTTTTCATCGGCCCTCCACGGCAGTTCATATAGCAAATGATGCCTCGACAAGACAGCGTTAGTTGGAATCCTACTCTGAAACACACAGTTACTTCATAGTTGTTTGCTACGTACAGCCGATACCGGTCAGTTGTGGCGCCGTGAGGTTACACGTAGTAGCACTGCAGCATCACACTCAACTGTTGTGTAATATTATCTAGGTTCAAATGGCTCTGAGCACTATGGGACTTAACGTCTATGGTCATCAGTCCCCTAGAACTTAGAACTAATTAAACCTAACTAATCTAAGGACAGCACACAACACCCAGTCATATTATCTAGGTATTCGATGATTATTTCTGTATTTGTGATTACGTTTTACTGGCCCATCTTTAGACGAGAGCTTGTGTTTCTCCTGCATGTTGTTTTCCTCGTATTATGATAGAATAAATGTGTTTAATCATCTGCACAAACTTTCACCAAAACTTGTCAAACTTTAATGGAGAATTCACGGATGAGATGTACTTGTCTAACCGATTTCAGATTGCGTTTTTTGCACCGTATAATTTTTAAAATTTTTTTCAGTGTCCTCCTTCTTTCAAAAATAGCTATTCATTAGCTTGAAAATACCTGAATATTCGCAAATCAGTCATATAAAGTACTCAAAAATCATTGATAAATATATCACCACTGTAACTGGGACCTTTTCCTGCTGCAACTTGACCCAACTGAAGTTGGCACTTGTGCGCTGCTAGTAACTAGTGCCCATTATAATTTCCCCATGGATGCTTCACTGTCCTACTGTGTTACCGGTTTTTTTTCTCTCAGCAATCTCTTCTGATTTTTCTCGTTTGAGTTTGTAGTGATTAAAATCATTGTCACTTACCCACCTCCCAATTTCCGTGATTGGCTGCTTAAAACTATCAGTGTCATATACAATACATAAAATTAGGAAAGTGACCAGGCATACATACGTCCTCTACCTCAGATATTTCATTTCCGCATCTGTGAAAAAATCTATGCGTCATACCTTAACAGCTGCGCGGGGTAGCCGTGCGGCTAAGGCGCCTTGCACGGTTCACGCCCCCCCCCCCCCCCTCCCCCGTCGGAGGTTCGAGTCCTCCATTGGACGTGGATATATGTGTTGTCCATAGCGTTAGTTTTAGATTACGTGGTGTGTAAGCCTAAGGACCGATGACCTCAGCAGTTTGGTCCCATAGAACTTGCCACAAATTTTATTTTTTTTCATGCCTTAGAAAAAGATTCCGAGAAAATTCTGGTCCCATGTAAAACCTCTAAGGCTTCCATCCAGTCATTCGTTGACCAGTCTAGCGTGACAGTAGAAGGCAGCAAAACGGAGGATGAAGTTTTAAATTTCGCGTTCAAGAAGTCGTTCATGCACGAGAATCGTACAAAGACACTATCAACATAAAAAGATTTCTGGGTATGGTACCGCGTCATAATGTATAAAACAACTGCTGCTGGAGGAACAATAACGTTTCGGCCACGGTTGCAGCGGCCTTCTTCTGAGTCTACTGGGCTATTATGTCGACTGACTCTGGCCGCGGAAGCCTACGCAGTTATAGAAGACACTGTCGTTTGACCATCGCACACAGTCCCTTATGGACAACATACTCATAAGAATCCCTGGCGTAAGAAATTTAAAGCAAATAAGTCGACAGGTCCGGAAGGTAACCCAATTCGGTTTTACAAAGAGTACTCTACGGCACTGGCCCTTTACTTAGCTTGGGTTTATCGTCAGTCTCCCGCCCAGCCTAAAGTACCAAGTGATTGGAAAAAAGCGCAGGTGATTCCTGTTGCCGGCCTTGTATATGAGAAGGCTGAAATAATTGACACCAAAATTACAGACCAATATCCTTAACATCAGTTCGCTGCAGAAATCTTGAATATATTCTCAGTTCGAATACTATAAATTTCCTTGAGACGGGAAAGCTTATGTTCGCGAATCAGCACGGCTTTGGAAGGCATCACTCCGCCTCATATTTTCATTAGTTCCCTTGTTGACTTAGAGTTTGTGTATTTTTACTGTATTTAGCGTTTTTTGTTAGTGGTTGCAATGTATACTTTATAGCCCCGATTTTATCTCTCTTCCTGATCACTGGATAAATAATGGGAAGTGCTGATCGAGTGTTTGCAGTCTGCACTAGGTCGAATTAAAGAAAGGCATCGAACCAATTTAAAGGCGGGCTTCTACATCTGGTACCGGTAAGTTCGAACAATACACAAGTGTTCGGAGATGCTTCGGGAACTCAAATGGGAATCCCTGAAGGGAAGGCGACCTCCTTCTCGAGGAACACTAGCGAGAAAATTTAGAAGACCAGCATTGCAGCTGACTGCAGAACGATTCTATTGCCGGCAACATACTTTTCGCGTAAGGACCACGAATATAAGATAGAGAAATTAAGGCTCGTACGGAGGTATATAGATAGTCGTTTGTTCTTCGCTCTATTTTGCGAGCGGAACAGGAAAGGAAATGACTAGTAGCGATACAGGATACCTTCCGCCACGCATTGCACAGCGGGTGGTTTGCGGAGTATGGATATGGATGTAGATTTAGATGTAGATGTAGATTAGCAAGAGAAATAACATCAAATACAAGGGAGAAACCCAGCAGCAGCAGCAAACCAGGCATTAACTACAACAACAGTATTCTCGTTTCCATCCCTTCTTTTTTTCTCTTTTTTATGTTTTTTCCCCACCATTTTCCCACCATTTACATTGGTTCAAATGCTGATTTAGAGTTTGCATACATTTGCTATATTTAGCGTCTTGCGTTAGGAGTTGTGCCTGGGTTGCACCCTGACTCTACAGAATGGCTGCGATTTTTTGAAATACAATTGGGCTAACGCATAAAATTATTTTACGCATTTGAAAACGGTGACTTCTAAGCTTCTCATAATTTCATTGTATTATTTACGACAGAGAAGTAATGACGTACAACAACTCTTATGCTGTGTCTGACGATGGTCAGATAAATGACAAAAGGCTTGTGTTGATCGGTAAAATAGCAACCGATACTAAACATCGAGATTACCAGTCATTGCAGTTTCACTATGAAGCACCAATGTAATGCCGCACCTCATTTTCAATCGAAAATCAAAGAAAGCCGTATCTGTGACGTTACAAAAATTACAAATTATTGCGAAAAGCGCCAAATATAAGGTGAAATGTACAAAAAATTTTAAAAAATCAAATGAAATTACAAATATTTGAAATGAGACAATACAGAACGTACGATACGTATCTATAAAGGAAACTAAAATTGTTCAAAAAACGGCTATTGTTCACGCCATCAAAAATAGTTAGAGAGTAACATAGTAACAAAATGGGTAGTAAAATGAGTCATCGGTGCCAATGGTAATTTTTTTTTCCTTGTTCAGTGCTGAACCGCATATGTCAGTTGGAGCTGTTGGGGTTATGTAGTAGTAAGATACCTTGTATTGATTTCAATAGGTAGGTTCTTTTTCGCTGTTGTTACGTTATTGCAATGTACTTCATTTAACATTATTTAGTCTCACATTTTTTGCTATAAATCTGATGATGGGATTCTCCCGATACGCGTCGTGTGACAATAAATAAAATTATTTTGGCGGTTAAAAAAGTCTTTTAGCGTTTAGTACCAACTGGCTGCAATACACGACGGGTCAGAATACATTACACGGTTGAAGGCATGCGGTCCATTATCCCTTACAGATATATACTGTAGACATATATAATGTATACTAACTTAATTAATCAATGAAGCGAGAAAATATTATTATTTAAATGAAACAGGTTAGAGTCAAAAGTTACTTACTCTAATAAGAAATTTAATTTTTATTATATATAAATATACAAAATGTATATTTTTCATGTTTTCACAGTACTATTGTTCGGATTACAAATGAACTAATTGTGAGGTGACCTGAATCATGAGCACGTGACGTACAGTTGACCGAGCGAAAAGCTTGATTCCCTTAACACCACAATGTCGGAAGGATTGGCCATGTGCTTTGTTGATCATGCTGTAAGCCAACTTTAATGGAATTGCAATCGCCTTAAACTAAAGGACAATCCAGATCATATTAAGGTTAATTATGATATAAGCACCGTCTGCTCTTTTCCTTTGCTAGTCATTATACTCGCTTCGATGACGTTATCGATGACGTTATTCTGATGCAGAGTCTTGCAATTTCCACAGTTTCGGCGAATTCAGATTCCACTGTTAAGTGACTAGCGAAGCAACCTTAAATTTGAGGAAGTGTAACAGCATTGGCAAAATGCATATGGCTCTGAGCACTATGGGACTTAACATCTGAGGTCATCAGTCCCCTAGACTTAGAACTACTTAAACGTAACTAACCTATGGACATGACACACATACATGGCCGAGGCAGGATTCGAACCTTCGACCGTAGCAGTCGCGCGGTTCCGGACTGAAGTGCCTAGAACCGCTCGGCCACAACGGCCGGCTAGTGTAACAGCATTCCTGGAACATTCGACGAACTTAAAAATTCAGTAGGAAAATTTACAGTTTGATTTTTACTTGTCATCGTATCGATCGATATGTTATTTTTTATTTTTCCAGAATCAGCTCTTGAACCGTCGTGTTGACAATTTCGTTTTTCTTCGCTAGAATAACTCGCTCGCGTAGCCATTCTGAATTGGTATAATTTCGACTATATCCTAGTATATCTCGATTATGAGTTAATCAGATGTTACAACGATATTAGAAATTCATTTTTCAGTATGATCTGGTCGGAACTTTCGTCTCCCGAGATTTGACTTCTCATATTTCTCGTTAATTTGATTATTTTTACATGCTGCCATATGAACTTCTTTTTTTTAAGATGGCGTTTGCTTCATGCCCTGCCGTCGATTTCGAAATGACAGACAGCGTTGGACGAATATCGCCTTACAATATTAGTAACACACTTCCCATTAAACTCACGTTATCTCTTAACTCCTGAAGTGTCCTTTATTGCTTCCAAAGACATTCTGTGGGACATTGTGCTTTTGTCTCATATGATGACATTGCACTGTTTCAATAATTGTCCACGACTTAATGGTTTTGTTATGTCACATACCGGTACCGGAAGTTCATGTTCAGCTACAGTTAAAGATAATTTTAACGCAGAATGTGCTGTTTGTCCACCATCCAGTAGTGTAACCGCTTGTCATAAACGCAATGTCTGAGAAAACGGTATTGATAACATAGCTTATCTTCTCGGTGACATTTGCTCTAAAGAGTTCCTAAGAGAGAATCTTAATGGAGAAATGTAAATTTAACTTCGGGCGTTACAGGCCCGTTTCTTTTCATAATATACAGGGTGATTCACGTAAAACTTACACTGCAAATATCGCGCAAATGGAAAGTTTTATTAATGTGCGGTTTTCAAAGAATGGATTGGTAATCAGAGGCGCGCATTGTAATAATACTTAGAAAGAGAATTTTTGGGCAAACATAGACTTTTTTTAAATGCAACATTGCAGATTGACGCCTTTATGAGACCTCGTATTTCGAAAAGTTCCCACACCGACTCATGTACAATACCTCTGGTAGGACACACTAAAGAACAACAGTAACGAGTCAACTGACCATCACACGTTGTGTTCAAAATGACCACAGGCAGCGGCAGTACACGCTTCTTGTTAGGTAGGAACTACTGCTGCACAGTTAGCCGTGCTGTCTAACGCACGGCTTTCCGGAGCGGGAAGGAGCGCCTGGTCCCCGGCACGAATCCGCCCGGCGGACTTGGGTCGAGGTCCGGTGAGCCAGCCAGTCTGTGGATGGTTTTTAGGCGGTTTTCCATCTGCATCGGCGAATGCGGACTGGTTCCCCTTATTCCGCCTCAGCTACACTATGTCGGCGATTGCTGCGCAAACAAGTTCTCCACGTACGCGTACACCACTATTACTCTACCACGCAAACATAGGGGTTACACTCGTCTGTTGTGAGACGCTCCCTGGGTGGGTCCACCGGTGGCCGAACCGCACAATAGCCCTGGGTTCGGTGTGAGGCGGCGGAGGAGTGAAATAGACTGCGCCGGCCGGGGTGGCCGAGCGGTTCTAGACGCTACAGTCGGGAACCGCGCGACCGCTACGGTCGTAGGTTCTAATCCTGCCTCGGGCATGGATGTGTGTGATGTCCTTAGTTTAGTTAGGTGTAAGTAGTTCTAAGCTCTAGGGGACTGATGACCTCAGAAGTTAAGTCCCATAGTGCTCAGAGCCATTTGAACCATTTGCTTTGAAGTAGACTGCGGTAGTCGTCGTGGGGTTGTGGACCACTGCGGCTGCGGCGTGGACGGAGCCTTTCCGTCGTTTCTAGGCCCCCGGTTAACATACAACATACATACATACATACATACAGCCGCACACGTGCTAGCATTTCAGAGGAGATTTCCGAGCAGGCTGCCGTAATACGTTGCTTCATATCATCGGGTGAAGTTGGTATGTCTTTGTAGACAGCGTCTCTCAGCATTCCACAGGGAAAAAACGTCTACAGGTATCAAATCCGGGGAACAGGTCGGCAAGGTACATGTCCTCGACGTCCAGGCCCACGATTTGGAAACATTTCTTGAAGAAAAGCTGTAGTACTGCTTGCACTATGGGCTGGAAAACGATCATGTTGGTACCACAGATTCCTCCTAGTCTGCAGAGAAACTTCATCTAGCGTTTGTGGAAGATGTTCTGTTACGAGGCTGCGATACTTGTGCGCGTTTAGTGGTCCGTCTATAAAACACGGGCCTATGAGCTGATGGTTCTCTATCCCACACCACACGTTTACAATCCATGGACGCTGATTTTCCATCTTACGAAGCCAACGGATATTGTCAACAGACCAACAGTGCCAGAATGACATTTTCACTCTGCAGCGAAGTGTGCGCTGATATGAAACTTCTTGGCACATTAAAATTGTGTGCCGGACCGAGACTCGAACTCGGGACCTTTGCCTTTCGCGGGCAAGTGCTCTACCAACTCGCGGAAGTAAGGCTGTGAGGACGGGGCGTGAGTACAAGTTGGACCATCACACACCAACTAACTAGCAGCACGTCGCAATGCAGTCAAGGAACAAAGAAGCACCCTATAAGCAAACATAGTATTATACCTAGCAACTACGCAGGTTGAATAGCACAAACAAAAGTCATTGTGGAAACTTTTCAAAATGTGATATCTCATAAACGACTCGCACTGGAAGCCTACAACAAACGCCAATGACATTCTAATTTAACCTACTTGTTGTCTGTAAATATCAACAGGCTTTGCTGCATTTAAAACAGTGTATATTTGCAAACAAATGCACTTTTGAAGTATTATTACTATCTGTTTATTGGCTAATAATACGAGCCCCCCGAGTATGAATCCATTCTGAGAAAACCGTTCATCAGCGGCACATTCCATTTCTCCAATATTTGCGGTGCAGCTTTTAGGTGATTAATCCTCTTACACACAGTCAGTCCAGAAAGTTCCAAGATTGATTTTATTTCTGGTGTACAAGCGACATCAGAGCAACAGCTATCATGGCAGCTTCAACTAACAACAATAAAAAACATACGTGGATTCGACCAGTCAGTCCTGAGCAAGCTGTGCTAAGCAGTAGATGTGCTGCCGCAGTGTGTTATCGTTATTGTGTCACAGAACGCAGTCGAGCAACGAACTGAACAATTCTAAATCAAGTGTTCAACACATTCTGCAGAATGTAATGAAGAAGAGGAAAGTGTGTGCGAAGTTTGTCCCGCACACTTTGACTCCGGAACGAAGTCAACGACACATGGACGCCTGTCGCGATTTGATATAACAGATATACGCAAACTTGGTTTTATAAATACGAATATACCACAAAACGACGAACAGCCCTAATATAAATCATATTCCTTGCTAAAAATATACACCACTTTTAAAGACTACCTCTATAATCCTTCGGTTGTAACTGTTGCGCGAGCAGCAGGTGGTATGCTTTGGAATGTAGCAGCCATCGCAAAATCAAGTTCGTGGCTGACGCGGACCGTTATTATTTTTGGACTTCATACGAAACTTTACTCCGCCCTCTCCATAGTTGCATTTGGCACACTTGGTCAACCGATACCGTTCTGCTTACAGAGGTAACCAGTGTCCCTGAATTGTCGATACCACCGCACAGCACTCTGTTTACATGGCGATTGCTTTCCATAATTTCTTGTGAATGAGCACTAGTCTATTGTAACAGATAAATGTCTCGCAAATTCCAACACACAAAAACACTACTTTTCTTGCTTTGTCACTATTTTCTCAGAGCTCTGACTCTTAAAGCAAAATGCCGAGCACAATGCACGCTCGGTGAGTGAAGTTCATGCATCAGTCGTATTAATACATGTAATACGAGGGTGAGTCAAATGAAAACCTTAAATATTTTCGCTTACAAAGTGCATAAATTCCTTTAGAAAAAAATTATTATGGTAGTCCGCGCAACCACTCATGCACCGCTTGGCGTACCTCTTCATCAGAACGGAACTTCTTTCCTCCCATTGCGTTTTTGAGTGGTCCAAACATATCGAAATCACTTGGGGGAAGGTCTGGTGAGTATGGTGGATTAGAAAGACGCTCAAAATGCAGGTCTGTGATTGTTGCAACTGTTGTACGGGCAGCCGGCCGGGGTGGCCGAGCGGTTCTAGGCGCTACAGTCTGGAACCGCGCGACCGCTACGGTCGCAGGTTCGAATCCTGCCTCGGGCATGGATGTGTGTGATGTCCTTAGGTTAGTTAGGTTTAAGTAGTTCTAAGTTCTAGGGGACTGATGACCTCAGAAGTTAAGTCCCTTAGTGCTCAGAGCCATTTGAACCATTTTTTGTTGTACGGGCAGTGTGGAGCCTAGCATTGTCATGTTGCAAAAGGACACGTCCTGACAGCAATCCACGTCGCTTTGATTTGATTGCAGGCCGCAGATGATTTCTTAGGAGATCTGTGTATGATGCACTGATGACAGTGGCCCCTATAGGCATGTAATGCTCCAAAATGACGCCTTTTTCGTCCCAAAATAGAGTCAGCATAACCTTCCCTGCTGATGGTTCTGTTCGAAAATTCTTTGGTTTTGGTGACGAGGAATGGCGCCATTCCTTGCTGGCTCTCTTCGTTTCCGGTTGGTGGAAGTGAACCAAGGTTTCGTCCCCAGTAACGATTCTTGCAAGGAAGCCATCACCTTCCTGTTCGAAGCGCCGAAGAAGTTCTTGACAAGTATCAACACGTCGTTCTCTCATTTCAGGACTCAGCTGCCGTGCCACCCTTCTTGCAGACAGTTTTTGAAACTGGAGCAAATCATGCACAATGTGGTGTGCTGACCCATGACTAATCTGTAAGCATGCTGCAATGTCATTCAGTGCCACTCGGCGGTTTTCCTTCACTATGGCTTCAACTGCTGCAATTTTCTGTGGAGTCACAACTCGTTGTGCCTGACCTGGGCTGTGGTATCGATAGCAACGATGCCATGGTTTAGGTGCAAGTTAAGTTGGCACCACGACAGACACCGACGACAACGTCCTCTAGCAGACGTTGTTGAGGTCTACGAGCGCCGCTGGAGATTCGGCCCATTTCATCAAGTGCAGCGGGACTCATCAACAGAAGGAGCATTTTCCTGAAGATGGCGACCAGTTGGATCGCCGAAGTATTGAGTCAAGTTGATTTTAGGATCCGGAAGCAAACCCGAAGGGACTTTCAAGCTCTAGACGTTAGTTATCATTTTGTATTCGGCTGTTAGTTGCTGGAAGCAAATTAGTATAAAATACGGCTGAGAACCGCGGGCCGCAGGTGGACCGGCTGCCGCGGCCCCCACGCAGCGCAGCCTTGGCGCTCCCGCAGAGCGCGTGGGCCCCGCTTAGTCACCGCCGACTCCTGTTCCAGATCCTCACCAACGAGACGGTGACGCAGTACGCCAAGTTCGTGGGCGTCCACTGGTACACCGATCAGTTCTCACCGGCCTCCATGCTGGACGATGTGCACCAGCTGTCACCCGAGACCCAGATCCTCTACACCGAGGCCTGCAACGGTGAGCCATCTACTCGTCGCTTTTTATTCAGCCAGCGCCCTACAGTGGGAAAGCCCAAACCGCACAACTCCATTACTAAAGCTTCCTTACTTTATATTGTTGTAATATATACACTACTGGCCATTACAATTTCTACACCAAGAACAAATGCCGATGATAAACGGATATTCATTAGACAAAAATATAATACTAGAACTGACATGTGATTACATTTTCACGCAATTTGGGTGCATAGATCCTGAGAAATCAGTACCCAGAACAACCACCTCTGGCCGTAATAATGTCCTTGATACGCCGGGGCATTGACTCAAACAGAGCCTGGATGGCGTGTACACGTACAGCTGCCCATGCAGCTTCAACACGATACCACAGTTCATCAAGAGTAGTGACTGGCGTATTGTGACGAGCCAGCTGCTCGACTACCATTGACCAGACGATTTCAGTTGGTGGGAGATCTAGAGAATGTGCTGGCCAGGGCAGCAGTCGAACATTTTCTGTATCCAGAAAGGCCCGTACAGGACCTACAACATGCGGTCGTGCATTATCCTGCTGAAATGTAGGGTTTCGCAGGGATCGAATGAAGGGTAGAGCCAAGGGTCGTAACACATCTGAAATGTAACGTCCACAGTTCAAAGTGCCGTCAATGAACAAGAGGTGACCGAGACTAATGGCACCCCATACCATCACGCCGGGTGATACGCTAGAATGGCGATGAAGAATACACGCTTCCAATGTGCGTTCACCGCGATGTCGCCAAACACGGATGCGACCATCATGATACTGTAAACAGAACCTGGAATCATCCGAAAAATGTCGTTTTGCCATTCGTGCACCCAGGTTCGTCGTTGAGTACACCATCGAAGGCGCTCCTGTCTGTGATGCAGCGTCAAGGGTAACCGCAGCCGTGGTCTCCGAGCTGATAGTCCGTGCTGCTGCAAACGTCGTCGAACTGTTCGTGCAGATCGTTGTTGTCTTGCAAACGTCCCTATCTGTTGACTCAGGGAACCAGCCATGGTTGCACGATCCGTCACAGCCATGCGGATAAGATGCCTGTCATCTCGACTGCTAGTGATACGCCGGCCGAAGTGGCCGTGCGGTTAAAGGCGCTGCAGTCTGGAACCGCAAGACCGCTACGGTCGCAGGTTCGAATCCTGCCTCGGACATGGATGTTTGTGATGTCCTTAGGTTAGTTAGGTTTAACTAGTTCTAAGTTCCAGGGGACTAATGACCTCAGCAGTTAAGTCCCATAGTGCTCAGAGCCATTTGAACCATTTTTGCTAGTGATACGAGGTCGTTGGAATCCAGCACGGTGTTCCGTATTACCCTCCTGAACCCAAAGATTCCAAATTCTGCTAACAGTCATTGGATCTCGAGCAACGCGAGCAGAAATGTCGCGATACGATAAACCACAATCGCGATAGGCTACAATCCGACCTTTATCAAAGTCGGAAACGTGATGGTACGCATTTCTCCTCCTTACACGAGGCATCACAACAACGTTTCACCAGGCATCGCCGGTCAACTGGTGTTTGTGTATGAGAAATCGGTTGGGAACTTTCCTCATGTCAGCACGTTGTAGGTGTCGCCACCGGTGCCAACCTTGTGTGAATGCTCTGAAACCCTAATCATTTGCATATCACAGCATCTTCTTCCTGTCGGTTAAATTTCGCGTCTGTAGCACGTCATCTACGTGGTGTAGCAAGTTTAATGGCCAATAGTGTAATTACCCACACACACAGACGAAGGAAGCATCTAGGAGTTCACGATTAGTGTGAGATGATTAAGTATAGGTGGTTGAGAATTGGAACTTGGGCATCATGAAGTTTACGCTGTAAAATCACTGCTATTCGCAACGTATTCCGATGTGATTTCACTATCTGTCTTGCTTACACAGTTTTATTGATCGACTACCGCTTTCGGAAAAATATTACCATGATTTCTGCACGGAACTACACTCATGCTCATAAATTAAGGATAATTGCAGAATGTGGTGCCACACAACGTGGCACTACACAAAACTGGCGCTAATAGCATAGGCAAATAGTGAACACACACGACACAGATCTGTAAGTCCACGGCATTGGTGATAAGTTGAGAAAACCGTCCCGAAACACATTTGCTACAATACGCCACTGTTTCCTGCGCATGTACCCCGACATCAATATGGGATATGATCACCATGCACACGTACACAGGCCGCACATCGGGTTGGCACATGCAGGGGTGTACGTGCACCAATCATAATCCAACTCCACACCATCAAACCACGACCACCATACAGGTCCCTTTCAAGGATATTAAGGGGTTGGTATCTGGTTCCTGGTTCACGCCAGATGAAAATCCGGCGAGAATCACTGTTCAGACTATACCTGGACTCGTCCATGAACATAACCTGGGACCACTGTTCCAGTGACCATGTACTGTGTTCTTGACACCAGGCTTTACGGGCTCCCCTGTGACCAGGGGTCAGTGGAATGCAACTTGCAGGTCTCCAGGCGAATAAATCATGTCTGTTCAGTCGTATGTAGACTGTGTGTCTGGAGACAACTGCTCCAGTGGCTGCGGTAAGGTCCCGAGCAAGGTTACCTGCAGTACTCCGTGGCCGTCTGTGGGCACTGATGGTGAGATACCGGTCTTCTCGTGGTGTTGTACACTATAGACGTCCCGTACTGTAGCGCCTGGACACGTTTCCTGTCTGCTGGAATCGTTGCCATAATCTTGAGATAACAATTTGTGGCACACGGAGGGCCCCTGCTACGACCTGCTGTGTTTGACCAGCCTCCACTCGCCCCAGTATTCTATCCCTCATAACGTCCTCAATATGTGTTCTTTGAGCCATTTTCAACACACAGACACCATTAGCACGTCAGAAAACGTCTGCACAGTTACTCGCTGCACCGTACTCTGATAAGCACCAACACACCTCTGCGTATGTGGACTGCTGCCAGCGCCACCGTGCGACGACCGCAGGTCAAATGTACCGCATGGTCATACCCCGAGGTGATTTAAACCCGCAAACCGCCCACCAGAGCGTTGTTTCAACATGTATCAGCATTAGCCTCAATTTAAGAGCATGAGTGTATTTCCATAGAGGAAATGTGCTGAATGCCTTTAAAAAAACACTTTCTTCACTTTAATCTCCACGAATAATAGTATAATTTTTTTTGAAATATTTGCACAGTTTTTTGAAAAAAGCGGCAAAGCCCACAGAGAAGTGTCACTGACTTTCACTAGACCTTTCTTTTTAACCCTTTTACAAATATTTACATAATACGCTCTTACTCGTGACATTTCGGTCATATATGCCCATATTCAAAAATAACAATAGAAAAATACAAAATTAATATACTTTATGACTTAAAAACATAGAAAAATTGGACATCTTTGTTACTTAATGATTAATGTTATAGTAGAACAGAAATTACCTATTTAAATTTTATGTACCTATAAATGTTTTTCACTTTTTAAATTTTTCAATGTTCTGTCCTGACATAAGAAGATGCGCGCGTACAGGGTGAAAATTATTTAAAAACACAAACTCTCGTAAGTCGCGCAAGACACTGACACAAACATCTTTCTCTAACGTCATATTTTCGTGTGAGGATTTTTTAAAATTCGAGACTGACTTTTTCTGGATGAAAATGAATCGAATCAACAAACTCTTTGAGGTTCCATGGGACACTGAAAGAACTTTTTTCT
Source organism: Schistocerca nitens (assembly GCF_023898315.1). NCBI lineage: Eukaryota > Metazoa > Arthropoda > Insecta > Orthoptera > Acrididae > Schistocerca > Schistocerca nitens. The sequence continues at coordinate 1,010,018,512 of NC_064614.1, forward strand.
AATCTGTTTTGCTGTGAGGCACCATTTTACAAGTACATCATATATTACTAAATGTAGACAAAAATTTCTTTATTGCCGAGAGACAACAACATGAACACAACATAATTACTTCAATTACAGTAGAGGTTCAAAAATGCCTCCACTGACTTGTAAACAAAGGTTACATCGGAGGAGTCAAGTTCTGTCTAACAAGACCAAAACTGCTGTAGTGTCCTTAATTCTGCTACTATTCTGGCAACCAGATCCTCTTTTGATTCGATAGGGATTTTGTTAACAAGTTTGCGCATCTCTCGCGACACAAAACCTCCAGAGGGTCTAAATCAGGGGGTCGAGTAGGCCGTGGTGCAGAACCATCTCTGCTGGTACACTTTCCTGGAAACTGTTGATTTAAGAATTGACGCACAGGACGACTGAAACCTGCCGGCGCCACGTCGTGCTAGAAATGGCACATCATTCAGCATTTCTGGCAATGTTCAAGATGTACAGCTAAATTTGAATGTCAAACAGCTATTATGACTGAACATCGGATTATGCCCGCTACCAGTCCAACAGGAACCGTTTCAAGAACAAATCAGTCATTGCAAAAATGGTTCAAATGGCTCTAAGCACTATGGGACTTAACATTTGAGGTCATCAGTCCCATAGACTTAGAACTACTTAAACCTAACTAACCTAAGGACATTACAAACATCCATGCCCGAGGCAGGATTCGAACCTGCGACCGTAGCAGCAGCGCGGTTCCGGACTGAAGCGCCTAGAACCGCTTGGCCACAGTGACCGGCCAGTCATCGCAACTGAAGCACCCGTGATTCCCTCTGCCCCATGGCTAGCCTGCAGCTGTATTTACCAGGAAAAAGCAGTATTCTACAACTGCCAATCCTGCTCTCATAAGTAGCGAATGAATTATGTAACAACTAAATTGAAGTAAAGCAACCTCTGTGTGGACGGCGGCCAGGCTCCATTCGGGGCGAGAAGGGCGAGTCCATCGCATGTGTTCCAGTAAATGATACCTCGACGCCGGTCCTCTTGGCTGGCTCCTTTCACTCGCACAGCACCAGCGGACTCCCGTTCCCAAATGTGCTCTCGTTGCCAGCCACGCATAGGTGGCGCAAGCAGATTGTAGCGCCGCTGGTTTGGATGCGGTAGTCGAGCGTTGTTGTACTAAAGTAACAACACCCTCGTATTCATTATCAATTGTTTCTTACATTCTTCTTATACAGGATGATTCAGGAGGAATGTCACATAATTTGTGAGGTAATTCTAAATGTGAAAATAAACCGAAAAAGTCCTAAGAACATGTGTCCAATTTTCGAAATGCTGTGTGGGCACTGTATTGGACAAAGTAGTGGTGGTACAGATGTCTGATCCATCCTACAAGAGTTGTTCAAAAAATCCTCTACCCATCTCAATGCACTTGTCAATGCATTGGAGGATGTGATGTGTTGCACATCGAACATTATCTTGCGGGCAGCAGAATCGTTGATGCGAGTGAGGAGTTCTTCAGGTGTATCCACCTTCGTAGCGAACACATCCCTCTTTAACCAGCCCCATAAACAGAAATATATTTGGATTAGGTCGGGAGATCTGGCAGGCCATGTAATGGGTCTGGCGCAGACAAACCGCTGTTGAGGAAATGCGTTATTCAGGCACAGTGAATTGGTGATCCATTATGTTGTAGTTACATTTTCTGTCATTGGTCTAATGTCACATCTTCCAAAAGTGCATGTACAGGGTGTTTCAAAAATGACCGGTATATTTGAAACGGCAATAAAAAACTAAACGAGCAGCGATAGAAATACACCGTTTGTTGCAATATGCTTGGGACAACAGTACATTTTCAGGCAGACAAACTTTCGAAATTACAGTAGTTACAATTTTCAACAACAGATGGCGCTGCGGTCTGGGAAACTCTATAGTACGATATTTTCCACATATCCACCATGCGTAGCAATAATATGGCGTAGTCTCTGAATGAAATTACCCGAAACCTTTGACAATGTGTCTGGCGGAATGGCTTCACATGCAGATGAGATGTACTGCTTCAGCTGTTCAATTGTTTCTGGATTCTGGCGGTACACCTGGTCTTTCAAGTGTCCCCACAGAAAGAAGTCACAGGGGTTCATGTCTGGCGAATAGGGAGGCCAATCCACGCCGCCTCCTGTATGTTTCGGATAGGCCAAAGCAATCACACAATCATCGAAATATTCACTCAGGAAATTAAAGACGTCGGCCGTGCGATGTGGCCGGGCACCATCTTGCATAAACCACGAGGTGTTCGCAGTGTCGTCTAAGGCAGTTTGTACCGCCACAAATTCACGAAGAATGTCCAGATAGCGTGATGCAGTAATCGTTTCGGATCTGAAAAATTGGCCAATGATTCCTTTGGAAGACATGGCGGCCCAGACCAGTACTTTTTGAGGATGCAGGGACGATGGGACTGCAACAGGGGGCTTTTCGGTTCCCCATATGCGCCAGTTCTGTTTATTGACGAAGCCGTCCAGGTAAAAATAAGCTTCGTCAGTACATCAAATGCTGCCCACATGCATATCGCCGTCATCAATCCTGTGCACTATATCGTTAGCGAATGTCTCTCGTGCAGCAATGGTAGCGGCGCTGAGGGGTTGCCGCGTTTGAATTTTGTATGGATAGAGGTGTAAACTCTGGCGCATGAGACGATACGTGGACGTTGGCGTCATCTGGACCGCAGCTGCAACACGGCGAACGGAAACCCGAGGCCGCTGTTGGATCACCTGCTGCACTAGCTGCGCGTTGCCCTCTGTGGTTGCCGTACGCAGTCGCCGTACCTTTCCAGCACGTTCATCCGTCACGTTCCCAGTCCGTTGAAATTTTTCAAACAGATCCTTTATTGTATCGCTTTTCGGTCCTTTGGTTACATTAAACCTCCGTTGAAAACTTCGTCTAGTTGCAACAACACTGTGTTCGAGGCGGTGGAATTCCAACACCAGAAAAATCCTCTGTTCTAAGGAATAAACCATGTTGTCTACAGCACACTTGCACGTTGTGAACAGCACACGCTTACAGCAGAAAGACGACGTACAGAATGGCGCACCCACAGACTGCTTTGTCTTCTATATCGTTCACATCACTTGCAGCGCCATCTGTTGTGGAAAATTGTAACTACTGTAATTTCGAAAGTTTGTCCGCCTGAAAATGTACTGTTGTCCCAAGCATATTGCAACAAACGGTGTATTTCTATCGCTGCTCGTTTAGTTTTTATTGCCGTTTGAAATATACCGGTCATTTTTGAAACACCCTGTAGGTTTTCTGTCAGGAAATATGCTTATACTGCGGCTGTCATACGATTTGGCAGGAACACATACGACACCGGACGTTCACTGAGAACATAACTAGGAATCTTGTTTCCCTAGTGTCGTATGGGTTCTACATCGCCCATGTATAAGAAACGCGGGTGTTTATTACGTGTAAATGTAGTCTCATCTATAAATAAAGTCTATTGCATGACGTCTCTGTGTACAGCCAACCATTCAACGAATTACTGTCTGCTTACTGAGTCACTTGGTTGCAGATGTTGCACAGGCTGCACATGGAATGGGTACAAGCCCTACGAATGTAACGTACGCTACACTCTAGTTTGTGTAATATCGAGCTGATGACTAATGCGCGGTGTACCGGTTGTGTGACTCCGTTGTACCGTTACAGTAATGACTTTCCTTTCCTCAACTGACGGGACAGCCTCACGTTCTGCTGTTAAGTGTACATGTGGTAGTGTTCTATATTCATTTAATGTTTGAGTAAACTAGGTGGTAAGTTGCTGTGGGACCAAACTGCTGAGGTCATCCGTCCCTAGGCTTACACACTACCTAAATTAACTTACACTAAGGACAACACACATACATATGCCCCCACGGAGGACTCGAACCTCCGACTGGGGAGCCGTGCGAACCGTGGCAAGGCGCCTGAGACCGCATGGCTACCACACGCGCCTGATTTTTGAAAAACTCTGGGAAATACGCTGGCACAAAGGGTTCATCGATCAGGGAAATGTCTCTGGCATATTGTCACAGCAGCATAGGCACTGTCATTACAATACCCACACACAAACAACATGTCTGCGTATTGTGCATAGGCAAATATATGCGGCATGTCGGTATTCATGGACACAATGGACTTGCTCAATTAAACAACACTCAAGCGTGGCAAGCACGCGGCCTCACTATTGCATGCTGGGTACGTTTAGAGCTGTTGACTCGGTTCGATGTCACAGTGCTGCCATCGTTGGAGAACCCCCAAACCTCTTGTAGGATGGATCAGTCATCTGTCGCACAATTACTCTGTCCACCACAGCCCCTACACAGCATTTCAGTAAGTAATATTCACACTTGTCTTCATATCCATTCTTTGATGTATGTAGTCTTCAACTCGCTCCATTTCCCTAACGATCGAAAATCGAACCTACGTTTAATGGACGTTTTCGGTTTATTTTCACATGTACAATCACCTCACACGTTACGTAACATTCCACCTCATTCACCCTCTATGTATTGTTGTTATTGTGTCTCTTCCCCTATTTAACTTGTTTGGAGGTTTAGTGTTTGTTTTATTTGGAATATAGGCATATTTGGCTAGCTTTTGTAAGCAGATTCAGATGTAAATATAGCCTCTGACTACATACTGAAGTTCCTGGAATGTCTAAACCAGGGCCTGCCAGAAATTCTGCAAGCGTGTGGTAATCCTGCACATGTGCAACTTCCGGGTCACAGCGTGCACGCCGCAGCCGTCAGCGTTCATGTAGTGCATGTTTCTACGCACAGATGTCGCTTTATCCACTTGCTGAGATACTCTGTACCGGCGCATTCTAGTGCTCTTTCCACAACTTGCAAGCCAACCATGGGAAGGTATTTCGCGTATTAAACATTTAAAATACTGTCACAGTCTACTCATTGAGACGTCTACTTTTATGTTAACAGTTTAACCCAGTAAGACCAGTAATACAGTTAACAACCGTGGGTTTTTATTAAGGCAGCTTGACTGACGGCACGTAAATACGCGTAATGTTTTTGATCTAGTATTTAAGAAAGAGAGCACTTAGCGACTTCCAACGAACCTTAGTCATGATTTCAAATAACATTCAACCAATGCAAGGTTTTCTATAACTAATTCTCGGTGCCCTCAGTTACACCCACATAATTTCTGTCTCACTGATCTCCGAACAGAATGACAACCGCAGACCTCTCGATGATGACCTGTACCAATATTGCTATATCTTTCAACAGTTCCGTCTTACAGTTCCGTCTGAAATCTGCATAATAACCGACAATTAGATGAATGTTATGTTTTATCGACTTCAGCAACGCGTAGACATTCACACATTTAAAAATTTAAATGTAAGTATACAACAATCGGTTTAATGACCAATTTTCCTGATAATAATCTAACATGGAGCAGAATGAGGCAATAATGCACAGTTAGTAAACAATACTTTTTAATTGTGAAAGGAATTATGAAAGGAATAAATCCAAACACGTTTATCACTGGTCATGAGAAATGATATAGTTAATATCGGGCACAAAAGCACGGCTCCCGCAAGCAGTTGCGGGAGATTTTCATCACTGATGCTTGATCGAAACGACTGAGAACATAGATCTTCTGTTCTTTGCGTTTTCACAGTACCTGCCATTTCTCAGTACTTCTCTGTTAAAGTTACGGCCACCAGGGGTAAACGAGACTGGGTATGTTGCGCTGTTGCTTGTACCACTTAAACAGGGATGTGGAGCCGCCGCCTTTCATTTAGGACACATGTCTAATAACAGATGTCGCTGTCGCACACGTGCGCACATGTGCAGCACTTCCGCACGTCTGCACACTGTCAGCGTTTGGCCGGCCCTGGTCTAAACGTTTCTGGTAGTGAAATAGTTCATCCCCAGACGTACATCGACGCCGAACTGTCTCTTGGAACAATTCTTTTAAGTGTTCGATGCAATCTGATCAAATTAAATTCAGCAATTCATTCCGACTCCTTTTAAACCCAAAACTGTTCATTTCGATCACCATTTTTAATAACTTATTTGACTGTAGCTGCAGACTTTAGATAAAAGAAATTCATAAATAACAGTCTGTTCGTGTATTGTCACCAATTTACTGTACTTCCAGTAAGAAATAAACTTCGCATTATCTGAATAATTCTTTTGTGCGATATTAGGTCAAAAATCGTTCGTTTCCAGACAGACTCTAAAACCATAATATTTCTTTATTTTTTACATTCACTGATCGTTGATGATGACTTAAACAATACAATTTATATTGCTTGTAGATTCTGTTTATAATTACGATGTTATTTTGTAAATAATTACCTCAGAATATATTCACCGTACTTGTGGTTTGTAAATTAGATTCTGATTACCTTTTCTGTGCCTTGGATAATGCTCTGATCTCTGTAAAAACAGCAGAGAATGTCCTGTACCATCTTGTTGCAGGACTGAGGGACATGGGTGAAGTCGCTGTTCTCCTTGGTTCCTGGGAAAGAGGGGAGAAGTACGCCACGAGTATTATAGAGGTAAGAAGGCTACAAACATCTAATATTTGCCTTCACAAGTACCCAGATGAAGACCACTCTTTTGACACTACAACTCCATATAAAATTAGAATACCGTCACAAATTGGCTTCTGTTTTCTACTTTTGGCAATCGTTTATCACCGTTTTCACCCTTTGTGATGAATTCATCGCCATGAACGAAACATGTTAACAATATTAAATTTTTGCATGTATAAAGGTGGTTATGTCATGTAATTAATATATATAGCAATATCACGTGGATGGGTTGAATAGCATCCCCGGGATTTTTTAACACTCACCCAGTTGTTCGCAAAACTTAGTTATCTGTGTATATTGATTTATACTTCTCTACTGCGCAGTTTTGAGGTGTGAGAACGAATGTTATATATCAGTGTATTATGTACTCAATGGAATTTTTAAAACGCTGTTTTGAGAGGTGGCACTGTCACTCAAAAATACCCCCAGGAGGAAATGTTTAGAGTACAAATTATACAAAACATTAACTGTTACCCAATAAGAATATCCTTGCAATATCAATTTATCCAATGTATTATTCCAAACAGTGTAAGGTTAATCAAATATTTAGTCTCGTGCTCTGCTGACATAGATCAGATACTTCCTCCGACCGATGTTAATAAATGCATACCACATGAACAAATTAAATGATGGAGGGAGAGCTATGATTCTACTGAGAGGATAAATTCTGGACATGAGAAAACAGTTTGTTTGCAGTAAAATCCACATGATGAACATGAACGAGAAATAAGCTACAGAGCGACCAGCGGGCAGATAAAAGCATGAAATGTCTGCAATTTATACTATCTTCTGCCTAATTCTTCCAAGTTGTGAATAACGCGATCTGAGATTTTCTACACCTTCACTTCCATAATGAAAAACTAGAAGTATCTACTCCACTCAGATAATGTGAAACTACAGAGGAGAAAATTTTACAATTGATCACAACAATTTAAAGTACATGCCGTGAATGCTGGAGTGGGTGTCTATTTCACCGTCTCAGACAGCGAGATGGCGGCCTGCGGTTACGGCTCTCGAAGCATCCGGCGCTGCGAGCATGGCTGAGGCTCTGCGGTATTTTGAATACTGAAACTTAAATCCTTAGACAGCAGACTACTGTCCAGCTCTATCAAAATAGTTCCACAGCCAACAACCAAGGTAAGACGTGAACTCCCAACCGAAAAGGAGAATTTCAGAACCTTATTAATCGTAAGTATACAACAGAGAAAGAGATCTCCACAGAACTGTATGCAAGGCGCATGACGAGAACTCCCAGCCAAGAGGCGGAGTTCAGAATCGTCTTAAACCAACAGCAAAGTTCTCTACGCGAACTACTACCTCTACACGAGCTATCACATGTAACGGAAGTTCTATACAGCCCAAGGGCGCTGATGGAAGTCTGCCCAGCTAGCTGGCTCAGACAGATCTCTCTCTCCTTTCCCAAAAACTGCTGGCTGTCCAACTCATCTCTGGCAGAGCAGGCGAATCATAGTAACATTCTTTTCGGACTCCCACTCTCCTCCCTGTTAAACACCTCTGGTCAATTACAAACTCAAGTTTGGTTTCCTCCACTGTACTTTCTGGAACAAATTTTCTCTACTCTTACTTTACCTCATTTTATCTTCACCGACAGGAAACGAAGAACAGCCTCATATCGATGGCTTGGTAAGAAATGATTGATTTTTCCTTCACTGGGGATCACAGTCACGTAGGTCTTTTCGAATGTAATTTCTGCCTTTGACTGTATATTACTATTCAGTTATGTCACACAATCGCAATTTAGGCTTTGCAGCCAATATGAAGAGCATGGTGAACTGAAAAATCAATAAAATGTACAGATCATACAGTGCAGGGTATAAATGAAGAACATAACAGTCGTTACATATTCGAGAATCATTACGTCGATATCAAAATGTCTATCATGTCTGCATGATATGTCATCATCGATTTTTTTCTTTATTGTTATTTCATCCCCCTCGCCACATACAGGCGGAGGATGAACTGTCAACTGTACATTCAATCCATTCTTTAGCCAAAGGACAAGTAAAACTAAGAGCACACAACACTAACCTAAAGCTGAGATACTTACAAGTGAATTACAAATGTTTTAAAGGGAAAATTACGAGAAGGTTTTATATTTGACAAAGTTGAGTTTCTTCGTTTTTAACTTGAATATGAATAATGAAAAGTTATAACAGAAAACAATAAGAGTGTATTTAAAATATTTAAATCATGATATAAAACACTGGTGTAAAGTTTAAAAAGATGCACTTCACTCTCACTAAAAGTGGAAGGATCTGCTCTGGGAAAGGTCGTCTATGGCGAAGGGGAATGAGACTGGACATTGGGGATGGTGGGAGGTCGGAGGTATGATAGAGGATTTATGCACGGTAACGAAGGGCTAGAAGTGGATTTTTAGATGCAAGACTGGAGAAGTAGTTGGGGGTGTTGGTGAGGACGCACATTGAATGGGGAAAGGTGTTATGAATCTAAAGTAAGAAGTGATGTTAGCAACGGGAGTCTCGGACAAGGAGTAGAGAGTGAGAGTATACCTGCAGGCAGAGTAGGGTGATAAGTGTATGTGGCCTTTGAGGGCAATACAGACTGTTCATAACATTGTCGTTTCTGCGCTGACTTTTGTCTAAGAGCAATCGGAACTTAGTGTTCATTTACCCCAGTTACGAGAAAATTTGAAGTAAGTACCTAATTTTCAATTTCTTCATTTTGAAGAACTTATTATATAGAAATTATATTGTCTTTTGGCTAAGCCTCGAAGAACAGTAATGAGTTGGACTGAGGTACAAAGAACTAGAGAGAAACACTTTTGCGCAGACGAAGTAACAGAAATTAAGTGGACAATGATAACAATAATTTTTTGTTGTTTTGAAAGATTCATTTAAATGCGTACTGAACGCAATAGCAAATAACTGTGAGAATTATAACAGGTTTGATGAATTTACAGTGAAGATTATTTAATGCAAAGCATTTCGCATCTGAGATTGTTTTACGTGATACAAGGGCATTCACGTTGTGTCGTTACAAGTGAAATATTAATTTGCCGCCATTAACATAAAAAATTATTTTTCAATGCACTGCACCAAGGATTCGCTCCTAATGATCGAACAGTTAAAGAGAAATCAAAGAATTATTTCAATAAAAGCAAATGGTCTAATTTCGATCACATGTGATACTAGTTATAATTATTTCTCTCGATGATTTACTAATTTTTAGCCGGCCACTGTGGACGAGCGGTTCTAGGCGCTTCAGTCCGGAACCATCCGGCTGCTACGGTCGCAGGTTCGAATCCTGCCTCGGGCATGGATGTGTTTGATGTCCTTAGGTTAGTTAGGTGTACGTAGTTCTAAGTCTAGGGGACTGATGACCTCAGATGTTAAGTCCCATAATGCTTAGAGCCATTTGCAACATTTGAACTCTTTTTAGAACTCAAAAATATAATTACTACTTCGTTAATCATCTAGAAAAATAATTAAAAACAAACATTAATGTTACGAGTGGCTTTCTCGCCGCTAGGGCACTAGTGTCGTTCCACCTGTCAGACGGTAACAGTTTTACAGCAGTGAGTGTCACGACTGTATATGTTAAGGTACGTTTACATTTGGGATTTGTATCGGCAGAAGCATACGCGATATATGTACACGTCTCTGGGACATGTATCACGACTTGTATGAGCACGCTACTTGCAAGTCATACATGTACGATCGTGCATTTACATGTGGCTATTTGTATTTATGCTTTCGGTGGTGCAGAGCTGTTCGGAATTCACGATGGCTTTTCAGAGCTATGTGGAAGACTTTACATTTTTATGTGCTGACATGCTTGCCCTTTTGAACGAAGACTGAAAACCCACAAAACGGCCGGCCACTGTGACCGAGCGGTTCTAGGCGCTTCAGTACGGAACCGCGCTGCTGTTACGGTCGCAGGTTCGAATCCTGTCTCGGGCTTCGATGTGTGTGATGTTCTTAGGTTAGTTAGGTTTAAGTAGTTCTAAGCCTAGGGGACTGATGACCTCAGATGTTAAGTCCCATAGTGTTTAGAGCCATTTGAACCAACCCACAAAACGCTACGAATACAAGAATAGATTACGGAGAACACTCAAGCTCAAATACCCACTTGTAAACAAACACGGCGGCACAGAGACAAGAAAGACTGGTACTGCTCCTACCCAATTTCTCCGACTTGTCTAGTATATCGCGAAAAGTCTGTATACAAAATGTATAAGCCACTTGTATACGCGGAAAGGTCCGCATAAAAGTCGGGTGAACTTTTGTAGCCGGCCGGAGTGGCTGAGCGGTTCTAGGCGCTTCAGTCTGGTACCACGCGACCGCTACGGTCGCAGGTTCGAATGCTGCCTCGGGCATGGATGTGTGTGATGTCCTTAGGTTAGTAAGGTTTAAGTAGTTCTAAGTTATAGGGGACTAATGACCTCAGATGTTAAGTCCCATAGTGCTCAGAGCCATTTGAACCATTTGAACTTTTGTATGAGATGTTGTACCGCGACATGTCAAATTGACATGACGCTCATACAAGTTGCGGAACATGTACCTTAGTGTAAACGTACCTTTAGATGTGCTAGTACTGTGACACGAGCGAAGAACCGTGCAGGTGCTAAATCACTGGTCGACGGGCTGGCTGGACTGGAACCTGGCGCTGAACACGTCGGGCGGGCCCAACTGGGTGAACAACAACGTGGACTCGCCGGTGATCGTGAACGCGACGGCGGACGAGTTCTACAAGCAGCCCATGTTCTACGTGCTGGGCCACTTCTCGCGCTTCGTGACGCGCGGCTCGGTGCGGCTCCAGATGGACGCGCAACTGCCGGCCGCCGCCTCGCTGGACAGCGTCGCCCTGGAGACGCCGCAGGGCCGCACCGTGCTCGTCCTCTCCAACAAGTAAGCCTCCTCCTCGTCCTTCTTCTACACTTCCAGAGTCAGACATTTGCCTGGACCGATACTCAACTTTCCTATGGTCTTCCTCAATTTCTTTAGTTTGTAGTTTACGATTTGGAGAGGTAATATTGGCTACTTAACCTCTTAATGTGTGTCAGTTCCATTTTTTCGAAGATTTTATTTGAAACCTCCTGGCAGATTAAAATTGTGTGTCGGACCGAAACTCGAACTCGGGACCTTTGCCTTTCGTGTACAAGTGCTCTACCATCTGAGCTTTCCAAGCACGACCCACGACCCGTCCTCACAGCTTCAATTCTGCCAGTACCACGTCTCCTATCTTCCAAATTTCACAGAACCTCTTCTTCGAACCTTGCAGAACTAGCACTCCCCGAAGAAAGGATATTGCGGACACATGGCTTAGATTCAGCGGGGAGGGGGGAGGGGAGAGGGGGGAGGGGGGGATGTTTCCGGAATGGGATTTTCACTCTGCAGTGGAGTGACGCCGACATGAAGCGTTTAGGACGGGTCGTCAGTACTGCTTGAGTAACTCAGATGATAGAGCACTTGCCTGCGAAAGGCAAAGGTCCCGATTTCGAGTCTCGGTCCGGCACACAGTTTTAATCTGCCAGGAGGTTTCATATCAGCGCACACTCCGCCGCAGAGTGAAAATCTCTTTCAGGATTTTATTTGCTACTTGATAAATGTTCAATTTATTCCTAATTCTCTTCATTCCTAAGTCTGTCTAACCTACTATATTCTTTTACTCCTCTGAGAAATTTCATTGCTTCTGACCGAATTCTGCTCTCTTGTTACTTACTTATGACTCACTTCCACACAATACCGTGTGGTGTGGGATATCTCCTAATATTGTGACAGACCTCATTTCACCCGGCGTTGTGCAACAGCTCGACGTGCAATGGACTCAGCAAGCCGTTGGAATTTCTCCTTCAGAAATATTGAACGATACTGCCTCTAAAGCCGTCCTTGATCGCGAAAGTGTTGCCGGAGTAGGATTTTGTGCACGAACTGACCTCTTGATCATGTCCCACACATTTTCGACGAGATTGATTTCGGTCGATCTGGGTAGCCAGATCATTCGCTCGAACTGTCCAGAATTTTCTTCAAACCAGTCGTGGGTGCACTGCCATCCATGAGCATTCCACCGTTGTCTGGGAACATGAAGTCCATGAACTGCAGCAATTGGTCTCCAAGTAGCCGAACATAACGGTTTCCAGTCAGTTATCGATTCACATGGACCAGAGGACCCAGTTCATTCGCTGTAATCGCAGCCCATACCATCACGGAGCCACCACCAGCTTCCATAGTGCCTTGTTGACAACATTGGTCGATGACTTAGTGGGGCCTGCGCCTCACTCGAATCCTACCATTAGCTTTTACAAACTGAAACCGGGACTCATCTGACCGAGCCACGGCTTTCCAGTCGTCTAACGTCCAACCGATATGATCACGAGCCGAGGAGTGGCGCCGCAGGCGATATCTTTCTTTTAGCAAAGGCACTCACGTCGGTCGGGTGCTGCCACAGCCCATTAACACCAAATTTAGTCGCACTGTCCTAACCGATACGTTCATCGTACGTCCCACATTGATTTCTGCGGTTATTTCACGCAGTGTTGCTTGTCTGTTAGCACTGACAACTGTGCGCAAACGCCGTTGCTCTCGGTCGTTAAGTGAAGGCCGTTGTTGGCTGAGGATACCGGAATATTGAATTCTCAAACGATTTCCGAAATGGAATGTCCTATGTGTCTAGCTCCAACAACCATTCCGCCTTCAAACTCTGTTAATTCTAATTGTGCAGCCATAATCACGTCACAAACCCTACAACATTAATCAGTACTAATGACAGCTCTGGCAATGCACTGCCCTGTTATACCTCGCGTATGCCGCCATGTGTGTATGTGCATATTGCTATCCCATGACAGTTGTCACCTCAGTGTAAACTAGGAACAGCCATGGTCTTATAATATTTTAATCTCCTCTCTCTTTGTGTTTATTTAGTTTCTCTTTCTCTCTCACTCACTCTCTCTCTCTCTATCTCTCTCTCCCTCCCTCCCTCCCTCCCTCTCTCTCTGTCTCTCTCTCTTTCTCTGACTCTCTGTCCTTCACACACACAAACACACACACTGCCTGACAAAAAAGTGAAGCAGCCATAAGGCATCACCGGATCTCAATGTAATTTCGTATACACACAAACACACACACACACACACTGTGAGGTGACGGGCGAGTTGTGGCGCCCTGAAAATATTCTAAGTTCGGAGTCGTTTGTGGTCGCGCGGGCTGCTCAGCAGGCCGACCGGGTGGTGCCGAACAAGAGGGATAGTCCCAGTGCGTGGTGCAGCCACCATGGTGCTGGGAATTCCTTGGTGACGCTGTGTCGATGAAGGAGACACGTGGGGATGCCAAAGATGGCGGAGTTTGTGAAACCTTAATGGCAGACATTTCACAGTTCAAATAGAAATTAATAGTAGCCAGATGAATCATGATACCTCAAAAAGAAACTTATACATTACCATTACTTGAACGACAATTCTGATGGTGTAATCAGATTTTCAATATCTTTATTAGTTTAAAGTTTAGTATCTGACAGTAAATTATACAAGTAACACCCAGCAAAGAATTTCCAAAATCTAAACGGTTCATCCGATTTTGTCGATCGACTTGTCTTTATAAATCAATTAGTGGAAACGTAAATAGGTATAAATTACAGACGTGTAACATGAATAGTACATGAGTTATTGGAGGTCAAAGTGGCCGGTTACTATCGATCGCGTCAGGCCATAAGTACTCCACAGTTACACGAATAAACGGTATCAGCATGCTTATAAATATATTTATTCGTCTATGTCTTTGTTTATATCCGATATATATACTATTCATGAAAAATTGGTCAGTTATTTGCCGTGTTTTAGAAAGCACAGAGACATTAGGCTACTGACTTACTTCTGTTCTATTCCTTTGATATATGTTTATTTAATTTGTTTATGTATTTAGTAATGTGTGTTAGAGCGTGTTTATGGTCCAGCTGTATGAATATTTATTTAATTTCAAGTTATTTAAATGTAAATCTAGTATTTATAATGTGTTTCATTACGTTTGTGAGTGTGTGTTGGCTTGGAGACAGGGAGGGAGCGCTCTAGCCAGTCACAGCGATCGTTATAGAGAGGACATGTATGGTGGTTGGGGAGATCTGGACAGTACAGGAGAGGACACGAGGGAGTCCTGGACAGTATGGCGCGATGGATGCACAGTCGCGGGAAAGACTTGGAGAGTGGAGCAGTTTGCGCGTGGTCGCGGGAGATAGAAATATTTCGGAGTGCCGACTTGTGCACTTGTGAGATTTCCGTGGCTTCTACAGTGAAGACGTAGTATGCGTTTAGAAGTGAATATATCGTGAGCTATGTTGTTGTTCATAGCTAATTACGTTAAGTAGGAATCTATTGTTTCCCAGTTATTCAACTTATATGTTATTTAATTGCTGGACCATCGACAGCAATAAGTGTTTCACAGTAATAAAAGGCATTCTTTAAGGTACTTCTGCTATCGTACCCATCACTTAAAGTCGTTAAAATGTTGTTGTTGTGGTCTCCAGTCCTGAGATTAGTTTGATGCAGCTCTCCATGCTACTCTATCCTGTGCAAGCTTCTTCATCTCCCAGTACCTACTGCAGCCTACATCCTTCTGAATCTGCTTAGTGCATTCATCTCTTGACCTCCCTCTACGATGTTCACCCTCCACACTGGCCTCCAGTACTAAATTGGTGAGCCCTTGATGACTTAGAATATGCCCTACCAAGCAATCCATTGTTCTTGTCAAGTTGTGCCACAAACTCCTCTTCTCCCCAATTCTATTCAACACCTCTTAATGAGTTATGTGATCTACCCATCTAATCTTCAGCATTCTTCTGTAGCACCACATTTCGAAAGCTTCTCTTCTCTTCTTGTCCAAACTATTTATCGTCCATATTTCTCTTCCATACATGGCTACACTCCATACAAATACTTTCAGAAACGACTTCCTGACACATAAATCTATACTCGATGTTAACAAATTTTTCTTCTTCAGGAATGCTTTCCTTGCCATTGCCAGTCTACATTTTATATCCTCTCTACTTCGACCATCATCAGTTATTTTGGTTCCCAAATAGCAAAACTCATCTTCTACTTTAAATGTCTCATTTCCTAATCTAATTCCCTCAGCATCACCCGACTTAATTCGACTGCATTCCATTATCCTCGTTTTGCTTTTCTTGATGTTCATCTTATATCCTCCTTTCAAGACACTGTCCATTCCGTTCAACTGCTCTTCCAAGTCCTTTGCTGTCTCTGACAGAACTACAATGTCATCGGCGAACCTCAAAGTTTTTATTTCTTCTCCATGGATTTTAATACCTACTCCGAACTTTTCTTTTGTTTCCTTTACTGCTTGCTCAATATACAGATTGAATAGCATCGGGGAGAGGCTACACCCCTGTCTCACTCCCTTCCCAACCACTGCTTCCCTTTCATGTCCCTCGACTCTTATAACTGCCATCTGGTTTCTGCAAAAATTGTAAATAGCCTTTCGCTCCCTGTATTTTACCCCTGCCACCTTCAGAATTTGAAAGAGAGTATTCCAGTCAAGTCGTTAAAATAGTACCTGCAGAATTTGCTTAACTGCAATCTTTCATTTATAAATTTCTATATAACATTCAAAATTCGCAATTGCCAAGTGATAGGAAGCTTCGAACATTCGATTCATGAGTATGTTAATATTCTATACTGTAGACTCAGCAGTATTTGGCTTGTAATGCGACAACTACGTTTCCCAGCCCTTAGACAACGATACCAGCCAAAACGTGTAATATTTCAACTTTGAGTGTGAGGGTACGTAGTTGAAGGCCACCACACCACACCATTTATTATTGAAAGCCCACAAAACACACACACACACACACACACACACACACACACACACACACACACCAACGGCTTGCCTGTAAATGGTTAGAATTGCAGTTCTCTGTGATACATAGAGCTGCCACCAGAGTGCATTAGTGTTGTTCATGTTTGGTGTTTTTACCAGCCTGGTGAGGTATTTAAGGTGCGTGAACAGCGTCACGTATTGAGAGACTCCTGGGAAGCATATGGAGATATCACGTACTCGTGTAAGACAGCGTTATCAGCACCCAACAGAGTTTGAAAGGGGCTTCATACTGCGTCTTCATTAGGCTGGCTGTTCGAGTTGTGCAGTGTCGAGATTTTTAGAGCATTCGAATGATGGAGGCCCAACGTTGGACTGCATCGGAACGTGACTGGCCTACTCGTCGCCAAGGTTCTGCTCGACCATGCCTGTTCGCTACAAGGAATGATCGCCGTACTGTGCATCAAACACATCTTCAGCCCTTGCTATCTGAGGACGAGTAATGGATTCTCTGGAATATTCTGTGCCAAATCCACCATTGTTCGGAGAGCTCCCATTCTTCTAATGTTTCGTGGAGGTCTATCGGTGTTACTGCTGGCGCCAAGGTGTGGGGAGCCATCAGATATCATTGGAGGTCACGGCTGGTAGTAATTGAGGGAATTCTGATGACACAGCGATATGTCACGGATATCTTGCGTCCTCATGTGTTACTACTCATGCAAAAATGTCACAGTATTCACCATGGCAATACTCGTCCACAAAAGGCATGTAACTTCATGAACTGTTTGCATCATGTTCAGGTACTCCCTTGGCCAGCAAGACCCCCAGATCTGTTTCCGATAGAACACGATTCGGACCATCTCGGACGTGAACTTCGTTTCACTGCGAGTACGCGTACTATCACGGACCAGCTACAACAGCTGTGAGCCGGCTTCTCTCAGGAGAGGTTTTATGGCACCGTGCTCAACCGAATGAGTCTATACATTAACTGCAGAGCGAGTGGGCTGAGACTGCCAAGTTCGTTGTAATTTTCACTTGATTTTTTAATCGCTGAAATAACATCACATACGCTCTCAACTCGTGAACTTTGATTTCGTTTTCTGCTCCCCATCTCGGTGCTTCACTTTTCTTTCAGGCAATGTATTTAAAGATTTTGCTATTTTCTCCTTAAAAACCCAAACCACAACTGGCAGGAAGCTACGGCTCATATAAACCTGTCTTTAGGGAATCTCTCTACGACAAGTTCACTCCCACTCCTCACCTAAACTGTTCCTATCCAGTTGCAGCCGCCACACTCTTCGCAACTCCAGATTTTTACCGACTTTAAACGATGCTGTCCGCATAGTAACAGGGCTCAACTATTTTTGCCACAGTGGAACCAGCGTGCCTGATTTTGGCATTGAAAAAGTAATGATTTACCGTTGTTTGTAAGCTTCTCTCTTCCGTTTGATGTCCAGGAGGATGATTTGACCTGTTACAGAGGTGAGAAACATCCCTGTTACGTAATTTCTGACGTCACTAAGCCGTCAGCCACAGGCGTTTTATCCATGAGGCACATTTGCACAGGCAATAGGTCCAGCACTGGCCAGTTTTTCGCGGAAAACCAACCGTTGCAGTTTTCAATTGAAAATATTGCCACCGTTTAAGATTAGGTGCAGCACTGGAAAAAAGTATCATCGGCGTAGAACTGGGTGTATTTTTTAACGTTTGAAGAATTCAGTCATCGTAATTCTTCTTTATTAATCCAAAAAACTTATGTAAAACAAATCGATGACAGTATTTTACTCATATTTAAATACTCTGTTATATTTTGGTCTGCGGTGAATTATTGTGAACTCGGTCACAAAGACTGTTTGCTTTACTTTGTTGCCAAAGCTCGCCTGAAAATCATTTGTTTATATACTCCCGCATCAAACGACGTACTCCTGTAAGTTAAACTGTCGGGTAGCCAAAACTGAAATTAGTGATACTGTAACTCACTTCGAGTTGTTTTTGCAATCCTGATTTACGTGTATTTCACCGATTTTTCCTTTCACATAATACGTCTTTACAATAGGTCGTCTACATGTTTTATTGCAGTTCTGGAAACTTTTCATGCTTATTTTAATGTTTAACCCTTTTAGTTGCCGTAGTGTTTGCTCATTTTCTCACGCCGAATGTCGCAGTGCTGAGTCTGCAGGTTTCCACCAGTGTGCACAACGGAGATCAGGCTGTGTTAAACAGTGTGTCGTGACGTTTCATTGTGTGGCTTACTATTGTGGGGTGTGTCGCGAAATTTTGTTCTGTCCAGAGTGACACGCCTATCGTTAGGCCAAAAGAAGATACGAGTGGAAGTCATCCAAACGTACGCCGTTACGATAAACTCACTTTGCTTTCTAGCCGGCACCTTATATCGAGTAAAATGGTTTTGTCTGAGTGTCTGTTTTTAATGTCTTTTTTTAAAAGACTCATTTAGTTTCATCAGATTACATCCCATCTGTGTTGGCCGTCGGAACTGAATACTTCATTTACATGGATGCAATTTGTCGATAATGTATAACGGACTTACGTGTTCCTAATGTCCCTTTTGTCTGGGAAAAAGCATCGGTTCCGAAGTACAACTTAAATCCAAAAGAAATGTAGAATTTTTATAACTCACTTTTTATTGCGCAACTACTTGTATGCAATAACGATCGAAAGAATTTTGATAAATGATCTTGTTGTTGTTGTGGTCTTCAGTCCAGAGACTGGTTTGATGAAACTCTCCATGCTACTCTACCCTGTGCAAGCTTCTTCATCTCCCAGTACCTACTGCAACCTACATCCTTTTGAATCTGTTTAGTGTATTCATCTCTTGGTCTCCCTCTACGATTTTTACCCTCCACGCTGCCCTCCAATACTAAATTGGTATCCCTTGATGCCTCAGAATACGCCCTACCAACCGATCCCTTCTTCTAGTCAAGTTGTGCCACAAATTTCTCTTCTCTCCAATTCTATTCAATACCTCCTCATTAGCTATGTGATCTACCCATCTAATGTTCAGCATTCTTCTGTAGCACCACATTTCGAAAGCTTCTATTCTCTTCTTGTCCAAACTGTTTATCGTCCATGTTTCACTTCCATACATGGCTACACTCCATACAAATACTTTGAGAAACGACTTCCTGACACTTAAATCTATACTCGATGTTAACAAATTTCTCTTCTTCAATAATGCTTTTCTTGCCATTGCTCTCAACATTTTGTACCCTCTCTACTTCGGCCATCATCAGTTATTTAACAGCCCAAATAGCAAAACTCCTCCACCTACTTTAAGCGTCTAGTTTCCTAATCTAACTCCCTGACCATCCCCGGAATCAATTCGACTACATTCCATTATCCTTGTTTTGCTTTTATTGATGTCCATCTTATATCCACCTTTCAAGACACCATCCATTCTGTTCCGAGTATTTTGCCGTCTCTGACAGAATTAGTGTCATCGAGAGATCTCAAAGCTTTTATTTCTTCTTCTTGAACTTTAATTCCTTCTCTTAATTTTTCTTTGGGTTCCTTTACTGCTTGCTCAGTATACAAATTGAATAACATCGCTGATGGGCTACAAACCTGTATCAACCCGTTCTCAATCACTGCCTGGGCTTTGTTTCGATTTACGTCTTCCAGTGCTCTATAAAATTCTTCTCGCAGTATCATGTCTCTCACCTGCTCTTCATCTACGCACTCTTCCATTTCTAGAACATTGCCTGCAAGTTCATTTCCCTTGTACAGACCCTCTATTTACTGCTACCACCGTTCAGATTTCCATTCTTTGCTTAGGACTGGTTTTCCTTCTGACTCTTAGTACAGGGTGATTATACCTAAAGTTTAACTTTCAAAACGCTGTACAACACCACTGGTCAAAATGATGTCAAATTACAACGGAATATTATCGGAGAAGAGGGAAAACGTATAGAAGAAGAAAAAAATAATGTGAAAATTGATCAATAGATGGTGCTGTATGTGTCAGAATACGTAAAGGAAAACACCTGTCACGCGCACGACCATTGAAGTTGGTATAAACACGCCGGGTACACGGCTTTTCCTCCTTTCGCGTCTGCGACGTTCGCCATGACTGTCTCAATGCCGGATCGCGCTCTGCTTGTAAAGCTGTATTACAAGAATGATGGCTTTGCACACGTCGCTCTGTAGAAGTTAAGGGCACTGGAGGGTTTGAAAAAAGGAGTTGGCCCGATGACTATCGTGGGTCTGGATAAAATAATTCGGAAATTCGGAAAGACGGGTTCTTTTGGTTTGCAACCTGGTAGAGGGAGGAAACGAATTGATTCGACACAGTGGAAGCAGTGGCCACAGCAATTCAGGAGACAAGTGGAGGTGTGCAAACGTATAGTGCTCGGAGGATTGCCTGAACAATGGACATACCCGTGAGCATGATGCATAAAATCCTACGAAATATCCTTCTTTGCTATCCATTCAAAATTACCCATGTGCACGAGCTTCTTCCTGTTGACCTGCCAGCAAGGGAGACCTTTATTTTATGATTTCATGCTCGCATGGAACTGGACAATGATTGGCCGTGGAAGATTTTTTGGGCAGACGAAGCCCACTTCCGTCTGACAGGATATGTCACTACACAGAGTTGTCGAATATGGGAAACCGAAAATCCACACGCAAATCAATCAGTACCAGTTCATCCTGAAAAGGGTTTATGTCATTTATCATAGGGCCATATTTTTTCGAAGAGACAGGTGCTTCCGGTCCTGTTACCTATACCGTCACTGGTAAGCGCTATGAGTGTCCTCTGCGCAACCACGTCATTCCAGCTCTCCAACAGCGTGGATGTGTGGATGGGATCATTTTTACGCGAGATGGCGCACCTCAGCACATTGCAAATCCAGTTAAGCAGCTGCTGAAGCGCCGTTTCGGAAATGCTAGAATTATCAGCCGCCATTTCCCTACAGCCTGGCCGTCCCGATCACCTGACTTCTGGCTGAGGGGCTATCAGAAAGATGTTGTGTTCAGTGTTCCAATTGCAAACATAGCTGCATTGAAGGCACGCATTGCGCAAAACATTCTGAACGCTTCGATCACTTGTGGAACATGCTCTTTCTTGATTTCAACTTGTTACAGAAAACGGTGGACAGCACATTGAACATGTTTTGCTACAGTCACATGGAAATTAACAATCCGATTTGATTTTGACTGATGCTTTTCATGCGGTTTTTGACCTCAGGGCAATTAAATTCCGACGTGAGTGATGCTTTTTATGCGGTTCTTGGCCTCAGGACAATTAAAAACAGAATTTTCCCATCCGATGTGATATGACGTTGCCGTGGTGGATGGACTTACGTAATTAACAGTATCACATCTGTACAAGCATGCACACTGAATAGTACAATTTGTTTAACGTCAAACGTACACCTTAGGCATTGTTGTATGATTCATTTGTCATTTGCAGTCGACCATTGTTAAATTACGATGCTTACAGCGCCATCTATTGCTATATTTTGTAACCATATATTTTACTTCTGCCATACGTTTTCCCCCTTCTCCGATAAATTCCGCTGAAATTTGACGTCACTGTGACCAGTGGTGTTATGTCTACAGCTGTTTGAAAGTTTAATTATAATCACGCTGTATGTATACAGCTGGTCCTCTTTTCTCTTTGATTTTCCGGTAAGTGGTATCTATCTGTCCCACAATGAAAGAAGCTTCTAAATGGTTACATTTATCCTCTACTCATTCCTGCTCAGGCATTTTTCATCTCTCATTAGTAAACTTTTATGTTCCCTTTCGCCTGCTTCATTTGTTGCATTGTTATATTTTCTCGTTTCATCAGATAAAGTCAATATCTCAGGTGTTATCCAAGGATTTCTACTAGTCTTGCCTTTTTACCGGTTTGTTGCTCTGTTGGCTTCACTATTTCATCTCTCAAAACAACCCATTCGTCTTCTATCATAACCCTTTCCCCAGTTCTAGTCAGTCGCTGCCCAATGCTCTCGCAGCAACCTCTGTTTCTTTCAACTTATTCGGGTCAAGTTCCTTAAATTCCTACCTTCTTGCGATTTCTTTAGTTTTAATCTATAGTTCATAACCAGTAAATTGTGGTCAGAGTCCACACCTGCACCTGTAAATGTCACTAAACATGATTCAGATAGCCTTCCGATTCACACGCTGATTTCTCTTAATACGGGTTGCCCTGTTAAATGGAGAAGGCGATGATTTAGAATACATTGAAACCGAGCTGCTTAGTCACTTCATGTTGCAAAAAAATTGCTCTGTTACGTTTTTATGGGTATAAAAGAAATTACGCGGGCTATTCGTAAAGTAAGTTCCGATCGGTCGCGAGATGCAAAACGCTTTGAAAACAAAAAATATTTCTTCTGCAACATTTAGCTAGAACTTCTATCTATTTTTCGACACAGTTGCCGCTCAGACTTAGACATTTTTCGTAGCGTTGTGCTAACTTTCCAGTACCAATAGTGTCGTCATAGAAGATAGCCACTTGTATTTTCCGCCAATACTCTACGTTGGTCGAGATATCTTCAAAGCCAGCGATTCATGTAAGCAGAGATTAAAGTCAGGGTCATCCAGTTATGGGCTGTATTGTTGGTACTGAAACACTTCCCATCGAAAACGCTGCAGGAGCATCTTCATTGCCCCTGCAGAGTGCGGCCGAGAATTGTCATAAAAGTCCGCAGTTCGTGGTCGTGCGGTAGCGTTCTCGCTTCCCGCGCCCGGGTTCCCGGGTTCGATTCCCGGCGGGGTCAGGGATTTTCTCTACCTCGTGATGACTAGGTGTTGTGTGATGTCCTTAGGTTAGTTAGGTTTAAGTAGTCCTAAGTTCTAGGGGACTGATGACCATAGATGTTAAGTCCCATAGTGCTCAGAGCCATTTTAGCCAATTGTCATGAAGAAGGAGCCGCATGACACTTGTGCTACGTGGGCTGCAAGACATCAGGCAAAGTCTCTCACCAGGCCCTCATACTTGGTGGGAGACGCTATTTCCCAGGCATCTTTACCTGCGCACTGTGCATTCGGAACACAAAACAGAGTCGTGACGTGATCGTTGGGCATACTAGAGACACTGGCCGACACATCTGTCCGAGGGTCCATCGAATTTTCACAGTGGTTTGCGTTTCGCAAGCGATCGTAACTTACTTGCCGAATAGCTCTCGTACGTTTTGAGAATGACTCTCCATCTGAGAAAACGTGCACTTCACCCCCCCCCCCCTCTCTCTCTCTCTCTCTCTCTCTCTCTCTCTCTCTCTCTCTCTTCCAACAAGATTTCAGTCACAGCTATGCTAAGATACAGCATCCGAACGTATTATCGGCGTCACTGTGGAGTACTGAATCGAAAGTGTTTAGAACGTCTAGTAACACCGCCGTTCTTAGCAGAGATACATCGTGTCTGTAGGGAGAGAGTTCCGTTGCCACGGTCGATGCTGTGGAAAGGCATTCAGGTGGCCTTGGAGCAGGATGTCCCTTCCATTTACGCCACTGGTGTGGTGCTGTGTTTCAGGGCGACTGAGGAGGTGTCGGTGCGCGTGCGGGACCCTGCACTGGGGGAGGCTCTGCTGACGCTGCCTGCCAACTCCGTGAGCACCCTGCTCTACACGTGAGTACGCCACTGGCGGCGCTAGCTGCTTACTTGTTACTCCACAGCTGATACCAAAGACCTATATAAACAACGCAGACCGGCCAAGTTGCCTCCATATTGGAAACTGCACTACTGTCCATTAAAACTACTACACCCAGAAGAAATGCAGGTGATAAACGGGTATTCATTGGACAAATTTATTATACCAGAACTGACTAGTCATTACATTTTCACGCAATTTGGGTGCATAGATCCTGAGAAATCAGTACCCAGAACAACCACCTCTGGCCTTGATACGCCTGGGCATTGAGTCAAACAGAGCTTGGATGGCGTGTACAGGTACAGCTGCCCATGCAGCTTCAACATACCACAGTTCATCAAGAGTAGTGACTGGCGTATTGTGACGAGGCAGTTGCTCGGCCACCACTGACCAGACGTTTTCAATTGGTGAGAGATCTGGAGAATGTGCTAGCCACGGCAGCAGTCGAACATTTTCTGTATCCAGAAAGGCCGTTACAGGACCTGCAACGTGCGGTCGTGCATTATCCTGCTTAAATGTAGGATTTCGCAGGGATCGAATGAAGGGTAGAGCCACGGGTCGTAACACACCTGAAATGTAACGCCCACTGTTCAAAGTGCCGTCAATGCGAACAACAGGTGACCGAGACGTGTAACCAATGGCACCCCATACAATGACGTCGGGTGATACGCCAGTATGGCGATGACGAATACACGCCTCCAATCTGTGTTCACCGCGATCTCGCCAAACACGGATGCGACCAGCATGATGCTGTAAACAGAACCTGGATTCACCCGAAAAAATTACGTTTTGCCATTCGTGCACCCAGGTTCGTCGTTGAGTATACCATGGCAGGCGCTCCTGTCTATGATGCAGCGTCAAGGGTAACCGCAGCCATGGTCTCCGAGGTGATAGTCCATGCTGCTGCAAACCTCGTCGAACTGTTCGTGCAGATGGTTGTTGTCTCGCAAACTCCCGACTCAGGGATCGAGACGTGGCTGCACGATCCGTTACAGCCATGCGGATAAGATGCCTGTCATCTCGACTGCTAGTGATAAGAGGCCGTTGGGATCCAGCACGGCGTTCCGTATTACCCTCCTGAACCCACAGATTCCATATTCTGCTAACAGTCATTGGATCTCGACCAACGCGAGCAGCAATGTCGCGATACGATAAACCGCAATTGCGATAGGCTACAATCCGACCTTTATCAAAGTCGGAAACGTGATGGTACGCATTTCTCCTCCTTACACGAGGCATCACAACAACGTTTCACCAGGCATAGCCGGTCAACTGGTGTTTGTGTATGAGAAATCGGTTGGGAACTTTCCTCATGTCAGCACGTTGTAGGTGTCGCCACCGGTGCCAACCTTGTGTGAATGCTCTGAAAACCTAATCATCTGCATATCACAGCATCTTCTTCCCGTCGGTTAAATTTCGCGTCTGTAGCACGTCATCTTCGTGGTGTAGCAATTTTAATGGCCTGTAGTGTAATTGAAAACTTAGCCACCAGGATTTGCAAAGTCATGTTACGCGACATAGGCGTCTGCAAGTACAGAGTTATAGAGTTTCGTTAGTCACGCAATAACATTTACTATTACCAGTC
Organism: Schistocerca nitens; assembly: GCF_023898315.1. Lineage (NCBI taxonomy): Eukaryota > Metazoa > Arthropoda > Insecta > Orthoptera > Acrididae > Schistocerca > Schistocerca nitens. The sequence continues at coordinate 1,010,044,087 of NC_064614.1, forward strand.
GTGATTCGTTTCTCTATTAATTGCCCGCTCGACGCGTTTCGGGAAACACTTCCCAAATACGAAGTGCGTTTTTCAAGTTCTATGGCATCTCAAGAGTGATGTTTGTGATGTGGGAGTTGCTGCATTATTCTGGTGTCTTTAATGAAAACACACACATTTGTGTAGCTATTACCGAAGTATCTTGCTCTATAGATCCTGGTGAATTTCAGTGTAACTTCTACATACAGTTATTACACCTTTGACTTAGATAACGTTTAGCGAGTTTCGCTCTAGGAAGTTCTGTCGTACGTTTGTATCAAAGACATATATTAATATACGTCGCTGGTATTTGTAAGGAAAGCAGAAGTGAGTAGTCTTAAATACACATTTCAATACGCGGATCGGAAGGTTAATTACCGTTGCTGTTGAGGACAATTCGAGATATGTGAGCTAAAGCTTGTTTTTTAGCGTCATGTATTTTTCTGTGGCTTTCCAATGGTCCAAATGGCTCTAACCACTATGGGACTTAACGTCTGAGGTGATCGGTCCCCTAGACTTAGAACTACTTAAACCTAACTAACCTAAGGACATCACACACATTCATATCCGAGGCAGGATTCGAACCTGCGACCGGAGCGGCACCGCAGTTCCGGACTGAAGCGCCTAGAACCGCTCGGCCACAGCGTCCGGCTTCCGTGGCTTTCAACAATTCTGGCGGAAGATGGGACTGTTGTGTTTCATCTCATACTGCGGAAGGATTTTTGTTTCTCGGAAAAGAGCATTTACCAGAAGGCCTAAGATGAGAAGAACATATATAAATATGCCAAGTAGGCTGCCGCTTATACCCACCCGCCTTTTGTTGCTTATCCACCATTATGTTAGTTCCTTGTTTTTCAAAGGAATTCTGTACAAAAAAAATAAAGACTAGCATAATTAGAATTTATATATGTACATAGTTCATATTCCTATTTTAGTTATTGTATAACACGTAATTTTGCTCTGGACAAATAGATGTAATTTCGAAACATTAAGACACACTAAATCCAGTAGAGAGACGTACTTTGATAAATTCGTCTACTTGACATTCCAAATGACCGCGAAGCTCCAGGAAATACGATGTAGAAATTTGGTAGATACGACAATTACACGCAAGAAGTTTTATGTATGAGAAAACGGCGGTATCTAGCAAAAGTACGACATTCCTACTGTATCGTTACAATTCATGCAGCTGTACACTGCACATACACTGGATGTCTTTTATGAACAACAAATATATTTTAATTTACGTTTGCCCGCATCTCGTGGTCGTGCGGTAGCGTTCTCGCTTCCCACGCCCGGGTTCCCGGGTTCGATTCCCGGCGGGGTCAGGGATTTTCTCTGCCTCGTGATGGCTGGGTGTTGTGTGCTGTCCTTAGGTTAGTTAGGTTTAAGTAGTTCTAAGTTCTAGGGGACTTATGACTACAGCAGTTGAGTCCCATAGTGCTCAGAGCCATTTGAACCATTTGAATTTACGTTTCGATCACAAAAATATGTTTGCAACATCTGTTGTATCTAACCAATTGAAATGTTCGGTTTTTTGATGTTACAATACAGGGTGGTCCCGAATTCATGGTACAAACTTTAATGGTAGGTGCAGGACATTGTAACAAGGATATATTGTATAGGAATGTATAGTCCCAGGTGACGCGGTGAGGCGTAAACAGGGGAAATAACGGCCGAAAGGAAAACGAAAGATTTTATTGAAATCGTTGTTGACAAGTGTCATGTTTACAGTAAGTGTTCAAAATTGCGTCCACCATGAGCGATACATGCTTGACAGCGTCGGTGCAGCGATTGGCGTACACGTTCAAAGATGCCTGGTATTTCACGCACACCTGCAGCAGCTACAGATATGCGAGCAACGAGATCCTCATCTGAGTCAACTGGAGTCTCATAAACAAGGCTCTTAAGATGTCCCCATAAAAAGTAATCGAGGCAAGAGAAATCAGGAGATCGGGGTGGCCAAGGGACTGGTCCACCACGCCCAATCCATCTAGCACCAAACGTGGCATTCAGGTAATTCCGTACAGCAGTGCTGAAGTGTGCTGGCGCTCCATCGTGCTGAAACCACATGCGGTTACGAATGGCGAGCGGAACATCTTGCAGCAGTTCTGGTAACACTTCTTGCAGAAAAATAAGATAGCTTTCGCCACAGAGTCGCGTGGGTAGTAAGTATGGCCCAATCAAAAAGTCGTTCACAATACCAGCCCACACATTAATACCGAAACGTTGTTGATACGCATGTGGACGCGTTGCATGTGGATTATCTGTTGCCCACACATGGGAATTGTGCGCATTAAAGACACCCTCGCGTGAAAATGTCGCTTCATCTGTAAATAGCACATGACCTACGAAATCCGGCTGCAACGCACATTGCTGCAACAACCACTGGCAGAAGTTCACGCGAAGAGGATAATCTGCCGGATTCAATGCTTGTACTTTTTGAAAATGGAAGGGGTGTAAGCGATTTTCATTTAACACTCTGCATACAGTCTGATGACTCACATGTACGTCACGCGCAACAGTTCTTGTGCTTGACTCGGGTCTATCAGCCACTATGTTCAAGATGCGTTCTTCCAGTCTTGGAGTGCGTACAGCTCTTAATCGACCAGCGTCATGTCTGTTGACGTCGAACGTACCTGTTTCACAAAGTTGACGATGTAACCGTTGAAAAATTCTATGATCCGGCATTCGTCGATTAGGATACTCCGCGCGATACATTCGTAACGCAGCTCTGGCGTTACCATTTGCACGGCCGTACATGTAATGCATGTCTGCTTTTTCTGCATACGTAAAGTCACCCATCGTCTACGGCAGCACAATTGTGAATGGCGCTTGTCCCTACTGCGATACATCATGTTCATCTACTGCCCTCTACCGGCAGTGACACCAACCGATCACTCCATTTCTCTTTCCCCTGTTTACGCCTCACCGCGTCACCTGCGACTATACATTCCTATACAATAAATCCTTGTTACAATGTCCTGTACCTACCATTAAAGTTTGTACCATGAATTCGGGACCACCCTGTATATGGTGGACTGTATAGTTTGTTCCTGTTATCAAAAATGTGTGTGAATTCCTAAAGGACCAAACTGCTGAGGCCATCGTGCTGTCATCCAGAGCGCTGTAACGTATAGGCAGCCTCTCTTTGGGCGATATAAGTCGCACATGCCGTCACTATACTGAAAACACCATCCAGGTCAGCTGATGCGTTGGATTCGCTTGCAGCTGGCTTATTTCTTTGTTTCTGCCAACGAGCATCCACGTCAATTCAACTGTCTTTTTTCGAGCTTTAACTGCCGCCTAGTGCTCCTGCATTCGTTTCCGGTGTTATTCTTTGCTCTTTTGCATCCACGCCTTCCCTGTCTTTAGCATCGGCTCTTCCTGGAAGCCTTTGTGAGTTCGTGATTTTTCTTCGAGCGGGTCACGCTCCTGGATATCTTAAAGAAAAATTTAATTCTTGTAGATCTTTTTCGACTTCCTTGAACCATGCCCCTTTGGTTTACGTATCTTGAAAGATGGTAAATATCCTTCTAGATATCCTTTCTGGGCTCGTTCGTATCACGTGGCCATGTACACAAATGTGCCAGCAGGGAACTAACTAGCATTATTAAATAACAACTGCAGAAACAAGGAAACACAACAAATGCACATGTTGATACGATGGAAGCCATTCTAAAAGCTATAATACAACCGAACTACTTCACTTTCAACAAGGACTTCTATTTACAAGAAGTCTGAATATTTAGTTCATAAAAGACAGCATTATCAGGTTGCGAATATTGACAAATACAAATACAACGGTCATCTGCGTCAGTCAGTGGTTTATTTTGCCACTATGCATTTCGATGATTCACACCATCATCTACAGATGGAGTACTGTTTATTTACATAGCTGGTGTTGGTGAAGAGTGCGGGCATCTTTTCACAGTAGCAAACCAGGGGCAGTGTAGTTCATGTTCGGTCTTTTGCTAATGATAAAAAAATTTTCTGTGAGGCTGGTCCCGGCGGAGGTTCGAGTCCTCCCTCGGGCATGGGTGTGTGTGTTTGTCCTTAGGATAATTTAGGTTAAGTAGTGTGTAAGCTTAGGGACTGATGACCTTAGCAGTTAAGTCCCATAAGATTTCCCGCACATTTGAACACATTTTGAACATAAAAATTGTTTGTTTAGTAAAGTCACTTTTGAAGTTTAAAAACGTGAATTTCTGACAGTGAATGTTACTTACAGTGGCGGTAGTGTCGTACTACGTCTGCATACTGCTGCCTGTTGTATGTCCTCTCTACTATGCATACAATAGGCAGCAGTATGCAGACGTAGTACAACACTACCGCCACTGTAAGTAACATTCACTGTCAGAAATTCACGTTTTTTAACCTCAAAAGTGACTTTTCTAAACAAACAATTTTTATCATTAGCAAAAGACACAACATGAACTGCATTGCCATTGTTATGCTACTGTGAAAAGACGTTATATTCCACGTATGCAGATCGTCTCATACACGAAAACCACCACCCAAACCACGTGGCACCGGTCCTCAGAAAACGCAATAGGTTCTCTCAAAAACTCACGAGAACTAAAATACACAAAAAGCAGTGATACAAGGAATGAAAGTCTTGAGTGAATATACAATACTGTGCAGCAAAACACTGTTTGCAACATTCAGTTAATTAAAGAAAGACTCTTCCTCCATATAAAATATAGTAACGAAATGTCGAGAAACATCTGCTTCTTATTGCCCTCCCCCGTATTTCTAGCTGACCTCTGTGGCCGAGCGGTTCTAGGCGCTTCAGTCCGGAACCACGCAGCTGCTACGGTCGCAGGTTCGAATCCTGTCTCGGGCATGGATATGTGTGATGTCCTCAGGTTAGTTAGGTTGACGTAGTTCTAAATTTATGGGACTGATGACCACAGATGTTAAGTCTCATAGTGCTCAGAGCCATCCAGAGCGAGGTGGCGCAGTGGTTAGCACACTGACTCGCATTCGGGAGGACGACGGTTCAATACCGCGTCCGGCCATCCTGATTTACGTTTTCTGTGATTTCCCTAAATCGCTTCAGGCAATTGCTGGGATGGTTCCTTTGACAGGGTACGGCCGACTTCCTTCCCCAGCCTTCCCTCATACGATGAGACCGATGACCTCGCTGTTTGGTCTCTTCCCCCAAATCAAACCCAACCCAACTTAGAGCCATTTGAACAATTTGAAGCGTATTTCTAGCTCCCTCTCTCTCTCTCTCTCTTATGTATGTATGCACACGCACACATCACGTAAATTCTCCCGTAGCAGACACAGAGGTTCTCAGTAACGATTCATAATTAGCGCCACACTGAACAGAAACAAAACGATGAACACGTGAGCAGCGACAGTAACGTAGCACTTTCTATGATAGTGGCGACGAGACTGCTCGAATCTCGTTTTTATACGACGATAGATGACCACAGGTCAGAGTGAAACATAAAATAAGGATCTGGAAATCAGTGTATACAATCGCAACAGAAAAAGAAAACCTACCAGAGATGCACAACTAAACGAATATTGTAAGTACAGTGTCATGCTTAATCTCTACTCACGAAAAGGTACTTCGGCCGGCCTATGTGGCCGAGCGGTTCTAGGCGCTTCTGTCCGGAACCGCGTTGCTGCTACGGTCGCAGGTTCGAATCCTGCCTCGGGCGTGGATGTGTGTGATGTCCTTAAGTTAGTTAGGTTTAAGTAGTTCTAAGTCTAGGGGACTGATGATCTCGCAGATGTAAAGTCCCATAGTGCTCAGAGCCATTTGAACACTTAAAAAAGTATTTCATGAATAAGCAAATTTCTTTACGAGTACTTTGCAGATGACATGCTCTCAAAAAGATAAAAAGAGATTAAAAACATACCATTTTCACAAGTAATATTATTTCAGGTGAGCAATCGAAGCAAATAAAAGGAAATGCACGTATCATACTTTTTAGGCTCGAAATGGGAAAACAATTTTACAGAGTTAAATCGAGAGCCACACAATGTGACACAAAGATGTCAAAACATGTCTGGGTAAGTAGAAAAAGAAATAAATCGTGTTTTCCATAAAGCGAAGTTAAAAAAAAAAAAAAACCAAGTCCTGTTTTCTCACTGATTAGTAGGTCTACTGGCGCATTATGCCTACTTCCCTTTCGTATTAATAACACTCTTCTGACCTAACCACAAGGTCTGTTCATCCTTTCACCGAACTTCATTCAATCTAACTTCAATATATACTTTTCCTCTTTTAAACTGTCTCTTCTAGCTACCTGATAAAGGGATTGAACATTCCATTCTCCGACTCGTAGAACGCTAGTTTTGGTTTTCCTGATAACGTCATCCTCCTGAGTAGGTAGGTTGGTTGGTTGGTTGATTTGGGGGAGGGGGCCAAACTGCGAGGTCACTGGTTGTGTCCTTTCAAAGGAACCATTCGAGCATTTACCTGAAGTGATTAGGGAAATCACGGAAATCTAGAGCAGGATGGCAGTACGTGGGTTTAAACCGTCGTCCTCCCGAAAAGAAGTCCAGTGTGTAACATGAGTAGTGCCAAAGAACATAGTCCTCGTTTTCATTAAATTTAAACCATTGTCCTACGTAAAAATATATGAATGACAAGTACGCTGTTGTATAACAGAAAAAAAATTTACACATTATCTGTAAACTCAGTCGTTCTATATCAGGGCTTAACAACTGGCCGGTTTTGAGCGCGAGTACTCGCGTCTGCTCAGGCACGTGCTCGCGAGCAGGTGCAAGGTGGCGGAGTAGGGAGGGTGGGGATGGAGGGGAAATGCGGGCGCACGTTTGAATAGGGCCGCAGAGTGCCTATTGAATTCGCGCCGACTGTGTAACGTTTAAAGTACTACGATCAGCTCTAACAGACACTTCGCTGGTTAAGAATCATGTCAAGTGGCCGTTGTGTAACCCCAACCATGCTTTCGCACTTCAAGCCCCAGTGGGAGGAATTGTATCTGTTTACAGAAAAATATGGTGTTGCAAAATGTTTAGTATGTCACAAAACGCTGAATTCTTTTAGGAAATTTAATTTGCAGCGACATTATATGTCATACCACGCGAAAGACTATGGAAGTGGAAAATGTGATGGACCAGATCATGCACAGGAAGTTATTAAACTTAAAAGGAAGCTATCCGAAGAAGATCTGGACGATGAAGAAAAATCAACTCTCAGAGTGAATTACAAAATTGCTTTGCTTTTAGCAAAATCCCTGCGCCCCTTCACTGATGGCGATTTAATAAAAGAATGTTTGGTAGTTGCAGCAGAACATTTGTGTCCATCTCAAGTTGAACAGTTTCGGATTGTGTCATTATCTAACATGATCATTATGCGTCGCATACAGGACATGGCAGACGACATCCAGAGCCAGCTTGCAAATAACTGTAACGATTTTATAGCGTATTCTCTAGCTCTGGACGAAAGTGTTGATATCACTGGAACAGTGCAGCTTGCCATATTTATTAGAGGTGTTAATAGAGATCTTCAGGTGAGGGAGGAGCTCCTCGATGTAGTAGCCATGAAGAACACTACAACCGTAGGTGATATTTTAAGTAGTGTTGAAAATATAGGATTGTCGTGGAATTCTTTAGTTTCAGTGTCTACAGACGATGCACCAGCGATTACAGGGAAAAAGTCAGGTTTCGTTGCACTGTTGGAGGAGAAAATGCAAAAACTGACCGTGATCCACCAGGAAAACTTATGTGCAAAGAGTATCTCTCTAAAAAATGTGATGAGTGTTGTTGTTCGTACAACCAATTATATAAGGAAGCATGGGCTACAACATAGACAATTTAAAAGCTTTCTTGAGGATGTAGAAAGCCAGTATGGTAGCTTGCCTTATTACAGCGAGGTCCGCTGGCTTAGTCGTGGCGAATTATTAAATCGATTTTTTTGCCTATTAGATGAGATTAATATGTTCATGGAAGGAAATAACATGTGTGTTCCTGAATTGAAAGAGCCTTCATGGAACTGTGATCTCGCGTTCTTAGCAGATTTAATTAGCCATCTGTATGCTTTGAACATTTCACTACAAGGTAAAGATCTGCTAATTACTCATTTCGTAGATCGAATACGAGCTTTTAAAATGAAATTGACACTTTGGGTGAGTCAGCTGGAAACAGGAAATCTAGCTCAAAAATGGTTCAAATGGCTCTGAGCACTATGGGACTCAACTGCTGTGGTCATAAGTCCCCTAGAACTTAGAATTACTTAAACCTAACTAACCTAAGGACAGCACACAACACCCAGCCATCACGAGGCAGAGAAAATCCCTGACCCCGCAGGGAATCGAACCCGGGAACCCGGGCGTGGGAAGGAAATCTAGCTCATTTTGCTAAATTATCATCCATGCTAGATGTTCACAAAGACTGTGAACGTTATTCACATAGTTTAGTTGCCCTTAAGGAAGAATCTGATCAACGCTTTCAAGATCTGACAGCACTAGACAGTGATTTTTATCTGTTCTCCTCTCCATATTCACCGAATATTGAAGAGATTCGTCCTGAGCTGCAACTAGAAATTATTGACCTGCAGTGTGATAGAAAATACAGAGGCAAATTTCAGAACAAGAAAAACATTTTGGAATTCTACAGACACTTCCCTCAGGATAGTTTTCCTCGTTTGCACAAACTGGCGGCTACAATGATATCAATGTTCGGTTGCACGTATGTTTGTGGACAACTGTTCTCTGCAATGAAATGTAACAAGATGCGCCTGAGAAACGCATTGTCTGATCGAAATTTAAACTGCACGCTGTGCCTACAATGCACAAGAACAATTACTCCAAACATAGACGCAATTGTAAAGGGCAAAGAGTACAAGTTAACCGAGAATCCCACACTTCAGTGACACCTTTTATTGTGTAACAGTTCACAAATTAATACGAATGTAGAGGCATACACTAAGCTAATAAAATTATGTGCCACGTGTAGATTCTCCTTTATTTGTTTCATTTGTCGCAGTAATAATTCGTGAGTGATATCCCTGCAGGTGGCCGCGGATTTACATTGCCTGGCGGGAGCTGTTGTGTGCCCCACGCGACTCTCCCTACTCTCCGCTCTAGTCCGGTAGTGGGGGTAGCGTGCTCGCGCTGCTCCGTGCTCGCGCCTTGCTGCTCACAGCTTGCTCCGCGAGCACATATGTTGTGAAGCCCTATTCTACATCATTTCTACAGAACTCGAGTAAATAAACTAACGGGCCATTAACTAACATTTGAGAATAGTTGATGGCGTTCACGCCTTAATCTATTAGGCTCTAGTTCTCACCAAAATCTTGCCAGAACTGTTTGTTGAATATTCTCAGGAGAACGGGTAATGTGATATTCCTTCTTCAGAATCGACAACAAAATTGTATGTATTGAGCTAGGGGCGTATGAACTAGCCTACCATTTCATTTACAACATTAAGCATTGACCTAAATGTCGTGTAATTAAATCAACATAGGCAAAAAATAAAGTGATATTACAAATTTCATTGCCTGAAGACAGTGAGCAGGTGCTCCAGCAAATTACTGAGAATTTATATTATATATATGCATCACGAGGCGCAACGTTCGCCCGCTTTAGCTGCTGGAAAAGTGTCTTTTCAAGTACAACGGTTGAAGAAATAGTTGGTTTTATCTCAAACATCACTCCGAACTCAATTTCGGCGTTTAATCTCCCTTAAAATTGACTGTTCTTATTTTACAGGAGCAGCTGACGCAGACCACGTGGATTCGAAATAGCGACGGAGCAACTTGGTCCTCGTGAACTGTGAAAGGAAGGGAGAGAAATATAAAAGAGCTGAATTATTTCCTTTTGTGTTTAATCCGCAAGTTTTGTCAAATTCAAACTCGAACAGATACAACAATGTTACCAACTTCATAGGCTAATTATTCATTAAAAACTATGCTTCAAGTACATTCGTAGTTCACAAATTTTGTATAATATGACTTCAATACTATGTGTATGAAAAAAGTGAGATCATATTCTTACATGTGGTATTTAATTGTAAGGAAAAAAATCATGTCGGTATGCATTTACTTTATATAATTTATTAATCTCCTCTGTTACCCGCTAACCAACCTCTGATGAAGTTCGCTAATAGTTCGACACACAAGAAAAATAACTTATTTAGCGATATTATCTACAATACAACGGTTAGTATTTGTGAATTACATTAGAGTTCTTTCGCTTACGTCTGTTTTACTAACACAAGGAGGAAAGAGAATAAGTGTGTATTGCCCATCCTTCAATACCAAAGGTGTATCGACACAAAAATATTTTCTCGGACGGTGTAACACGACACATACTGGAGAGGTAACAGGAAACGTGAGAGAAGAGAAATTAATGTGAATAACCTAAAACAGGTACAGTTCGACAGTGTGATCAGGTGAACTGGCCAAACAGTTGAAGAACTTTTTACAAATACTTTAGTTACATATAAATACAGACAGACAAATACCGCTATGTTTTGTGTGGGGCCGCTGCAGTGGAAAGAAGTATTTGGAACATATAATTATTGTGTTACTGATATTTCACACAAGCTCTGCATAAAATTGAGAAACTGAATAATAAATCCAATAAATTCAATTTTCTGTCATCAAATTACAGTCAACATAATGCAGAAAATGCATGTACTGTAAAGCAAACCGCACAGTACAAATCTTTAAAAATAGTAATTCCGTTTTCGTGCTCTACAACGAAATAAATAACCAGTATCAACTTGTACCATTCATATACAATTGATAAATCACACAAAATGTCTGAAGTATCATACGAAATGTTAAAGAGAGTAAATTCCCACAAACACTTATCGAAAACCATGAGAGACGCAGTGAAAAAAGTTAGACAAATTTCTGAATAGAACAACATTATAAAGTAAAAAAACGGAAAGACAGGTACTACTCTGCTGCATATATTTCCGACATTCTAATTACATGAAACATAAATACTTGCAGCCAAGATAGGCCCCGCCAAATGATGTAAAAAAGTACAATAGAACTATAATAAACATACACAAAGATTTTTAAGCGAGAGTAAGCACTCCATCATGTTTTACGCATTCAGTGAAATCACATCACTTGACTTTCGTTTAGAAATTATTCTAAAGCTACAACAATTATACTCGTAGTAACTTTACGATCCCTCTGCTGTGCTATACGAAAAGAGATGACATTGTAAAGTTGAAGTAAATAATTTTGAAATCTGTAGAATATAAATCAGTTTTCGATTTCTCATTGTTCTTTTGTTTTATAGCTGATTTCGATGTGTTTGATTATCTGCTGTCGTTCTAAACTACTGCATAGAACATAAAAGTTTTGCAGCCAAGACAGGCAAATATGTAAAACATAATAACACAATGTAAAAAAAACACACACACAATTGTCCCGTAGTGTTAGGACGCTGTCAGCACACAGTACGCTGTTGGTGACCTTATAGTACGGATCAGTTGTGTTTTTTTTCTTATAGTTTCATTATGTGCTTACGTGTAGTGATGGCTGCTATCTTGACTACAGATCTTTTTTGAATACTGTCTGCTGACGGTGAAATTACAATAGGGGTCAATTGTGTACGTTTATTGTAGTTTTATTGTACTTTTTTACAGCATTTAACGCGGATCTATCCCGGCTACAAGTATTTACGTTTCATGTAATTAGAACGTCAGAAATATTTGATGATAATCAACGAAATCTAGAAGCTCCAGAAAAAAATAAAAATATTTGGGATAAAGGTTCTTATACAAAGGTTGCCCAGAAAGTAATGAATGTCATTTTTTTTTCTTAAGCAATTCTTTATTGAACGTATGAGAACTACACACAGCAAAGAATGGTGTTTTATCTACACACCCTATTTTTCCACGTAATCTCCATCACGTTCTATGGCCTTCCTCCAGCGCGAAACAAGGGCGTGTATGCCCTGTCCGTAGCAGTCCGTGTCCTGGTGACGGAGCCAGTGTTTCACTGTGTGAATCACCTCATCAACTCCTCAAAATGTCTTCCACGAATGGCATCCTTTAATGGCGAATGACAAATCGTGGAGCTCCGCCGAACCGCTTTCTGATGACGCCACCCTCCATGCCCAGCGACTAACTGTACTTCTGTCTACAGCAGATGCTCCATAGATTTTGCACAAGCGTTTGTGAATATTCTCTACAGTCTCTTTCTCTGCAGTGAGAAATTCAATGACGGCACGTTGCTTGTAACGTACATCACCTACAGACGCCATTTCGAAACTCTCCTGCGGCTACGCTTTCTGATGGAAGTGACGGAAACTTGGCCTAAGCACTCAGGAGAATTCAAATTATACATACGTAACGTTTCACATTCATAGCAATCATCGCCTCTTTCACCACAGCAGGTACAGCTGGAAGTGTCTACAAAGATGATTGCAAGGGATGTAACCGTGTGGGAGATTGGAAATTATTCATCTTCTGGAAGGCAGTCAGCTGTGAATGTTCTGAAGGAGAGAGAAGGTCCCACTGCTTATGTTTGCCAACGAGTAGATAGCTCTGTCATCAGTGTCTTCCGTCTTATTTTTGATGCAGCAAATGCTACATCTCTTGAAGAAATACACAGAATCAAATCCTCGAAAAGTACTAAAAAACAATGACTGGAGAAACTGATAGCCATCATGTATGTTTGGATTGTATTGTGCACAAAAGGTATGTCTGTGGATGATCTCTGGTCGCACTCTTGTGGGCCTGCTTTTATCAAGGACATTATGCCAAGCGACATATTTCAGGAGCTTCTCAGATTTCTCCGTTTTGATGAAAAACCAACCAGGGCTGATCGCCTGGCAGCCAACAAATTCGCTCTTGTATCTGAAATTTTGGGAAAGTTAAATGAAAACAGTATTCATCCTTACCGCCCTGGAGAAAATATAACCACTGACGAGCAATTATTAACATGCAAAGCAAGATGCAGCTTTACTCAGTTCGTGTCCAACAAACCAAACAGATATGATTTGAAATTCTGGTTTGCTGTTAATGTTACGACAAAGTATATATGTAATGCTTTCCCATACCTCGGCAAAGAGGACACGCATAGAGAGAAACAACCACTTGGAGAGTACATCGTTCTGTGTCTCATGGAGCTATTTGTAAATCAAGGAAGAAATGTAACCACAGACAACTTTAAATCTCTTCAACTTGTTAAAACACTCAAAAAAAGAAAACTTCATTAGTTGGTACAATGAACAAGATCCGCTGTGAAATCCCCGATGAAGTAAGGAAGCCGAATGCTGAAATACATTCCACCACAATACTGCACAATAGCGGCAACACAGACCGTAACTTGGCTGTATACCAAGGAAAGAAGAATAAAAATGTCATTCTTCTGAGTATGCTGCATGCTGAAGTAGCAATAAGCAAGGAAGGAAATACAAACCTGAAACCGTAATGTTCTACAATGCAACAAAGTACGGGGTGGATGTGGTTGATCAAATGACCTGTAAATATACTATGAAGGTTGTATGTAGGAGATGGCCAATGCATATCTTCTACAACATACTGGACGTAGTGGCAATAAATGCATGGGTCATCTATAACATAGTAACGAACAAGAAAATCGAAAGTAAGAAGTTCATTCTTCAGCTGGCAAATGAACTCAAGGGAACGGAAGAGCTAGACCATCAGGCAAAGAAAGAGAATATGGGAGCAAATCACCTAGAAAGTGGAGGAAGTTCGAAATCAGCCTCTGCATAGGCAACAACACCAGCGAAAACTGTGTAAAGTGCCACAAAGCTGTGTGCAGAAAATGTGTGTGTAAAATAGAAATCACTTGTGCTAAGTGCATCTAGCAACTTCAAATGACTTGAGCGAAAAGTAATACAGAGCTGTTTGTAAAACACATGTGAGAGTAAAATGTGTCTGTAAGGTTGTATGAATAGTTAATAAATTAAAATTTATGGTTAAAAACTTGTTAGCAGTAGTAACAATAAATTTATATGATACATTGTTGTTCAAATAAATTAGTAATTATTATAATTGTAAATAATTGTTGTGATTACTAGAAATAAAGTATGGATTAACAATCACTAAAACAGTACTTGTTTAAGTCAAATACGAAAATATTGTATGTGAGGTCAAAATGACCATTCTTTGCCGTTTTAGGAATGTCAGAAACTCCGCCGTTCTAGTTTATATCGCTCCTGTCTAAAGCCTGTGGATCAGAAGAATGACTCATGGGTGCACGGTGACAGATGATCTGAAATGGTTTCAGTCGAGTACGTAGTTCTAATTTTCATCCACCAGAGTACAGTAGTACACAGACACATCCAAGGAACAGGTCAAGAGAATGTTTATGTGAATTGTTCTGTTTATTTCTTTAAGGCTTTTTTGTTTATTTACGTTTGTACAGTTTTTTATATGCTTTCACTAATGTGAATGATGCGTGAATGTAGTCTAAAGTAAAAATCTAGATCGTTGTTCTACCGATAAACGCTGTACGAACTAGCGTGAGAAAATTTTAAGACAGTCTGAATGCAGATGACAGGGAATTTTGTGTCTTAACATGTTAAGTAAGTTTATGATAAAATGAAAGGTAATTCGGGTGCAAATGAAAATATTTAATAACATGAAGTATAAAGAAAATATCAGATGTTAAATATTTGTTTCGGGAAAAAGTACAGTTCGAAAGTGTGTTATTTGTTGATTGGTTAGTCATGAAAAGCGAGGGCTAACGCGAGAGAATAATGTTTTTCTATTGGCCTTAAAGAAAACTGACCAATCAGAATGGAGTATTCTTCGCGCGTCTTTTCTCTTGGAGATACAGAATGCTTACAGCAACCTAGGGAATCGGAACCAAGCTCTTCAATGGCACGGTCGTGTGTAGTACATGCTCCGAAGGAATTTATAATTTGCAGGTTTTAGTTGTGCAGGATGCTTAAAAAGTGTTTTAACGTGAAGGCATATTTATTCCTGTGCGTTTTTTTTAGGACGTACAGATTTTTTAAGCAATTTTGTGTGTGAGAAAACATGGCATATTGACCAGATCGGTGACTACAAACTACACTTAAAAAATTAGACACCGATAAACTTATACACACATCAAAAAAAATTGCATCACCCCAGTTCCCAGAATTCCTGAAGATAGACGTTGACTGTGGATATTGTATTACAGACACAGTCCCTGTGACTCTTCAGAGATGTCACTAAACGCGCCCAAAGATATAAACAACCATGCATGAGCAGCGCCTATTAGGCGGAGTGGGTCCGACACCCAATCAGTTCCACTCATTCCACCAGGAAGGAGGTACACACCTCTTGTTGTCTGTAGTTCAACCATGCCTAGACGGTCAATACCGCAGTTCGATTGCGTCTGCATTGTTACTTTGTGCCAGGAACGGCTCTCAACAAGTGAAGTGTCCAGGCGTCTCTGAGTGAACCAAAGCGATGTTGTTCGGACATGGAGGAGATACCGAGACACAGGAACTGTCGATGACATGCCTCGTTCAGGCCGCCCAAGGGCTAATACTGCAGTGGATGACCGCCACGTACGGATTACGGCTCGGAGCAACTCTGACAGCAACGCCACCATGTTGAATAATGCTTTTCGTGCAGCCACAGGACATCATGTTACGACTCAAACTGTGCGCAATAGGCCGCATGGTGCTCAACTTCACTCCCAACGTCTATGGCGAAGTCCATCTTTGCAACCAAGACACTATGTAGCGCGGTACAGATGGGCCCAACAACATGCCGAATGGACCGCTCAGGATTGGCATCATGTTCTCTTCACCGATGAATGTCACATATGCCTTCAACCAGACATCAGTTGGAGACCAACCCGGTCAAGCTGAACCCTTAGACACACTGTCCAGCGAGTGCAGCGAGATAAAGGTTCCCTGCTGTTATGTGGGGCCGACGTAAGCCGTTGGTACTCATGTAAGGCGCCGTAATGCCTGTACGATACGTGAATGCTATCCTCTGACCGATAGTGCAACCATATCGGCAGCATATTGGCGAGGCATTCGTCTTCATGGACGACAATTCGCACCCCCATCGTGCACATCTTGTGAATGACTTCCTTCAGGATAACGACATCGCTCGACTAGAGTGGCCAGCATGTTCTCCAGACATGAACGCTATCTAACATGCATGGAATAGATTGAAAAGAACTGTTTATGAACGACGTGACCCACCTACCATTCTGAGGGATCTTCGCCGAATCGCCTTTGAGGAGTGGAACTATCTGGACCAACAGCGCCTTGATGAACTTGTGGATAGTATGCCACGACGAATGCAGGTGTGCCACTGGGTATTTGAGGTACCGGTGTGTCCAGAAATCTGGATCACAACCTCTGAAGGTCTCGCTGTATGATGGTACAACATGCAACGTGTGGTTTTCATGATCAATAAAAAGGGTGTAAACGATGTTTATGTTGATCTCTATTCCTATTTACTGTACAGGTTCCGGAACGCTCGGAACCGAGGAGATGCAAAACTTTTTTTGATGTACGTAATTCCGAAACGCGTCACTTCCTGGTCGATTAAATCATTCTTCATGTGTTGTATGACTTTTTATGCGACCTTTTCAGCTTAACGATAGATCTACGCATAATTAATAGAGAAGTCGTTAGCCTTTCACGTGACTTAATGGCAGACCTTTAGCATGCGTACATAACTCAGGAGCCACTGTAGCAACTGGATTTCCGCGGAAGTCTTTCGAAGAATGTGTGCTCTCGGCACATGTAATTGCAGTTCTTTGTGACATTTGTTGTTATGTGTGCGGAGAGCACACACTATTCGAAAGACGTCTACGCAATCCAGCTACAACAATGGTTCCTGTATTATATACACATGCGACTGGAATACTACGGACGTTTGATGTAATGGGGCCTGAAGAAGACCCTACTGAGGTATTACAGCTAGTACCCTAAATAAAATAAAGTTTTCAAAAATAAGGGCTGGTGTTACATACTTCTACAGTAACGCAACGTTTTTGCTTATTCTTTTTTTTTATTGAGACTTTTTTCTCAGTACCCATTAGACCAAAAGAAATGGCTTCGTGCAGCCACCCATTTAATCGAGGGTAAAGTAAACATGTTTTAAAAAAAGGGATAACGTCGAAATACCGTGATTCTTGTTCACAGTAATCTGAAAGAGTGAGCCCATATTATAGTACGATAACACCCCATAGACATTGCAGAACCTCCTTCAAGCCTACACTAAAAGCTAAATGCCTCATTCGGCCGTTGCTGCACTCGACCGCTTAAGCAATTATGAAAGATTATGAAATGCATTCGCAAATTGCGTATTAGATTGTACAGTGGCTACGCGGTTTACTAATAACGAATGAAAATCTGTGTCGGACTGGTCTCGAACTGGGATTTCCCGCTTTGCCGAGCGATCGCCTCGAGGACCGACTCAAACTTTTATATCTCCTAGAGTCTACGTCCCAAAGCACCCTCATACAAATCGTATGATTCCCTCACAGTGAGAGACATTGTTTTGCTCGTCAGATCACCTTGCTTTGGCATGAAATATGGAAGGGCGGTGTCTGTATACTTTATGGTTTCTATAGGGGAATGTCTGCATAGTACCTGAGTCTGTCTAATCAGGGTGTATATCCTCCCTTCTTTTCAACAGATTTACTTTTCTCTCCATTAAATGCGTGGCTGCATATAGCGATTTCCTGTTATCTAAATGCGTGCATATCCGAGGGAGTATTGCATCCAGCTATACAAACACCTCACATAGAGTTGAGAAAAGTTATACGACACCTCCTAATATAGTGTCGGACCTCCTTTTGCCCGGCTTAGTGCAGCTATTCTTCGTGGCACGAACACAAGTTTTTGGGAATCCCCTGCAGAAATATTGAGCCGTGCAGCCACTATAGCCGCATACCCACTTAGCCATCGAGATGTCCCAAGCACCTGCCCCACGGAACCAATCAACAAGCTTATGTGGAGACTCTCTCGGTTTGAATGTGAACTTGCTCAGCCCATTTTTTTCTGGATTCACTGTATCTGGCATAATTTGTAATGATAAAAAGTCAGCAAATCTTGGCGAAAACGGAGAGGTTTGTCGGATGGTCTAATTCGAATACGAGGGTTGTCCAGAAAGTAAGTTCCGGTCGGTCGCTAAATGGAAACAACAGTGAAAATCAGAAACATTTTATTGTTAGCTACACTTTCCAGATACTTTTTCTACATAGTCGCCGCTCCGACTTAGACATTTGTGGGAGCGCTATACCAAATTTCCAACACCATCACCACAGAAGGCAGCCGCCTGTGTTTTCCGATAATTCTCTACGCTGGTCTAAGGCACGTAGACTGCGCCCAAGTGTTGTCTTTGTGGTGTCACAGCCAGACACCACACTTGCTAGGTGGTAGCTTAAATCGGCCGCGTTCCTGTAGTACAAGTCGGACCCGCGTGTCGCCACTGTTATCGCAGACCGAGCGCCACCACATGGCAGGTCTCGAGAGACTGACGTGAACTCAGCCCCAGTTGTACGGACGACCTAGCAAGGCGCAGTTATCCATATCTGGAGAGAGTCTCAATTGTATTCACCATAGCGATGTACAAGAACAAATTAAAGTTAAGTATATGAGAAGCTCAGTTCTTTTCTTTATAGCTTTTACCACATATCCTGTTTCAGATTTAACGCAAGACGGCGTGAGTTACGCGTGCCCTATCGGCTACCTTATTGTGGACTGGCTGCTCTTGACAGTTCACAACATTTGGCGACGCGGATTACCGGATTTTGTTCTCTTTTTCTTTCCCCTTGTTTTGCTCTGAATTGCTTGTGTCATGGCTTCGCCACAATCTCCGGATGTACTGTCCGAATTTTTTCGCTTGCAGAATCAGCAGTCGCAGGCGTTATTGGATGCCCTGGGACAGTTCGTCCAGGGTCAACGTGTGCTGCAACACGATGCGGCAGCCGCCGCTTCATCGCTACCGCAGCCACAACACGCCGTTGCACCGCCCTTCCGTAATTTTGACTCATCCATGGAGTCCTGGCCGGAATGGTCCCGCCAGTTCAGCTTTCATCTAGCCGCCTACAGAATTCAAGGTAATGAGCGGCAGCCGTTTTTGCTTTCTTGTGTCGGTGTGTGCACCTACCGTGTGATAGTGAAGTTGTTTCCCCGGCGCGACGTAGCAACTCTGTCCTACGAAGAAATTTTGTCGGCGTTAGATGCCTATTTCAAAGAAACAGTAAATGTTGTTGCAAAACGGTATACGTTCTTTCGTACAAAACGTACGGCCGGTCAGACTAATAGGGAGTGGGTTGCGACATTGCAAGGACTTACTAGGGAGTGTGCGTTTGAATGTGAATGTGGCCTCCCTTATTCAGATACTATGGTGCGTGATGCAATTGCACAGAACGTTTCTGATGTTCGCATACGGGAACAGATTTTGAAACTAGTTAATCCCTCCCTTCAACAAGTGATAGACATATTGGACAGGCAAGACACACTTGACTTTGCTCAGGAATCATTTGAAACTTCGCCAGCAGTGTGTCTCCTTAACCGGCCCGCCGGGCCCGCTGCACGGGACGCTAAGCGGCCCTCGCACCCGTCTGCGCAGCGGCCGCCTAGCTCGAAACCACGTGCGCCGCGTAGGCAAGCCAATGCAGTGAAATCATGCCCGCGGTGTGCAACTAGACATTCGCGTGAAAATTGCCCGTCACGCCAAGCTATTTGCTTTTATTGTCACAAGAAAGGACATGTTCAAAGTGTTTGCCAGCAAAGGCTAAGATCAGACAATCCCAATACTTCCAGGCCTTTTGCTTCGCACCGGAATCGAACCAGGGACAATCAGGCTCGTGGACCTTCGCCCATGGACATTCATGTAGTTACTTCCACCCCGTCCGGTGCCACTTTATCTAACAGTGACTGTGTTCGTCCCACAAAAAGTGTGCGTCGACGTCGCCGGAAGTCCCGTAACATCGCAAGTGCTTCTGTACCTGTATCAGTTCAAATTGCACGTGACAGTCGCTCTTGTCGTCAGCAGGACAATAAACTTTTTGTAGACTTAGACTTTGAAGGCAAAGTGATCCCATTCCAGCTCGATACCGGAGCTGCAGTTTCATTGCTCAATCACGCCACGTACAAACAACTGGGCAAACCTCCGTTGCGTGCCGCAAATGTTCAGCTCCATAGTTATTTAGGACAACAGATACCTGTGTTAGGACAGTGCAGCCTTCTTGCAACATACAAGGGACAAACAAAACTTGTATCGTTTTACGTTCTTCGTTCTTCTACGGCAGTGAACTTGTTTGGTTTGGATTTATTTCAGTTGTTTAACTTGTCTATCGTAAATCAGTTCCTCTCCGTGAATCAGACTGTGCCTTCCGCCAGTGTTTCTAGTCTATGTGAAGAATTTGCGGACATTTTTGCACCGGGCCTTGGTTGCGCTAAGAATTATGCAGCACATTTGGAACTGAAAGCAAACGCGCAACCGAAGTTTTTCAGAGCGCGCAATGTTCCCCACGCATTGCGTGATGAGGTCGCAAGAACGTTACACGATTTAGAATCGCAAGGTGTAATTGAACGTGTGCAGGCTTCTCTCTGGGCCTCACCCTTAGTCATTTTGCCGAAACCTTCCGGAAAATTGAGACTTTGTGTGGACTTCAAGGCAACTGTGAATCCACAACTTGTGACTGCGACTTTTCCTTTGCCCCACCCGGAAGATCTTTTTGACAAACTGTGCCCGGGAAAATATTTTTTGAAATTGGACCTGGCAGATGCGTACTTGCAAATACCGGTGGATGAAGAATCCCAGCGCGTCTTGGTGGTAAACACGCATCTTGGTTTGTATCGCTTCAAAAGACTGCCATTCGGGTGTGCATCTGCACCTGCATTGTTTCAGCACTATTTACAAACTGTTTGTGCGTCGGTCCCTACTGCTGCGAACTATCTGGACGATATTGTGATCTCCGGAAAGACAGAAGCCGAACATTTGCAAAATCTTCGAACATTATTTCAGGTCTTGCGACAAAATGGTCTTCGCTTGAGGAAGGACAAATGTGTGTTTTTTGCTCGGGACTTGCCCTACCTGGGCCATGTACTCAATGCCCAAGGGATACATCCGAGTCCAGAGCACCTCCGTGCCATACAGGATTTACCGTCACCGCACAACTTGAAGCAACTGCAGTGTGTGCTGGGTAAAATCAATTATTATCATAAATTTCTGCGCAATGCTTCTTCCATTTCAGCTCCGCTTCATCGCTTACGCCGTAAAGGTGTTCCGTTCGTCTGGACGCCGGAATGCGAACGCGCCTTTCGCCAGTTGAAATCGGCGTTACTTGCCAATACTTGCCTTACGCCATTCGATCCCCGAAAACCCCTTTTGTTGATGGTCGATGCATCGGATTTCGGGATCGGTGCTGTGCTTGCGCACAAAGATGGATCGCATGATCGTCCTATTGCCTTTGCGTCCAAATTGCTCTCGTCTGCGCAACGCAATTATTCACAGATTGAGAAAGAAGCGTTAGCTCTCGTGTTTGGTGTTACTAAGTTCCATGATTTCTTGTATGGTCGTCCCTTTACCATCATCACAGACCACAAACCTTTGACATCGCTTTTTCATCCGAACAAGCCTGTACCTCCACGTACAGCGCAGAAATTCATTCGCTGGTCTCTTTTCCTCTCGCAGTACCGCTACACTATCTTGTATCGGTCCACTGCTAAGCACGGAAACGCTGATGCGTTGTCCCGTTTGCCTGTTGCCGAGGATAGAGCATTCGACTCTTCCGAACTTGCTTGCATGTTCATTGATGCGGAAACCGATGACGTGGTCGAATCGTTTCCGATTGATTTTCGTCGTGTAACTACGGCCACAGCTGTTGACCCTGTCCTTGCTACTGTTTTGCGTTTTGTTGCTACGCAATGGCCCTTGTCAAAGTCACGGATCGAGGATCCGTTGGTTCGCCGATTTTTTGCTCACAAGGGGAGACTTTTTGTACGACGTGGTGTTTTGTTGTTGCGTTCGGATAATGATCAATCCAGAGTCGTGGTCCCACGTTCGTTACAGTCCTCTGTCTTACGGCTTCTTCACCAAGGACATTGGGGTATAGTGCGTACGAAACAACTTGCTCGTCAGCACTGTACTTGGTTCGGGATCGATGCTGCGATTACGACTATGTGCTCTTCTTGCATGGCGTGTGCCGCACAGCAATCCGCACCGCCGCGGAAATTCTTTGCATGGCCGAAAGCCACTTCCCCTTGGCAACGCTTGCACATCGATTTTGCTGGTCCATTCTGGAATGCTCGATGGTTGGTTGTGGTCGATGCTTTCAGTAATTTTCCTTTTGTTGTCCGGATGTCTTCCACGACGTCTTCTGCCACAATCCACGCATTGTCTGCTATCTTTTGCATTGAAGGTCTTCCGCAGACTATTGTTTCCGACAATGGCCCACAATTCATGTCCGCAGAATTTCAGTCATTCTGCAAGGCCAATGGTATTCGACATCTGACATCCGCGCCGTTTTCGCCTCAGTCAAACGGTGCCGCTGAACGATTGGTCCGGACTTTCAAGTCACAGATGTTGAAGTTGAAAGAGTCGCATTCTCGGGTGGACGCGTTATTGCTCTTTTTGTCCTCGTATCGCTCTCAGCCCCGCAATGGTCGCTCGCCGGCTGAGTTGCTCCATGGTCGTTCTCATCGAACCTTGATGTCTTTGCTGCATCCGCCGCATCAGGTTCCAGTGCAGCGGCAGGATCCTGCTTTTGCTCCTGGCGACGTTGTCTTCTATCGCAACTATCGCGGTTCACGGCGTTGGCTCGCAGGGCGCATTCTTCGCTGCCTCGGCCGCGCGATGTATTTGGTTTTGGGGGCCTCTGGTGAGGTGCGTCGGCATCTCAATCAGCTGCGCCTCTGTCGTCGCCTGGGTTCTGCCGCTCCCCGTCTGCTTTCAGCGACGGAGCCGTCAGGTCAGCGCCCTGGGGACCCATCTACTGGCTCGCCTCATCCCCAGGTGTTACCGACGCTGCCTTCAATTTTGCCTCGTGGCGACGAGCCGCCGCCGCCGCCGCCGCCGCCGCCGCCGCCGCCGCCTGTTCTCCCGCCGGCGCCGCCCGCGGTGGACGCGTCGCTGCAGCCGCCACGCGCCTCCCTGGGTCACGCGCCGCCGCTCGCTTCCCGTGACCGGCCGTCCTCCGCCATGGAACTCTTGCCCGCTCCGGACCAGATGTCGTCATCGCGCGTCGGATTCCCCGACGCCATGGAGGTCGACCCTTCAGCCCCTCCTGTCTCTTTACGGGCGCATACACCGCATGTTGACGGGCACCCTGGACTAGGTTTTCAGGCGTTTCCTAGCTCCCCTCGGACCGAATGGCCGGGTGCGGGTGGCACAGCCTCGCCTGTTGTTAGGCTCCCCACCTCATCGCATACGTCAACATGGGGTCCTCCCCACGGCGGGCGGAAGCCTTATCTCCCGACCGTTCGCCGATTTGCGGGGGAGGAATGTGGTGTCACAGCCAGACACCACACTTGCTAGGTGGTAGCTTAAATCGGCCGCGGTCCTGTAGTACAAGTCGGACCCGCGTGTCGCCACTGTTATCGCAGACCGAACGCCACCACATGGCAGGTCTCGAGAGACTGACGTGAACTCAGCCCCAGTTGTACGGACGACCTAGCAAGGCGCAGTTATCCATATCTGGAGAGAGTCTCAATTGTATTCACCATAGCGATGTACAAGAACAAATTAAAGTTAAGTATATGAGAAGCTCAGTTCTTTTCTTTATAGCTTTTACCACATATCCTGTTTCAGATTTAACGCAAGACGGCGTGAGTTACGCGTGCCCTATCGGCTACCTTATTGTGGACTGGCTGCTCTTGACAGTTCACAACAGTCTTCGTGTCCAGCGTTTCATGTGAACAGAGATGATATTCAAGACGAGCCAATGAGGGCTGTGTTGTGGGTGATCGAACAGTTCCCATCGAAAAGGCTGCAGGAGCGTCTTCACTGCCCCTGCAGAGTGCGGCTGAGAATTTCCATGAAGAAGAACGTGCTTGGCAGTTGTGTTAGGTGGGCTGCATTCATTAAGGCGAAGCCTCTCAGCGGGCCCTCCTACTTGGCAGGAAACAGCTTTGTTCTAGGCACCTTTACTCGCTCACAGTGCGCTCACAACTGAAAAGAGCGTCTTGATGCGATCGACGGTCATTCTAGAGACACTACTCAACACATCTGTGCAAAGCTTCGTTGGCTTTTCACTGTGGCGTCCATTTCGTAACCGATCGGAACTTACTTTCTGGACAACCCTCGTATATAATGTAGTCTTTGAGAGTCGTCATGTTTGGTAGCGTACTTCAAATTGCTTCTAGTAGAGTAAAAACTAATTTTTAAGTGTATTTTTTATGATTGTTCTCTTCCAGCTTCTATACATCTGACTTTGTTATGAGGTTATAAACTATTCTTTGTGATTAATTATGACGTTTATAATTTTGGACAGTCTCCGGTCTTGCCAAAGTCGAACATTTCAAATCACTAGTGCAGTAAGATGAAACAAGCATGTAATAAAGAGTCTTCAACGAGAACTAAAATGAATTTTCTGTGCTACAGCAGTTCTCAGTTGTCAGAAATGAATAAACCGAGACGGGGAGGGGGGTGGAAAGAGCATGACACTTGATGTGCTTCATAAATGCAATCGGTCTCTTGTAAAGTTCCATTTCATGCCGCTTTAAAAATTGTTTCGTAAGAATTAAACAGCAGTAGCGGGAATAGTAGTGGTAACAACAGTGGAAGTCCAGCTTCGATTCGTTATGCGATTTTATGTGGTATATTTCTGCTTATGTCTGTTGAGTTCCTCGCGTTTCTAAGAAATACCATTCCATGTCACACAAGAAAACAGCAGACTCTCAGCTGTTGGTTCACAATAGTCTAGAAAATTCGTACACTCCTCCATGATCGATATAGTCCAGCAACATCCCATTAACCGACTGAAATCTCGTCAACCAGCCTGGAGAACCGCCATGAGCGTGGGGCTGCCTGGAAGTCGGATGGTCGTCTTGACTCCCTCCAGGCTTCTGGGAGTCAAAACCCTAGCTTACACATTTCGACTTTTTAATCTTCCTCGCTCCACCTGGAACAAAGTTAACCGTTTCTTATGTGAGACGGAAAGAACTCTCGCTACAGCCCAAAGATGAGAGATGGCTTGAGCATCCCAGCTGTGACTACAACCGAGTGGCACAGATAATAAGCGGCACACATGCCCATCTAGGTTGTACCTTGCATGCTTTCACTGGGTCCCTTGTGGAACCGCATCATGTTGAAATGGTTGGAGGATCTAGACATTAATCTCTAAATTTTCTCTTTTGTTTTGTTTTACTAGTACTCTGCATTTCTTTTTTTATGTCGATGTGCCAAAACTGTAGATTTGTGAATGCCTTTGTATGAAATGCTAAGTATTTCACCGGGTCTCCTGAGGAACTGCATCATGCTGAAATGGTTGAAGGATCTAGACATTAATCTCTAAATTTTCTCTTTTGTTTTGTTTTACTAGTACTCTGCATTTCTTTTTTTATGTCGATGTGCCGAAACTGTGGATTTGTGAATGCCTTTGTACGAAATGCTAAGTATTTCACCGGGTCCCCTGAGGAACTGCATAGTGCTGAAATGGTTGGAGGACCTAGACATTAATCTCTAAATTAACTCTTTTGTTTTGTTTTACTAGTACTCTGCATTTCTTTTTTTATGTTGATGTGCCAAAACTGTGGATTTGTGAATGTCTTTGTATCAAAAGTTAAGTAATTACTGTACTAATAATAACACCATGTATCTTATCTAGTCGTTGCTTGAATACTTGTAGAGGAACAGTAAGGTGTACTCATACCTTGATTGGAAAATATGCACATACGGCTCTAAGAGTACGAAATCCCCCCAACAAACAGTAAGATTACACACCTAAGGCGGTCACGTAGGCTGTCTGTAACACTATTCTTGTAAGTAAGCTGTTTAGTTTTTTACGTTGGTAACGCCACGTATGAAAATCACTGACTGTGCTGTGTGCAGTCTGTGGTTGGTTGGCATTGTTGGAATATTTGCTATTGTAGTGTTGGGCAGTTGGATGTGAACAGTGCGTAGCGTTGTGCAGTTGGAAGTGAGCCGCCAGCAGTGGTGGATGTGGGGACAGAGATGGCAACGTTTTGAGAGCGGACGATCTGGACGTGTGTCCGTCAAAAAAACGAAACTTGTAAGACCGGGTGTCATGAACTGATGTATATATTACGACTTTTGAACACTATTTAGGTAAATATATTGTTTGTTCTCCATCAAAATCTTTCATTTGCTAACTATGCCTATCAGTAGTTAGTGCCTTCAGTAGTTAGAATCTTTTATTTAGCTGGCAGTATTGGCGCTCGCTGCATTGCAGTAGTTCGAGTAACGAAGATTTATGTGAGGTAAGTGATTCATGTAAGGTATAGCTTATTGTTAGTCAGGGCCATTCTTTTGTGGGGATCATTGAAAGTCAGATTGCGTTGCGCTGAAAATATTGTGTGTCAGTTTAGTGTTGATCAGAATAAGTAAAGAGCGAAATGTCTGAGTACGTTCAGTTTTGCTCAGCTGCTTGAAAATCAAATAACGTAAGAGGTTTACCAGTACTATCATTGTTAATTTTTCTAAGGGGATGTTTCATTCTGTACCACCAACAAATTCGTACCGACCGAACGCTTACAGCTAAGGAACTTGACATTGTTGTATGTCAGTGAGATAAAAGATCGTGCCTGCTAATCCATATCTCGGTAGCTTGTGATGAGAACGTTAATAATTAGGCTGTTCAGAAGAAAATGAAACGCAAAGATCCGAGCATCGAGTTCAGCCGAATGTGGGGTGCGAAAGTGAATGTCTTCCCAGATATCATTAATGCCCTGGCGTCAATAGGATATAGACTGAAGAGGACTCTGCGTAGAAACCCAGGGTGTAGAACACATATAATACTCTGAGTGCGGAGCATGGTACACTCCTTGATCAGTTTGATTTTCGTATATACACTACTGGCCATTAAAATTGCTACACCAAGAAGAAATGCAGATGATAAACGAGTATTCATTGGACAAATATATTATACTAGAACTGACATGTGATTACATTTTCACACAATTAGGGTGCAAAGATCCTGACTAATCAGTACCCAGAACAATCACCTCTGGGCGTAATAACGGCTTGATACGACTGGGCATTGAGTTAAACAGAGCTTGGATGGCGTGTACAGGTACAACTGCCCATGCAGCTTCAACACGATACCACAGTTCATCAAGAGTAGTGACTGGTCTATTGTGACGAGCCAGTTGCTCGGCCACCATTGACCAGACGTTTTCAATTGGTGAGAGATTTGGACAATGTGCTGGCCATGGTAGCAGTCGAACATTTTCTGTATCCAGAAAGGCCCGTACAGGACCTGCAACATGCGGTCGTGTATTATCCTGCTGAAATGTAGGGTTTCGCAGGGATCGAATGAAGAGTAGAGCCACGGGTCGTAACACATCTGAAATGTAACGTCCATGTTCAAAGTGCCGCCAATGCGAACAGGTGACCGAGACGTGTAACCAATGGCACCCCATAGTATCACGCCGGGTGATACGCCAGTATGGCGATGACGAATACACGCTTCCAATGTGCGGTCACCGCGATGTCGCCAAACTCGGATGCGACAATCATGATGCTGTAAACAGAACCTGGATTCATCGGAAAAAAGTCGTTTTGCCATTCGTGCACCCAGGTTCGTCGTTGAGTACACCATCGCAGGCGCACCTGTCTATGATGCAGCGTCAAGGTTAAACCGCAGCCATGGTCTCCGAGTTGATAGTCCATGCTGATGCAAACGTCGTCGAACTGTTCGTGCAGATGGTTGTTGTCTTGGAAACTTACCCATCTCTTGACTCAGGGATCGAGACGCGGCTGCACGATCCGTTACAGCCATGTGGATAAGATGCCTGTCATCTCGACTACTAGAGATACGAGGCAGCTGGGATCCAGCACGGCGTTCCGTATTACCCTCCTGAACCCACCGATTCCATATTCTCCTAACAGCAATGTCGCGATACGATAAACCGCAAACGCGATAGGCTACAATCCGACCTTTATCAAAGTCGGATACGTGATGGTACGCATTTGTCCTCCTTACAAGAGGCATCACAACAACGTTTCACCAGGCAACGACGGTCAACTGTCGTTTGTGTATGAGAAATCGGTTGGAAAATTTCCTCATGTCAGCACGTTTTAGGTGTCGCCACCGGCGCCAACCTTGTGTGTATGGTCTGAAAAACTAATCATTTGCATATCACAGTATCTTCTTCCTGTCGGTTAAATTTCGCGTCTGTAGCACATGATCTTCGTGGTGTAACAATTTTATTGGCCAGTAGTGTATTTTGAAATAAATAAAGGAAGTCTTTTCCACGTCAAGTATCTTTTATAAATAATCAAGACGAACAAAGTGCAGCTTGAGAAAGGCGGCGATCACGTAATGCAGAACACTGTGGCTGTAAGCCTAGGAGAGCAAATGGTCCACAACGAGACATTAAAATCAGAAATAAAGGTAATAACAGCAATATTAATGACAATAGTTGTACAGGGTTTTCTACTCCAAACAACAACGTGAACAATACATCAGAAAGACGTAATTATAAAGTTCACAACCACTTGTGATAGCAAGCAATATTTTGTGAATAATATGCTAATATCAGTTCTCGAAAATGCTTGCAGTTGCGAGTATTTCAGTATCGTTAGCGAAGAAAACGAATGTCTAATGTCGGGTTCTAAGCCGAGCAATGCTGACGCGCCACGCTATATGATAGGCATTGCTAGCAAGTCGAGAAATGAACAAATTCGTTAAGGAGCGTGACGGTTATTCAGATTTTAGGAAAAACTGTTATTGGGCTCAGAAGGGCGAGCCGAGCTTGTGGAGGCGCACGAGCAGCTCGGGCCTGGTGACGTTGAGCCTGCGGATGGCGTCGGCGAGCGCGGCGGCCTGGAAGAAGGGCGGGTGCGGCACGTCGCGCAGCGTGAACACGTGCACGGCGCCCGCGTCGTCGGCGGCGAGCAGCGCGCTGCCCGACGGCGTGAAGAGCAGGCGCGAGCAGGCGGCGGCGCCGGGCAGCGGCGTCTCGGAGGCGGGCCGGAAGGCGGCGCGCGCCAGGTCCCACAGCTGCAGCCGCACGTCGGCCGCCGCCGCCAGCAGCGGCGCGAGCGCGGGGCTCCACGCCGCCGCGCGCACCGCGTCCCGGCCCGCGCGCAGCGTCGCCACCGGCTGCCACACGCCGCGCGCCCACACGCGCACGCAGCGGTCGCCGCCCGCCGTCAGGAACACCTGCCGGCCCACGCACACCCCACTGACTCTTCCACTGATCACCGCACTGCAGGCGCGTCGCCTGTCCGCACGATCTTCACTCGCCTCTGTACGCTAAGAGACTGCGTATAAATTTCGCATTTCGAGACGGAAATTGCTGAAAATGGCCGATATTAGACAGTCCACTCACATTAATGTGAGTGCCGCCTACGTTCGACGTCAACGTGTAATAACAACTCACAGATTGCACGTGGCAGCAACAGTAGTGCAAGCTATGTAAAGTGTGTCGCGGAACCGCGAAAAAACAGTGCAGCCGTTCCGTTCATTCTGGAAACATCCCCCAGGCTAAGCCATGTCTCCGTAATATCCTTTCTTTCAGGAGTGCTAGTTCTGCAGGGTTCGCAGGAGAGCTTCTGTAAAGTTTGGAAGGTAGGAGACGAGACACTGGCAGAAGATGGAAGTTGTGAGGACGGGGCGTGATTCGTGTTTGGGTAGCTCAGTTGGTTGAGCACTCGCCCGCGAAAGGCAAAGGTCCCGAGTTCGAGTCTCGGTCCGGCACACAGTTTTAATCTGCCAGGAAGTTTCATATCAGCGTACACTCCGCTGCAGAGTGAAAATCTCATTCTGGAAACATACCCCAGGCTGTGGCTAAGCCATGTCTCCGCAATATCCTTTCTTTCAGGAGTTCGATCAAATGTCTGTGAGCACTATGGGACTTAACATCTATGGTCATCAGTCCCCTAGAACTTAGAACTACTTAAACCTAACTAACCTAAGGACAGCACACAACACCCAGCCATTACGAGGCAGAGAAAATCCCTGACCCCGCCGGGAATCGAACCCGGGAACCAGGGCGTGGGAAGCGAGAACGCTACCGCACGACCACGAGCTGCGGGCAGGAGTTCGCAGGAGAGCTTCTGTAAAGTTTGGAAAGTAGGAGACGAGGTACTGGCAGAAGTAAAGCTGTGATGACGGGGCGCGAGTCGTGCTTGGGTAGCTCAGCTTGTAGAGCACGCGAAAGGCAAAGGTCCCGAGTTCGAGTCTCGGTCCGGCACACCGTCTTAATCTGCCAGGAAGTTTCTAATCTGCCAGAAAGTTTCAGCACAGCTGTTGTCATATTATGGAAGCGGAGCGATTCATCTGACGTCCAAAAGCGAATGATCATTGATTTTCGCGCCAGAGGTGGAAGCATTTCCGAAAAGCGCTAAGTTTGTAAACTGCTCGCGTGCTGCCACGCTTAAAATACACCGTGTATAGCAAAATGGCGCTATCCAAAACTTGCGCCCAGGAACCGTGGTGCACAACGGGCCATAGATCACAGGGGTGAACAATGACTGCGGAAATACGAGAGAGCGAATAGACGTGCTACGGTTGAGCAACTGACAGCCCAGACGAACCTAGGGGCTACTAACATTGTCTCCTCAACCATTATTCAACGAACGTTGCGGGGTATAGCCCTCTCCAGCAGGCGTCTGGTTCACGGATCTATGATGACTGCCGTTCATCGGGGACGAAGGCTGAAATTTGCACGCCAGTACCGCAGCTGAATGGCGACTCGTGGCATGTGGCTGGACAGTTCTTCCAATGACACACCCGCGTCAGCGGCGCCTATAGCCACGCAGATTCCACTCACACGCGAAAGGTCTTAGACACGTCGAACCAATTTGCCTCATGTTTTCCTTCTGTACATACCAACTAAAGTAAGAGTCTACAAACAAAGTTTGGTTCAGAACCCTTCCCCCCCCCCCTCACTCCAATTCCCCCAGTTTCTCAGAAACCATAATTAAATTACGTTGTATACAGTTGACGCAAAAGTGGCAGGATTGGTAAATAATTGAACATTTTTCATCATCATCTCACAAAGGGAGTGTTTGCTAATGGCATCATTGGTATGTGCACTGCTCGGATTTTACGTGCAGAACATGCAAAAAAAAAAGTTTTCTGGGAAGTTTTTTACGCGCCGCTTCTATGCTTTAAACTTAAACGAGTCGGTTCGAACTTTGTAGGAAAGTAGATAAATGGATAAAGTCAAAACGGAATTTTTTATCCAATAACATTTATCCGTTGTCGAGATACTAAGGTTTAAAGTCGAACTAAATGTAGCGCGCAAAATTCTTTCTTAGTGAATTGAATGCGCGTAAACGGTTTAGAGTGAGTCAAATAAACAAATAAATAAGTAATACAGTCTTACCATAAAACTGAGAACTCACATTCAAAAATTCAGCTTGTATTTTACGTGCAAAAACTGCGTTTTTTTTAATTTCTTACGCGTGCAGCTTCTATGTTTCACACTTGTGCGAGTTGGTTCATGTTTTGTATGTTAGACAAACACATGTAATTAATGATCGTCCTGTTGCTTTGGGAAAGCTTTTCCCGTTTTCACGATACGAGCAACAAGTTTCGAAAGACCATAAAAATCGTCTTCGCTCGAGTCAACAAACATCGGTTGCCAAGCAAAGTCGGTCTAACGTAAAAATTATGCTAGAATAAAAGTTGGAAATGAATTCTGCTGCCAACATTATGGTAGGGTAAAAGTTGGGAATCAGAATGAAAAATGCTCCTAGCGCAGCACTGAAAAAGTTGAATATGTTCTGGGCAGAGTTAGGATGTAAAAGCTATTCAACTTATCTGGCAACTTAAAAAACATTTAAATCAAAACATCTTGACGTATTCGAACTTGTTTACAAGGCAACCCTACTTCCTCAGCGCAGTGAGCTCTCTTAGACTCATCCCCTGTTTCATTCATGGTGAACATTGTAAGAACAAATAGACACAAATTTATGGGCTTCTACAGAGTGAGATGCATTTGCAGTAATAAGTACCCGAGAGAGAGGGTGCATCTGCAGTAGCAAGTATCCTAGATTGGGGATGCATGCATTCTAAACTTTAATGACACGTTGTGTGGTACTGCACGACATGACAAGTGCCATATTGAATGACATGACCGGATTTGTCACGTTGTGCGACTTGACATCATGTATCATGTTACTTTGCTTAACATGAGATGGATACTAATACTGTTGTTGTTGTTGTGGTCTTCAGTCCTGAGACTGGTTTGATGCAGCTCTCCATGCTACTCTATCCTGTGCAAGCTACTTCATCTCCCAGTACTTACTGCACCCTACATCCTCCTGAATCTGCTTAGTGTATTCATCTCTTGGTCTCCCTCTACGACTTTTACCCTCCACGCTGCCCTCCAATACTAAACTGGTGATCCCTTGATGTCTCAGAAAATGTCCTACCAACTGATCCCTTCTTTCAGTCAAGTAGTGCCACAAACTCCTCTTCTCCCCAATTCTATTCAATACCTCCTCACTAGTTATGTGATCTACCCATCTAATCTTAAGCATTCTTCTGTAGCACCACATTTCGAACGCTTCTATTCTCTTCTTGTCCAAACTATTTATCGTCCATGTTTCACTTCCATACATGGCTACATTCCATACAAATACTTTCAGAAACGACTTCCTGACACTTAAAGCTACACTCGATGTTAACAAATTTCTCTTCTTCAGAAACGCTTTCCTTGCCATTGCCAGTCTACATTTTATATCCTCTCTACTTTGACCATCATACTAACACTAAGAATTAAAAAAGTGCGAGCATGTCAAAATGTTTTGATTGAAATGTTTTTGAAGCTGTCAGATAGATCGAAAAGCCAGTTCCCTTCTTTTACATTCCTAACTCTGCCGAGGACATATTCGTCGTTTTTGTGTTACGTGAGGAGCATTTTTCATTCTGCTGACAATATTAACAAGTTTAAACATAAATCTTGTCCTCGTTGCCATTACATATGCATGGAGAAATTTCTTCATCTTAAAATAACAGTTTATGTTTTTTAGAGTTAAGTGCAATTCATATAACAAGACCAAATGTAAATTTTCAGCTACTAAAAGAAAGACACGAGGCAGTACCATATTTGATACTGCTGCACATTAGCAACAAAGGCCGGGAGGCACTTCAAGATAACCCATCAGAGGGAGTAAACGTGTCTCCGTGTTCGTAATTTTCAGAATAGGTGATTATTGTAGCACTGTGACTCAATTTAAATGCAACTAATTAGTATAGTTGAAGCACATTATTAGAATTTTTCGATTTTAATTGGTTTTTGTAAATAAAAGCAAGTAGCATTCCAGTGTATGGGACTTACTTTGTTGCAGCACTGTATTAGTGACACATACCGGCGTCCATTTCACAAAGTTCTCCAGGATTCATTTGCCTGCGCCTTCTCTGAGTTACGGAGAAACGAACTACAAGATCATTTTCCAAAGACAAATCATTAGTATTGACCCTCCGGCATCTGTCGAGAGTCATTATAGATGCTCTGCAAATAGTTCCCATGTAGCCATAAGTGGTACCCCTCCAGCACAATGCATGGTTACAATCAGCGTGTACTACTGCTGTCATCGCTTGTGTGGGCAGTAATGTCACACCGAGAGATATAATGGAACAGACATCTGCAACATACAACCAACTCGGCCGAATGTAGCCAACCAGTGGATGGGTGCCAGTGAAATGGTATTCGTCGGACGTATTTGGTCCCAGAACAGCAGTAAACTGAAGACAAATTTGGAAACGGAATTATAATTCAGTGAGGAAAAATATTCATAATTAACGTTTGCCGATGACACTGTACGGGATGTCTGGGTTAAATATATAATAACATAAAATGTAATAACTTGAGACGCAATTCAGGTGTTTATTAGCAGTTTGCTTCTATAACTATGATAGCTCAAAACATTTTCTGTGTTTGCTTGCGACAGTTGGTACCACGTGCGCATGCCTGTAACTGCTTTGTTCACGTAAACACGCGTTACTAGGCATGTAGACCCTGCAGCAGAAGGTCTTCTGTGTACAACGTCGTTTTTGGCTAGAGTATGGATTGCGAGAAACTGACGATGTTCCCACTTACGTAACAATCAAGAAATGGAACAAGCAGCTTCGGAAAACTGGGAGTTTGCTTTCGACGACGGACCTTCACGCCAAGAAAGCAGCTTCCAACTTCCAAGGCTCTGTTGAATCAATCCGTACGCCCTTCGCTCGTACGTCTGTGAGGATTTATTAAGAATCAAATGTACCAGCCACCTGTTCGTGATCTACCACTTCTGCTCCTCGAGTTCGTGCAGCTATCGTAAATGCTGCGCCTGCCATGCTGCAAAACACTTAGATAGAAGTGGAATACTGATTAGACGTCTGTCGCGCCACTAATGGTACGCATGTCGAGGTGTATTAAATGCGTAGAAAAATATTTTGAGTTAGCATACTTGTAGAAATATACTGTCAATAAATAGCTCAATTACTTTTAAAGTTATTACATTTTATGTTATTGTATGTTTAACCCAAACACCATGTACTTCTGATGGAATCGACAAACGACTTGAAAAGTCACTTTTCGCAACAACATGCACAGAGTGTATTGGTAAGAGGTTACGAGATGAACATCAGTAAAAGTAAAACAACATGACCGAAGTGTAGTCGAATTAAATCAACTGATGCTGACGGAATTAGATTAGGAAGTGAGTCGCCAGAAATAGGAGACGAGTTTTGACATTTGCTCACCAACAGAACTGACGATGGCAGATCGTATACCACACGTGAGATTGACAATAAAAAGAAAAAGTTTTCTAAAAATACAAATATGTCAACATCCCACGTTTATTTGGGTGTTAGGAAATATTTTCCGAATGTCGTCTTACCTGGACGTTAAATGCAGACAATAAACAGTAAAAATACGAAGAGAATACAAGGTTTTGAAATCTGATGTACAGTGTGATAGAGTGGATAACTAAAATGGAAATGCCGAGTGGCTAGGGCCTCCCGTATGGTAGACCGTTCGCCTTGTGCAAGTCTTTCGAGTTGACGCCACTTCAGCGACTTGTGTGTCGATGGGGATGAAAGGATGATGATAAGGGCAACACAACACCCAGACCTCGAGCGGAGAAAATATCCGACCCAGCCGGGAATCGAACTCGAGACGTTAGGTATGAAATTTCGTCGCACTGGCCACTCAGCTACCAAGGGCGGACAGTAGATAACTAATGAAGAGATACGGAATCGAATAGGAGAGAATAGAGCTTATGGCACAACACGACTGGGGGCTGGCCAAACACAGCAGGTCGTAGCACGACTCCTCCGTGTGCCACAAAGAGTGATATCAAGATTATGGCAATGATTCCAACAGACAGGAAACGTGTCCAGGCGCTACAGTACGGGGCGTCCACAGTGTACAACACCACAAGAAGACCGATATCTCACCATCAGTGCCCGCGGACGGCCACGGAGTACTGCAGGTTGCCTTGCTCGGGACCTTCCCGCAGCCACTGGAACAGTTGTCTCCAGACACAGTCTATAGATGACCGAACAGACATGGTTTATTCGCCCGGAGACCTGCAAGGATCATTCCACTGACCCCTGATCACAGGAGAGCCCGTAAAGCCTGGTGTCAAGAACACAGTACATGGTCATTGGAACAGTGGTCCCAGGTTATGTTCACGAACGAATCCAGGTATAGTCTGAACATGTTTTTCGCCGGGTTTTCATCTGGAGTGAACCAGGAGCCAGATATCAACCTCTTAATGTCCTTGAAAGGGACCTGTATGGAGGTCGTGGTTTGATGCTGTGGGGTGGGATTATGATGATTGGTGCACGTACACCCCTGCATGTCTTTGACAGAGGAACTGTAACAGGTCAGGTTTACCGGGACGTCATTTTGCACCAGTATGTCCGTCTTTTCAGGGGTGCAGTGGGTCACACCTTCCTCCTGATGGATGATAACTCACTGCCCCACCGAGCTGCCATCGCGAAGGAGTACCTTGAAACAGAAGATATCAGGCGAATGGAGTGGCCTGCCTGTTCTCCAGTCCTAAATCCCATCGAGCACATCTGGGATGCTCTCGGTTGACGTATCGCTGCACGTCTTCAAACCCCTAGGACACATCAGGAGCTCTGACAGGCACTGGTGCAAGAATGGGAGGCTATACCCCAGCAGCTGCTCGACCACCTGATCCAGAGTATTCCAACCCGTTGTGCGCCCTGTGTACGTGTGCATATTGATCATATCTTATATTGATGTCGGTGTACATGCACAGGAAACAGTGGCGTTTTGTAGCACACGGCGGCAGCTGTGGACGAGCAGTTCTAGACGCTTTTGTCCGGAACCGCGCTGCTGCTACAGTCGCAGGTTCGAAACCTGCCACGGGCATGGATGTGTGTGATGTTCTTAGGTTAGTTAGGTTTAAGTAGTTCCAAGGGGACTGATGACCCCAGATGTTAAGTCCCATTGTGTTAGGAGCAATTTGAATTTGTAGTACATATGTTTCGGGACAGTTTTCTCAACTTATCACCAATACCGTGGACTTACAGATCTGTGTCGTATGTGTTCCCTATGTGCCTATGCTATTAGCGCCAGTTTTGTGTAGTGCCACGTTGTGTGGTGCCACAAAATGGATCAAATGGCTCTGAGCACTATGGGACTTAACATCTGAGGTCATTAGTCCCCTAGAACTTAGAACTACTTAAACCTCACTAACCTAAGGACATCACACACATCCATGCCCGAGGCAGGATTCGAACCTGCGACCGTAACTGTCGCGCGGTTCCAGACTGAAGCGTGTAGAACCGCACGGCCACAACGGCCGACTGTTCAGACTGTATACCACAATAGTAATAATGAGCACTGACACACCAGGCGAGTGACTATTGTTTCAGCCAGTGTCTGACTGTGTTACATATCTAATTATCTAATAAGGACGCTAAGAAGTTTCTAAGACTTATCTCAGTGTTGAAGCTAATAGA
The DNA here is from genome assembly GCF_023898315.1 of Schistocerca nitens. NCBI lineage: Eukaryota > Metazoa > Arthropoda > Insecta > Orthoptera > Acrididae > Schistocerca > Schistocerca nitens. The sequence continues at coordinate 1,010,081,114 of NC_064614.1, forward strand.
GTAAAGTACAGCTCACTGTCCGCAGTCTAATGAATCAGTCCGCTTGGTGGATGGCCGTTAGTCACGCGTTATTCTGCTGTAGTGGACGAATTTCAGCAGTCGGCCGGGTTCGGACAGCTAAACGCCCTACGATTTAGTCGAACGGATAGGAACCCAGTGGATGGCCATTCTCAAGGCCCTATTACGCGACCTCTGCACTGCAGCTGAGTGATAGACCCTGAAATAGCTTCCGAGTACAGGCGGTAAATGTCAAGCTTCTGTTGATGATTTCAAACGACCTCGTGAGAATTACAAGTAGATGGACGTTCTCAGAGCATGGGTGGTAAGCTATCATTGGTCCCGAAGACTCATGGAGTCTACCTTGAGAGAAAACTGCAGCACCCAGGTGCCCAGAAGACAGCGAGACAGCGAAAATATTACCAGTGCTCTCAATACGTGGCGTAGTGATTTACCGTCCTCCACATACACACAGGAAAATCTGCACATGCCAGCCTGCACCTTAGTGAGAGGCATTTGATCTGCGACCAGACGCTGCAATTATATTATGGACAGAGATGAATGACCGTCAATGGGATGTCCACAGGTCGAGTTTTGTGGTTGTAGCGTCTTTGACAATCGATAGAAAGATAACGAGTGCCAGATTCAGTCCTGCCCACTGTTTAGATTTCGAATGAAGTCATCGTCAACGGCAACCGCGAATTTCTGGTATGAAGAGTAGCTTTCATTCTACCAATGGCCTTGTCGAAAAGGAAAGAGGAATGAATACGGGATTCAGGGCACTTGGGGGGGGGGGGGGGGTGGAATTGCTCTTAAAAATGGAAGAATTATCAATAATCAATGGCTTTGGGATGCAGAAGGCAATGAAAACCACTGAATAGAGATATTTAACATGCAAAAGCTCAGTCTAGGGGGTCAGTTAATTGAAATGGAAAGTACGTAATGATTTGTTTATGTTTGCAACCATTCTTCCTCATACTTCAATTATGTTTATCGTGGTGATAAGAATTAACATTAACTGTCTTTTGAAACTGAATGTTTATTTCGTTTCGTTTTTTGTCCTAAGCAGTATCCAACAAGAAAGAGGATGCCCAGTAAAATATGATTGTAACAAACAATCTATTCCCTACACAAGAGCCAATGGACACACGTAAAGAATAGGAAAAATAAAATCCACTGATGATGTCTGCTATGAATATATGAAATTTGTTTGATTTAAAACAAAATAACGATTCAGTTACAAAATACGGATACTTATTCTTATCTACATAGTAAACATAATTAAGATACGGACTTGTGATCTGATGAACGTAGAGTAATGTCAGTACATCAGTTACAGAAGATAATGGTGTAACGGAAGTAGGATTCGTTATGAAAAGTAAGGAATTACAGAGAGTGAGTTACTGTGTATAGTTTAGTGAAAGGATAACTCTCAACAGAATCAGCGCCAAACCAACGCTTACACCAGAAGTTTACGTATGTATGTCGACGTAACTAGTAGAAGACGAAGACGTCGAATGTGCTAGTAATACCTCAGCCTCGATTCTTTGAGGAACTGAATACCCACGTACAAAATAGCTTCAAACGTCTGGTTACTTAACAAATGAGTTAAATCTGTTATGTATCTGACATAAGCTTCTAAGAGAAAAAAAAGATTGAAATTATATTTTTAAAGTTGGTTGCAGGTTGCTAAATGTTCTCATTCTCAAATACTGCATTAATATAGTTTGAGTAATTGCCGCACAATTGAGTTATCTCTTACTGAGATTATGACGAGTATGACAGCTTTTTAAATTGTGAAGTTTGTTCAGTATGAAGTATCAAAATCATATTTTTGTTGTCCCTGGAAGTCGTTAGATATGAAACCTGCACGTGGTTAGCCGTTTAGCATTACAGATGAGGACATTAAACTGCTAACTCCGTACGTAAAGAGAGACAAAACTCTGATAATCATAGGGGATTGGAAAGCTGCGATAGGGCAACGAATGTAAGACAGAGTGACAGGAGAATACATGCTCGGCAGTATTCCTACTGCCAAGCCCTACTTAGAGAGAAGAAAGACTTCTTGAATTCTGCAATACATTTTTAGCTGGTGATACCAAATACGACAGCCGTAAGAAGAGGAGGTATAATTGGAGGTACGGGAAGATACCAGCCGGATTACATAATCGTGAGACAGATTTTGAAATAAAATATCGGATTATAAAGCATACCCTGGTGCAAATAGTGACCCAGGTCAGAACTTAGTAATCATAAAAAGTGAACTGAAATGTACGAGAACCGTCAAGAAGAATCATTGTGTCCCGGATTTGGATACTGAACTCATGAGGAAAGAGGCTGTGCGTTTGAACTTCGTGAGGCTTTAGATAATGCGATGATGAATACCACAACAGTCAGCTTACTGAAGAGGAATCTACATAGCTAAAAACGGCAATGACACAAGTAGGATAGAGGAATATAGGTATAAGGAAAGTAACTGAGAAGAAACCTTCCGTAATAGAAGAAATATCAAAACTGATCGATGACGTAATATAAAAATGTTTAAGAAAAGACAGGATCGAAGCAATATAAGTCACTTAGGAATGGAATCAACAGAAAGTGCATGGAAACCAAAGCGAAACTGCTGTTGGTAAAATGTGAAGAAACCGAAAAAGTAATGGTCGTCGGAAGAAGATATGAAGCGTATAAGAAAACCGAAGTAACTTTCGGTGAAATTAAAAGCAACGAAATAAACATTAAGAGTGGGAAAGAAATTCGACTGCTAAACGTAGATGAGGTAGGTGATGGGTGAAAAGAGCGCACTGAGGGCCTCTACAAGGGGGAGGAACTGTCTGCTACAGAAACAGAAATAGTTGCGAACTGGGCAGGCATTGCGGACCTCATAGTACATTCGGTATTTGTGTGTGTGTGTGGTTTGATGTTTTCGGGCGCTAAACAGCGTGGTCATCAGCGCCCAAACGCATAGAAACAGGAACACATGCGGTGAAGGGACGAAGGCGGACAGCGAACAAGGAGAACGGCTAAAAGACACAGACCTGACGCAGTTCCAAATCCTCACATACAGAGGCAAAACAAGAGGAGAAGAAACGCACTAAAAAAGGAAAGGAAACACAAGGAAAAGAGAACGGAAATCGAAGTGAAACAAGTAGGTAATCGTGACTGGCGGATCTCTTACCTAAAACCTGGGTGAGCCAGTCACCAAGCAGCGCATTAAAATCCTCTCCCTAAAATCCGAGGTAACAAATTGGACAGGACACAAAACCGTATGACCTTAACCACAGTCGTTGCGTCGTCTTGCAAAATAGAAGGCAAATCCGTTGGCAAGGAAACCACCTCCCTCTGGTCAGAGAATAAAAGACAGTCAAGTAAAATGTGGCGGACACTAACCTGGACAATTCTGCAAGAAACATATCAGCCAAATCAGCATCGTCTTCCTCTGAATCGGATACACTGCTTAACGAGCCACCACAACGTACACTTCTGAACAATGGACTATTTGCACAAAACATGCACCAATGACTATATTGTTTAATATGTGGCGGACAAGTTACACCATATGAAAATGATGGTGTCTTGGTTACCATATTAATTCTCATTCCAATAAGAAGTGGTTGCAGTAGCGGGTATCGCCATGAATCGGATAATTTGTATAAACAATTCTCACAAATAATATATACGAAATGCTTGTAAGTAACTTCGTAAAAAAATACTTTAATTTTGAATCTACTTTGCCAGAATGTACTAATATCAAAAAAAGACATTTTAATCAAACCAAGTGTTTCCCACGGAACTGGAATTCCCGCTCTTATTTTTGCACAAGCTTCTACTGCATCATTTACTATTTCAGAAATCATGGGAACATTTTCACTTTTATCAAATATATAACATTCTGGCAGACTATACGAATTTAACATGAAATTAAATTTTGAAAAACGAAATTCCAATAAAATATCTTCGCGTATAGTTTGTGGTAACTCCAATTGATAAACATCCAAGGCATTTTGGAGTCTTCCACAAACGGCAATTCGTGCAAGTTTGTACAAAGTGTCCATTATAATAGAAATGTACTTACTATTTCTGGCAGCTCGTCAGAGACAATAGAAGTTCTCGCAGTGGATTCAGAGGACATAATGTGAAGACAACAATTTCATGCCCCTTATATACTGGATTGGTTGCTAAGCAATTTCGGTTATCAATACTCACATGTCTGTCACTCCAAAAAGACAACTTTTACACGCGCCAACCTTTTGCTGGCGTGGGTGCTTGTTCAGATAATTGTCCTAAAAGGACAAATTATCTCAGCGGGTCAGGGACCGCCGCCATCGCGACCTTGGGACCCCGCGGGGCCCCATTTTTTTTATCAGTTGCTGACCCTCGAATCATGAAACGACGCGACGCAGTCATGTTTCGATTCATGAGGGTCAGCAACTGATAAAAAAAATGGGGCCCCGCGGGGTCCCAAGGTCGCGATGGCGGCGGTTCCTGTCCCGCTGAGATAATTTGTCCTTTTAGGACAATTATCTGAACAAGCACCCACGCCAGCAAAAGGTTGCTCGACACGTGCTGTTTGATAACGTAATGTATATAAAAGGTGGTAATGATTTATTTAGTTTAGTCAGCAAAATGTCTTGGGTAAATCAGTATTTAAGCACGGGCAACCATGGCTCTACACAATACGACGGAGGTGTTTTATATCCGGGACCTGAGGAAGACATTGAAATGGCGGAAAGAATTCCATTAACAAATGTAAATCGTTCTCGTAGCAGTAATGATATTCGCACAGTGCAAAGAGAGGATGCTGTTACTCGTATACGGTATGGAGATAATCCAGCATTCGACGATTTGGATACGAGTGGCGAAACAGTTGAATTTGAACGGGTGCCAGAAACAAGGCCAGAAGAAAGTAATATTGGAGTGCGACGGCGCCGCCCAAATAGACAACGAAATCGTGGCCGAGGTCACCAGAGTGCAGATATAGCAACTGCTAGCGAAACAGTGTCCTTGTTATCTGAAAGTGTCACGGACGGGGCCGCAATTAGCACAGCTGGTGTTACAAGTTCTGGGCAGATAGCGATAGCGGCTGGCGTGACAACTGCTGCCGCCGCAGGTGCTGCTTACGGCGTTAAAAAAGTAGTTGAACGTGTACAGAGCAAAGGATATACTTTACCTGGCAGTAATTACGTAGGACCGGGAAATCCTATAAATATAGATGCACCGCGCAGTGGTGCAGATGCCATTGCTAAAGAGCACGACGTAGGATACGATAATCTGTTAAAGGAAGCAAGAGAACGACCATTTACAGAAGAAGAGTTTAGACAACGAGTTCAACAGTTGGATGCAAAAGCTATAATTGATTTCGCTATTGACTGGAGTCATACACGAAATTGGCATTCATTTGTGGGAAAATACGGCTTGAAATTGAAGACAGCTGTTGAACAACGTATTGGAAAAACTTTGTATCCGAAACAACCAAATGCCGAAAAAACAGGTATGTAAATATAACTTTTGTTGTGTATCATATATTTTTGGTTTTCATTATTTAATTTTAACGTTTCTTGCCTTCAGAATTATGATATTCCACCGTGGGAACGGTCTAATTGGGAGTTCATGCATGAAGGCCAGAAACGCTATGCCTATGAACAATGGCTAATGTCTCGTGTTCGCCGTGGTTTGCCTATAGATCACGACCGCCCATCAACATCTGGTTCAGCCACTGGGACAAGTTCTGTAAACGAACATCACGTAGACCACGAGGTATCAGACAGCGAAGAAGACGAAGACGAACAAGGACCAGAAGAAACACAACAACATTCTGAACCACAACGTTTAGTACCATATTCTGATAGTGACGAAGGTATGAGTTCGCCAATGCAGGTAGATTCAGGTAAATGTCAGGCTGCAGCAGGTCAATCTTGTGGATCTAAGAAAAAAAAAAAACGTTAACAGGCACTGCAGCACCATCTGCTAACTTGGGTGATTCTCCTAATACTCGTGTTGATCCGTTACCTGCTCCTTCTATATTAGATACTGGTAATATTACAAGATATCGCAAAGTACATAGATTTTTCACATATGGTTTAGCATATAAAGTGATTGAACATGAAAAGGTAGTATGCATGGTTACTCCTTTGGCAGAAATTCCCGTTGATAGGCCATTTTTGTATACGACACCTTCTGAATTCGATTTATTACCTGATGGTAGTAGAATTGTTCATTGTTCTGTGAAAGTAATTGCACGAAATCCTAGAATTGCTTTTCCGACTAATTCAAGTGATACAGAACTTGCAACATTAAATCAAAATAAGAATATAATTACAAGTGTAGGGATTAATTTGAAAATAGCGGGTATTAATGTAAAGCCTACAGCATTTACTGCAAATGCGCCTATGGAAACAACTGCCATTGATCATACACGAAAGTTTGATTCCATTTGGAAGTCATGGTATGGTTATAGAAATGATCAAGCAGAGTTTCTTACTAAAGTGCCTGCACATCAATTTGGACAACCCATTAATTTGAAATATTATTATGCGTGTGTTTCTAGCTCAAAAGATAAAGGTTTACATAATTGGGGTTGGAAATGTGTACAGTCTTGCGTTTCTGAAGTAGATGCCGATGCACGAACAGGAAGTGTTATTGTTGACTATACTTATACACCAACATTGGGTTTTCTCAAAATTCCAAAAGTAGCCGATGTTGATATTTTTCCTATTACAAGTACTGCTCAAAATGTAATTCAAAGGTATAATATTAATGCTGATAAGCACTGTAATCCTTTTATGTCATGTGATAGTTTTTCTTTAACTCCTTTTGAACCAGCAAGAATGGAAGAACAATTAGTAGGAGCTGTTACTCCAGTGACAAATGCAGAAGCATCTGGATATAATAATTTAATAGAAAAAGCTGATATTGCTTCTGCGGGGTATAATATTAGACTTCATGATACAAATGTTCAACCGAGCCTTCATGTAGGCATTAATCCTACATATGCTTTAAGCACAAGCAGTTTAAATAGTGATGTTACAAAATATACTGATACTCAAATGTTGTTTGAAGTTATTGCAGAATATTCAGTTTATGCAGATGGTCTAGAGACACATTACCCTAGAGCAACTGTATCAAATGTTCAAGTATCAGATTGACTTATATGTCTAATGTAAAAAGGAATGAGGAATCATCTGTTTATAAGGGTCAATATCATGTTCCCATGATTGGGGGGGTCCTCCCGCCGGAGTAAAAAACCATGCGTTAAGGGACTGTGCCCGATGCGGTGGCGAGTGAGGAGAACCTCATCCCGCCTGCATGACTGGTAGGACGTACGCCATGGCCGCGTGGTGGCCTTGACGAAACGCAGCTTATTTTCACCAACTGCCAGCCACTCCTCTTCCCATTGACGCATAACACGAAAACGCAAAAGGGAGGTAACAGCATGGAGGGGGACGGCACATTCAACAACGTGAGGGAGGGAACATGCATCTTTGGCAGCCACATCCGCCAGTTCGTTCCCCCTAATACCCACGTGCCCCGGCACCCAGCAGAAAGAAACCTCCTTCCCCTGCCGTTGCAGGTGGAGTAGGGCATCATGGATGTTCTGGACGACCGTATCCGCTGGGTACAAGTGTTGCATGGTCTGAAGGGCACTCAGGGAGTCAGAACAGACGAGAAACTTAAGATTGGGAACACATCTCATCTGCTCCAAAGCCCGCAAGATCGTAAACAATTCGGCATCAAAGATGGTAAACGCCGCAGGAAGCCGTAACTTGACGACTCGATCAGGGAAAACAACAGCACAACCAACAGAGTCCCCCTGTTTAGAGCCATCCGTAAATACTGGTACATGGTCGGGATGCTGGTTTAAAATATCGTAAAATAAGGAGGTAAAAACAAACGCAGGAGTGCAGCTCCTCCGGTACTCTGACAAGTCTAAAAGGACGCTGGGCCTCTGGAGCAACCAGGGAGGCAGGCGGGTAAAACCCTGGAGTTGGGGTGCCACACGCTCCACATCAAGGGACTCAAGCAAATGATTGGCACGAATCCCAAATGGTCTCGTTGCCCTTGGACGACTGGAAAAGAGACGTTGGTTTGGTTTGTGGGATTAAAGGGACCAGACTGCAACGGTCATCGGTCCAAAAGAGACGTTCCATAGGCGGTCGGGCAACAGTAGGGTACGCAGGGGAGGTAGAACAGGCAAGGAATTGACACACCCGTCGCACCATGAGGAGTTTCCGCCGGATGGCGAGCGGCGGTTCCCCTGCCTCAGCACACAGGCTGGGGATGGGACTGGTACGGAAGGCCCCAGTGGCCAGCCTGATACCCTCATGGTGTACTGCGTCAAGGATCTTCGGATACGAAGGCCTCGCTGACCCATACACGGTGCATCCATAGTCAAGACGCGATCGGACGAAAGCCCTATAAAACTGCAGCAGACGCGCCCGATCTGCTCCCCAGGACCGATGGCTCAGACACTTCAAAATATTCAGTGCCTTCAGGGCCCGCACCTTGAGGTCTTTATGGTGCGGCAACCACGACAACTTGGAATCAAAAGTGAGGCCCAGGAACCTCACAGTGTCTCTAAAAGGAAGAACGGTGTCCCTCAGACGCAATGCAGGAGAGGTAAAAGCATGTCGAGAACGATTAAAATGAACACACACACATTTGTCTGCAGAAAAGGTAAAACCCGTCTTCGCAGTCCATGCCTCTAATCGCTTCATCGTAAGCTGCAGCTGCCGACTAGCAGTGACAAGACTGGAGGAAGAACAGAAAACAACAAAATCGTCCACAAACAAGGAACACTGGGCCGGACTCCGGATAGTGGACGTGATACTGTTAATGGCGATGGCAAATAGGGTGACACTTAAAACGCTTCCCTGAGGAACACCATTCTCCTGCACGTAGAAATCAGATAGCACATTACCAACCCGATATCGAAAGAGGCGGCGGGAAAGAAAGGACCTAATGAAGATGGGGAGACGGCCACGAAAGCCCCGCTGATGGAGTTGATTGAGGATAAGGCGGCGCCAAGTAGTGTCATACGCCTTATTAATGTCAAAGAATACACCTAGACAATGCTGGTTACGTAGGAAGGCCTGCTGGATGGCCACCTCAAGCAGAGTCAAGTTGTCTATAGTTGAACGACATCTCCGAAAGCCACACTGAGAGTGGCTAAGGAGTTGCCTGGTCTCGAGCAGCCAAACCAGGCGACGGTTGACCATGCGTTCCAATGTCTTCCCGACACAGATCGTCAAAACAATACTCCGATAACTACTAGGATGTATTCGGTCCTTTCCCGGTTTGAGGAGGGGAATCAAAATCGCCTCCCTCCACGAGTCAGGGAATGTGCCGGATGACCATATCATATTAAAACAATTCAGGAGAACTTCCTTGGATGGCAGCAACAAGTGCTGCAGCATGCTGTACAGGATTTGATCATCACCTGGCGCAGTATCATGAGCCACAGACAGCGTCGAATCCAGTTCCCACATTGTGAAGGGGCAGTTGTAGGGTTCAGAATTTGGAGACCGGAAGGCCAAGTGATCCCTCTCGATGGCAGTGCGATAGCGGCAGAAATCTGGATCACAGTTAATAGTGGCAGTAGATTCCGCAAAATTCATGGCCAGTGTCTGGGCAATGTCTCTCGGCGCCGTGAGGAGACATCCCTGATGCAGCAATGCTGTGACAGGTAGTTGGCTGCGTTTCCCGGAAATCCTCCTGATGGCTTCCCATACTTTCGTAGAACTAGTGGAGCGGGAGATGGAGTTCAAGAACGATTGCCATGACCGTCGTTTGCTCTCTTTAATCACTCGCCGCGCCTTGGCCCTTGCCACCCGAAAGGCCGCAAGATTGTCAGCTGAGGGACGGCACTTAAAGCGGCACAGAGCTGCACGGCGGGCTCGGATGGCTGAGCGGCACTCAGTGGTCCACCAAGGGACAGGACGCCTCTTGAGATGACTTGAGGACCGTGGGATCGACAATTCAGCAACATGGGAGATCACGGCTGTAACATGGTCGACCCATTCGTGGACGCTGGCACGGTGTTCCAAAACAGCTAAATGGCTGAAAAGTTGAAAAGTGTCCAGTCAGCTCTGCAGAGTCACTGGTAATGCCACAGTCTCATCCAGGAGGCGAACCCAAGGGGGCAGTGGTCACTAGAATGGAGGTCAGCGGCGACCTTCCACAGAGCAGAATCCGCGAGTGCTGGAGAGCAAAAGGAAAAGTCAATAGCTGACGATGAACCAGAAGCAGTACAGAAATGAGTGAAAGCACCAGAGTTGAGGATGCACAGTTCTTCGGACGCCATGAGGCTTTCCAGAATGCGACCCCTGGGGCAAGCAGTCGTAGAGCCCCATAAGACATTATGAGCAATGAAGTCTCCCAGAAGGAGAAATGGGCGGGGGAGTTGGCTAATAAGGTCTGTGAGAGCCTCAGAGTCTATTGCATCCTGAGGCGGTAAGTAAACGGAACAGATTTTGAGCCTCCGCCGCACAAGAAGGTCAACTGCGACCGCTTGCAAGTCCGTAACGAGAGGGAGCTCAGATGAGTGGTGCATGTCACGGACAAAAACCGCAACACCACCCTTTGCCCTTTCCCACATCAGATCATCTTTTCGATACACGGTATAGCCCCGTAAAGAAGGAGCATCCATCAGTGGCCCGAAAATGTGTCTCTTGGAGACATAAGCACAAGGGGCGCTCTCGTACAAGGAGTTGCAATTCGGCCACATGCGTCCTGAACCCATTCAGGTTCCACTGTAATATGGGAGCCAGTGATCAGGGTGGCTGAATTTTCACCATGCCTCTGTGCTTTGGAGGAGAGCCCGTACTGGCCGGAGATTTATTCCTGGGGCGAGAATATCGCCCCCGTTCGACATCAATGTCCATCAGCTCCGATGGCGACCCAAGGGAGATGTCAGACAGTACGATGGCATCGTCATCGGACTGACCCTAACTAGTCTCCTCAGGTGGCAAAACCTTCACCTTCAGCGTCTTTGTCTTTGGGGGCTTAGAATGCAGAACCTTGTCAACAGTTGGAACTTTACTCGCCTGGGCAGAAGGCGCCATATGGGGAGGGGCCGGAAGTACCCCAATGTCAGCAACCACGGCCTTGTCCGACGTTGTGGGGAGAGCTGCAGGTTTCAAAACAACCGCAGCAGCACAAGTGCACGCAGGTATTAGTGCTGACACTAGCAACCTCCGTTTGCGTAGCAACAGTGGCCAACTGTACGGTTTCTGCAGAGCGGAAGCGAAAGATGCTGTAAACACAGGAGGCTGCATGGCCTTAAAGAGCTTCTTGGCCTCACCATAGGGGATGCGCTTAGATGTTTTGATCTCCTGGATCTTCCGTTCCTCGAGATGGATGGGGAAGACCCGGCTCCAGACAGGGTGACTCCCAGAGCAATTCACGCACTTCACAGGCGATGAACAATCGGCTCCTTCATGGGCAGGCTGACCACATTTACCACAAGTGGCTATCCCATTGCACCCCAACGTAGTATGCCCAAAGCGCTGGCATTTAAAACAGCGCATTGGGTTGGGGAAATATGGCCGTACTGGCAAACGTAAGAAACCCGCTTTAACATGCTCTGGGAGTCTCTGGCAATTGAATGTGAGAATAAACGAGTCGGATTTGACTAGGTCCCCATCGACTCGTTTCATAATATGCTGCATGTCGACAATACCTTCGTCAGCCCACTCAGATTTCAACTCGTCCTTGGGGATATCCACCAAGTCCCTACATGTCACAACACCCTTACTATAGTTCAAAGTGGAGTGGAGCTCGGTCTCGATAGCGTACTCTCCGAGACAGGTTGCTTTCCGAAGAGAAGTGACTTGACGGGAACTAGAAGTTTCAACTAACAGAGTCCCATTGCGCAGTCGCTTCACAGATTTCAGTGTTCCTGCAATTCCCTCAAGACCCTTGTGGATGTAAAAGGGAGAAACCCTCTCAAAGCTACCTTCCCTCCGTTTGACAATCAAAAACACATTCTGGTTATCAGCATGTGCTCTGTTACGACAGCCTGATAAATCTCTAGTAACACCAGGCGCTGGAGGACTCGCAGCACGAAGTCGCTTTTTCGATGGTGTGTGTTTTCCTACCAGTGGCCCACCCAATCCACTGGTAGGGGCAAATGTAGAGGTCGAAGGGTCTATTGTGGTTCCACGAGCAGCTAGGGAACTAAAAGTCCGCTCAGACAGAGCCCCGCGTGCCTGAGTAAGCCGTATACAACTGGGGTGCGGCAGGTGCCCCAGAGGTTGCCCGCTTGCGACTGTTCCACCCCAACAGCCATGCATCTCATAGGCGCGCAGCACACCGTAAGATTGAGGGTTTTTTATAGAGGTTTACCTTCCTCGCAATCCAGGCGGTCAAGCCAAGGTTACCATTCCCCGCAGCACCCAACATTCCACCGCCGCGCCATGCGGTGGTCGCTGAAGCATGCCCCTGTGGGGTCGGTATTTGGCAGAGTTATGTAAGATTTACAGTGAAACAAAGATAGAAAAAATAGATAACATTACTCCGGCATTTCTAAAATCATTGGGAAGAGAGGCGTGTTAGTAGAAGGTTCCGCACAAGGCAAAAGCTATAGAAAGCTATACAAGAGATCCAACAAATCGTTGAGGATGTTGATGGTGATTGGTACTCAGGGAAGAAATGGCGGCAGCGCCAAATCAACCGGAAGACTGACGACCAAACAAATGTGTCTTTCGCAAATAATGACTATATTCGACTTTTTTGACGTACATATTACTGATACATTCTGCAACCTATGGTATCAGTGGGTCATAATGCAGACAGTGGAAAACCTAAACTGGCAGACGGTTCAAAGTAGGCGCCAACTATTCCATGGAAGCGTACACACAAAGTTTCAGTAATCAGCGTTAAGTGGGAACTCTAGGAATGTCCTACAAGCTCCTATGCATCGTTGCCGTAGGTATCGCAAAGACAATATTTCACTAATTACAGCACGCACAGAGGGCTTTAAACAAGACCTGTCCTCGCAACATAAGCAAATGGAACAGAAAGAAATCCCGTAAGTTGGACAATGGAAAGTACGCACACAGTTTCACTTTGTATTCATTTCTCTGCACTGCTGTTGCTCGAATGAAGCTATAGCACGAGAGTAGAGAAATGGCGAGTTGGCGAGACGCGGGCACCGACCTTGTCGCAGAAGGGGTTGTACTGCATCGCGTAGACGGGCGCGCGGTGCGCCTGGAAGACGTCGAGGTGGTTGTGCAGGTGGTGCGCCGAGCAGTGGTGCACGCAGCCCTCGTCGCTGGCCACGTCGTACGCGTCCGGGTTCCTGGGCTGGCGCACCAGCACCAGCGCCGCCGGGTGGCACGAGTACGGCGTCTCCTCGGGCCAGCACTTGCGCGCCTGCGACAGCCCCTTCAGCACGCCTGCAACACCGCTCCCTCTGCTACCCTCACTCCTACATTGCCAACGATACGTCTAATATTTCGATATATGTAGTGGTACATACACTACTAGCCATTAAAATAGCTACACCAAGAAGAAATGCAGATGATAAACGGGTATTCATTGGACAAATATATTATACTAGAACTGACATGTGATTAGATCTTCACGCAATTCGGGTGCATAGATCCTGAGAAATCAGTACCCAGAACAACCACCTCTGGCCGTAATAACGGCCTTCATACGCCTGGGCATTGAGTCAAACAGTGCTTGGATGGCGTGTACAGGTACAGCTGCCCATGCAGCTTCAACACGATACCACAGTTTATCAAGAGTAGTGACTGGCGTATTGTAACGAACCAGTTGCTCGGCCACCATTGACCAGACGATTTCAATTAGTGAGAGAGCTGGAGAATGTGCTGGCCAGGGCAGCAGTCGAACATTTTCTGTATCCAGAAAGGCTCGTTCAGGACCTGCAACATGCGGTCGCGCATTATCCTGCTGAAATGTAGGGTTTCGCAGGGATCGAATGAAGGGTAGAGCCACGGGTCGTAACACATCTGAAATGTAACATCCACTGTTCAAAGTGCCGTCAATGCGAACAAGAGGTGACCGAGACGTGTAACCAATGGCACCCCATACCATCACGCAGGGTGATACGCCAGTATGGCGATGACGAATACACGCTTCCAATGTGCGTTCGCCGCGATGTCGCCAAACACGGATGCGACCATTATGATGCTGTAAACAGAACCTGGATTCATCCGAAAAAATGTTTTACCATTGATGCACCCAGGTACGTCGTTGAGTACACCATCGCAGGCCCTCTTGTCTGTGATGCAGCGTCAAGGGTAACCGCAGCCATGGTCTCCGAGCTGATAGTCGATGCTGCTGCAAACGTCGTCGAACTGCTCGTGCAGATGGTTGTTGTCTCGCAAACTCCCCGACTCAGGGATCGAGACGTGACTGCACGATCCGTTACAGCCATGCGGATAAGACGCCTATCATCTCGACTGCTAGAGGTACGAGGCCGTTGGGATCCAGCACGGCGTTCCGTATTACCCTCCTGACCCCACCGATTCCATATTCTGCTAACAGTCATTGGATCTCGACCAACCCGAGCAGCAATGTCGCGATACGATAAACCGCAATCGCGATAGGCTACAATCCGACCTTTATCAAAGTCGGAAACGTGATTGTACGCATTTCTCCTCCTTACACGAGGCATCACAACAACGTCTCACCAGACAACGCCGGTCAACTGCTATTTGTGTATGAGAAATTGCTTGCTGCGGCGATTGAACGGCGCGTATTGTCTGGCGTAACTGGGGCTTCATGATTAAATTGCATCTTTCAGTGTTCCCATAGGAAGAGATCAAGAGAGTCAAACAGCTGTCGTGCTTCAGCATTCTGTTCTATACAACAGTCAGGAAATTTTTCTTCAGTATTTGCGTTTCAACACGGGAAGAGTGAGCTAAGCAACCGTTGCGTTCTAAACACATGTACTGTCGCTTATCCAGTGGTACCGCTTCTAGAAGAACAGTTAGAATGTTCATAAGAAAGTGTGCATACGTATTCCCATTTGACACACTTGTGATGAATTAATATACCACTGTGGAATTTCGTATGATGCCGCAATAAACTTTTACTGTCTACGGTCATTGGTGTTTGTACCTGGCGAAGCCAACTTGCGTTTTCGGCTGCCTGGTAGTGCGTGTTAAGTAAATTGACATTGCCGTGGTTCGTAAACGTCGATTCGGAGTTAGAGAGGATGCGTTGGAAAAATGTGGTGTCTTCTTCCAAGCGCTGCACAGCAGACTCACAAAATCCTATATGACGTTCGAAGTCACGTTACTCGAATGCCTGATGTAGTGACAGATGAAAGGGTGGAATTTACATAGATACAAGATGATCCCATATTTCTTGGCAATACGTCTCGTGCCACAATGAGGACTGATAAACGTAGTAGACAGGAAAGCTTCCTCGTGAGCTCTGTCGGTTGAAGTCTTCGTCCTCGTCCCCTGTTTGATGTTGAAGCTGCCTGTTCTCACTAGTAACAACACTTCCTGCAAGAGCCTAGCGTGACTGATTGCAACGATCGGGGTAGACAGCCCGATACGGCCGTACGGCTAAGACAGCATTTCTTTGACATTCGCCGCATGAAATTGCGTTCGCTCTGTGCGCCGGTCGGGACGGCGGAAAGGGCAAAAATTCACTTCTCCGATTTTCACGTTGCAAAAACTACGTCACATCGTTCAATGAACTTAACTTTTCCTCGTAAGCCTTACGTTCTCGTGCAATAATAAAACGCTTACATTTCACTTCGCGTGATTTTTTAGTTCCTTAACATTTCTCAATCGATTTTGAAGAAAATATCCGGTTGAAAAACCGTGAGCTGTGTGTTAGTGTAGCATCTTAGCATCTTAATAAACCATTTACCTTTCCATAATTCGTAACAGCCACTGTGAAATGAAACTGTTTGTCAAACAATGTATTGGATTTACAGATCTTATAGTGAGAAAGTTTGACAGCCAGAGGCTTACTGTCGGATGCGTTTTACACCAAACATTAATAGGAATGAAATTTAGCTAAATATTCAAATTTTTTTGAAATGGTAGGGACACTGATATCTGTCTCTGTTCATAGTAAATGCGGGTTACTGAGTGGCGTCAATGCCGCGATTGCAAGCCTACGGAGTTCGCGCGTGTTTAACGTAACGTTAAACACTGCGGGAGAGAAAAAATGAATTACTAACGATCAGTGCAGGCCTAGTGTCGATCTCTCGTGTTATTTTAATGATTGATGTCCAGAAAACTCCAAATATTCTTTCGGCACGACCGATTATTCTGGCTATGGCTTTAAAATAGGCCACATTTGACATTATATAAGGCAATCAACTATTTGTTATCAACATCCAACGAAAAGGGTTCAAATGGCTCTGAGCACTATGGGACTTAACTTCTGAGGTCATCAGTCCCCTAGAACTTAGAACTACTTAAACCTAACCAACTTAAGGACATCAAACACATCCATGCCCGAGGCAGGATTCGAACCTGCGACCGTAGCGGTCGCGCGGTTCCAGACTGTAGCGCCTAGAACTGCTCGATCACACCGGCCGGCCAACATCCTACAATTAATAAAATATACATTTCATAGCTGGAAGTGAGAAATAAGAATAAATTAACCTGGGACCACTCTGTGGATGGACAATATTAAAAGATAACGATATTCTACTTTATTGCTTTCTAGTTCGAACTGAAAAAGAGCAGAGGCCAAAAAATAGAATTACATTTACTTGTATATACACAGAAGAGCCCAAAAAATTAATTCACCTACCCAATATCGTGTAGGGCCCCCCCGCGAGCAGGCATAAGTGCCGCAATATGATGTGCCATCGACTGGACTACTGTGTGAAGTAGTGCTGGAGGAAACTGACACCATGCATCCTGCAGTGCTGTCCATAAATCCGTAAGAGTACGAAGGGGTGGAGATCTCTTCTGAACAGCACATTGCAAGACATCCCAGATATAATGTTCATGTCTGGGGAGTTTGGTAGGCAGGTGAAGTGTTTACACTCATAAGAGTGTTCCTGGAGCCACTCTGTAGCAGCTGTGGACGTGTGGGGTGTCGCATTGTCCGGCTGGAACTGCCAAAGTTCGTCGAAATGCACAATGGACATGAATGGAAGCAGGTGATCATACAGGATGCTTACGAACGCGTCACCTCTCATAGTCGTATCTAGCCTTATCAGGGATCCACTATCACTCCAACTGCACACGCCCTACACCATTACAGAGCCTCCACTAGCTTGAGTATGAATGCTCGTGGAACTGTAAAAATGTTTAACGTACTACTGAACTGTATCTCTGTGTGAGTTAGATATTGATTTATGAACAGTCAGTTGTATCATGGGACTTTACAGTGCGCGCATTTGAGATAAATAGTTAAATTGAGGGGATTTTGTGTCGCATTAACGCAAACTTAAATGCTCAATTACTGCTATTGTTACTTATTTTATTCATTATTTGCATACTTTCTACAGGCCACCATTCCATATCATTATTTGTATGTTGTATGAATAAATCATCTTTGGTGTAGCTGTCGTTATTCATCCTAAGGGAGTTATCTTTCATGTCATTTATTTTAAAATTAATCAATCCTGTTTATGTTTAATTCGTAGAGCTCAGAATGCAGGATCACTTGTAAAACCAATTTCTTTCGGCGAATACAGATGCTGGGCTTAGTGTGCGGGTGTGTTACCCTACCTTACGACATACAAGGAGTTACTCTTATGGAAATGAATCGTGTATTTGTCCATTCTTCCCAAGCTGCGATACAGTTCCTTTGGCGGCCGAGTCGCCGAGGAAAAGGGTTAGGGAGCGTGCTTGTGCTAAGTGTTCTGATTCGAGGGGTTAGCTGATAGTTGGTTACACGGTTTATTTAACAAAAATTTTTAGAAACCACTTCAGTAAAAAAAAGAAGAAATTATGGTTTTTTTAACGTGAAGTCAAAGGTTCGACAGTCGGTATTACCAACCTGTTTTATTTTTATTTCAATGATGTATTTATTATGAAATGGAAATGTCAATTAACAAATTTTCAATCATAATTTTTCACAGAAATACAATCTTTTTATTTTTAATGATAGTCGAAAGAAAATGGTAATGTGCATGTTCCATTAACGTAGGACAGAAATGAGTAACCGAAAACAGAAATTGATATAAAAAGCGCTTCATACTTAAGCGGGAATGGAGGGGCATTTCAGTCAATTTTTTTCTGAATATCTAGAATTTTGTGTTTGAAATGGTGTTCAAATTATGTTTGTAACGCCCATAGAAGTAATTCATTTTATTTTTTAAATAACTACTTGCACAAGTATTTGTCTGCCAGACGTCAATACGGCGCAGCTTCAGTTGTCAAACTCAGAAATTTCTGTTACAAATTCTTTCAAATTCGTCACGATTTGTATATAAATATAAAGTTGAAGAAGGATACTTTTTTTGTTGGTTAGCCTCGTATCGCTTGGCTTCATCGAATTCTAAATTCTCTTGTTTCTTTATTTCTACATGCTTGCTTTTATACACGTAGTCTGCGGTGATAATATGTTTTATTACTGTGAGAAAGTGATTAGTTTTGCTATTAATAGTCGAATTATAATTACAAAATCCATAGGCAACATAACAGAGTATTCAAACTCCATGTTTATCGGAGAAAAAAGCGTAAAGCAGTGAAGAAACAAATTTATCATCTGCTGTTTCACCAGTGTCTTCTAAGCTAAATAGGTCTACTGCTACACACAAAGAAAGTTATTCTCAAAAGAAAATAAACACTGTAAAGAATAAATAAAATACTATAAATAAGAGCAGTGAATAATTTAAAATATCTGACATTTCTGTTTTAACTAGTGTTTTGGAGAACCTGGTTTTATGCCACAGTGTAAGAGCGAAGGCATGAAATTAGAAATAATCTATAGGAACACCTGCAGAGGTACAGTTGATTTATAAGGGCTGTAAATATAGTGTTAGTCTTTTTCTTCGTATCTAATTACAACTGGTGGAAACAAAGAACTGTACAGTTACAATATTAGATTGGTATGTGGCCTGCTTTCCATTGGGAAAGGAAAAACACCTGGGAATATGCTATGTACCTCCTCCCGGCCTCGTCCCCCATCAAAATTTTGCAATTGTTGTTATGTATTCGGGTCTACCACTGGAGATGGTACTAATGAATGAGTAAGAGCTGCAGTGGAGCAAGCAGTGTTAGAAAATGTAGACTCTGACAATGAGAGGGATTTTCAATGGAGCGTTTGAGGGTACCTGGCAAAAGCGAAGCCACGCTTTAAAAAACGGTGTCGTCACAGCCTCAAGTGTGGACGCAGGCAAAGTGATCGATGTCACCATTATGTCCAAATTTTATAGGTGTTCAGAACGACAAAAACAACTTCCTTTAGATAATTTTACAGCAGGTTTCATTGGGACGAGTGGATCCATGGGAGTGGCAGGAGTGAAGAAACTTTTTCAACGCTCTCAGCTGTCTTATGATGTATAGTGCATCAATTACTTAGGAGATGGGGACTGCAAAGACTTTAATGAAGTTGTGATACTTAAACCAATGATGACAGGGTAGAAATTTAAAAGACTGTGTGTGAGTAGCATATGCATAATTGACTGGGGACCCGTCTTCAAAAACTGAAGTCGTCGCTAGGGAAAATTGGCTTCAGTGATCGGAAACTAATTTGCGGCAAGGATAAACTCACAATGCCAGCTGTAAAGAGACTTCAACATTATCATGGTTAGCCATAGTACTCATTTTGTAGAACCAATGGAGAAATCAGTAAGGGTAGAGTATTTTCTTATACTGTCCACCAATGATGAACCTCAAATGGTTCAAATAGCTCTGAGCACTATGGGACTCAACTTCTGAGGTCATTAGTCCCCTAGAACTTAGAACTAGTTAAACCTAACTAACCTAAGGACATCACAAACATCCATGCCCGAGGCAGGATTTGAACCTGCGACCGCAGCGGTCTTGCGGTTCCAGACTGCAGCGCCTTTAACCGCACGGCCACTTCGGCCGGCGATGAACCTCAACATGGGCTCTTTTCAGCATATGTACAAAGCTGGCTCAAATAAAACAAGGGTTTAGTAATTGGTCAAAAATATAATCATCAACAGAATCTGCAATAAGATAAACGATAAACATCATATAAACAATAACATCTTTTACTGTTGTATTACTCTATGGAAAAGTCTATGTGAGTGGTGGACTGATGAACCAAGGACTCTTGCTGATCTGGGCATTGACAAGTACGGACATTTTAGGAATTTGAGGAGAAAGAGTCACTATCGGCCACCGTTAAGAACAGTTTTACATTTGAAGCATTTTAATTAAATATAAAAAGATTGTTTTCGAAGAAGACTTTCAAGAAAACAACTGTATGACTTGCTGAATGCATTTCAAATGATTTAAAGTTACTAATGGAATCTACACTCCTGGAAATTGAAATAAGAACACCGTGAATTCATTGTCCCAGGAAGGGGAAACTTTATTGACACATTCCTGGGGTCAGATACATCACATGATCACACTGACAGAACCACAGGCACATAGACACAGGCAACAGAGCATGCACAATGTCGGCACTAGTACAGTGTATATCCACCTTTCGCAGCAATGCAGGCTGCTATTCTCCCATGGAGACGATCGTAGAGATGCTGGATGTAGTCCTGTGAAACGGCTTGCCATGCCATTTCCACCTGGCGCCTCAGTTGGACCAGCGTTCGTGCTGGACGTGCAGACCGCGTGAGACGACGCTTCATCCAGTCCCAAACATGCTCAATGGGGGACAGATCCGGAGATCTTGCTGGCCAGGGTAGTTGACTTACACCTTCTAGAGCACGTTGGGTGGCACGGGATACATGCGGACGTGCATTGTCCTGTTGGAACAGCAAGTTCCCTTGCCGGTCTAGGAATGGTAGAACGATGGGTTCGATGACGGTTTGGATGTACCGTGCACTATTCAGTGTCCCCTCGACGATCACCAGTGGTGTACGGCCAGTGTAGGAGATCGCTCCCCACACCATGATGCCGGGTGTTGGCCCTGTGTGCCTCGGTCGTATGCAGTCCTGATTGTGGCGCTCACCTGCACGGCGCCAAACACGCATACGACCATCATTGGCACCAAGGCAGAAGCGACTCTCATCGCTGAAGACGACACGTCTCCATTCGTCACTCCATTCACGCCTGTCGCGACACCACTGGAGGCGGGCTGCACGATGTTGGGGCGTGAGCGGAAGACGGCCTAACGGTGTGCGGGACCGTAGCCCAGCTTCATGGAGACGGTTGCGAATGGTCCTCGCCGATACCCCAGGAGCAACAGTGTCCCTAATTTGCTGGGAAGTGGCGGTGCGGTCCCCTACGGCACTGCGTAGGATCCTACAGTCTTGGCGTGCATCCGTGCGTCGCTGCGGTCCGGTCCCAGGTCGACGGGCACGTGCACCTTCCGCCGACCACTGGCGACAACATCGATGTACTGTGGAGACCTCACGTCCCACGTGTTGAGCAATTCGGCGGTACGTCCACCCGGCCTCCCGCATGCCCACAATACGCCCTCGCTCAAAGTCCGTCAACTGCACATACGGTTCACGTCCACGCTGTCGCGGCGTGCTACCAGTGTTAAAGACTGCGATGGAGCTCTGTATGCCACGGCAAACTGGCTGACACTGACGGCGGCGGTGCACAAATGCTGCGCAGCTAGCGCCATTCGACGGCCAACACCACGGGTCCTGGTGTGTCCGCTGTGCCGTGCGTGTGATCATTGCTTGTGCAGCCCTCTCGCAGTGTCCGGAGCAAGTATGGTGGGTCTGACACACCGGTGTCAATGTGTTCTTTTTTCCATTTCCAGGAGTTTATTTTCTTTTCCATATACACTCCTGGAAATGGAAAAAAGAACACATTGACACCGGTGTGTCAGACCCACCATACTTGCTCCGGACACTGCGAGAGGGCTGTACAAGCAATGATCACACGCACGGCACAGCGGACACACCAGGAACCGCGGTGTTGGCCGTCGAATGGCGCTAGCTGCGCAGCATTTGTGCACCGCCGCCGTCAGTGTCAGCCAGTTTGCCGTGGCATACGGAGCTCCATCGCAGTCTTTAACACTGGTAGCATGCCGCGACAGCGTGGACGTGAACCGTATGTGCAGTTGACGGACTTTGAGCGAGGGCGTATAGTGGGCATGCGGGAGGCCGGGTGGACGTACCGCCGAATTGCTCAACACGTGGGACGTGAGGTCTCCACAGTACATCGATGTTGTCGCCAGTGGTCGGCGGAAGGTGCACGTGCCCGTCGACCTGGGACCGGACCGCAGCGACGCACGGATGCACGCCAAGACCGTAGGATCCTACGCAGTGCCGTAGGGGACCGCACCGCCACTTCCCAGCAAATTAGGGACACTGTTGCTCCTGGGGTATCGGCGAGGACCATTCGCAACCGTCTCCATGAAGCTGGGCTACGGTCCCGCACACCGTTAGGCCGTCTTCCGCTCACGCCCCAACATCGTGCAGCCCGCCTCCAGTGGTGTCGCGACAGGCGTGAATGGAGGGACGAATGGAGACGTGTCGTCTTCAGCGATGAGAGTCGCTTCTGCCTTGGTGCCAATGATGGTCGTATGCGTGTTTGGCGCCGTGCAGGTGAGCGCCACAATCAGGACTGCATACGACCGAGGCACACAGGGCCAACACCCGGCATCATGGTGTGGGGAGCGATCTCCTACACTGGCCGTACACCACTGGTGATCGTCGAGGGGACACTGAATAGTGCACGGTACATCCAAACCGTCATCGAACCCATCGTTCTACCATTCCTAGACCGGCAAGGGAACTTGCTGTTCCAACAGGACAATGCACGTCCGCATGTATCCCGTGCCACCCAACGTGCTCTAGAAGGTGTAAGTCAACTAACCTGGCCAGCAAGATCTCCGGATCTGTCCCCCATTGAGCATGTTTGGGACTGGATGAAGCGTCGTCTCACGCGGTCTGCACGTCCAGCACGAACGCTGGTCCAACTGAGGCGCCAGGTGGAAATGGCATGGCAAGCCGTTCCACAGGACTACATCCAGCATCTCTACGATCGTCTCCATGGGAGAATAGCAGCCTGCATTGCTGCGAAAGGTGGATATACACTGTACTAGTGCCGACATTGTGCATGCTCTGTTGCCTGTGTCTATGTGCCTGTGGTTCTGTCAGTGTGATCATGTGATGTATCTGACTCCAGGAATGTGTCAATAAAGTTTCCCCTTCCTGGGACAATGAATTCACGGTGTTCTTATTTCAATTTCCAGGAGTGTATTAACTTACGTGGAAATCGTCGGAGACTTTGTGGTTTTTTATTGCTGAAGTGACTCGTGCACAAAACCTGCTTACACCTAAGGTTATGGAATGCCTACTATCACGATGGTCTGCATTGTATCTACGGTAACAGGCAGGTCATTGTAGCAACATTTTACGGACCTGTCATAGCACTATCGACAAAATTCGCTGTTTCTCTCTGGCAGAATAAATTTTCTTACAGGCGACCATGAACTTCGAAAGCTGCGCGGACAGAGCCACTAGATCAACGGAGACTGCCGTCGCATCTGCAACCATACTTTTCATTTTTTGAGAGCTTAAAGTGCCACTAGCAAAGACTTTGTTCTATAGACATTCAGCATAATAATTCAAGTTATATGTACAATCTATTGAAGGACTTTGAAATAATCTTACCAGACATAATAATTAATGCCAGCTAACTTTGTTTCTGCAGGAGGACATCATAATCGTAATTGAAAATAAATTAATTAGCTCTGTGATGTTTTTCTGTCACAGATAGTAAAAAATTAAATAAATGAATAAATGCATAAGTAATAATCGTAATAATCATCCGCTAGTTGACATGCTCGCTCTTTAAATGAGTTTACAATTATACACACATCAAAACAAGTTTTGCATCGCCTCGGTTCCGAAAGTTCCAGAACCTGTTCAGAAAATTGGAACAGAGATCAACATAAACATCATTTACGCCCTTTTTATTGCTCATGAAAACACACATTGCATGTTGTACCATCACACATCGGGACCTTCAGAGGTGGGGGTCCAGACTGCTGTACACACCGTACCACTAATACCCAGTAGCACGTCAGCTTGCATTGATGCATGCCTGTATTCGTCATGGCATACTATCCACAAATTCATTAAGGCACTGTTGGTCCAGATTGCCCCACTCCTCAACGGTGATTCGGCGTAGATCCCTCAGAATGGTTGGTGGGTCACGTCTTCCATAAACAGTCCTTCTCAATCTATCCCAGGCATGTTCCATAAGGATCATGTCTGGAGAACATGCTGGCCACTCTAGTCGAGCGATGTCATTATCCTAAAGGAAGTCATTCACAAGATGTGCACGATGGGGGCATGAATTGTCGTCCATGAAGACGAATGCCTCGCCAATATGCTGCCGATATGGTTGCACTATCGGTCGGAGGATGGCATTCACGTATCGTACAGGCGTTACGGCGCCTTCCATGACCACCAGCGGAGTAGGTCGGCCCCACATAATGCCACCACAAAACAGCAGCAAACCTCCACCTCGGCGCACTCGCTGTACAGTGCGGCTAAGGCGTTCAGCCTGACCGGGTTGCTTCCCAACACGTCTCCAACTGTTGTCCGGTTGAAGGAATATGCGACATTCATCGCTGAAGAGAATATGATACCAATCCCGAGTGGTACATTCGGCGTGTTGTTGGGCCCATCTGTACCACGCTGCATGGTGCCGTGGTTGCAATGATGGACCTCGCCATGGACGTCGGGAGCGAAGTTGCGCATCATGCAACCTATTGCGCACAATGTGAGTCGTAACACGACGTCCTGTGGCAGCACAAAAAGCATTATTCAACATGGTGGCTTTGCTGCCAGGGTTCCTCCGAGCCATAATCCGTAGGTAGCGGTCATGCACTGCAGTAGTAGCCATTGGGCGGCCTGAACGAGGCATGCCACCGACAGTTCCTGTCTCTCTGTATCTCCTCCATGTCCGAACCACATCGCTTTAGTTCACTCCCAGACGCCTGGACACTTCCTTGTTGACAGTCTTTCCTGGCACAAAGTAACAACGCGGACGCGATCGAACCGCTGTATCGACCGTCTAGGCATGGTTGAACTACAGACAACACTAGCCGTGTACCTCCTTCCTGGTGGAATGACTGGAACTGATCGGCTGTCGGACACCCTCCGTCTGATAGGTGCTGCTCATGCATGGTTGTTTACATCTTTGGGCGGGTTTAGTGACATCTCTGGACAGTCAAAGGGACTTGTTCTGAGATACAATATCCACAGATAACGTCTATCTTCAGGAGTTCTGGGAACCTGTGTGATGCAAAACTTTCCTTTGATATACGGGGCGGTCCATTGATCGTGGCCGGACCAAATATCTCACGAAATAAGCGTCAAACGAGAAAACTACAAAGAACGAAACTTGTCCAGCTCGAAGGGGGAAACCAGATGACGCTATGGTTGGCCTCCTAGATGGCGCTGCCATAGGTCAAACGGATATCAACTGCGTTTTTTTTAAATAGGAACCCTATTTTTATTACATATTCGTGTAGTACGTAAAGAAATATGAATGTTTTAGCTGGACCACTTTTTTCGCTTGGTGATAGATAGCGCTGTAATAGTCACAAACATATGGCTCACAATTTTAGACGAACAGTTGGTAACAGGTAGGTTTTTTAAAGTAAAATACAGAACGTAGGTACGTTTGAACATTTTATTTCGGTTGTTCCAATGTGATACATGTACCTTTGTGAACTTATCATTTCTAAGAACGCATGCTGTTACAGCGTGATTACCTGTAAATACCACATTAATGCAATAAATGCTCAGGATGATGTCCGTCAACCTCAACGCATTTGGCAATACGTGTAACGACATTCCTCTCAACAGCGAGTAGTTCGCCTTCCCTAATGTTCGCACATGCATTGACAATGCGCTGACGCATGTTGTCAAGCGTTGTCGGTGGATCACGATAGCAAATATCCTTCAACTTTCCCCACAGAAAGAAATCCGGGGACGTCAGATCCGGTGAACCTGCGGGCCATGGTATGGCACGCGAGCAATGTGCCGGACATCCGTCGTGTTGGAAGTACATCGCCATTCTGTCATGCAGTGAAACATCTTGTAGTAACATAGGTAGAACATTACGTAGTAAATCAGCATACATTGCACCATTTAGATTGCCATCGATAAAATGGGGACCAATTATCCTTCCTCCCACAATGCCGTACCATACATTAACCCGCCAAGGTCGCTGATGTTCCACTTGTCGCAGCCATCGTGGATTTTCCGTTGCCCAATAGTGCATGTTATGCCGGTTTACGTTACCGCTGTTGGTGAATGACGCTTCGTCGCTAAATGGAACGTTTGCAAAAAATCTGTCATCGTCCCGTAATTTCTCTTGTGCCCAGTGGCAGAACTGTACACGACGTTCAAAGTCGTCGCTATGCAATTGCTGGTGCATAGAAATATGGTATGGGTGGAATCGATGTTGATGTAGCATTCTCAACACCGACGTTTTTGAGATTCTCGCGCAATTTGTCTGCTACTGATGTGCGGTTTAGCCGCGACAGCAGCTAAAACACCTACTTGGGCATCATCATTTGTTGCAGGTCGTGGTTGACGTTTCACATGTGGCTCAACACTTTCTGTTTACTTAAATAACGTAACTATTCGGCGAACGGTCCGGACACTTGGATGATGTCGTCCAGGATACCGAGCAGCGTACATAGCACACGCCCGATGGGCATTTTGATCACAATAGCCGTACATCAACACGATATCGACTTTTTCCACAGTTGGTAAGCGATCCATTTTAATACGGGTAATGTATCACGAAACAAATACCGTCCGCACTGGCGGAATGTTACGTGATACCACGTCCTTACACGTTTGTGACTGTTACAGCGCCATCTATCACAAAGCAAAAAAAGTGGTCCAACTAAAACTTTCATATTTCTTTACGTACTACACGAATATGTAATATAAAATGGGGGTTCCTATTTAAAAAAAACGCATCTGATATCCGTTTGACCTATGGCAGCGCCATCTAGCAGGCCATCTAGTTTCCCCCTTCAAGCTAGACAAGTTTCGTTCTTCATAGTTTTTTCGTTTGACGCTTATTTCGTGAGATATTTGGAACGGGCACGATCAGTGGACCACCCTGTATATCTTCCCTTACAAGAGACAATACTAAATTTCTATAGCTTCAGCACTTACACAGTGAATCTATCTATGAGCCACAAAAATTTCAAATCTTTTACTTGGATAGTTTTGAGGTGACGTACCTTATAGAAAACCTAATTTTAGATTATCCAGTTAGGAATAATGCCTCAAATATTAAAAGCCGATGGTTTCGAGTTTTGACTTATAAGCGCTTTAGGGAGTTAATTCCCGGGTACTGACCTTAAAATCTTAAGAAGCACGAAGAAAATCGGTCCAGTCCAAGTCCCTTGTAAGATAGCCGGCCGGGGTGGCCGAGCGGTTCTAGGCGCTACAGTCTGGAACCGCGCGACCGCTACGGTCGCAGGTTCGAATCTTGCCTCGGGCATGGATGTGTGTGATGTCCTTAGGTTAGTTAGGTTTAAGTAGTGCTAAGTTCTAGGGGACTGATGACCTTAGAAGTTAAGTCCCATAGTGCTCAGAGCCATTTGAACCATTTTTGTAAGATAAGAACTAAAAGAATACTCGTGTAAGAGATAGAGGAACGCAGGAGAAGTGAAGTACTCGAGAGACAGTTACCTTCGACGCGGGCGAGCCGCATCATGGGGAGACAGGTGAAGTCGCGGATGCCGGTGTACTTGTGGACGCGGCCGTCCTGCGTGGCGGCGACCAGGTACTCGCCGAACCAGGCGAGCTGCCAGACGGGGCTGAAGGAGCCGGCGACGAGGCGGTCTGCGCTGGCGAGCGGCCGGCCGTGGCGCGCCGTCGTGTCGAGCAGCAGCACGCCGCCGTCGTAGCGGCCCACCGCCAGCAGGTTGGGCCGCCGCTCCGAGAAGGCGAGGGCCGTCACCGCGGGGCCCATCTCGTACAGCCGCTCCGGCCGCGTCGGGTTCTTCACGCTCCAGACGGCGACCGCGCCCGCCGTCTCGTCCGAGTACAGGAACTTGCCGTAGCCCACGGCCAGCAGGTTGCTGTCGGCCGCGTTCCAGCACATGGCCGTCACGCTCTTCCCCTTCACTTCCGGGCACGAGAACGTCCACAGCAGGTGCAGCCCGTATTTGAACTCCACCTCCATCCGCAGCGGGTCGGCCTGCATCAGCTCCTTGAACACCTTCTGTTCGAAGTCGTAGAAGTTGCTGTCGAGGATCCTCTCCACCTGCGAGCAGGCGTCCTGGAACGCGTCCGTCTTGACGATCGAAGCGAGCCGGTCCTCCGGCTCGAGCCTCTGGCTCTCCGACATGGGGAGGGACGCGTTGGACTGCGGCAGCGAGACGTCACTCGTCGTGTCCCTCAGGATGGTGGTGAGCCCGCCGGTGCGGGCTGCCGGGCGCTTCAGCATCGTGGCGTACGTGTCGTATATGTCCCAGACGCTGGCGAAGTCGCAGCTGTTGTTCCTGAAGAGGCGAGCCGTCAGAGCGACAGCGGTCTTCCTCATCATGCTGACCGTCTGCATCTCCATGGTGCTCCTCTTCCTCATCCTGCCCTTGCCTTGCGTCAGGTACTCGTACAGCTCGTTGTCCCGGCGAACGGCCTCTCCGAGCGGCGACTCGGCCACGCAGCTGACGCTGGGCCGCGAGAGGAGGAAGAAGGTGCCCGTCTCGGTCAAAACGGCCGTCTTAGCGGACTCTGCTGCGGCGGCCTCCTCGATGGCGCCTCTAGCTTCGGGCTCCGCAGGTAGATAGAACTGCGACGGCACGTCGTCGGCCTTGCCACTGCTTTCGGCTATGAAGTCGCTGCACGCGATCGACGCGTCTTCGATGGTGTGAGTGAATAGCGACTGGTAGATGGATACCGTCGAGCTGAAGACGCTGGTGGCGCTTATACCGCTCATGGCACTCAGAAAGTCCGAGCCTGAAAGTTGAAAATGAAAGAGGAAGTAATATTAGGATTAACGTACCGTCGACGATGGTGACATTACAAATAGAGCACATACTTTGACAGGGCAAGCATGGATATAGAAGCACGCGGTTTAGCCTGATGAAGCTCCAGTACATCTCAGGTATTCTGTTCGAAACGCACTGATACCTACAGTCAGAGATGGATAAGTTCACCTCTTCTTCCTATCGCAAAGAAAATAATTATACTCGTTCCGTTTAACGTTGCTTTCCTTTCTTCGTGCAATTTCACTTTTGCCGTAAATTTGCCTTTTTTCGTTAGTTTTCGACGTTCACTCTCAGCCATAATCTACAGACCTTAGTTAAACATTTTCACTATATGATTATCTTTTTTAATTGTTCTTCTCCAATATAGTATCTTGATGAAACTGTAAATTCCGGGTTCACTTTTATACTTCAGATCACTTTTAGAGTTCGAAAAGAATCATTCTGTTTTTCTAAGTCAAACGTTTGCAAACATAATTGTATTTTGTTTTCCTTTTTGTTTCACTGCACGTGAGCAATTCATTTGAGGGAACAGTATGCACCAAGCTATAAAACAATGCTTAAACTCAAATTAATAGATTCTTAATTAGTGACGCAATGCGTTTCGATCCATCATCTAGTCATCTAATTAGCTGTAGAGGACCGAAGAAGGACAAGAAAGACAATCGGCCGTTCTTCTCCCTCTCTCTCTCTCTCTCTCTCTCTATATATATATATATATATATATATATATATATATATATATATATATATTGTTGTGGTCTTCAGTCCTGAGACTGGTTTGATGCGGCTCTCCATGCTACTCTATCCTGTGCAAGCTTCTTCATCTCCCAGTACCTACTGCAGCCTACATCCTTCTGAATCTGCTTAGTGCATTCATCTCTTGATCTCCCTCTACGATTTTTACCCTCCACACTGCCCTCCAGTACTAAATTGGTGAGCCCTTGATGACTTAGAATATGCCCTACCAAGCAATCCATTGTTCTTGTCAAGTTGTGCCTCAAATTTCTCTTCTCCCCAATTCTATTCAACACCTCTTAATTAGTTATGTGATCTACCCATCTAATCTTCAGCATTCTTCTGTAGCACCGCATTTCGAAAGCTTCTCTTCTCTTCTTGTCCAAACTATTTATCGTCCATATTTCTCTTCCATACATGGCTACACTCCATACAAATACTTTCAGAAACGACTTCCTGACACTTAAATCTATACTCGATGTTAACAAATTTTTCTTCTTCAGAAATGCTTTCCTTGCCATTGCCAGTCTACATTTTATATCCTCTCTACTTCGACCATCATCAGTTATTTTAGTCCCCAAATAGCAAAACTCATCTTCTACTTTAAGTGTCTCATTTCCTAATCTAATTCCCTCAGCATCACCCGACTTAATTCGACTGCATTCCATTATCCTCGTTTTGCTTTTCTTGATGTTCATCTTATATCCTCCTTTCAAGACACTGTCCATTCCGTTCAACTGCTCTTCCAAGTCCTTTGCTGTCTCTGACAGAACTACAATGTCATCGGCGAACCTCAAAGTTTTTATTTCTTCTCCATGGATTTTAATACCTTCTCCGAACATTTCTTTTGTTTCCTTTACTGCTTGCTCAATATACAGATTGAATAGCATCGGGGAGAGGCTACAACCCTGTCTCACTCCCTTCCCAACCACTGCTTCCCTTTCATGTCCCTCGACTCTTATAACTGCCATCTGCTTTCTGTACAAATTGTAAATAGCCTTTCGCTCTCTGTATTTTACCCCTGCCGCCTTCAGAATGTGAAAGAGAGTATTCCAGTCAACATTGTCAAAAGCTTTCTCTAAGTCTACAAATGCTAGAAACGTAGGTTTGCCTTTCCTTAATCTTTCTTCTAAGATAAGTCGTAGGGTCAGTATTGCCTCACGTGTTCCAACATTTCTGCGGAATCCAAACTGATCTTCGCCGAGGTCGGCTTCTACCAGTTTTTCCATTCGCCTGTAAAGAATTCGCGTTAGTATTTTGCAGCTGTGACTTATTAAACTGATAGTTCAGTAATTTTCACATCTGTCAACACTTGCTTTCTTTGGGATTGGAATTATTATATTCTTCTTGAAGTCTGAGGGAATTTCGCCTGCCTCATACATCTTTGTCACGACTGGCTCTCCCAAGGCTGTCAGCAGTTCTAATGGATTGTTGTCTACTCCCGGGGTCTTGCTTCGACTTTTGCCGTAGGCCGTACGAGGATTTTAAGCCCCCCTTATCCCAGATTCAAGTGCTGCGTCTTAATGTGCGTGCTGGCTCGCTAGGCGACACATCTTTGTAGCTCCTCTGAGAAACAATTCGCGTTGGCAGCAATAGGAGCTCGCAAGAGGAGCTACCTGGGGCAGGGGCCACGTGTAGACAGCGGGGTACAGTTTTTATGTTCTACGAAGCTCGATACGCCACACTAGAATTACAATGTAAAGGGGAATTACTATTTACTGCGCCATTTGAGCCCGCGTGTAATGTTCATTAGGAGCATTACTGCGGTACGTACACTGGTAACTCAACCAGCATTAACAATGTGTGAAAAGGTGTATCTTCAACTCCCGCCCTGCGCCATCCCCACAACGCCGGTCGCGCTATGTTTCTGTCATCGAAAGTGTTTATGCTCAGCGATATACATACTGACTGTAAGCAGCGGAAGTGGCGCCTAGCAAGTAACTAAGAGTCACTCTATATTCAGTTTTCATTACAACTGTATTGCTTATTGTGTTCAGTTCATAATACTATTAATATCAGGGCCATGTGACTTAATACTGACGTACGTGCTAGAGAGACGTGTGTAATCGTCCCTCGCAAAACATGTTTATTCGAATTTTCCGGAATCTTATGATAAATACTCATCGGGTTGTACTCCACAATCCACAATTACCATGGTTACCAAACGGCTGAAAAGAAAGGTCATTCAAACCGGGTCAGCACGATCTTAGTCTGCTGGATTGCCTGGGGTAATCATTTTACGCAGCTCAGACATTCCTAATTCAGAGACGCTTCATCAACAGGTCATGGAACGCAGTATAGCCGATCTTCTCAGTCCGAGGAAGTTTGAAAGAGTGTGACAGTCCACGATGCGTTTGTTGACGCAAGCGGCGGACACTGAATATTGATTATGAATTTTTGCATTGATAGCCTTATAAAATGTTGATAGTGCACAGCAGTAACCAGCCACAATTTGGCGTTGGTTTACTTTATCGTGCTTGCATGCTTTTATCGAAACGCTTGGTACGCTGTTTTCCAGGTGAAACAACAAGTCAGCTCCGATCGTCGGTTATCGATTCGTCTGATTAGTGGGCAGCTAAGTCTTTCTTCAGAACCACTCAAACCATCATCACAGAAGATTTATCGATGAGGAAAATTTGAGCAAGTTTGTGCAAAGATCCGTGTCTGATGAACAAAATGCGAATC
Source organism: Schistocerca nitens (assembly GCF_023898315.1). Classification (NCBI taxonomy): domain Eukaryota; kingdom Metazoa; phylum Arthropoda; class Insecta; order Orthoptera; family Acrididae; genus Schistocerca; species Schistocerca nitens. The sequence continues at coordinate 1,010,113,568 of NC_064614.1, forward strand.
GGGTGCAAATTTCAACAGAAATTATGACATGTGTTCGAGAAAACACACATTTTCTCGATAACGTGATTACCAGGGACGAAACCTGGTGTTTCCATGACCACTCGGAGACAAAACGTCAAAGTTTGGTATGGGACACTAACACGTCTCTCCGGTCAAAGAAGGTCTATATGACCCACGCTTCTGGTCTTTTTTTAACCATCGTAGCGTTATACACATGGAGTTTATACCAACTGGGCGAAGTCTTACGCGGAATTGCTCGAGTGGTTGGGAAAACGAATCAACCGCGTGCGACCGATCATCACCCTTTCCCGTAAGCTCCATCACCCGCCTCACTGCGTCTCCCCATCTATAACCCAAACATCGCTCCGCCGGACTTCTTTCTCTTCCCTCGCCTGAAACTGACATGAAGGGATAACGGTTCGACTCCATCATATACGTCCAAGCGGCTGTACAGCATTCCAGACAGCGACGTCCAGAAGGCGTATGCAGATTGGTAGACAAATTACACTCTGTGTATCGAAGACAAGTGTCCTATTTCGAAGACTATTAAGAATTTGTACCGGTATGTGTAATAAATTATTTGTAATAACGTCAGTCCTACTACTTTTTGATCACATCCTGTATATGAAGCTCACGTGAGAACTGGTGTCCAGTTAGGAACTTAACAAAGGAACAATGTGTATCGGGAATAATTATACGCAAACATCGCAAAATAAACTTAAACACATAGCTTTCATGAAGACTGTGATATACAACTAAAAACTATTTCACAATTCAATACACGTCAGTCTTTTCAAACAACTAAAAAATGTAATCGCGACATTTCATTTACAGGAACAAGTGTCTAAATCCAATGCAAAACTTAACCAAGACGGAAAGTTGGGGCGCTTTTTAACGCACACATCGAAACTGCAACTTTCACTTCGGCGCCAGTTTTAAATCGCTAATATATGTGATGGCCCTTCGCTCATTAGCTAAGGTGCGCCGAGGCGAGATGGCGGGGGGACATCAACAAAAGACGTTTTGTGCTCTCCGTTTCAACAGGTGCAATGCCGTTATAACCATGCATTGTGATTTTTATCACATTATGGCACTGTATCTCCTGCAGCTCAAAGTTTCGACAATAGCACCAGTAGTTTCAAGAAACAGTTGTTTACATAGCTCGCCCTCGTGTGCTCTTTCAAGACGTAGGAGCGCGTTCAACGCACTTAAGGATAGGAGTTCATAGGAAGTCTCCTCGTTGTGCCATTCAAAAGTTATCCGTTTCCCATGTGTGAGTCTGGCGAGTTTCGTGTTTCAAAGCTTACGAGATTCAATTGCCAGAGGCCCTCGATCCTTTCACGGCGCTGATAAATAAGGTTAAAAAATTAAGTAATAAATGAATAAATTAAATGAATAAATGAATAACTTAAGTAATAAATGAAAAGCGCTAGTTTTCTTTTGTTCTACAGTATTACTTTTAATGTGTTAACCGGTTTTCGGCTTACAAGGCCATCTTCAGACATTTACTGAGTATTGTCACCAAAAAAGTTACAATGTTTGTAAACAACATTGGAAGAGGAGTTACACGTCTAAAACGTTTAGAGTTTTGTAATTTCTTTCTGGGCGTGGATATGGAAGATGATAATTTCCTTTCTAGCTGAACATTAAGGTGTGGGGCTACATACAGTTTACGTGGGAAATCGAACCACAACAACGCAAGAACAAGAGGAACAGGACAGCTACATACCACATTCGTGCACGAGAGAGATTTTCCAAAACTCTGAGTTTCGCGTAGTTTCCTGAGAAAAGAGTTGTAACGGGTGCATGTGAGCCGCTACATGGGTTTCCACAACAGTCATATACTCAAAACACACCTGGGAGCACTTTCGACACTCACGGAAGATCAATTTAAGATTTATTATTCGGAATTACGTTTAGTACAGGTAATTACTTTAATATTATCACTCTTAGTATTGTCTGCAAGTATGAATGCGGGTCGTCTGCTGATGTATGCGTGGGCTTTCTGCTGTAGGTTCTGTGAATGGGTAGATGCAGTTTAGCCAGCCATTATGTTAAGTAGAGAGTGACTATACTGGACCAGATAGGCATAAGTTCCCCAATGTTAGCAAGTCCCGTTAGGTTGGCAAATAGCCGCTGTGAAGACTCTCTGAGCCCTTCCGGCTACTGACTGTGGACCCGGGACGAGGAGAGTCGATTAGGTACTCCCCGCTGAGACTCTGGTGAGTATGGACGCTCTGCGCGATTGTCCCTATCGTTAGCGAAAGTTGAGGCATTCATGTCCACTTTGAACTTTCCAGCACCTTTCCTGCTAATAAAACACACTATGGTGTTTCTTAAAGTCATCATAGTTAGGAGGTTGCATAAAATTGCTATTTTTATTTTGTATTACTTATGATGGGGCATGAAAGGGAAGCAGTGGTTGGGAAGGGAATGAGACAGGGTTGAAGCCTATCCCCAATGTTATTCAATCCGTATATTGGGCAAGCAGTAAAGGAAACAAAAGAAAAATTCGGAGTAGGAATTAAAATCCATGGATAAGAAATAAAAGCTTTGAGGTTCGCCGATGACATTGTAATTCTGTCAGAGACAGCAAATGACATGGAAGAGCAGTTGAACGAAATGGACATTGTCTTGAAAGGAGGATATAAGATGAACATCAACAAAAGCAAAACGAGGATAATGGAATGTAGTCGAATTAAATCGGGTGATGCTGAGGGAATTAGATTAGGAAATGAGACGCTTAAAGTAGTAAATGACTTTGCTATTTGGGGAGCAAAATAACGGATGATTGGTCGAAGTAGAGAGGGTATAAAATGTAGACTGGCAATGGCAAGGAAAGCGCTTCTGAATAAGAGAAATTTGTTATCATCGAGTATAGATTTAAGTCTCTGGAAGTTTTTTTCTGAAAGTATTTGAATGGAGTGTAGCCATGTACGGAAGTGAAACATGGATGATAAACAGTGTAGACAAAAAAAGAATAGAAGCTTTCGAGATGTGGTGCTACAGATGAATGCTGGAGATTAGATGGGTAGATCACATAACTAATGAGGAGGTATTGAATAGAATTGGGGAGAAGAGAAATTTGTGGCACAACTCGACTAGAAGAAGGGATCGGTTGGTAGGTCATATTCTGAGGCATCAACGGATCACCACATTAGTATTTGAGGGCAGCGTGGAGGGTAAAAATCGTAGAGGGAGACCAAGAGATGAATACACTAAGCAGATTCAGAAGGATGTAGGTTGCAGTAGGTGCTGGGAGATGAAGAAGCTTGCACAGGATAGAGTAGCATGGAGAGCTGTATCAAATCAGTCTCTGGACTGAAGACCGCAACAACAACAACAACAACAACAACAACAATGATGGGCCAGCATTCCATAGAATCACATTATTAAGTAAAGTGAGTGATTAATGAGTATTTTCATGCTTTCTAGGAAATAAATGTGGTTATGTAAAATTCTTAACGTGGATTCTCACAGCAACGCCATATTTCCGTTATCATTCCATTTAAGTTATTCAAACTTTCAACTTAAAGCGAAACACTAAGCAGATATTTTGTAGTGATGTTTGCTCGTGCAAACGGTCGTAGGTGTCTTTCACAAAACACACTGGTGCCATTTTCAAGTTGCGGAAAACAAGTATCATGCACAGTCATGGCCGATTCATTAAATCTGAATGACGGTTAGAGGGATCACATGCCCGAATGTGTCGAAGTGGTAATAAATGGACGAATCTGACCTTATTCCGTCTGCCGCGCGGGGGAGCCGCTCGGCATGGCGCCTTGTCACGGTCCGTGCGGCTCCCCCCGTCGGAGGTTCGAGTCCTCCCGGGCATGGGTGTGTGTGTTGTCCATAGCGTAAGTTAGTTTAAGTTAGATTCAGTAGTGTGTAAGCTTAGAGACCGATGACCTAGGCAGTTTGGTCCCATAAGACTTTACCACAAATTTCCAAATTACCTGTTGATTCACATTCGAAGTCTACAGGGAGTTTCACAGTTCCTATGAAATTTACGACTCAGTAAGTAAAGTTGTAATAAGGGAATCATGTTCGGGAATGTACCATTGCAGATCGGATCACTTTCAAATCATGATATGCACAAAGCGGAGGCAACGAGCTCGGACGTGTGTGCCCTACAGGAGCCAAAGGCATAGGCGATATCTCGACTACTCGTCGTAGGGTTCTCTCCTACGTGAGGAAGGACCTCTTCAAAGTAGTATGACTCGTCTTGGAGCACCGCAGTCAAGCCTCTTAATTGGTTGCGAACGAACCAGTTTCTCGAAGCCGTTGTTGTAGCTGGACGAAAATGGTATATAATTTTATAATTAGAACATGGACTCTCGACGGTATGCTCTTCTCAGTTTGTGTGTGAAACTGGAGATCTGAAAGTCATTCGATCTTCAAATTTATTTTATATTCAAACGGTACATTCCCAGACATGGCCTCCTCGTCAAAACACCATCTGCTAAGTCCCCTGCAAAACATCTAGAAGTCTGTAATAGGAATGCGAAACAACTTATATATCTGCCACTGTTGACCTTCCGATTAAGTGATATGATGAACCCGATGTCCCCTTTTTCTGGCATTAAAAATAGACCGAAGAAGGGTGAAACAATTTTTTTCGCGACAGAGAAAGCTCAGAATACAAAATCCCCTGTTCCATCCCCTCCCATAGCCTTTGATTCATTTTCGCTTTGGCGGCTAAAACACGATTCTGTTATTGATAAGTACGAAACTTTTGCATTATCTATCCTGAAATATTGTTAAGACAGACTGCGAGCTAGGTTAGGTTGCGAGGTGACACATTGGGCTTTTTTCCATAATTGCGAGAATATGCCAATTTTGACGGGACGTAACACTACCACAATGGCATCAGCATGTAAGACCATTTCTTAGCAATGAACAATGAACTGTATCAACGATGTACCTCCCATAAGGAGCGTAAGGATCTCGCAATGTTACATTGGCCTCCAACTTCGCCTGATGTCATATTACGTTTTTTTTTTTTTTCTTTTTTTTTTTTTTTTTTTTTTTTTTTTTTTTTTTTTTTTGTATGCGAAAGGCTGCGTCCACGTGCCTCTCCTTCCCACAAATAAGGGATAAGGGTTAACTGCAACACCGCGTAGCGTTTGCAGAGAATGCGCTAACTTGAGGTATCCTCGCAAAAGTATGGTAGAATTTACTACCGCCTGGATGTTTGTCACGCATCCAAGGACACAACTGAACATTTGCGAAAGGGAAATTGATCCTTTTATATTTCAAACGTGCATGTGTGTAAAATATATAGGCCTAGCCTTATAAAAACTGATGTAACGAGGTAGGACAGTGAAACTACCATTAGGTGGTAAGTAGTTGGACGTCCACGACTCATCACAGAACGTGGGATTCGTAGGCTTGTCTGCTCTGTAAAGCAGGAAAAAAAAGAAGAACAATGCCTGTGCACGCACACCGTTAATCGTACATTTGCAATCCGTCGCTTGCTTTAGTCATAAATACATCTCCGAGTGATGGTAGATGTTATTGTCTTCACATAAAGAAAAAGGTACTACATGCTTAATTTATTACTTATGTTCAAAAAAATGTTCAAATGTGTGTGAAATCTTATGGGACTTAACTGCTAAGGTCATCAGTCCCTAAGCTTACACACTACTTAACCTAAATTATCCTAAGGATAAACACACACACCCATGCCCGAGGGGGAACTCGAACCTCCGCCGGGACCAGCCGCACAGTATTACTTATGAAATTAGTGTATTTACTCATGGCACTTCTGTTGCCTATGTCTGCGGTCACTTTCAGAACTCAAATTAATAATCAAATTGACTAATTTCATAAGATTGAACCTTGAATTGCTGGTGTGCCCATGTATTACCACAAAAGAAAATGGCGGACAGCTGAGGGAGTATGAATGAGAACACTGGCGTATGTGTGATGCAACATGTAATTACATCACTATATTTTACAGCATAGATACATTCGCGATATCATCCGCTCTTAATCACTCTGAGAGGGATAGGCAGAACATTCGTCTGTACGTTGACGTTGACGTGAAAATTCAGATGCTCAGTATAAACGTCATACTACTAGACTTGAAGCGGTCAGCAAAAGTATCAAGAGGTAAATTCTTATTCTCAAACCATTCTGAGGCTAATCAACCAATTATCTGCAAGGGTTGATATAATTGAAAAAGAAAACAAGCGAGTTAATTGCACAGTTTGACGTAATTGAAAAGAAGGCAAACGGACGTGTTGTATACCGTTCAAAATCTGCTTAGCGTGTAACACCATGACGACAAAATACAAGGTCGTAGAAGCACATTAGGCTATTCGAGAGAAACTTCAGTTGCTGAAGTTACGGCGTTTGGAAAGGGATCAGAGACTCCTTTACGCTTGTCACAGAATCTGTCGAATGGTTCTCGAAGGTCAAAGATGGACTGTCTCGAGTTGAGGATTGCGTCCTAAAGCGATTATCCGTCGATTTTCTTGCTGGATAGATAGTGATGCGCCTTCATTTCAAGTACGATAGGCGTACTTTATAAAACAGACATACACAGCCAGCTGCCCTTTACTTTACAACGGAAACACATGTGAACGCCGAAGAACCGTCAATTCCTTAAATCGCTAGGCTTGAAACCGCACAAGAACATGTCACTCCAAACATAACTGCTCCATTCAAGTATGATGAATGAATCGTTCGTCAAGAATACTTCTCACACAGACTTTTTGCATCGGCAGCGTTCGAGAGCAATGATGAGATCTACGTTGTGATCCAACACCAGGATGGTTTGGTCATTCTAAGCAGGAGATTTCTGTACTTGGAAAGTGAATTCGTGAACTAGGGTGGGACTCCCATGACAGCATCTCATCTTACATGTAACGCACTAGCATTCCTGTTTCGGGAGATAAGATATGAGTTTAACGGTATAAAAACTGACCGCAGTAGGAGTGTATGTATCACACCAACCTTAAAAACATAATTTTCAGCGTCAAAATTGGACTTGAATGGTTTAGAAAATGCAGGGTTGTTTTTGTGAATAAACCACATCAGCAAACGGGTACAAGCGATTTAGTGCATGCATACCTCTGAAAATGCTTAGGGGATAATCTGATATGATCCATTATAAATGGTTTTGTAGCCTATAATAGGTTAGGAAAGCCTAACAATAGGTTTTACTGGTAGTAGAAGATTATTTATAAACAAACCTACTTCTTATGGGCTATTTTGAGGTTATGAAGAGGAGTCTGGTTAATATGAAGCAAAACTTATGTTGGTAAGAAGTGGATCAGATGGTAATGCATATATCCAGTGTACCAATGGAGAAAAGACCAAGATTGTGCTTGAAAAGTTAATTTGTAAGATGCCTCATGTCTCTGTAGCTGATGAAGAATGCCGAAAACGTTTAAAAATACTTGCATCTGGGACTCACCTGCATTTAAATTTCAGATCATGGGAGCTGTTTGAACATCCTCTAGTTCCAAGGTCATCTAATCAATCATGGAACATTAAGACATCAACTCAGGTAGCGATGGTTTATCATCCTCACGTTTCAAGCCAATACTAAAGTGAACCCCAAAAGTGATTAAGGTGAATTCAACAACTGTAGTTTAACAAACGCACAAGTATACTTAAATGCTGAATTTTGCCCATATGACAGCTTGCAGCAAGACTGGCTTAATAATGTATACAGTCTGCTTTTTGATACCTATTGTGCCCTCGTAAATGGTCGCAAATGGAGCTGGTGCAGTGAGACAGTTTCCGACTGCCGCCATGGGCAGTGCTCTGAAGTTCGTTGCCAACCAAAAGCGCGGCCCAATCAGCAACCTCCATGCCGCCGCCAATGAAATGGACTTCCGCTAAGTATCCCAGTGAAATAAAGTGTATATTTGCGTGTCACTAATTTGTTTGCGCTGTCACATTTCCGCAATCCACTTCAGAGCACCTAAACTTAATACTACGTGTGCAAGCCGTTCTACCCAGACGACCTATACATTTCATCTGGCGAGGAGAAGTCCGACCTCACTGCGCTGCATTATTTCCTGTGTCACTTTGCTATTCCTTGCTTGCTTGTTCGTTAACTTTCCGTGCTCTTGGAAATTTTCTGTTCCAGATTGGTGCCCTACGCTTTTGCTATTTACTTGCTGTGCTGCCATAGTTCATAAGTTAGCTTTAGGATTTCTTGTCTGTTTATATTAGCATATGTTAACCATGTCAAACCCACCGATCCAAACCCCTCATTTGCTGCCTCACAATTATCAGCGCCACAAACGCAAACGTCTGCGGCATCATCGCTTGATCTAAATCAGTTTCTTCAGTTACAGATGCAGGCAATAAACCAGCTTACGGAACTGATGAAGGGGTTCGTCCAAACGTAGATGACACCAACTGAGATACGGAATGAGACCCCGTCACCCACTGTACCGCCATAAGCAACACAATCTTCGCAATCTTCACATTGGTGTCGCCGTCTACCGCATTTGTGCGAAGTTATTCCCTACTACAAGCTATTAGGAACTTGTTCAAGTGCTGGACCAATATTACGACGATAAGGTAAATGTGGCGGCTGCCAGATTTAACTTCTTTAAGTTCAAGAAACAACCAGGTCAAATACACAGGCAGTGGGTGACAGACTTGCAGGTGCTAACAAGACAGTGCAAATTTCAGTGTGAATGTCGAAAATACTATAGTGACTTGAAGCTATTACTCGAAATGTGGCAGATAGTAGAAACCGCGAACAAATCTTAAAATACCCTGACCCCAAGTTGCAGAAGGTTTTGCAGATTATTAACTTTCAAGACTGACAGTGTAGTTGATAATTTTGAAGCGGGGAACATTTGTACCTTAGCCCCAAGAGATAACATTGCGGAGCGACATGAGCAGCGCACTTGGAAGATAAACATGGAAGGCGGGTACGACACAGTTTGACACGTAAACAACTTGGCCGGAAATCTACCGGCGTGAAATTTTTCTCGCGCTGTTTCAAGCTTCACAAACGGGACTGGTGTTCTTCACGTTACGCGACTTGTTTAACGCAACTTGTTTTGCATGTGGTAAGAACGGGCACATTGAAAAAATGGTTCAAATGGCTCTGAGCACTATGGGACTTAACTTCTAAGGTCATCAGTCCCCTAGAACTTAGAACTACTTAAACCTAACTAACCTAAGGACATCACACACATCCATGCCCGAGGCAGGATTCGAACCTGCGACCGTAGCGGTCGCGCGGTTCCAGACTGTAGCGCCTTTAACCGCTTGGCCACCACGGCCGGCGGGCACATTGAAGCTGCACAGGTAATAAAGACACCCGCTCAGAATAAACACCCACATAACTCGCACTTTCTAGCACATGATGTTCATTCTAAGTCGGGCTGTGATGCTAGTGTAGAACATACCAGTGAAACTGCGCAATACAAATAATCAGCAGCTTTTTCAGTGCAACACCACTCCAACTAACTTTTTGTGGATCTTGTTATTGCTGGACAAGGTGTTCATTTTCAGTTGGACACAGCTGCTTCAGTGTCATTGCTAAATCGCAATGTGCTTGGCAAACCCAAGTTACAGAACTCATCAACAACACTGCCAGCGTATAATGGACAGAATATACCAGCCTTCCTGCCGTCTATCAAAATTTCCAAAATACTATGTCATTACAGGTTTTGCGTTCATGAGATAGTGATTATAAAAAAAATGGTTCAAATCGCTCTGGGCACTATGGGACTTAACATCTGAGTTCATCCGTCCCCTAGAACTTAGAACTACTTAAACGTAATTGACCTAATGACATCACACACATCCATGCCCCAGGCAGCATTCGAAACTGCGACCGTAGCAGTCGCGCGGTTCCGGACTGAAGCGCCTAGAACCGCTCGGCCACAGCGGCCGGCACGGCGCTTATATTTTTTGGCCTTGATTTGTCTGGACTGCATATTGTAGACAATGTGCTAGTAGTTAGTTCGTCGGCGTAGAGACAGTGTTGCTCAGTTGTGTGATGAATTTAAACATTTGTTTGCCGGCCGCAGTGGCCGAGCGGTTAAAGGCGCTACAGTCTGGAACCGCACGACCGCTACGGTCGCAGGTTCGAATCCTGCCTCGGGCATGGATGTGTGTGATCTCCTTAGGTTAGTTAGGTTTAAATAGTTCTAAGTTCTAGGGGACTTATGACCACAGCAGTTGAGTCCCATAGTGCTCAGAGCCATTTGAACCATTTTTTAAACATTTGTTTGTCGAGAGCTTAGGTAAAGCTACCAATTTTGTTGCTCATGTGACGTGAAAAACAATACACAGCCCCACTTTTTCAGAGCTCGCGTAGTACCATACGCGCTCCGTGAACGTGTTGCAAAAGAATTGGCAGGAAAAAAGCGTCACCGCACCCATCACAGCCAGTTTATGGCACCGTCGTTAGTTTTCGTGAAGAAACCTTCAGAGAAATTCGGAATCTGGTGCAGACTTTAAGGTGATAGTGAATGCTTGGAGTGTAGGTGATTCGCTCCAACTGCCGCGATCTGAAGAGCTTATGGACCGCTTAGGAGCGGGTCACTACTTCTATAAGATCGATTTGCGCGATCCCTGCTTACTGAATCCATTAGATGAACAGTCACAGGAAGTGTTTGCGATTAATACACACATTGGATTCCATAAATTTCTTCGCTTGCCTCGGTAGCGCAACTGCACCAGCGATCTTTCAACGCTATCTAAAACAATTAACTGCATCTGTGCCTTCATGTACAAATTACTTGGATGACATTGTGGTATTAGGCCGGGCAGCAGAAGAGCAACACAGTTATTAGCGTATCCTGTTCAAAGTGTTGTCAGAGGCAGACCTCAAGTGTAACGAAGACAATTGTGTGTTCGTCCAGACTGAAATTGGGTACTTAGGTCATGTGATCAATTCCCAAGGTGTTCATCCGATGCAGAAGTAGTTGCTGACTATTAGAGTTGCAGGCTGTTCGTGACTTCAAACCCCCAAGAAATTTCTCTGAATTGCAATCAGTACTAGGGAAGCTTACCTACTACATCTGTTTAATTCCTAATGCAGCTCAAGTAGCAACGTCCAGGTATCGTCTTCGACATAAGAATGTACATTTCGTGTGGTCCCACGAATGTGGCATTGCATTTCAGAAATTGAAAGACGCTTTGCTCAGCAATCGTTCAAAATGGTTCAAATGGCTCTGAGCACTATGGGACTCAACATCTTAGGTCATAAGTCCGCTAGAACTTAGAACTACTTAAACCTAACTAACCTAAGGACATCACACACACCCATGCCCGAGGCAGGATTCGAACCTGCGACCGTAGCAGTCCCGCGGTTCCGGACTGTAGCGCCAGAACCGCTAGACCACCGCGTCCGGCTCAGCAATCGTTATCCGGTCCATTTCGATCCTGACAAACCAGGTGTCCTGGTAACGGACGCATCCCCGTGCAGCATTGGCGCGGTACTTTCACACAGGAATTGGTTATGCAGACAGACCAACAGCTTTCCTCTCAAAACGTCTCAACAAGGCTCAGACCAATTACTCGCAGATAGAGAAGGAGGCTATTGCAATCATTTATGGACTGAGCAGATTTCACTAATACCTGTAAGGAAGGAAATTCTCCTTAGTCACTGACGACGAACTGCTGCAGTCACTTTTCAATCCAGCCAAGCCTTTTATATACAGCACTGCACAAAAATTGTAATGATGGGCTCTTAGTCTCTCGCATTATCAGTATGCGATAATTTACAGGCCCACATCCAAGCATGCCAATGCAGAGATGCTCTCGCACCTTTCTGTGGGACCGAGTGCGTGCTTTGACACATCGGATGCATCATGTTGTCACATCGATGCACAAGAGTTAGACGCTCTAAACAGTTTCACCATAGATCACCAGAAAGTAGTCCAGGCAATGGAGGGGAGCGGGACTTGCAGATTTTGTAGCGCTACATACGCGTGGGTTGGCCTCGCTCAATGAAACAAATCATTAGCATGGTTATCCGCCGATTCTTTGCACCTCGGCACGACTTGTCAGTGAATCAGAACAATCATGTGTGGTGATCCTAAGGACTCTCCAGAGACATGTACTCAGTTTGCTTCAAAATGGTTCAAATGGCTCTGAGCACTATGGGACTTAACATCTGTGGTCATCAGTCCCCTAGAACTTAGAACTACTTAAACCTAACTAACCTAAGGACATCACACACATCCATGTCCGAGGCAGGATTCGAACCTCAGACCGTAGCAGTCTAGCGGTTCCGGACTGAAGAGCCTAGAACCGCTCGGCCACAGTGGCCAGCCTACTCCACCCACTCAGGAAATGTATGAAGCTAGTTTTTTTTCAGTATGTATGGCAGAGAGAAGACCTGGGAGCGTGGCAGTATTGTAAAATCATTAGCTACATCCATGTTTCTTGAACAGGTGTCAGGAGGTTTGCAGCAGCGGCACCCTAACCAACTTCGCCATTGTAATTTGCGTGGTTCTGCAACCGAGTCTTTGTTTACAGATTCGTTGCCTTCCCAGATGATGCAGCCTGCACTCCATCTGGCGACCTTGGGTCCTGTGTGACCACTACCAGGCCACAAACCCTTGGACCTGGACGCAACACCTCACCCAGCACTGAGCAGACAACAGACGTCTCCCATGGATGGTCCACTCCAGTCTGTTGCCTACCAAGGGGTAGCCTTCCCACATCAGAATGCCACTGCGGGTCAACATCATCAAGATTGCGCTCCATTGTCAGGTGATGGACTGTGTTCTCCACGTCGTTATTCGTCTGGCAGTGGCAAGGCAAATGCCCGGCATGAACCGAGGCTCGGCACTGGCTGCAGACTTGACTCCAATTCACTGTTCGCTTTCTGCACTGACACCAACCGCCCCACCCCCCTCGCTGTCGTAGCCGCAACCGACACTACACGACCACAGTGAAGAATTTCGAGGGGAGGAGTGTTGTGTCCTCGCTAATGGACGCAAATGGAGCTGGCGCACTGAGACAGTTTCCGACTGGCGCCATGGACATCGCTTTCAAATTCACTGCCAACCACAAGCGCGGCCCAATCAGCAAACTGCGCGCCACCGCCAATGAGATGGGCTTCCGCGTTGTGACAAACAGTGGCTACATGCAGCTATAGGACGTGAGTACGGCGTTGACATTTCTAGTACAGAGTTCCAGTGCATTTCATAGCTTCAGTTCGTAGTGAACATCAGCGTGCGACACTTAGTCTACAAGTGGCGTCACATGTAGCCTTTGCGTAGGGACAAGTGTTACTACAGTGATTGACAGTGTTGTGTCCAGGATGGACATAGTCTTGTTGACACTGTGTTAAGCAAAGCACGCCTTCACAGGTTACTGCTTACATCTACATCTACATCGTTACTCTGCAGTTCACACTTAAGTGCCTGGCAGAGGGTTCATCGAACCATTTTCATACTACTTCTTTACCATTCCACTCTCGAATGGCGCGTGGGAAAAAGGAACACCTAAATCTTTCCGTTCGAGCTCTGATTTCTCTTATTTTATTATGATGATATTTTCGCATTCGGAAGAGCAAGTTCATGATTTAAATTTCGTAAATAGATCTCTCCGCAAAGAAAACCGCCTTTGTTTCAATGACTGCCACCCCAACTCGCGTATCATATTAGTGACACTCTCAGTCCTATTGCGCGATAACACGAAACGAGCTGCCCTTCTTTGCACTTTTTCGATGTCCTCCGTCAAGCCTACCTGGTAAGGATCCCACACTGAGCAGCAATATTCCAGCAGAGGACGGACAAGTGTAATGTAGGCTGTCTCTTTAGTGGATTTGTCGCATCTTCTAGTGTTCTGCCAACAAAGCGCAGTCTTTGTTTCGCGTTCCCCGCACTTTTCTTTGTTTAGTACCACTTGTTACTTTTCGCACCCTACAGAAATTCTCTCTAGATCATTTTGTAACTGGAATTGATCGTCTGATGATTTTACTAGACGGTAAATTACAAAGTAATCTGTAAACAATCTAAGGGGGCTGCTCAGATTATCACCTAGATCATTTATGTAAATCAGGAACAGCAGAGGGTCTACGACACTACCTTACGGAACGCCAGATATCACTTCTGCTCTACTCGATGATTTACCGTCTATCACTACGAACTGTGACCTCTCTGAGAGGAAATCACGAACCAGTCACACAACCGAGACGATACTCCATATGCACGCAATTTGATTAACAGTCGCTTGTGAGGAACAGTATCAAAAGCCTTCTGGAAATCTAGGAATATGGAAGCGATCTGAGATCCCTTGTCGATAGCACTCATTACTTCATAGGAATAAAGAGCAAAGTGTGTTGCACAAGAACGATATTCTCTGAATCCGTGTTGGTGATGTATCAATAAGTCATTTTCTTCAAGGTGATTCATAATGTTCGAGTGCAATATATGCTCCAAAACCCTGCTGCAAATTGAGGTCAGTGACATGGGTCTGTAATTCAATGGGTTACTCCTATTCCGTTTCTTGAATATTGGTGCGACCTGTGCTATTTTCCAGTCTTTAGGAACAGTTGTATCTGCCCGTAAGCACATCCAACGAGTTGCTGTACAACTTTAGTTAAGTTTTGAAGTGCAATAAAGTGTATATTTGTGTGTCACTAATTTGTTTACACTGTCACATTTCCTCCATCCACCTTGGTGTGCTGCAAATTGAGGTCAGTGACATGGGTCTGTAATTCAATGGGTTACTCCTATTTCGTTTCTTGAATATTGGTGCGACCTGTGCTATTTTCCAGTCTTTAGGAACAGTTGTATCTGCCCGTAAGCACATCCAACGAGTTGCTGTACAACTTTAGTTAAGTTTTGAAGTGCAATAAAGTGTATATTTGTGTGTCACTAATTTGTTTACACTGTCACATTTCCGCCATCCACCTTGGAACACCTAGACCTAATACGATATGCATGAGCCGTTCTACCAGACGACCCGTACACTTCAATATATATGCTGGGTTTCGTTGTGTGTACTATGAGAGTGAAGAGAATGAGTGTTGCCTGTTCAGTTCAAAGGACTGTAAAGAGCTAGCTCCCATTATCATTATAGACTGATCTAGACAGAATGAATCACTGAAGGGTGGTCCTGTTAACTTTCACATTGAATCTGAAGCTTCTAAAAACTTCCCAGGAAAATCAGCAGTATTCGCATTATTACTACACGATCAGATCATCAACTACAGCCCACGTAACGGAATTGTGCAGAGACTTACACAAATTAATGGACGTAGCATAACAGCTAAATCATTTCACGATACCATCACAAACTGCTAACACTGTCATTGACGTCCAAGGCTTTCTCAATGAATATAGGCATTTTTTATTTTAAAATGTTGCATTTTTCATGTTTACGAAGGAGGGACGAGTTACCACAACATTTTCAACAATCGCGGCTGCAAGCAACCTTTTTTAAGGGATCAACAAACTCAAATCATGTGAAAGTATTATCATAGCATTGGCTGAGATGAAGACAGAATTATTTTTGAAGATCTAGTGACATTACTTCGAAATTTGGACCAAATAACTAAAAATTGTACAGGAAATATTGTGAGAAATCTTTACATATAACTAATACTTTCAAGAACGCATCTGTCAGAGATGTTTAAAGACCTGGATGTCCTCCACTGCATCGCCTTAGACTGAGGAAGCACAAGAATTGTTATATATGTCCAATGGATTATGTAAAAGTGATATTTAATTGGATTATGAATAAATTATTTTGAAACTAGCTCTCATGACTTCCTACTTCACAAACACCATCCATCTATGGAGCTGTGATGGCATGCATCTACTCTTGGTGAAAGGTACAAGCGTACTGATCTGATTTTACCACCAGCACCTTCTCACTGACCGAGACTATATAAGATGGCTCAGCAGGCATACTTTCTACTCAGCTCACTTCTGGCGTTGTTTTCTCTCTCTCTCTCTCATGCCGGTTATGAAAATGTCATCCAGCAACAGCAGTATCGCCAGAAGCAGAAGAAAAGGTCCTTGTTTCAAGGAGGTTTTCGATGAGAACAGTGTCGCATTGCATCTCTTTGATGATGCATTTGCTGCTTTAGTGCGCTGTGTTGGGAAGGATGAAAATCTATAACGTAAGCGCCGTTTCTATATGAATGAGTGTTTGTGTCTGTCTGTCTGTCTGTCTGTATTTTCAGTGCTTAAAGATTGTTATGTTGTCGTTTTAGGGCTGATGAATGACGTCACTTCAAGGCCGACCCTGGACAATGTCCCAAGCCCTAGCCCTTTGTCTACATCTGAGGGTTGATGGGCTACCATCACTCACGATGAACTTTTATTTAAGTAGCCTATCGCTTTTACGAGAGAGAGAGAGAGAGAAAGAGAGAGTTTATTTGTTAGTGTCAATATTTTACTTAGCCAGTGTCTTTCTTGTCATTTCAGAAATGGTTAATGCCCCGAACACTAGCCTGTTTCCAGCATTTTCAGCATCTGAAGGGTGGCAGGTATACATTACCCCATATATTCAGATGCTTGC
This sequence comes from Schistocerca nitens, assembly GCF_023898315.1. NCBI lineage: Eukaryota > Metazoa > Arthropoda > Insecta > Orthoptera > Acrididae > Schistocerca > Schistocerca nitens. The sequence goes on from NC_064614.1 coordinate 1,010,130,041, forward strand.
CACGTCATCCCAGACGTCTAATGACGTGTGTGTGTGTGTGTGTGTGTGTGTGTGTGTGTGTCTACAATTGTCTCCTGATACACACAGAGGGGCTTGATAACTTGGAGCTGCCATCTCCCTCACTGGCACCGTCAACGCCTGCATCACTACCACAACGAGCGGCATTGACAGGAGCTGAAGGGTCAATGGTGAGCCCATCTGCATCAATGACTGGACCACGAACAGTGGAGGCAGTTGCACTTTCTCGAGTGGTGGCACATGCACCCACATCTGAACTGTCTCATGCTTAATCGATACCTGTACCATCAGGATATGATTTCCGTAGTGATAGAGATCAGCTATCGACCAGTGGAAGCCCCTCCACCCGTTCTAACTGTGAGGACGAGGATGATCAGGTACGCTGCACGGAATTACGATTTTCAGTGATTCTAGGTGTTCTTGGAGACAGGAGTTTGCTTCCAGATCAGCAACACAGTTGGATATCAAGACGAATAAGTATCTGCATGTTCTGGAAAGGGAACTTTCCAAGATCTTAAAAGATCCGTGGTATCCCACCATTAACTACTTCGTTACAATATGCTGCGAGCTCACTCTCCCAAATAAGGAGGATATGCCAAAGGATGAGTCATACATAAGTGAGGTAATAGTGGCGAGATAATGTAGAACACCTCAATTGCTAAATGATTTGATGATTGTACCCTGAAGCCTATATAGGCCCAGCGCTCTCATTTCCAGCAAAGACAGTCTGGTAAAGTACTCCATAGAGTTCCATATTTGGACGTTCATGTACATGTGTACGAACCAATATGCGAAGAGTCCTCGCATATGCCTTCCAAGGATATTGCTGATGAAAAGGCTGTTGCTAACGTCCGCAATAATCATTTCTACTTTCTGTGGTCACTTCTGGATTGCAAATGGCTCTGAGCACTATGGGACTTAACATCTGAAGTCATCAGTCCACTAGAACTTACAACTACTTAAACCTAACTAACCTAAGGACATAACACACATCCATCCAGACTGAAGTGCCTAGAACCGCACGGCCACAGCGGCCGGCTCTGAACTGCAAAAGAAATTATAAGAAACATGCACATTGTTCAGAACAATACCATGTGGATATTAGTTGATGTTATAATCATCATGGTATTAAATTCCTCATGATTCCACAGGAAATTAGTAAATTTGAGAGGTAAATTCCCCATATTTCAGTCCATATGTATGCGTTGAGAGAATGCAAGTCGGATGATGATGTTGTTACATGTGGTCATTACGACCCATTTACCTTTCTAAAGTCGCTGGTCAGCATGCGAAACATGCAGATTTGTTGTTAATATCTGATGGTCACAGGCAACTGCTGGTTCAAATGTATGTCCCACGTTCTTTGCTCCCAAATACTGAAACGTAATAGTAAACTGCATTTTTGTCCTAGGTGCCTGAATTCGTTTCAAACGAGTAAGAGCTTAACAAAGTATTAGGTAGACTGCTCCACCAAGGACCCATTACATGTTGTAACGCCGACTGAAGAATATAAAATCTTAAAATTTAAGAATTTTCTCCACAAGGAGCGATTACCCTTTGCCATATACGTCGACATTGAATGTCTCCTCGTTCCTGTGGGAGGCCATGCGGGGGATCCTACTGCCTCACATACTACTCTCAGAGAACGAAACGTAGCTTTCGCTGCCACTTATCAAGTTGTGTGTTTGTACAACTCAAGTCTTAAACATTTGATTTGTACGTTGGGGATAAATCGACGGATCTGCTGCTCTCAGAGCTTGAAAACTTGCAAGGAAAGTTGAAGACATTCATGACAACATCACTCCTATGACAGAAACGCGGGAGGGTAAATTACTGTATGAAGATTCTGTTGTCTGCTATGTTTGTAGGCAGTTATTACACAAAGAAGTGGAAACACAACGTAGGGATGATTTCCATCTAACCGGTAAATTCCGCAGTGCTGCACGCAAAGCATGCAACTTGAACCACCAACACCGAGGACACATACCCATTTTCATCCATAATGCAAATCAGATTTGCTTTAAATGCACATTGTAGAGGTCGTGAGAGTTAGTCATTTTTGAAAGTGAACATGTAAGTTCATGTTAATGTTAGTCAAGGTCTTTAGGACAAGGAAGGCGGCATTACCAACACGTCACTGGTTTCGAAAATAAAATAAAAAATTTCTCAAATCGCTCGGCTGTTTGGCGATTTTCCTTGTTTAAAAAAAAAAAAGACTTTGAACAAGTCGGGTAAGAGGGCTACGAGAAGCTGGATGTTCCTATTGCGATATTGCAGAAAGACTTGGCAGTAATGTAGTCATGATAGCTGGCAGCGGCGATCACGAGAAAGTAGGGTGACACAACGAACTGTTACAAACGGTTACACCAAGGACAGCTCGAAGCTGGACTCCCTGTACCGTGCATTCCAATGATGCCAACCCTCGCCATTTACAACTTCGGTTGCATCAAGCGAGATCTCAGTGGAGGGCTCGGTGCCAGTGACGGTCGTGTGTTGGTTGAATGATGATGATGATGATGAGTTTGTGGGGCACTCAGCTGCCGGTTATCAGGGGCCGTACAAAGTCCAAATCTTTACACAGACCAATCTCGCCACGTTCGTGAATGATGATGAGATGAGGAGGACAACACAAACATCCAGGCTCCAGGCAGAGAAAATCCCCAACTCGGCCGGGAATCGAACCCGGCCTTGGTTAAAAGGAGGTCAGTTGAGGGCCTGCAACCAACCTGTACGTGCTAGACACACTGGACCCAAACCTGAAGTTATAGTCTGGGGTGCTATTTCGTTAGACAGCTGGAGCACTCTCATCGTTAACCAATGCATCCTGCTTGCAAATTTTTTACGTCAATATGCTGATTCGACCTGTTTTGCCGCCATTCATGAAAAGCATTCCAAGCGTGTTTTGCGACAGAATAACGCTCGCCCACATACCATCATTGTAACTCAACATGCTCTACAGAGTGTCGACATGTTGCCTTGGACTGCTCGATCACCAGAACTGTCTCCAATCGAGCACACATGGGACATCATCGGTAGACAACTCCAGTGTCATCCACAACCAATATTATTAAACATCACTGTATTGACCGACCAAGTACAACAAGGCATGGAACTCCATCCCACAAACTGACATCTGGCTCCTGTACAACCCAATACATGCATGTCTGCATGCTTCCGTTCAACATTCTGGCGGATACATTGGTTATTAGTGTACTAGCATTTCGCATTTGCAATGGCTTATCTCGCGCTTACTAATGCAAGTTTTGCTTAAAATATCTGTGAACGTTTTTAGTGCTACGTGAAAATCAGTGCTAACTGTAACCGGTTGTGGATGAGTCCACCGGTTCCCAACCATCCTTCGTCTATTACACCTAAATGCCTTTAGATATTAGCCTGTATCATCCCCCTCTATATTATATTTAGTTGTTCGTAGATGTATTATTCACAAACGAGGTAATTAGACAATTGTTACTGCTTATTTCAGATAACCTTTTTTTCAGAACTATGAAACAATTGTCTGTGCGTAGCAAGTACTACCTACAACTCCTTCTCAGAAAGGAAGCTAGCTATCCACAGTGATGGTAAACACTCGTTACAATACATGCTTCCTTTAAATGATTCCTCTCCCTGGCGATTCATGTTTCACACCCAGCCTGCACCTCCGTTTAAAATGAACCAAGATAAAATATTTGCACTATACTTACAGTTAGCAAATCAATTGAATGCTGGACTCGTTATTTCTGAACTAGCAGAAATTGTAAGATTTCAGGCTGCCAATGCTTAGCGCCTGACCACTGCTACTAATAATAACAGTAATAATAATAATACTCTGTAAGCCGAACAGTAATGTCGTTGCCATTGCGTAGTAACTGTTTTGTCGTGTGTCAATAACTTCATTTACTATCGCGAAGTGTATAATGAAGTCTGGTTCATTATGGGAACTATCTGCAACAAGGTATTTTCATGAAATATTTGAGCAGATTTGATGCATATGTCTCAGTTCTACTATCGCAGATGCGTGGTACAAACTTAGAGTGTTGTGTGTCAGATGCGTGGAACAAACTGAGTGTTGTGTGTTTTATATGAAGAAGATGTTATTGACGGATTCGTTTCGCAATTCCACCTCATTGTGTCATATGTTGATGTTAGTGTTTCGTGTAATTACTGGTACCGTAACTTATGTAATCAATATTATATTCTTATGATATGGTGATAGAAGTAATGATATTTTAAAAATAATCGAATCCTTTTGTTTTTACGCCTCAGGAAGCTCATTTTACCCCTCGTTGTGTGTTACCTTCAGGTTGGGAACAACTGCTCTAACCTACTGACAAGGTTCCTTTGAGATCTGTAATACACTGCGGTGACAAAAGTCATGAGATAGGTATATTCACACATAGATATGGCGGTAGTATCGCCTACGTGTGTTGGCGGAGCCGACATATGAACTCAGGTGATTCGTATGAAAACGTCTCCGACGTGATTATGGCCGCATGACGAGAATTAAGACTTTGAACGCGGAATGGTAGTTGGAGCTAGACGCATGGGACATTGCATTTCGGAAATCGTTAGGGAATCCAGTATTCCGCGACCTACAGTTTCAAGAGTGTGCTGAAAACACCAAATTTCGGGCATTACCTCTCACTACCGACAACACAATGACCGATGGCCTTCACTTAACGACCGAGAGCAGCGACTTTTGCGTAGACTTGTCAGTGTTAACAAACAAGCACACTGCATAAAATAACAGCAGAAATTAATGTGAGACGCACGACGAATTTATCCAATAACACAGTGCAGTGAAATTTGGAGTTACTAGGCTATGGAGGCAGACGAGCGACGCGAGTGACTTTGCTAACAAGTCCACTCCTTGGCTTTTGGCCGTATTATTGGACCCTAGATGATTGTAAAACGGTAACCTGGTCAGAGGACTCCGATTTCAGTTCGGTAGGGTTCGAATGTGCCGCAGATCTCGCGAAACCATAGCAGTTTGGGCTGTGTTTACAGGAATGGACAGGGTCCTCTGGCCCAACTGAAACGATCACTGACTGAAAATAGTTATGTTCGGCTGCTTGCAGACCATTTGTCGCAATTCGTGGATTTCATGTTCCCAAACAGTGACGGAATTTTTATGTTTGACTATGCGCCATGTCACCGGTTTTAAAAATATTCTGGAAAATTCGAGTGAATGATTTAGCCACCCCGATCGCCCGATATTCCCATCGAACATTTATGTGACTTAATCGAGAGGTCAGTTCGTGCACAAAATCCTGCACCGGCAGCAGTTTTGCAGCGAAGGAAGTCGGCTTTAGATGCAGCAGTGGCGGCTCGTGACCAAAGAAGAAGGTGGTGCACTTTGCTCACGAAGGAAACCAGCAACAAAAGAGAGAAAATCAGTACACTGCTCATGTTTTTGTAACGCCTGATATAAACAGACCGCTCGCTCGTGTCACTCATGCATCTACTCGTAATAAAAGCAAAAGGTGTACACAGAAAAAAGTATTACTTTTGCAGAATATAAGGAATTAAAATAAACTGCAGCTCTATGTACTCAAAAAGTGGTAGGCATGCCTTACTAACCGTTTTCAGCAGGACTGATGCTAACGCCGCTCGATTTTATCTCTGAATTTGGATGTGGTGGTGATCACTTGTACAGGAACTCTATTCTTCTTTCCTTCGTATTTGCAAATCTTTCAATCACTCTTTGACTGAAGTCTGTAATTCTTAAAATGAGGCCTCGTTCAATAGAGAGCATCGCGAATGCTGATAGTCTTTCTAATTCCATAGTATTCTGCAAGAAGGTTTTGATGCGTTTCAGCGAAGAAAAACAACGTTCTGCTTCTGACGTGGTCATTGGAATTGGAATTATCGCTTTCAGAAGCTTAAGAAGATTCGCTCAGTGTATCACAAAGATTATTGTCTGTTATGTAATCCAGAAAGCTCAAAACCCTACACATGCTTTTGAACTCCTCTCTTCCATAAATAACAGGGAGTTCTGTTCGAAGTTTCTTTGCTTCCAAAAAAGAGTAGTATGCAATAGCAGCTCTGAAAGAAGTTTCTGGAAAACTGGAAGAGTAAGTAGCGAATTTCTCTGGTAGAAAGAGAGAGGCTGCAACTAGGTGTCCAGTGAACTTGAATCTTTCTTTTGCCTCGTAACTTATGACATCACATACTTCTTTTGCCTACCGCAGTAGATTACACATAGCTGCGCCATCTTCAGTTCTCCCTCTTTTGTGGGACTCGTGTAAACCTGTAGAATTTTCACTCACTCCTTCCCTAATGATCGCAATTTCACGCTCAACAACTGTCAGTTGATTTTGTGCGTAAGTTGGGTCAATATCCCTTTTTTGTAGCTGGTTATACAAAATATCCACATGGATCATGATTTTATGAAAAAATGAAAGCCAAAAAATGAACTTTTCATCCTTCAAAATTGTTACCAAGCCACAGGCTTGCAGGATCGTGTTCTCATTACACAGTTTTCCCCCTGGCCCATATTATTCATGCACGTGATAACATCTTCCCTATATTCGAAAACGGTATTGACGCTCCTTGACTGAAAATTTCAACGAGTAGGCACTGAACGTGGCAGTCGTTTTCGTACTATTTCAACGAGAACTGCTGTTCTTTGAGAAGATGCTGAAAAGAAGCTGCAAAGTCCCTCAAGTTTAGTGAAGAATATTCGCACATTTTTATTAATGGAAGCGGCTTTAAGCATAATGAGATTCAAATGGTGGGCATAACAATGAATGTATGGAGCATTGGGAAACTTTTCCTTGACAAGAGCCTGCACGCCACGTGACGAACCACTCATGACTGCTGCACCATCATATGTCTGCGCTATTAGCTTATGTGGACAATTCCCCAAATGATTATTTATCTGTTCGATGATGGACGTTGCCAAAGACTGGGCATCATGCTTTTCTGGTGCTATGAAGTCCCAAAATCTTTCAACTGGTTTTCCGTTAATTATGTACCTATGTACTATAACCACCTGGAAAACAGAGGCTACGTCACTGCTTTCGTCAGCTATTATGGCTAAAAACTCAGCACCCTTAGTTTCCTTTCTAATTTCCTCTTGGAAGACTTGAAGCATGCACTGGATGAGTTCATTCTGAATGGTTTTTGAGGTTCCTTTGAAAACTGTAGCTTTCTCTAAATGCGATTTTAATACAGAATCTAATTCTGCACTAAAATTAATCAAGGAACGAAAAACACCAGGATTGGAAGATGATTCAGTCTCATCAAGTCCTCTAAGGGCAAGTTCCAACGCACCACAGAAACGAATACAATTAATAAATAGATTCAATATGTACCTATTATCGGTAACTTTTTGGTTGTGTAATGCCACGGACCTTCTGTAACCACTGTCTAATTGGGTAGCTATATTTACATTGCCCAGACTTGTCATATTCAAAACGTTATTTACTTGGACTGAAGAAAGTTCGTGTTTTCTAATTTTGTCATGGAGGTGTTGAGTGTCACAGACTCCGTGTTTAGCCCAAATAATAAACAAGGAAAACAAAATAAGGCACTTTTCGTGTCACAACCACACAGCCATTCATGCTTGTTGTACAATTCAGAGTTAAATTTCCTACTGAATTGGCGACTTTTCGTTTTAACGGTTTGCGAAATTGTTAAAGCAGGAGTTGGCCTACCTATCCTCTTGATTTCTAATTTTTCTTCAAACTTCCGTGAACTGAAGGGTTCAGAGAGCAATGAAATTACCTAATTCATTATTTCACTTGTCACTTGAGACTCAAAATTCACTGTAGCACACGCTAAAATAACTAACACAATGCACAGGAAATAGTTCGCTCGCAGCTACGCCTGATCTCGAACTGGTACGGTGGCGCGAGAATCTCGCTTTGTTCGAAGATCCGATAGTTCCGTTTCCCTTCGGAAGAGTTCGGACCCTCTTCCTGTGGCTGGCATGGTGGCCTGGGTGAGGTGTTTATACAAACAAGGCGCGCATACGAGTACAGTGTTGCCAACCGTTGCCCCCGCAACCCCCTCTGAGACACCAAATTCCACGTTTGCAGCCACAGTGCAAACCCCTGTCGCCGTTGGCATATCACATCCAACTCCGTTGCGTTCAGCGTTTGGACCCCGGGCATTTCAAAAGAGATAAACGGAGCGCTACTTCTCCACTAGTATAGAACGCTCAGAAGGCAAAGACAGTTGAACAAAATTATTCCTTGGGGGTAGCGCAAACCTGCAAACCTATACAGGAGCCGCCCCTAAGACGCAGCATGGCTCAATATTTCTACAGGGGACTTCCATCATTTTGTTGAGTTCATTCTTGGTCGAGTTGTTGCACTACGGTGGGCAAAAGGCGGTTTGACACGGTATTAGGAGGTATCCCATAACTTTTGTTACCTCGGTGTACATTACTTTTTAAATGTGGGGCAGATCAACGAGACAATAGTGGAGATTACAGTATGGGGAAGAAACGAGACTTGCTGCTTAAATGCTAATGGCGCCGTCTTGCATTCGCTACACGCACATCACGGCGTGCGCTGTCACCTCGAGTCACTAAAATACGTGGCTGCGTTCTTAGCCTGAGTGTGGGGGTGCGTCACCTGGCAGACCGGTGACACTGCCGCCGAGGGCGGCGTGGAATACTTGCAGCTCGCTCTCGGCGGCGGGCGGCATGCGGGCGTCGCTGAGGCGGCCCGGCGTCAGGTCGACTCCGTTCTCGACGATGCGCGGCAGCGGCGTGGTCTGCGCCGGCCGCCGGCACAGCGACAGCCGGGTGCCCGACTGCGGCATCCCGTGAGACAGCAGCGACCGCCGGCGCCGCGGGGCCGCGTGCGACTGCGGCATCGACGCCGGCGGGCTGTCTATCCTGTGCAGCGACTGCATTCCTCTGTCACAGCCTAGACACTTAACTTATTCGAGTCACTTTCCCTCCACAAAGCGTCTCGAGAAACAAGAGAACGTGGTCGACCAAAGATATTAGTGCAAAATGTATAGCCGTAGGCACGTGGGAACGCGGCTTCTTCAGTCCGATTGAAGAAGTGTAGCGCTGTTCAAGGCAGCTATGGCTCGGCAGGAATTAGCTATACTAGCCGTTGGCTTTGATCAGTGACGTAACGGGATAAATTCTAGACTCATCGGCTTTCAGCAACGATATCACACCCGAGGCAGGGACAGTACATAGAAGCAATCTTTGAAAGTAGCGGATGATATTCGTAAACAAAGGAATGTAGCATACTTTAAAATTACATTCACTAGATCTGCCCCACATAATGTTACTGATTGCTGTGACGTCACTTCTTAGTGCGCAGTATAATTATATTCCTTTACAGCATAGCACTATTCGATATAATGTCGTTAGTTCGACAGATACAATGTTGTAGTCTCTGCTTTGTAAGAAAAACAAAATACTGTTGGTAAGATTTATAACCTTTAGTCGATTAATCATTCTTTTTTTCTGTACAATTTACTATTATTATTACTATTATTATTATTATCTCCCGATGTCCATTTCAGTTGTAGCCCTTTTTTTTTACGATATTCGATTCGTTTCCTTTCCGACAAACTGTTAAATTTCCTCTTGACCGGGTAATTTCCAAGAATGTTTGCGTATCGAAGCCGCGGGCTCCAAACGATATATATCAAACGCGCGATTCTAAATAGATCACGCGACTGTGGTGGCGGGTGTTATGAGAATATTTATAAGTGGTCACTACAACAACGACAAAAGAAGAGCGTTACGAAAATAGTTGTAATTACAAAAGGAAACGACTCACCTCACTCGTCGTCGACTTTGTCGGGGCCGTAACCTTGGTAGACTCTGCGAATCTCACGCATAAATATGAGTGGAGTGTCACATGTCCGACAAAAATTCAAACCATATTCTACATTGAATAAGCGTGAAATTAGATTCTTCCACGTGAGGCAATCAGCCGAAGATACGTCTGCAATACCAGACATCCCACTCATAACCGTCATAAATCGTTTGGGTTTTCCTAGCACCTCACAAATAATTTATCATAACGCCTACCACCACAGTCCCATGATCGATTTAGAATCGCACGTTCGATATATATCTTTTGGAGCCCGCGGTTTCGATAGGCAAACATTCTTGGAAATTACCGATAACCGTTTCGATTAACTGCTGATATAGACATAACTTAGTAACTCCGAATCGTAATGTCCATTTCACTAACATGTATTTAGTATGACTGGCTTTCATTCCTTTAATATGAGTATGTTTCTTTTTTTAGTTCGTACTTGTCTGTCGCGATATCCGTCACAACTTCAGAGCTGTCTTTTACGATACCGGTACTGGTATTCGATTCAGATTCTATCTGATAAATATTTCCTTCAATAATCTGTGTTAACATCGTAGTTGTAACTCGAAATATTTCTCTTCTCGATTAATTAAATTCTTGCAGTGAAAGTAAATGTTCGCTTTACATTTTAGTATATCGCCAAGAGTTTGGCGCTGTAGTCATTGTTGACATGTTATTTACGTCGTCTGACGCGTATCACTAGGTCAGTGATCAAAGCCGACGGCTACTATCGCAGTTTGAACGTGAAAACGCGGCTCCAGTCCGAGAATAAAAGTATTTTACTATTTAAGGAATTTATCCATGTCAAATATTGTTGGAATATAACTTAACTCTGTATGTATAAAGTGCTCAGGACGAAGAGAAATTTGCAATTCTAGTCGTCGGCTTTGAGCAGTGTCGTAATAGTAAGGCACGTATTACAGTGGCAAAGGTCTTTGACCAACCTTTTAGAAAAGCTGCGGTCATGGTCTAACTTTTGTAAAAGATACGATAAACGTACCGTACTCAGACTGAAGGATTAGATAACATATATTTTACGAAGTTCTTTTACAGTGTAATACGGACCGCATGGATGCTGTGACGTTACATCCAGGTGCGTAAACAGTTTACACCATCGATACATTTAGCTATACTGTTCTTCGTTGCCTTATTTTGGCTGGATTCAAACACAGATTGGGAATATCTATAGAGCGAGCGCAGCTTAATGAGAATATCGCCATTATCAACCCGAAATTGTTTCGCGACTTCAGTATAACGATGTTTGTTTACGTTTCGCGCTACGAACGAAACTCTAGTTTTGCACTTACGTATCCTGCATTAACACATTTTATTTAACTGCAATGGCGAAGCACTGTTGCCGCTGTGGGCATAAATCAAAAAACGTCAAAAGGGGAAACGTTCCTTTTCATATTAGGTCTAATTGTAATTATCAAGCTAATAAGAGGCGCTTTATGTTTTGAAAAATATCGGGACACAGCGCAATAAAATATTAATATACCAGAGCTGATTTATGTCACTGTCAATATACACGGACGGAAAAAATGGCAACATCAAAAACGAATTAACGAAGAGTACCGAACTTTCGGGAATACATTTGTGTAGATAACATATGTAAGTGATTAGCGTTGCAAGATCACTCGTTAATGTAAGTGCGAGATAAGCTATTGCAAATGTGAAATGCTGGTACGATTAATAACTAGGGTAACCGACAGAATGTTGATTGCAAGCATGCAAACGTATATGCATTTTGATACCCATGTGCCGGGTGTCAGTTTGTCGGATGGAGTTCCATGCCTTTTGCACTTGGTGTGGCAGTGCAGGGACGGTTAACACTATAGGTGGATGACGCTGGTGCTGTCGTCCGATGTCTCGTATGTGCCCGCCTGGTGACATGTCGACACTTTGTAGAACATTTTGGGTTACAACGATGGTATGGGAGAGCGTTATCCTGTTGGAAAACACCCCCTGGAATGCTGTTCATGAATGGCAGCACAACAGGTCGAATCACCAGATGGATATACAATTTTGCAGAATGGGCGCATGGGACACCCAAGTGAGTGTTCTTGCTGTCATACGAAATCGCATCCTAGACCATAACTCATGGCGTGGGTCCAGTGCGTCTAGCATGCAGCCCGGTTGATTGCAGGCCCTCAACTGGCCTCCTCTTAACCGACACACGGCCATCACTGGCAAAGAGGCAGAACAATCGTTCATCGGAAAACGACAGATCTCCATCCTACCCTCCAATGAGCTCTTGCTTGACACCACTGAGGTCGCAAATGGCGATGGTTTGGAGTTAGTGGAATGTACGCTGCAGAGCGTCTGTCTTGGAGCTGTCCTTGAAGTAACCGGTTTGTAACAGTGCATTATGACACTTGGGTGCCAACTGCTGCTCAGATTGCAGCTGCGGATGCAGTTCGACGCGCCAGAGACATAGGCCGAACACGATGGTCTTCCCTTGCAATAGTGCCGCGTGGCCTTCCGGAGTCCGATCTTCTTGTAACTGTACTTTCTCGTGACCACCGCTGTCAGCAATCATTTACAATGGCTACATTCCTGAAATATCGCAGAAGCAACATCTAGATTCTTGTAACCCTATTAACAACCTCGTTCAAAGTCAGTCAGGTGCGCCGCGCGAAGTAGAAGCGCGGTCTCGGGTACCTTGCCACGGTTCGCGCGGCTCTCCCCGTCGGAGGTTCGAGTGCTCCCTCGGCCATGGGCGTGCGTGTTGTCTTTAGCGTAAGTTAGTTTAAGTTAGATTAAGTAATGTGTAAGCCTAGGGACCGATGACCTCAGCAGTTTGGTCCCATAGGAACTTACCACAACCAACGAATCAGTGAGGTGCTGATAATTAGGTCTTTGTAACCTTAAAGGCATTCTTCATTAACGTCAAATTACAATGTCCGTTCTCAAAGGTAACTAACGCTCACGATCATTACAATGTGTACTTAAAGCAAACCTGATTTGCATCATCATAGTGGCGCTACTATGCGACTGGCGCGAAATGTGAACATACAGAATCTTTCATACGTGCAAGCAAGCCCTTCACATCGCGTATATGTTGCGCAACTCATTCTTGTTGTTGCTATTTTTTTCCGTGAGTGTATTTACAAGACAAGTGCTAGATAAATGGAGTAGTGTAAGGAGTGTGCTGCCAGTCAATCCGTCCCGTGTAAAAACGTTTCGAACAATTTTAGGTTGCAGACGAGATTTACTTATATAACAGTCTGACCCATTACTTCCGTATTACACACCTCGAAACCATTTTGAAGTAGTAGCACTACGAAACAGTAGCACTAGTACCTGAGACGGAGAATCAGTATGTACGGTTAATATATTAGTTCACTTAGGGGTAAAGAAAGATTTTAAAAATTAACAGGAAATAAAAATGGAAGAATTTCGCCTTTAAAAATTTTCAGCATGTGATCAAATTTGACGTTTTTCGGGAGACTTTCACTTTGGCCTACAACGAAGCTGTTTCGCAATACTATATATTTTCCACAGCAAAAAAAGGCGACACCTGAGCTGTGATACTTGTCGTAAAGAAGTGAAATGTTCCTGCATTTATCTCTTCACAAGCAAGTTTCATTACAGTTGCCAAAGGGAATTTATTCACATGCCTATGAAATGCGTTTACAAAATTTATAGTTCTGTTGAAAGGGATCTATGTGTACTAACTGTGTAATGATATTGAAAAACTTCAGAGTACTTAGTGACAAACTTTTCGCCGTATGCTAGTCACTTGACTTTGGAAGGAATACAAAACTACTGAAGCTTCCGTGGCCTTTTGTTGACATATTACCTGTTGGCTTCTGTTGCGGGTTCTTCGACACACGTTTGTTCGACGATTTTTCTTATGTTCCTCCAACACGTGTGGCCGCATGGTCAGAGCTTGATGTTGCATTGCTTCTGACGGACAGGAGGGAATCTATCTCGGTGACGAAAAGCCTTTTAGACGCACCTGAATGCTCACTCCATAGATGTTCCTACGTTATGACTTAGAATCAATTTTTTAAAATTTCTGCTGCGTGTGATGGACAAGTTACTTTCTCTGCGTTTAATGGCAATTCTAAGATTTCTTATTAAGTATGGCACCTGATTGTATGATTTATGTGAAGCAGATTGTGAGATACACTTTGATATAAACATGTTTGTTGCAGTCTCCACTTCAGCTACATATAACGTTTGTTTTGTGACACCAACTTCGATTTCTTGACGATAAATACGGTTTCGCGTTTCTTTTAATTTTTACTTCTGTGTAACGTTGCCTTCATTCTAGCTGTAGAAGTTCCTTTTCATACTCAATTTTTTCTTTGTCTCTCTGTTCGTTTAATCGATTCCGATTCTCCGTGACCCTACGCCAATGTCTTCTTACACTTTCTCCTGCAAACTTTCCAGGTTGGAATCCATTGATGCTGTGATGCCGTTGATGCACCTCATCCTTTGCCACCCTCTTCTCCTTGTGCCTTTGGACTTCCCCAACACTGAATTCTTCTCCAGTGAAGCATGTTTTCTCATAATGCACCGAAAGCAAATCAGTTTTAGTTTCAGTATCAGGCCTTCCAAAGGCCAGTCAGGTCTTATTTGCTGTAATGGTGACCTACTCGTTGTTTTTGGGGGCCCATGGGACTCTAAGGGGTTTTCTCCAACACCACAATTCAAAGGTGTCTGTTCTACTCCGTTCAGCCTTTCTTATAGCCCACGTCTCACATCAGTACACCACGACTTGAAAGATCTCAGCCCTTACTATACGAGTCTCTGTTGTTAAAGTTGTGTCTTTACACCTTTAAACATTGTCAAGATTGGACATTGCCTTTGCGCTAAATAACAAGCGTCTTGATTTTCTAGCTTCAGTCATCATCATCAGAAATCTAGGACTCGAAGTAACTGAACACAGAACTACCATTACTCTTACTCCTCCTGCACGCCATGAAGAGATACGAGGGTAAGTCAATTATTATAGTTACATTTTTATTTTTTTGGTAGTACTGTCGTTTTACGTTGATGACGCATGCTTTGTTTATTTGTTGTTATATCTGTGCAATTTTCGAGCTGATAGGTTAGTTTCGTTATCGCTGCCGTGCTGTTAATCATGGCTGCTCCGCTGTCTATGTGCACCAAAGAAGAGTAACGTTCAGTGATCGGATTTTTTTTTTTTTTTTTTTTTTTTTTTTGTGGTCGGAAGGCGTATCAGGGGCCGAAATTCATCGACCACTTTCGGTGCAGTACGGGAACAGTGTGTTGCCACAACGGAGTGTCTACGAATGGATTGAAAAATTCCGAAATGGTTGGAGAAGTGTTACAGAAGATGAAGGAGCCGCCCGACCGTTTACTGCCACAAATGAAGAAACCATTGAGCGTTCACGTGAAATGAGTCTCTTACACAGACGATTAACTATTGACGAAGTGGCACATCGTCTGCAAATTAGTCACGGTTCTGGCTACGAAATCATCCACAACAGATTTGGGTTTCATAAAGTTTGTGCAATATGGTTCCCAAAACAACTCACACAGTTGCATAAACCAACGCGCTTGGACATCTGTTAAAAACATTTGGATCGCTATGGTAATGAAGGGGACAACTTCTTAGACAGGATCGTTACTGGTGACGAAACATGGATCCATCGTTATGAGCCGGAGAGTAAACGGCTGAGTATGGAATGGAAACATTTAAATTCGCCATGCAAGAAAAAATTCAAGACCCAACCGTCCGCAGGAAAACTGATGCTCACGGTTTTTTGGGATGCACAACGTCCAGTACTGGAACATTATGGGGAAAGGGGCACAACAATAAACAGTGTACGTTGCAGTGAGATGCTTACTGCCAGGCTAAAGCCTGCAATTCGAAGAAAACGCCGAAGATTGCTGTCAAAAGGTGTTGTGTTGTTGCACGACAATGCCCGTACGCATACCGCTGCCCATTCTGCTGAAACGCTCCAGAAACTCAAATTTGAAGTACTGGATCATGCTCCATATAGTCCCGATCTTATCCCTTCTGACTATCACTTCTTTGGTACACTCAAACAGGCATTAAGGGGCCGTCGATTTGCCTCGGACGAAGCAATGAAAGAAGTGGTGCATTCCTGGCTCGCAGCTCAACCGAGAACCTACTTTTTTGTGGCATCGGGAAGCTTGTACAACGATAGACCTGCATAAAAAATGACATCCTGAGACCGAAGCAATTCGGCTTCAGGAGTCATCACTCCACAACACAACAACTCGTACGGGATGTTGAACATCTAACACATGGCTTCAACACAAACAAAGCAACAGGGGCGGTGTTCCTGGACGTAGAAAAAGCTTTCGACCGTCTATGGCACAACGGCCTCATTCGCAAACTCAGCGACGCAGGGTTCCCCGACGGGCTGGTGCGTCTTATACACTCATACTTCACAGACAGGAGTTTCAACACTGACGTGCAGGGAAAACAATCAACACGACACGGTATACATGCGGGAGTACCCCAAGGAAGCATCCTAGGGCCCCTCCTGTTTAACCTCTTCATAAACGATCTCCCAACCACACACAACACAACGATGGCTATCTACGCGGATGACACAGCCATCATCGCACAAGATTGGAAACCATCAAACATTACGTCACGATTACAGACCGCTCTCAGAGTGGCTGAGCCTTGGCTAGAGAAATGGTGTGTTAAGAGTAAACGTCGACAAGTGCGAAGCAGTTCTGTTCACTCGAAGACCGAGGCAAGTGCGCAAACATCGAGACTGCAGACCAATAACACTACATGCACGCCCAATACGTTTTCGTGCGAAAGTCAAATACCTTGGTGTCTTGCTGGACCGGAAATTACTCTGGGGGGACCACATACAACACATGACCAACAGAGCAAGCGCGAGGCTCAAACAGCTCTACCCTATGCTCAACAGGCATAGCACACTGAACAGACTGGTATCGAGGTCCATGTACATGACACTTATTCGACTCCTGATGACGTACACAGCCCCTGTCTGGGGATACGCTGCGCCCACACGCCTGCACCGTCTGCAGATAATACAAAACAAGGTCCTCAAAATCATAAGCAATGCTCAACGATACACACGCATCGCGGATCTTCACCGGGAATACCGAGTTGAGACTCTCACGGAGTTAATCCACAAACTCACCAGAAGACTATACAGAAACTCCAGACATTCTAAGAACCCGTTCATTCTGAATCTGGGGAACTACGACCACAACCATAGATGGAAACATAATAGACCAAAAAAGATACTTGCAACGACCTAACATCTATGGCCAAGTACACGCAAACACAACGGTACAGGTGAGCCCCTGCTTATCAGCCACCATTACTGTATATCCAGTTTGAAAACACTTACCGAAAAACTGCCACCACGCAGGGAAGCCGTACCGCACACATGCAGACAAGTTATACACACCCCCCACACAGTGAGATGATCTATGGCCGATCTCCCACTAATTTATAACTATTCTGATTGTTCCAGGAACGCAGCGGCTGCTGCATACCAGGATACATCGCCATCGACTGCCACGGTAATGATGCATGATACCCACACTAACAAATCCAACCTTGCATGAACTATCGCAGCTAGTAAACCACTACTGTTCTTACTACCCATCCCAATGTCGCAGAGGTTTTTTCCCTCAGCACGAGCCTTGGCACTTTTTTCCCTCTGCTCTTCAAATCGCTACCCTCACTCGCGTTTCGTCCACTATCTATCACCTGATGGACCGTGTTAATGCGTAATCTTACCCAGACGCACGGATAACATCACAGCCCAGTATCCTGTGATCCACTTATTAGACAACTAACATGTTGACGGAGGTGACAGTAGAATTTTTGGTTTGGTCACCACGTTGGTGCGGGTGTGGAGGGGCCCCATCTCTATTATAAAAAGATGGACCAGGTGCGTTGAAACCTGTCTAAAAATGATATTCTTGTAAGTTTCCTATTTGATTACAATAAAATTTTATAATTACTTTGCGGATAATAATTGACTTACCCTCGTACGTGTAGTTGCCATTCTTTTCCAACAAATAGGTAAGTTATTTTGTGACAGCCACTTCCATTTTCTATTGATTCGTGCATGTATTTGTCACTGTTTGTCGTAGCCTCCGCTTTTCTACGTCTCTAAAGTATATTTTGCATTACACCGCCGACCGTTAAAACTGCGACATGTTGAGGGTGGCATGCAGCAAATGCTAAATTGGTATGAAGTATACTACATACGCAAGTGATCAGCATTTCAGCACGACCGCGCAAAGGAGGAGTAACGGCAGCTACATTCTGTACACAAAAAAATATTGCGGAGCAGATTTCTGATTCAGAAATCGCATTTAAGAGCTGGCTTTTAATGATAAGATCTTGTTATGCCTTATGTAAAATGGAGAAACATCCGTCAGCATGTATCCGAATTCGACACCAGCTTGACTGAGGCCTATTGAGACTGCGGTTTACCGTTCCGTGAGATGGCTGCTCGCGTCTGCCGCGATCCCACGACTACCGTGGGAATAGAATCAGTGAGTTCAGGAGGGCCATAGTCTACGCCACACAGGATCTGAACGGCCCTACGCGGTTAGTGCCCGAGAGGGCAAACATTTTTTGCGCGGCCTTGAAGAATCGTACTGCCACGCCATGTAACTTGAGTCAGAAAATGGTATTATTTGCAACAAAACAAGTCTGGAGCAACACAGACCCTCAGCATGGTGACTATTGTTACGGCTTTCCCAGACGCGGAAGCAGAGAGAAGAGCGCCGAAGGTGTTACCAACGACAACACGAAACACTGAAGTGGCACAATGTAATCTATTCACAATAGTCCCGCGTTTGCATACAGCATCACGAAGCCTATAATCGTATGGTGAGGCTCAGAGGAGAGCTAACGTTGCCACACTGCAGTCATCATCATCGTCATCATCATCATAAAGGCCTGCAACTGTTTTGGTGGCATGGGATGCAGTTAAGTACACAACACGATCATCTCTGGCTCGCATAGAAGGTAATCTGGACAGCAGGAGTTATCTATCTGACCTGTTAAGCCCGATGGCTGCAATTTGTCTTTAAAGCCTCCGCAGTGTTATTTTTCAATAAGATAACACAATACTGTATATTGCCTGTGCTGTTTTGACCTACCTCCGTACAGACGGTATTCGTTTTCCTGACCAGCACGTTCTCTAAAATATGCGGTCATGAGCTGCCGCGAGACTGGCGCGGCACCACTCGCCAGCCATCACGACTGATGAATTCTGTTGAGGCGTTACTTTCGTTTTGCCTCAGAGTACAGCAGGAAGTAATTATGTTTTCTATATCGAGATATAAGTTTTTCTTTTGATAGCTAGCAGCTTCAATACTTCGCTGGGTGAAAGGAATATTTGACGCATTTGTCTATTTCTTTTCATCATTTCACAAAGAGGTCACACGCCGTTTATATGTATACTCCTTGTTTCATCCTGTATGAGTGTGCATGGGTATGAATGGAAGTCAAATGTAGCGGGAGCATGGACCAAAGGGAACAGTTTAAGGGAATAGCAGTCACTGCCAACATTACAAGAATAACGGCAGGTAGGCCAGAGCAGCAAGCAAAGATGAAATCAGGCACGAGGGTAGGTTACAAAGTTGGTGCGGGGGTGAGGTGAGTCTCCCCACCACCGCGTATGAGTAGGAACGTTGATCGGATTTTGGCGCGTGGAGGGCACTGTGGGGCCAGCCATGAGACGGACCGGACGCGGGAGCACAGAAGCTCGCAGATTTGGTGAGATAGAGATGAGGTAATATGGCTAAAAATTCACGACAGGGTATGCTCATGGCACGCATTCAACATACCTTCATCGGTACAGGTTACGGTTTCAATTTATTTGCAATAGTTTTCTCTGATATGTGTTTGTGAAATTTTGCTTTGTGGTAATGAGCATGCAACAGGAACCATCAGTTCATGTTGCTATTTCCCGAGTTATAAGCTTCACTTTTAGCTCAATGAGTGCAGATTGCGTATCGGATGGTAGATCGAGAAATTTCAGTCGCGAAATTTATTTTTGGTATTTTCTTTGAGAGTTCAGTTCGCACTTCATTTTGGCGCCAATAGTACATCATTTTTGCCCAGAATCTTTTCTCTGATAGAGGTTATCTACCTTCATCACTGGCCTACCTTAAATTTCCAGTGGTATAATTCATGCATGACGATAAGTGAGTCTTAAAGAATGAATGACGATTTTCCCGCTAAAGACGGTGTGGCCCACTTATGTATTTTCTGTGTTATTATGAAATTATGTGTCTTATATGAAATTATTCGTGTAGCGTTTTCGTTTTGTCATTGTCCTACCCATGAGAGGTAACGCTGATTTAGACAAGTTTTGTAACTAAAGAAAAATTGTAATGTGTCGGCTTCTAAAGTTTTCATCAAAGTAAAAAATAAATCTATTAAATGAGAGTCAGAATTTCAGTTAAGAAATATTCCCCCAATCACCTGACACATGAAATGGGTAGGATGTATCTTATTCAGTTCGATTTTCTAAAGTTAATGAAAGACAGAAATAATCTGCAATGTGAATTTAGATAGGCTACCAGCTGCTATAGGACGGCTTTGAGTTCTACCACCCCAGAACGTGTTATCTTAGAGAAACTCGCACCAGTTTCCGTTGCGCATATTTCAAAAATAATTAATTTGTTTATCAAGTTAATCAAATAAGGGTCACAATATCATTTCTTATGGGCCTGGCATATTAGCAGCCAGGACGCAAAGTCGAGCACAATTCTCTAAGGTAACGCGAGGAGATGGTCACACAGGTTCAATATAAATTTAAAATATATAAAGAACCAGCATACAGCCAACGATCAGTCATATAGCACTGTCAGAAAGTTGAGCTAACATGGAGAGACGTACCCGAATCTGTCGTCAAAGCTCAGTCTGACCCGGCGCCCACTCGCGTTAGAACAGATGCTGACGCCACAGGTGGCAACTCTGTGTTTCCCGTACGTCTCACAATCAACTACAAATTTAATCATATAGTCTTCCTAATATCTTAATTTCGTTCATCATAATCATTATTTAAATTATCCTATTGTACTGTACAATCAAAGTAAGGAAACTTCCGTTATTTTCTATCCTTTGTGGAGTTGAGATTTAAATGTCCAGCAGTGTTCAGTCTTCTTAAAGTCTGAGGGTATTCGTCTGTCTCATATTATCTTGCATACCATGTACAACAATTTTGTCATGACTGGTTTGCTTACCAATCTCAATTCTGAGGGCATGTTGTCTACACTAGGGGCCTTTTTTCATTATAATACAAAAAATATGACACATAATTTCATAATAACACAGAAAATACATAAGTGGGCCACACCGTCTTTAGCGGGAAAATCGTCATTCATTCTTTAAGACTCACTTATCGTCATGCATGAATTATACCACATAATCACATGTAACATCTCATCCTCTACTTCCTCTTTTTTCCATGTATTTCCACGTGTGTGTGTGTGTGTGTGTGTGTGTGTGTGTGTGTGTGTGTACACTAGCTGAGAAACCCGGAATTGTCCAGGTATTTATTTATAGATGTGCCTGAAACTTTGTATGTGTGGAATTTATTTTTGCCTGATAAAGATTCTCGTACACAACGTTTGAAGTAGTATGACTGGGGACATGAACGTAGAACTTGTTTGCTTCCCTAACATGGGAGAGAGCCATCTGAAAAACAGCATATACTAAGGTCCACATCGTGACATGCTGTGTCTGGCCTTGTGCTTTGTTTATAGTCCTGAGATAATATAATCTCACCAGGAACTGTGCACGTTAGAACTGAAATGATAAATTGCTAGTAAAAGCGGGATTCAGTGTGTAGCAGCTCGCTCACCTGCGCCACTTCCGGTCAAAATCTCCACTTCTATGATGTTACGTTGGAGAGAAGTAATTTTAAGCCCCTGTGTGAGAAGGGTTCTGAGGAGTGGGTTAACGAATGATGCTCTCGATCAGAGATATTTCATGCTTCACTTTCGGAAGAAATGTGCAAAAAGAGAGTTAAAGCTCGGTGTTTTCGAGCTGCAGCATATCTCGACGCCGATCTCATTTGGATTCTTGAGACCGCACAGTCTTTACGCTTTTCGCCATTCTGGTGTATTCAGAAAGACTCAACCGTTTCCTAGGCATTTTTATTCCTAAACAAAACGAAGTCAAAATCCAGTGAGTAGGCTCCAGAACCACAAATCAAACATAATAAATTCGTTCTTCCTAGTAAAGAATGTAAAGAAACCAGTTGAAAGAAGCGAAGCAATGTCGTTACGTTAAGCCTATATACATTGATCAGCCGGAACATTCTGACCACCGACTTACTATCGATATAAAGCTCTCCAGGCGAGAGCAGCGTCACCTGGCAAGGAATGACTGCTAGTCAGACACACGCACGGTGCACGCGCTGTCCGTGTGTAGAATGTGGAAGGCGCGCGATCTATCTGATCTGCATTTGACCGAGGGCAGAGTATTATGGCCCGGAGGCTCGGCACGAGCATTTCGGAAACTGCACGACTTGTCGTGTGTTCGAGCAGTGCTGTGGGAGTGTCTTCAACACATGGCGAAACCAAGACCAAACCACGTCCAGACGTCGTGGGGTTGGGTGGTCACACCTCGTTACAGATGACGGTCGTCGTAGGCTTGGCAGACTGGTGAAACAGGACGGGTGGCAAACTGTGACGGAACTAACATCAGACTTTGATGCTCGCAGAATGCAAGTATGTCTCAACACACAGTGTTATGGGCCTCCGCAGCCAACGACTCATGCATGTGTCAACGTTAACATAACGACAGGCCGGCCAGAGTGGCCGAGCGGTTCTGGGCGCTACAGTCTGGAAGCGTGCGACCGCTACGGTCGAGGGTTCGAATCCTGCCTCGGGCATGGATGTGTGTGGTGTCCTTAGGTTAGTTAGGCTTAAGTAGTTCTAAGTTCTAGGGGACTGATGACCTCAGATGTTAAGTCCCATAGTGCTCAGAGCCATTTGAACCATTTGAACATCACGACATCGGTAGATGGGCATGTGACCATCGGTGTTGGACGTTAGCGCAATGGCACTAGGTTGCATGGTCAGATGAATCTCGATACCTTCCTCTTAAAGCCGAATCCGTCGTATTCCAGGAGAGCAACTCCTTGACACCTGTATTGCGGGACAAACACAAACTGGCAGTGGCTCCATTGTGCTCTGGGGAACACTCACGTGGGCATCCATGAGACCAGTGTCCAGTGGAGCTCATGCAAGCCACCATGAGGGCCAAGGAGTATCGTACACAGGTTGCAGATCATGTACACCCCTTCATGACGATCATGTTTCCTGACGGCAGTGGCATTTTTCAACAAGATAATGCTCTACGTCACAACTCCGGGATTGTGATGGAGTGGTTCGAGGAACACAGTGGCAAGTTCTAATTTATGTGCTGGCATCCAACTCGCCACATCTGAACCCGATCGAACACATTTGGGATGTGATTGGACGTGGCGTCAGAGATCGGAATTTACTGGAATTGGGTGACTTGTGTGTGCAGATGTGGCGGCAGCTTCCTCCTGAGACCTACCGAGGCCTCATTGCTTCCATGCCACGACGCGTCGCCGCTGTCATCCGTGCCAAAAGCGGACATACCGGCTATTAGATTGGTGCTCATAATGTTCTGGCTGATGCTGCTCCAGGCTACGCTTCAGCTTCCTGTTAAAACCCAATTAAATACGTCAAGTAGTTTTGGAGATTTGCGTGTTCAAACAGACAAAGGAACAGACACGATTATTTTGGGTAAAATTTTAAATCACAGTATCTTTCTTTTTTTCGTGATCTGACTTTCATTAAATAAAGCTCCTACGACGCCCCAAAGTACGCTCAAGTTGCTTGCGAAAACCCCATGAAAATACGTCTAGTGTTTTAGGGAATTAACGTTTTCAAACACACAGAGAGACACGGCGGTTTTAGATAAAATTTAAAATCACGATTTTTTTTCGTGGCCGATTTTGATGAAATGAAGCCTATATAAAGCGCACACGTTGCCGAAAGCTACGCTCAAGTTACCTGTGAAAACCCCATGACAATATGTCTAGTAGTTTTGGAGATTAGCGTCCTTAAACAGACAAACAAACAGAAACCAGGATTTTCATTTTCCGTGATCTGATATTGATGACGTAAACCTTTATTTCACTCAAAGTTATGGTCAAGCTACCTGTGAAAGACCAATTAAATATGTCTAGTATTTTTGGAGATATGCGTGTTCAAACAGACAAAGGGACAGACTCGAGGTTTTTAGGTAAAATTTTCAATCACGATAGCCTTTTTTTTCGTAATCCGTTTTTCATGATAAAGCTTGTACGTTCCCTCAAGTTAGCTGTAAAAACCCCCATTAAAATTCGTGTACTATTATTGGAGATTAATGTGTTCAAACAGACAATTACAATACAACTTTAAATCACGATATCCGAATCTGTTCTTTTCCTGTTTGAACACGTTACCTCATCAAAATCACATACATATACTCGTTATCCGATTTTGATGTAATAAAGCCTCTACTATGCCCCAAGGTACCCTTAACTTACTTGTGAAAACTCCAGGAAATTTCGTCTAGTAGTTTTGGAGAACAGCTTGTTCAGACACACAGGACCTTCCTTTCTTTGCTTGGTCCTGGCTTGCGATTACCACTGCTCACCTCAAGACGTTATTGACACGTGACACGGCAGGAAAGTATAAAAGAACAGATTCGATTGGGGAGTCATTCTATCAGCGATAAAGGCCGTGAGTGAGGTAACCCACTGACAAAAGTGATTTTTAGGAAGGACACATTGTCGTGGCCCGGCGTCTGGGAATGGGAATATCGGAAAACCGCCAATTTTGCACAATGTAAGCGTGTTACTGCCACGAGCATCTATGGAAACTAGATGAAGCGCAATCAAATAACGAACAGGTGACAAGGTGTTGGACGTCCACGTCTTGTCAGAATGTGGAGGTCAGAGACCTGTCCGCCATGTAGAGCAGGGATCGGATCCGATGGAATACAGCTGGGACGCTACAAAGCTTCAGCTCTGCGCCCAAGAACCACCGACGCGCAAGTTATGGGAACAGCGTGACCTGTGAGCAAACTTCTGCTACCACATACACTATAGCACCAAAGAAACTGGTATAGTCACGCATATTCAGATACAGAGATATGTAAACAGTGAGAATATGGCGCTGCGGTCCGCAACTCCTACATAAGACGAGTGTCTGGCGCAGTTAGATCGGTTACTGCTGCGACAATGGCAGGTAATAAAGATTTAAGTGAGTTTTAACGTGGTGTTACAGTCGGCGCACGAGCGATGGGACACAGCATTTCCGAAGTAGCGATTTTCCCGCATGACCATGTCACGAGTGTACCGTGAATATCAGGAATCCGGTAAAACAACAAATATCAGACATCGCTGCGTCCTGAAAAACATCCTGCAAGAACGGGACCAACGACGAGTGATTCAACGCGACACAAGTGCAACCTTTCCGCAAAATTGATGCAGAGTTGAGTGCTGGGCCATCAACAAGTGTCAGCGTGCGAACCATTCAACTAAACATAATCGATATGGGTTTTCGGTGCCGTAGGCCCATTCGTGTACTCTTGATGACTGCACGACACAAAATTCTACGCAACGCCTGGGCCCGTCAACACCGATATTAGACTGTTAATGACAGGAAGCATTTTGCCTGGTTGGACGAGTTTCGTTTCAGATTGTATCGAGCGGATGGACATGTACAGGTATGGAGACACTCATAAATCCGTGAACCCTCCAAGTCAGCAGGGTCTGTCCAAGCTGGTGGAGGCCCTGTAATGGTGTGGGGAGTTAGCATTTGGAGTGATATGGGATCCCTGATACGTCTAGATACGACTCTGACAAGTGACATGTACATACGTACATAAGTATCCTGTCTGATCACCTGCAGCCATTCATGTCCACTGTGCATTCCGACGGACTTGAGCAATTCCAGGAATACAATGCGACACCCCACACGTCCAGAATTGCTACAGAATTACTCCAGGAAATTTCTTCCGAGTTTAAACACTTCCGCTGTCCACCAGACTCCCCAGACATGAACACTATTGAGCATATCTGGGATGCCTTGCAACGTGCTGTTCAGAAGATTCCTTCTCCCATCGTACTCTTACGGATCTATGGACGGTCCTGCAGGATTCATGGTGTCAATTCCCTCCAGTACTACTTCAGACATTATTCAAGTCCATGCCACGTCGTGTTGCGGCACTTCTGCTTGCTCGCGTGAGCCTAAACGATATTAGGCAGGTGCACCAGTTTCTTTGGCTCTTCAGTGTACCTACCGAGAACACTTAGAATCCCTGTCACGGAGAACAGCTGCTGTATTGCATTCCAGCGGCGAAGAGACGTGCCATTAAGCAGGTGGTAACAATGTTTTGTCTTTCCAGCAAAAATGGAAATGATCGTATGGCGTCAGTGGCCGGGAGTTCCCAGGTGGGAAGTTCGGGCGCCAAGTGCAAGTCTTATTGAGTGCAACGTCACATTGGACGACCTGCGCGTCGACAATGGGGATGAAATGATAATGACAGCACAACACCCAGTCCCTGAGGAGAGAAAATCTCTCTTCCAAGCCAGGAATCGAATACGGGCCCCCGCACGGCATTCCAACGCGCTGACCGTTCAGCTATTGGGGCGGACTTGTCTCTCCAGTGTATCTGTCTCATGCGTATGCATGCTTCTGCGGCTTTGCATTTCTCTCCAGCCATTCCTTCTCTGACATTTAGCACTTTCTGCCAATGCCACCATTAGACTTTTGTGTTCTATGTTTTTGTATTCTGCTGTTTGTTCAATGAAATTCAATATTTCATATGTTATCATAGAATACATTCTGAACCTCCTCTTTTGGCCTGTTTTATCCTTTGCAGGCTTTACTATTCCATCTCTCGAAGCTACCCATTCATCATTTCTCCTGTTTCGGACAATCGTCCCCCAACGTCCCTTTGAAAATCTCAACAACATTCGGTTCTTTCGATTTACGCAGGTCTCTTCCCTTACCGTTGTGTAATTTCTTCAGTTTTCTGCAGCTCATAACAAATACATTATGATCAGAGTCAAGATCTACTCCTCAAAATGTTTTGCAGTTAAAATCTGAATCGTAACATCCGTCTTATAGATAGATAATCTATTTGAAACCTTCTGGTGTCTCCAGGTTCGCTCCCACACACGGCCCTCTTCTGATAGTTACACCAAGTGTCCGCAATGATTAAGTTAGGCTCAGTGTGTAATTATACCAGGAATCTTCCCCTTTCATTTCTTTCCCCCAGCCCATGTTGTCCTTTTGGTTTTTCCTTCGCTTTCTTTTCCTACAGTCGAATCCGAGTCCCCTATCACAATTAATTCCGCCTCCCTTAACGAATTGACTATTTCTTTTACGTCGTCATAAGTTTTTTTTTTTTTTTTTTTATCTCGTCACAATCGGCGGAGCCAGTAAGCATATATACTTGCTCTGTTGCGGTGGGCATTGATTCAATCTGCGGAGCCAGTAAGCATATGTACTTGCTCTGTTGTGGTGGGCGTTGATTTTTTACCTATCTTGGCTACGATAATGCTTTCTCTACGTTGCTAATAGCAGATCATTTGCATTTTTATTTGTTATTCGTCGTTTCAGTGCGTTGCCCCTTTTTGATTTCGTGTTGATTAACTTGTAGTCACCTCACCAAAAATCTTATTCTTCCTGACACTGCATTTCGCTAATTCTCACAATCTCTCAATCTCTGAATTCAGCATATCTTTAAAAAAAAAAAAAAAAAAGAAAAGAAAAACCTAGGTAAGCATGTAAGCTCCGACTCGCAGAACGCCAGTCTATTTACTTGTTTTATGACAACATCCGGCTGAGTATGGTAGCTATAGCTGGAAAGCACTGCAATCTTTTCAGGAGTTGCAGAGGCAACAGTCTAAATTATTGAGCGATCTAATGTTGTAACATTAGCCACCTGCTTTGCTAATGCAATGTGAACAACAGAAAGCGAAGGTAAATTACAGTTGTTATATTTTCCGAGAATACGTAACTCTCCTGTGTGATGTGACATATTCTTGGCTAAATATTTCGAATGTATGCCACTAATACATTATTTCTTTGTTTTATTACCAATGTTCACTCCAATAACGTTGAAAGAATTTAGCCATTCCAACCCTTTATTTTCCAGCAGTAATTTACATCCAATAAGTTCGGGTCCTCTCCTGTTGCTTTGGTATTGTTGACCGAATTAGTTAAATATAGTTTTTGAGTATGAAATGGGATCCATTAAGGGCTCTTTTAAAGGAATCTCCACAGCCAGCAGTTACTACCTCGTCACTATTAATTAGTTATTTATGCAATAGTATTCCATACTCTGTATGTGTCATTCTTAATCTTTCATATTCAGTATCAACCAGGTTTTTTTTTTCTTTTGGTACTGTTTTAAGCGTTATTTTTCGTCTTGAATCCTTCGTTTTCAGCAGTGACGTTTCTAAATTTCTGTACTTGTTTCTTGCTGCTTTTACTGGGCGTAAAGCGTAACTCTCTTTTCTCCAGGATGAGCCACAACTTTCCCTCCGTTATCTTTATCTTTTTTCCCCGTATATTCTTCAAAATTCTCCATGTTTTTATGTTATTTGACGATGATAAGTACATTAGCTGTATTCATCACCCTCTCTGAAACGTAATGTGTTGTTCTAGTAAACTTTTGCTGTTTTCTTTATTTTTTGGGGGAATTTAATTTCTGAATATTTCTTATACTAATCATTTACTTCGGATTCCTTTGCATCAACATTAATATCTCGCTATTCACTTCATCCGATACTCTACAAGGCAGCAGTTAGTTTCATTATCTCTTTCAGCTAGCCATTTTCTGTCTTTGCATTCAGCTTTAGATAGCTCGTGCATTTGTTTAGCTGTCGTAAGAGTGGCACTGTTATGACCACCCTTCGGAAACGTACTCCAACAATCGTGCAGACGGTTTAGTGGCGAGCTGCAAGCTGCGAGGCTTGCCTTATGAATATTGCACCGCGCCATGTGTCAGCACAAGGGAAGCGCCGATTTTCTCGCAGTCGTTCCACGTAATTGACCATTAGGACGTTATCCTCTTAAACCGCCGACAAGCAGTCCCTGGTTCCCATTTGCAAGTAAGTATATCAGCTCAGAGACAACCAGTGGCTGTCAACGGTAGTCGTCCTGCGATATAATAGTCCCTTTGCAACTCCGTCGTTGGCGGAGGTTCGTCTCTATAGTATGGTAAGTAAAAAACGGCACAACAATAAAGAGTTTGAAATATTTTATGTATGTGATTTTGAAAGCATTTTATTAAACGTCAGGAACTGCAACATGAGGCACGGTTCTGCATTTATTTTTATTTCATTTTATTTTAGCTGTTGCTAAGAGTGGCAATGTGATGACCTTCTTTCCGGAAAGACTTTCCGAAAATGGTGCAGAACGTTTAGTGGTGAGCTAAAAGCTCAGACATCTGGCCAGGGTTGCCTTATGAATATTTTTGTCAAAGTAAAAATAAGTACAGCTGTGTATTGCATGATGCAGTTCCTAGCCAATAAGGGATTTCGTGGAACGTGCCACAAGATTGCAAGAAAATAATTCCAGTTCGTCGAAAGAGAATGTAACTGGTCTACTACGTTTACGGTGCCCAGATGATTTCTTCGATGATAGTTCTTTACAAAATAATTACTTGTAAATGTTTCGCTAATTTACTATATGTTGTAAATAGTGCAGGAGAATATACGAGGCCTGTTCAGAAAGTAAGCTCCGATTGATTGCCAAATTGAAACCACAGTGAACATCAGAAATGTTTTACTTGTAACAATTAGCTACACCTTTCAGCTACTTCTCTACGTAGTCGCCGTTCTGACTTAGACTTTTGTCATAGCGTTGTACCAACTTTTCAATAGCCTCATCATAGAAGGCAGCCGCCAGTGCTTTCCGCCAATTCTCCACGCTGCCTACACCTCGTTGTCTGTGTCAAAATGTTGTCTTCAAAGACAGCGGTTCATGTGACCAGAGATGAAACTCAGGGGGAGACAATTGCGGACTGTATTGTGGGTAATCTCACATTTCCATTTGAAAACGATGCAGGAGCATCTTCATTGCCCCTGCAGAATGCGGCTGAGAATTGTCTTGAAGAAGAAACAGCACGACAGTTATGTAATGTTAGTTGCATAGCTTCAGGCGAAATTTCTCACCAGGCCCTCGTACTTGGCGGCAGACACTATTTTCTAGACATCTTTACGCACTCACTGCGAGCTCAGAAATGAGAAGAGCGACGTGATGCTAACTGGGGTTATACTTGAGACACTACCCAACACATCTGTGCAAAGCTTTATCGGATTTTCATAGTCGTTTCCATTTCGCGACCGATCGGAGCTTACTTTCTGAACGCCCCTCGTATTATTGATGACTAAAGTTTCTGCTATGAGTATCTGTACTTATGGAAAAACGCTACGAACGTATACAACTAACCCAATAATTCGTTATCTGATACCTATAAGGGGTAATGAAAAACTTATCGCTTGAGGCCACTACTGCAACATATATGCAACCTAGGCTTACTCCGATGCGATCGTACAAGCACCGGCATGTAGGTAAGAGGTTAATGTGGCCTTCGAAAGCACACTTACTGATCGCCCCTTGTATATTGTAACGTCCCCTTAGAAAACTTTAAAAATGACAATGCTGGAAAACCTCTTAAGTTATTTCATTTTCTAACAGCTGAGCAAAACTGAACGTACTTACACATTTCTCTCTTTACTTATTCTGATCATCACTAAACTGTCACAATATTTTTAGCGCAACGCAATCTTTCAGTAATCCCCACAATAGAATGGCCCTGACTGACAAGAACCTATACCTTTCATGAATCACTTAACCCACAAAAATCTTCGTTACTCGAACTACTGCAATACAGCGAGCGCCAATACTGCCAGCTAAATAAAAGATTTTAACTACTGAAGGCAATAACTACTGAGAGGAATAGTTAGCAAATGAAAGATTTCGATAGAGAACAATGTATTTACCTTAATAGCGTTCAAAAGTCATTTTCTGACGGACACACGTCCAGATCGTCCGCTCAAAACTCTGGCATCTCTCTTCCTACATCCACCACTGCTGGCCGCTCACCTCCAACTACGCAACGCTACGCGCTGTTCATATCCAACTGTCCAACACTACACAAGCGAATATTCCAACAATGAGTCCAACCAGCCACAGACTGCACACGCAGAGATTTTCATACAGATCGCAACGTGTCGTTACCAATATAAAAACCTAAACAGCCTACTTACAATATTCTTAACCGACCGACCAGGACGCAGTACGTGATTTGTACAGGTCGAGCTACAGATGTAAAAACCGGTGAAAGGATGTGAAATCTGGTGTAGGTGACACGACGGATATCGCCAAGGAGACAAATAGCGCAAGGCTGTTGTTTAGTAGCTCAGACATTAGAAATTTAAACAGTTTAAGCTGCTGTGTACTGTACTTACTCAGCGATTTGAAATTTTATGTTGGCTTTGAAACAGTACCAATCTGCTGTTTATATAGGGGAGAGTTTTGTACCTGGGAACAATTTTCAGAGTTTCTCCTCTAGCCAGTTTCGTAATAAAAGTTTAATATATTTTCACATTCCACTTTTTAAAGATGGCATTGACTTTTTTTGAAGGTATAAAAATTACTCCTGAAAAGTAGGCTTTCTCCAAATGTGAGAGAGTGTTCCAAGATATAACATGAGTTTACACCTAGGGAAAAAAACATTCTATTGAATTTTGTAATCGCTGAAATCGAGAGAATCTTGTCAATACGGCTTTTAATACTCTGTTACTTTATTACGTCACTACAAACCCATAATCAGTCATTGAAAGCAAATTAAGAAGTATTATAAAAAATCAGTCACAAATTTAAAGCATTTTAAGAGAGAAGCTATTGAAAAATAACACAAATGTTCCATTTCAAGACAGTTAATATTATTAAGAAATTAAAGAATCTAAGTTCACTTCTAAATGTCACATGTTTCACGGCAGAAGACTTTGTTCCGTTTCAAAGTACAAGACTGATGCACGACCGACGAATTAAGGCTCAAATTTTATTCACTATAAAATTATTTAACTGAAGAATTAACAGAATCTTCCAAATAGCTCTAATGTATTACATAGCATTTAAATGTGCAGAAGAAAAAAATATTTACAAATTTTGCACAAAACATAACTTCATGTCTCACAGAAAATATCAGAAACTGCCTATGATGATCTCCATTGTGCATTTTTCATGTGAGTCTAAAGTTGGTCATTAGGCTAAAACATTGACCAGGAAGCGTCACGTGATCCTAGGTACAACATCCTACAGGCCCAACACACTCTCCTACTGTAAATTAGAGAAACATTTACAAGTAATTATTTTGTAAAGGACTATCATCGAAGAAATCATCTGGGCACCGTAAACGTAGTAGACCAGTTACATTCTCTTTCGACGAACTGGAATTATTTTCTTGCGATCTTGTGGCACGTCCCGCGAAACCCCTTATTGGCTAGGAACTGCATCATGCAATACACAGCTGTACTTATTTTTACTTTGACAAAAATATTCATAAGGCAAGCCTGGCCAGATATCTGAGCTGTACCTCACCACTAAACGTTCTGCACCATTTTCGGAAAGTCTTTCCGGAAAGAAAGAGGCAGCAATTCGTAGTACACCTTAACGTCGCTGTTCCACCAGGTACATACCATTATCTTTCGTGGATGCTTGCAGGTCATTATACGGGGAGCCGTTGCATTGTTTGGGTTCAACCATTCCTTTCTTTTCCTTATGTTAGCATAAAGACACCATTTCTCGTCACCAGTAACGAAACGTGATGGGAATGGTCGGTGTTGTTCACGATCAAGTTGATGACGAGCAAACAGAGATGCACCTACTGTCACCTGATGATTTTCGTGATTTTGGCTTAGAGCAGGCGGTACCCACACAACCGATCTTTTAACCTTCCTCAATGCACGCAAATGTCGCACTATAGCGGAGTGATCACATTTGCGAACATTGGCGAAGAATATTTTGAATTAATGCGTTTAAAAGATCTCCAACAAACCCCAAAGATCATCCTGAACGTGGAGTCACCGATGTCAAAAAGATCCGCCTTAAAACGAGAAAAAACATTTTCTTGCCGCACTATGTCCAATGGCATTATCGCCATACAGGGCGCAAAAGTTTCTGGCTGCCTCCGCTGCTATCAGCCCCTACTGAACTCAAGCAGAAAAATATAACGGAAATGTTCCGATTTCTCCACTTGGCACTCCATTGTCTAGCGTCCACAGCTCACTCACTATCTCCAAATGACAAAATGCCAACAAGTAAACTCAAATAGCAACGGTGAACAACAAAAATGACAATCGATAAATATACCAATACCAACCAGAATATCAACAAGCAAAACACACACACTACGAACTTATGCACCAACCTAACAAAATGAAAAAGTTGACACAGATAAAGAGCACTCACCTAATGTATTATTTAATTTAGAAACTTATCATTGCTCCGTCATAGAATTGGTTAACTACACAGTCACCACAAAAGATTAGTCTTCTCTCAAATGTTTTACATTCTTACGAGTTTATTGTGAAAAAAATCGCTGTTACTAACGAAATCCTAGATGCACTTCACTCTGCCGAAACGGAGGAGAGTAATTTTATATTTACATGCTAAAGCACCAAAAAACTGTTATAGGCATCCGTATTCAAATACAGAGATATTTAAACAAGCAGAATACGGCGCAGCGGTCGGCAACGCCTACATAAGACAAGTATCTGGCGCAGTTGATCGGTTACTGCTG
Organism: Schistocerca nitens; assembly: GCF_023898315.1. Classification (NCBI taxonomy): domain Eukaryota; kingdom Metazoa; phylum Arthropoda; class Insecta; order Orthoptera; family Acrididae; genus Schistocerca; species Schistocerca nitens. The sequence goes on from NC_064614.1 coordinate 1,010,163,674, forward strand.
CTACAATGGCAGGTAATCAAGATTTAAGTGAGTCTGAACTTGGTGTTGTAGTCGGCGCACAGGCGATGGGACATAGCATCTCCGAGGTAGCGACGACGTGAGGATTTTCCCTTACGACCTTTTCACGAGTGTACCGTCAAATCAGGAATCCGGTAAAACATCAAATCTCAGACTCGCCGAGGCTGGAAAAATATCCTGCAAGAAAGGGACTTACGACGACCGAAGAGAATCGTTCAGCGTGACAGAAGTGCAACCCATCCGGAAATTGCTGCAGATTTCAATGCAGGGCCATCAACCCGTGTCAGCGTGCGAACCATTCAACTAAACATCATAGATATGGGCTTTCGGAGCCGAAGGCTCACTCGTGTACCCTTGATGACTACACGAGACAAAGATTTACGCCTTGCGCCCGTCATCACCGACATTGGATTGTTGATGACTGGAAACAAGTTGCCTGGCCGCACGAGTCTTGTTTCAAATTGTGTGGAGCGGATAGCCGTGTACGGGTATGGAGACAACCTCATGAATCCATGGTCCCTGTCTGTCAGCAGGGGACTGTTTAAGCTGATGGAGGCTCTGTAATGGTGTGGGGCATGTGCAGGAGGAGTCACATGGGACCCATGATACGTCTAGATAGAGGTTCGAGTCCTCCCTCGGGCATGGGTGTGTGTGTTTATCCTTAGGATAATTTAGGTTAAGTAGTGTGTAAGCTTAGGGACTGATGACCTTAGCAGTTAAGTCTTATAAGATTTCACACACATTTGAACATTTTTTTGAACATTTTTTTGAACATTACTTGCTTTTTATATACACACACACATTATATATTATTGTTGACGCAAGAGTAAAAATTACACGTCCTTTTTATGTGAGATCTTAAACATAAGTATTCTCAAGCGAGACTGAAACAAAAGTTTTTAAAAAAATTGGATATTCTCCGGACATTGCTTTACTGTTAGAAAGATAATTTTAAAAGCCTATCTTTCTGGGACGGTATCGTTTCGACTGTGTAGTAAATGCTATGTGTGTGTATAAATATATATTAGTTGCATTTTATACACATACATAGCATTTACTACCCACGTTGTTGACGCAAGAGTAAAAATTGCACGTCCTTTTTATGTGAGATCTTAAACATAAGTATTCTCAAGCGAGACTGAAACAAAAGTTTTTAAAAAAATTGGATATTCTCCGGATATTGTTTTTCTGTTAGAAAGATAATTTTAAAAGCCTATCTTTGCTGTCTTCTGCGGCAATGTACAAATTTCTTATTACTAATGAGAAAAAGAAAATATTCACACAAATTAATAACGAGAAAAAATAAAAAGATGTGATACTGGAGCTAGCTGTTTAGGTATTACACAAATAAACAGTAGGGCTCAAATAATTAATAATTTTTCCCCACAGGAAAATTATGATAAAAGCTTATCCAAATCAGGTTCTTAAATAGTTCAAAAAGTTGAAATAGTAAACCAGCTGATAGCGGTTTATTATAATAGCTGAATGTAAATACAACCCGCGGCCCCACCAAAAAGCACACCAAGACTCGTTTCCAGACGAGCTACACGTCACAACACCGCTAAACAGGCTACTGGCAGGAAATTCCGAAACGAGCCACATCTATTGGATATTTGTGGTAAGGTCTTGTGGGACCAAACTGCTGAGGTCATCAGTCCCTAAGCCTACACACTACTTAATCTAACTTAAACTAACTCACGCTAAGGACGACACACACACCCATGCCCGAGGGAGGACTCGAACCTCCGTCGGGGGGAGCCGCGCGGACCGTGACAGGACCACACGAGCCACATCTATAACACACTAAGACTGGACACGAGCGACCGATAATGGAACAGATACAGTTCAGACATAAATGTACACTGCATCAAGTACTTCCCCTTTCCTTTCTCTCTCTTTTTCTTCTTTAGGCACTGGACGGAAACATAGAAGGTCCGGACACATGCGTCAGCGAGCGCGGCTACAACAGAAGCAAAGTGAAGTATTCCTCATCCGGAATATTTCCTCAAGATCACAAGTAGATGTCATTAAACTTTGTTTATTTGAGCAAGTAAACTTCAAGCACAAAACAGTCTGCTGTTTCTGGTGCAGTGCTACAAAAGAAAATAAACGTTCTCAGGAAATTCTTCTCAGTAATGTGAAGGAAAAGTTCGTCACAAACGACCGTTCTTCAGTGAAACGAAAACAGTCTTGAGAGCATAGGTAACATTCTCTTGGCCAATGAAAAGTCTATCTTCAAAACAAAGTACTAATTCAAAGTTCTATCGCACGAGCAGCACGACTTGTTTACGGCGCCGAAGCACAGGTCGCGGGACTGCAGCCGTTCGGGTGGCGAAGACGACGTCCTATCAGAGGCGGAGTCCAAACGGTGACGGTACATCAGTCGTTGGCTGGCGAATACGGAACTGCTTCTAGCCGCCTCCTTCTTCTTCTGTAGTGGTCAATCCAAGGATTGGTTTGCAACAGCTACAATGGTAGCTTGTCTCCATTCTGTGCGTCTTTCAGCTTTTCTCTTCATTTCTTTATAGGTGTTACATCCCACATCTTTCACGATTTGATCCATGTACCTCAGCCGTGGTCTTCCTCTTGGTCTTTTTCCCTCGACATATCCCTCTATGATTGTGTTCAGGAGTCCTTTATGTCTTAATAGATGGCCTGTAAATTGCACTCTTCTTTTAACAATGAAACTCCAGAAGCTTCTCTTCTCACCTGCTCTTTCCAGAACCACTTCGTTTGTGACCTTGTCGATCCATTTTATTTTGAGCATGCGCCTATAGCACCACATTTCAAAAGAATTTAGCTTCTGCTGTTCCTCTGTCCCGAGAGTCCATGTTTCACACCCATAGCATGCAACACTCCACACATATGATTTCAAAAATCTTTTCCTGGTTTCAAGGCTGATGCTCTTAGATGTTAATATGTTTTTCTTCTTGTTACAAGCAGCCTTCGCTTGAGCCGCCTCCACGCTGGCAGAAATACTCGCGCGGCAGAGACTACAATTTTCGTATTGGCTATCGAAGTTGCGGCAGATGCAGCAACAGGTGCATGCGCACTTTGGTTACCGGGAGGCCCTCTGGGGACTGAGCAGGATAACGCGGAAACCATCCTAAACGCAGGGGTTGAGCTGATGATAACCCGCTAGGTATACATTCGTTGCGGGTTGGCGGCGTCGAAGGCGAAGCCTGCATACGAACGACTAGGGCGATACTAATAATAGTAGTATTCACGGCACAGCGCAAGAGCCCCACTACGCTAACAAATCGGTCCATATTAACCATTATCAACACTCCCCCAAATGAAACAATATATATGGAGCCATCGGCAAGTTCAGGCATGTATCCAGCCCAGCTCAGGCAAAAGTCGTAAATTATGGCAAGAATGAGGCCAGCACTCTCTAGGCCAAATTTAACTTTCAAGGGAACACTACAACACACATTAATGAGGCAGTAGCCCGATAAAATTTAACCTGGCGGGACAGAAACGTAATACACATATGAGAAATAACTACTCTCACAAGGGGAAGGCCTCAGACTCGGGCAATCGATTCGGCACAAATTTGGCAGGTCGCTTGTGTACAACCTAAAACGAAGGACTCTAAGATATTTTGGGTAAACACCCCCGCAATTTTGAGAAAATCACTCGTAAAGGTTATGACGAGCAATCGACTCAAAATTGGCGGGATCGATAGAGCATTTTTCATCATCAGGTATGGGGTCCGCAAACGCAAACTTTTCCAGAAATCGAGGAAAGAAACTTTTACAACTGCCGCTTCTGTACCCACAGGGTAAACTCTTTTTGCCGACAGCACCGATAGAGCAACGGCCAAGGTAACTGGCTGGGAATCGGAAAAAGCTGGGTTCGAATCTCGAAGAAACCTAGCGGATGTTCCTCTTTTCGTTTGTATTTTTCCATATCCCAATTGATAGGGATAGGAGGGTTAATAAGGTAAGTAAGTCAATAAGGAATGATAATAATAAGGTAGGCAAACAAATATCTCAAACCTCTTGGGATAGTAAACAACTTTACAATGGCTCTTCCAGTCACTGTTACGTGTCCTCATTTTTCTTCGAACAACTGCATGGATGGTACTTGTCATATAAACATTCGAAACAAATATGCTGTAATAGTATAATAAAGTTTAAGACTTTCGGCTGGTATCTGTGCTCGTATCGCGTTCTCATCGACCTGGATACGGACCTCGTTTCCCTTGTTCCAACGGACGTCGCCTCTTCCCAGGTCGAGTACCGCCTCGTACTCCCTGAGGATCTATGGCCAGGTTTGATACCACTGTAAAATTACCCTCCAGGAGGTGTCCTTGATACTCAAACTCAATTCTCGCCTGAAGATTGACCTCGGTCCCTTTTCTGGCTATTGCCCCCTTAATTCGCCTCGGTAATGGCAAGCGTGGGCCAACACCGTTGCTCCGAACAGCGCTGTAAGGCATGTTCCGAAATGGCCGTTACGTTATTACCAGTGTCCACAGTACCTTCAATTATTACGTCTGCTATCGTTACTGATATTACCGGATGGAGATCATCAGGGGTGACTACGTCTTTCTCCTCCATTAATACCTCCCGTAGGTCTTCGTAACCAACCATGTGTATATGGTTTTGTCCGAGTTTGGCAGCGAAGAGATTGCGGACCTCTTTCGCGCCCCCTCTGGCGACAATTTCGAGGAGGGCTACGGTTACGTGTGTTGTGAGAGGGATTGAATGGACGAATCTCAACCGCCTCTCCTATCCACTGATTCCTATCTGGAAGGCGGCAACCTTCAGACGTTTGCTGGTTCTGTTCCCGCCCCCGCTAGTTACGATCGTAGTGCTGCACATTATCCCCTGCTCGGCTCTGGTACCCGTAATTTCTGCGGTCGTGTTGAGGTGCTCTTTCCTCTGTCCCTCTCTGTGAACCGTGGCGCTCAGTGCGCCAATCCTTGTTCTTACGCGGTTGCTGGTTGTTGCTGTCATTTTTTCTGCGTTTATCCCTTACATTCTGCCTCTCATATATCAATTCCAGCTCGCTGAGTAGACACTTGAAAGTTTCAGTGTTGTCTCCGCAACTACCGACGAGAGCCTGTTCGTACTGCATGGGGAGCTTTGTGAAACAGAAATGAATAATTTTCGAAGGGCTGCAGGGTGCGTCCAAGAACTGGCTCTTCTTTAATAACGCCTGGAACATTTTTACCGGTCCTTCATATCCCAAAGATTCGAGTACAGGCCACATCATAATCTCCTGTTTTGCTCTATATTGCATTTCTCGTGACCAATATGTAGCGAGAACTCTTCGAATGTGTTGCACTTTACCGCGACATCTCGCAGTTTTTCGGCGCTCGTTCCCTCAATATTCGCGCAAATTCCAGCTTCGCACTGAGGGGCCATGAAGATGTCGTTAGACTAGGTGAATTGTCCAATCCAAATTTTAGGACGCAAGCCCGCCGCCATTTTTCCTAAAATTTAGAAATTTTAGGCTTGACAGAAAATAACTTTTGAATACATTATGGGCACATCAGTGATCAATGTCATATAAATAATTACTATTAAAACAGTCTTGATCACAATTTATTTAACAAGGTGACCGGTTTCAACCACTACTGTGGTCATCTTCAGACCATTGAGTAGGAACCTCTTTCCTTGAAGATTCTTCAAGGAAAGAGGTTCCTACTCAATGGTCTGAAGATGACCACAGTAGTGGTTGAAACCGGTCACCTTGTTAAATAAATTGTGATCAAGACTGTTTTTAATAGTAATTATTGACAGAAAATGCTTCTTGTCGAACGTAGGTTCAACCACCGCACTAGAGAATCTGTCAGATCCTGTCACGGGAATTTGGTCCAGATGATGGGACACCTCGTGTCCTCTGTGGTCGTCACATCTACCAAAAGTGTCCAGCCTATTCCTGCCCATTGGCTGAGCAGTATCGCCTGAGCGCGCACAGCACTCGGCAGAAGACGTGGCATCACTCGTGCCGTTGAGGTTTCACAGCTACGTAATTGTACCGCTGCGCAAGGTCTCGAAGTCTTTGTCTGCAACTCTTCCTGTACTTGAGCTAGTCGATCGTTTACTTTGGAAATATTCTCCAAGTTGGCGATCACTGCCTTATGTCCCTGCGCCAAGGCTTTCAAACTTTTGTTTGCCATGGAGCTCTCTCGTTTTGCTCCGATGTCAGCAGCAAGAGCGATCTTCTTCACACCCGCTGCCTCTATTCGGGAAGGCGAGCATCTTTCTTCACCTCCGTCCCGAGTTTGCGTACATCAGAAAGTTTTGCCCCAAACTCGTCCATGGGTTCGGTAATCTGCTCCTTTAATGCGATCGCCTCACGCCCTCTTTTACGTTCCAATTCTTCTGCCTCCTCGCTTCGTTTTCTTTCTAATTCTTCTACCTTCTGTTTCCGTCTCCTTTCTGAATCATCTCTCTGCTTCTTAAGCTGACCCAGGAAAGCGGTGACTGGATCAGGTTCCGGCTCATAATGCGACCCTGCCCTTGGCGAAGCAACCCGTAATTCCCGAGAGCTGCTGCATTGGCGTCGCACTGTGTGTCTGCCTTCTATGTTCCTTTCGGAATTTCTACTCATAACTAATACGTCTAAATGGCTGCGGTCGTCTCCATCCTCAGAGTCGTCACCATTGTTCATTCCGTTCCGATCCCGCATTATTTATCGGTACCGAATCCCCATCATACGTGTTTGGGCCTGACTGCTCCTTGGGAACCCCGTCCAACATGTTACCAGAAGGGTTGACATCACCGTTATTAGCGTGTTCCATCGTATTTCCCGAATCTACTACACTTTGTTCCTCGTCAACATTCACGACAATGAAGGATAAAAGAGAAAGTATTTTGCATGACCCGAAAAGAGAACAAAAACAAAAATCATTCTTAGGTAAGATCACCTAATAATATTTGACTCTCAACTATACTAAAAACAAACACAAAATTACCTCACCAAAAAGGAAGTTTTTGCATTTCAGGTAGCAACACTGAACTGCTAACTTCGTAGATGTGGTACAGAACTCACAAAAACAAAACATAAACGCAAATAAATACAGGGTGTTATAAAAAGGTACGACCAAACTTTCAGGAAACATTCCTCACACACAAAGAAAGAAAATATGTTACGTGGACATGTGTCCGGAAACGCTTACTTTCCATGTTAGAGCTCATTTTATTACTTCTCTTCAAATCACATTAATCATGGAATGGAAACACACAGCAACATAACGTACCAGCGTGACTTCAAACACTTTGTTACAGGAAATGTTCAAAATGTCCTCCGTTAGCGAGGATACATGCATCCACCTTCCGTCGCATGGAATCCCTGATGCGCTGATGCAGCCCTGGAGAATGGCGTATTGTATCACAGCCGTCCACAATACGAGCACGAAGATTCTCTACATTTAGTACCGGGGTTGCGTAGACAAGAGCTTTCAAATGCCCCCATAAATGAAATTCAAGAGGGTTGAGGTCAGGAGAGCGTGGAGGCCATGGAATTGGTCCGCCTCTACCAATCCATCGGTCACCGAATCTGTTGTTGAGAAGCGTACCAACACTTCGACTGAAATGTGCAGGAGCTGCATCGTGCATGAACCACATGTTGTACTTGTAAAGGCACATGTTCTAGCAGCACAGGTAGAGTATCCTGTATGAAATCATGATAACGTGCTCCATTGAGCGTAGGTGGAAGAACATGGGGCCCAATCAAGATATCACCAACAATGCCTGCCCAAACTGTAGAGCAATGAGTCGCATGTCAACACAAGCACCGAAGTCATTACCTTCCTTCAATTGGGCCAACTGGCGGTGAATCGAGGAAGTACAGTACATACTGACGAAGCTAAAATGATCTCTAACACGGAAATTAAGCGTTTCCGGACACATGTCCACATAACATCTTTTCTTTATTTATGTGTGAGGAATGTTTCCTGAAAGTTTGGCCGTACCTTTGTGTAACACCCTGTATATTACACGGTAGGGGAGAAATTTTTTTTTCGCGTTCGCGCCAGCTGTAAGTACTACCGCAGAACTTAAAAAAAAATTTAAACACAAAGAAAAACACGAATGTATTACGTACTGATTACTGTTATCAGAACAGACCGAGGGGAAAATTCGATCACTAGAGGGTCGCCAATATGCAAGCTAGTCTATGGTAGCGCAGTGCTCCGTCTGCCAAAGAACAAAACAGTCTTAACCACCATACCCAAGAGGTGCCACATTTATCGACAGTACAAGGAAATCTGATATTGAACAATGGTCCCTGTGTGGATCACCTGTTATTTAAATGGTTCAAATGGCTCTGAGCACTATGGGACTTAACTTATATGGTCATCAGTCCCCTAGAACTACTTAAACCGAACTAACCTAAGGACATCACACACATCCATGCCCGAGGCAGGATTCGAACCTGCGACCGTAGCAATCGCGCGGTTCCGGACTGAGCGCCTAGAACCGCGCGGCCACCACGCCCGGCACCTGTTATTTAATTACTTCAAACCCACAACAGAATAAATGACATCGTAGGCAATGAGAATGGGTGTCGTTGAAAAATTAATAACGACCTACAGTATCACAAAGAGATGTATTAACTAATATCAAGGTCAAGAGAGAACAAACATATAAACAGAAACTTCAACAGTGTAACATTTCATTAACACGAACTGAGGTTGGTTGGCAATGGACGTGGGGAACCTAACTGGAATTTACGTGTAAACGAGACTAGCTACTGTGAGTGGAAGGATGCCAATCTAGGCAAGCACACTCTGCTGTATCGTTCCACTGATTGGTCTCTCGCATCAGGATACAATTAAGCATGCAATGCACACTGGGAGTGACTACTGTGAGTACAAGGCTGGTATGAAAGAAGATGGTCAGAAAATGATTGGACAGGCTTCTGAATTTGCCGAAGCTGTGAACATTACCGATATGGCTGGTGTAAGACGAGACACTGTCGTTTGCGTGCGGGCACTGCTGAAGCATCGTACTGCGGGAGGTGACCCCACATTTGCCAGTGATGGTCTCACGTCCGCACGATATAAAGTTTCGCCTGGGTGCCCGGACGTCTTTACAACTAACTGCTCTCTCCATATAAACAGCTCTAGCGACTGTCCTCCGCGAACGTCGAGAAGCAAGTCCCTGCCTCTCCCTTTTGCTCAAAACCATCCTAAAAACAAACGTTTCCGCACGATGTTCTCGAATAAGCCTATCATGGCCCAGCAGTGGTTACCGTGCCAATCATGTTTTCTAGCAAGAAGACCCGATCTTCCTCAACCAATCACTGCAGTGCAGTACACATTCTGTTCTCCAAAAACTTAGCACACAATGCCTGGAGGGTCTGCAGCCGAACCCCCAGCGCATTTCACAAGAAGAGGGACGCTTCCTAGTGAAAACAAGCTCCGTCTCGTCCTTAAAACGGTTTAGTGGGCGCCGTTTTGGCAGGGCGCGGCAGTGTCTGAGGAACGCGACATCCGGATAACTTCGTCGTCCCGTCTCACAGGGTACGCTGTTCTTGTAATAAACACAGTAGCCGGTCTCCAGCCCGACGCCGCTTTACCTGCACTCACACATGGGATAAGGAGTGCAGGCTCTCACACGACATCCACTCGCTAATAAAGCAGTTAGGCTGGCGCCAGGATGCCCAGCGCCGCCAGTTTCTAAAGAAGTGTCATTTCGCATCCAACCACAGCGTTGCCACCCTCTTGCTTGGCCAACAGCGGAACAAGGTTGACCACCAGAATGGCTGCCCATAAACCACTGCCCTGCGACGCCCACGGCCTGCTTCAGTGACTACAAAGGAATCCTCGGACTCACTTCCTGCTCAGGGAAAGTTCTAAAGCTGCCTCTAATGCAATGGTCACCTCCATCGTCCAAAAATCTGTCTCTATGGCCGAGTTTAATTCTACTACTGCTACTCAAGTTATGAAAGTACTGTGAAATCAATCAGTGGCTTACCCTAACCCTAATAGTCCGTCAGATTAATATCAATCTAATAGTCCGTCAGATTAACATCAATCATGGAAAATTTAAATACACTAGAGGCCAATGAAATTGTATAATAATCACCAAAACAAAATTAAAGGGGAGGTGCCTGATGGGTATTATCATGGCAGTGGCCTGCCCAGAGCATTTCGAAAGGAAACAGAACGAATCACCCTTTTATCGCTTAAGCACATTCGTTTGAATTAATACTTCAACATTACGTTCGGTATGTACAGAATGCTGGGCTCATTTTTGTTTTGGAATAATGTAAGCACGTAATGTTTAAGTGTAAATAGAAACAAATGTGCTTGAGTGATAAATGAATGTTTTGTTATGTCTCCTTTCGAATTGTTACCTTAAAATTGTGCTGTGTCACGCCTAGTTCTATTCCTCAAGCAGAAATTGATGAGTTAAACGTCTGAATTGAAGCCTCGTGGAATGGAAACGGTACGCTTCCAGACTTGGGTTCCTATTCAAAATATTTTGTACTCATTCCCCTCTGCAAGTAGTAGAAGTCTGTAACTGAAATTTCCGAACACCCTGTATACTACCATTCAGTTTGGACAGTAAGAGTGCAGTACTGGCAGTGTTGATATTGTGAGTTACTCCTGCGTATCTCGGACAGTAAGAGCACTGCTTGTGTAAAGCAAGGGTCTTATATCCAGTTGCGGTCCCATATGTAGGTTTAATGCCAGTATTACACGATACACCTAACGTGTATAAGTCGGGTGTAGACGGCCTGTGGGTCAAGAGGAATGATCGATACGACTCGTCAGCTTCGGCCAGTGACGTAATGATAATGGCTGCTGTCATGTCACCTCTTGGTCAATTTATTCGCAGTTTTGTTATTAGGTGGTGAATCAAACGAATTTGAAAGAAAAAAATAAAAAAAAATTAAATTAAATTAAATTAGTGTGGTAATACACTGATCTGTAGCTTAGCCCGAGGAATAGGTTAGTTTGGAAGGTAACAATTCGGTTGTGAGTTGACGAAGACAACGAATGCGATAGTTAAAAAAAAAATTGGCTGCGGTGACAGACTGATCTGCAGTTTTGCCGGAGGTCAATGTTAGGTTGGAAGGTGACAGACTGGTTGTGAGTTGGTGAAGCCAATGAACATAATACTAAAAAGTGGTGACAGGCTGACCTATATTTTAACCGCTTGAAAAAATCATCAATAACATCACGCTATATTCGCCATATTGTTTACAGCGTTCGTCCTATTGTCACTGGTCAAAGCCGACGACTTGTATCGAGGATTCCTCTATATCTAGGGCCTGCCACCTAGCGGCAGAACGGGCGACCCTGCGATTTTAGCAGACGGTTTACAGTATCCGCCGGGGAGAAACAGGAACAATTTTAATCCTGTCATGGATGCGCACATGCGCGGTAGAAGACGTATATGCGCGCATGCGCAGCACGCAGCATTTCGAGCGGGCCTTGTGCTCGTTATTGTATTCACAAGTGGTGAGTGAGAAATACGTCAGCCGGCCGGTGTGGCCGTGCGGTTCTAGGCGCTTCAGTCTGGAACCGCGAGACCGCTACGGTCGCAGGTCGAATCCTGCCTCGGGCATGGATGTGTGTGATGTCCTTAGGTTAGTTAGGTTTAAGTAGTTCTAAGTTCTAGTGGACTGATGACCACAGATGTTAAGTCCCATGGTGCTCAGAGCCATTTGAGAAATACGTGAGCTCTTGCGGACTCTTTGGGTATTGAATGAGATATTCTACTCATTTTTCTGTGAATAATTTTTTTTTACTTATACAGTAACAGAACAAACGAAAACTATCTATTTTGTATTACCGTTGAGAAAAGCTGTTTGTCTAATGATTTCTTCTCATTGTAGAAATGGAACGAAATAAGCAAGTAAAGTGTGCTTATGGAGGCACAGAGCCAGGATAGATGTCAATATCATCCTCTAGATACTCTGCATCATAAAACGTACGTTTACAAATTTTTAGTTCTGATACTATACGTTTTACATAAATGTGCATACAGTTTTACTTTCAATACGTATACGTATCACCTTAACTGGTGAAAATACCGCATGCGTTTGATTTTACTGCATATTTTTTATAATCTCAGCACGTCAGTAAGGATAGAAATGAGAAAATAGCCACAAGAGTCAGAGCAGTTGGGCCGATCGCGACCAGTGAGGATAGTAAAAGCCGTTCTGCATCTTTGCGGTCGCACTGTCGTGAAATAGCTTCCCTCATTACTGTGTCACTTGCGCGAATCTTGTCATGTACGATCGACAAGGCACATCCATTCTGACGAAGCTCCTAAATTCCTGTGGAGCTTAGGACATCAACTCCTTCATTAACAGGGAGTATATGTCCCTGGTCTTCACCTCTTCTTCCCAGCCAATGTCGAACCCAGTTCCCACTCAAGACGTTACGTTGTCGTTCTGCCTCTCTCCTAAAGACTAAGGAGGACGCTGTCACGGCAAATCCTGCAGAGATAGTTGCGTCCTCCATGTCTCAAGTGCTGTGAGACGTAATCTTAGATAATAATTTGCTTGTACCAGCATGATATAAAGTAATTTTCTTGTACCAGTGTGATATAAACCGAACAGTTTAGTCCAGAGTTCTATATGATCATAGCGTAATTTCATTAAAGCTACACAAGCTAACAGATACACCTTAACAAATACGAAGCTAGACCTCTCAGAAATTTGTATGTAAGTAAATTGTAGCTTTACAAGAATATCAACTTTAACTCTCAACGACGTAACCGCTGTAAACAAGGTCGTGGATCCGAATATATATCGTTGGGACGCTGGTGCAGATTTACACGCTAAGTGTATCTTTCAGTAGGGCTAGTGAAAAAGTTGGCAGTACTTGACTTGTTTGCTTGGGGCGCTGGTGCAGGTGTAGCTTATGTTTCAAAGAATATGATTTCTCTTTACAAGAATTACCTCGACGCAAATCATAATTACATTGAAACATCAAGCAAGACTTCAACTTCATTCTGCTGTTAAGTGTTTCATACTATTACACATTGTGTTCTTTTGGTTGCCCAACGGAATTTTCTTTCTAGATATACCTTCTCTAACTTCACGCTGCAGCTCCACTCGGCACCTGAGAACCAAGGATTGATCATTGATATTTTGTGTTCCAGGTGTTCATGTATGCTCTAGCGGCGCTTTTGATGTCAGCGGCCCTCTTGCAGGAGGTGGCAAGCAACCGCCATGGACTGCAGTACGGCAGAGGTAGCAATAACGACGTCTTTCGGGACGTGGCAACAATTCTCGATCAATTGTTGGCTCCAGACTCCGATGTCCTAATGGCGCTACACGACACGTTCGTTTACTCGTAAGTGGATCACTGGTAAATCACTGGACGTAGGAGTAAGGTCCACTTCTTCCATCCATTTCAATAAATATTTAATTTCAGCAGGTAGCTTTCGAGATTCGCAGGTCAGCATTATGGAGACAGAATTACTTCTTCCACTTACGAAACAAACAAAGTAGCCAGTCAGAGCATTGTAGATGCAAGATTAAACGTTGCTTCTCATTATTAGCTGATTATCACCCTTTTTAGATAAAGCATCTCTTCTTCTTTTCTCATCGCAGCGAGTCAAGAGTGAACGCGTGCTAAACGGATGATTTTGATGAGTTCTTATGCGTTTTCGTGTCGTGCTTTTGTTTGTATGCATGATCGTGAAAAAGATGGTTCAAATGGCTCTGAGCACTATGGGACTTAACATCTGTGGTCATCAGTCCCCTAGAACTTAGAACTACTTAAACCTAACTAACCTAAGGACATCACACACATCCAAGCCCGAGGCAGGATTTGAACCTGCGCCCGTAGCAGTCGCGCGGTTCCGGACTGACGCGCCTAGAACCGCTCGGCCACCGCGGCCGGCTCGTGGAAAAGAATGCTAAACTTTTCTTTCAGTTTTTTGTCGTGGGGGGGGGGGGGGAAATTGGTTGCTGGCTCATTGCGTACTTCTCTCAAATAGCACAACGGGGGATACTCCGAGATTAACATCCCCGCTGGATGCAGACGCATCACCACTACCACTGGTGATCGGGAATTTAGTGTCGCCTCTTCTCCTCCTCTTGCCAAATAAATATTAATAAACCAATTTTCTTTCATCACCAGAATTCTAGTTGGCTATGTCGGGAGTGATGTCTAATGTCCTGCAAGATAAGGTGCACTCGGCTATTGAATCAGGTACTCTATATGAGCAAATCGAACAAAAATTCGTTGAAGGAATGCCATCAGTTGCACCAAGACTGAACGATAGGCATTTGCAGTTTCTTTTCTAGGTTCATAACTGCTGTACCGCTGCTTAGACTTTTGATATAGTTGATATAGTTCTCAACCTGTCCCCACTAACGACACACGAACATACCAGAACAACTCCACTTGAAGGAGCATGAACAAGTTTCTCCCGTGGCCATCGTCGTGTCAAAACAAGTACCGTATTCTGTTCCAAAAAACTTAGCTGTTTGTGGGGCGCTATATTATATTACAGGAAAGTAGTAATAAGGGAAAACTGACTACTTACTTACTTTCTCATGTATGGGATAGTTTATGAGAGAATAAGACCCTCCGGTGTTTTGTTGTTTCTACACTGAAGAGCCAAAGAAACTGGTACACCTGCCCAATATTATGTAGGGTCCCCGCGAGCAAGCAGAAGTGTCATGTTATAACAAGTACCGTATTCTGTTCCAAAGAACTTAGCTGTTTGTGGGCCGCTATATCACATTACAGGAAAGTAGTAATAAGGGAAAACTGACTACTCACTTACTTTCTCACGCATGCGATATTTTATGAGAGAATACGACCCTCCGGTGTTTTTTTGTTTCTACACTGAAGAGCCAAAGAAACTGGCACATCTCCCTAATATCGTGTAGGGCCCCCGCAAGCAAGCAGAAGTGCCGCAACATGACGTGGCATGGACTCTATTAATGTCTGAAGTAGTGCTGGAGGGAATTGACACAATGAATCATGAAGGGCTGTCCATAAATCCGTAAGAGTACAAAGTGGTGGAAATCTCTTCTGAACAGTACGTTGCAAGGCTTCCCAGATATGCTCAATAATGTTCATGTCAGAGGAGTTTGGTGGCCAGCGGAAGTGTTTAAACTCAGAAGCGTTTTCATGGAGCCACTCTGTAGAATTTCTGGACTTGTGGGGTGTAGCAATGTCGTGCTGGAACTGCCCAAGCCCGTCGGAATGCACAACGAGTATGAATGGCTGCAGGGGATCAGGCAGATTGCTTACGTGCGTGTCACCTGTCAGAGTTGTATCTAGACGTATCATGGGTCCCATATGACTCCACCTGCACACGCCCCACACCATTACAGAGCCTCCACCAGCTTGAACAGTCCCCTGCTGACAGACAGGCTCCATGGATTCGTGAGGTTCTCTCCATACCCGTACACGTCCATCCGCTCGATACAATTTGAAACGAGATTCGTCCGACCAGGCAGCATGTTTGCAGTCATCAACAGTCCAATGTCGGTGTTGATGGGCCAAGGGGAGGCGTAAATCTTTGTCTCGCGCAGTCATCAAGGGTACACGAGTGGGCTTTCGGCTCCGAAAGCCCATATCGATGATGTTTCGTTGAATGGTTCGCACATTGACACGTTTTGATGGCCCAGCATTGAAATCTGCAGCAATCTGCGAAAGGGTTGCACTTCTGTCATGTTGAACGCCTCTCTCCCGTCATCGTTGGTCCCGTTCTTGCAGGATCTCTTTTCGGTCACAGCGATCTCGGAGATTTGATGTTTTACCGGATTCCGATGTTGACGGTCCACCTGTCGTAAGGGAAAATCCCCACTTCATCGCTACCTCGGAGATACTGTTCCCATTGCTCGTGCGCCGACTATAACAGCACGTTCATACTCACTTAGCCGGCCTGTGTGGCCATGCGGTTCTAGGCGCTTCAGTCTGGAACTGCGTGACCGCTACGGTAGCAGGTTCGAATCCTGCCTCGGGCATGGATGTGTGTGATGTTCTTAGGTTAGTTAGGATTAAGTAGTTCTAAGTTCTAGGGGACTGATGACCATAGATGTTAAGTCCCATAGTGCTCAGAGCCATTTTTGAGACTCACTTAAATTTTGATAACCTACCATTGTAGCAGCAGTAACCTGTCTAACAACTGCGCCAGACACTTGTCTTAATATAGGCGTTGCCGACCGCAGTGCCGTGTTCTGCCTGTTTACATATCTCTACATTTGAATACGCATGCCTGTACCAGTTTCTTTGGCGCTTCAGTGTATTTCTTACCTTGATAGTGTCGTCGTAAGCTTTGTATTTATTAGTCACATATGCTCTCAAATTCTGTCTCGAGAATAGACTCTTCCTCTGATCATGCAAACTGGAGTCAGCATGGCATCTGGCTATCTAATAACAACAAATAGTACGATAATAATAGTTGTTCTGCTTCAAATTTTTTCTACCTCAGACTGCAACAATCCTCGATTTCAGATTTAGTGATGGTCTTAGAAAAAATATTGTCTTCTTTACCTAATGCGGAATCTTTTTAATACATCCGTAGGCAGCATGCATGATACTTTTCCCGATTTTATCTTACTGGAGGGATACACAAGGTTCCCTTCGTTGTATTAATAATCTCGGAAGTTATCTACAGCTGTTGAGTCTGTAAAGAAAGAAAAGAATCACCGCAAAAAGCAGGTTAGTGGAGAAGCAAGTGTCTGAAAAACGACAGAGTTTTAATTTATGCCTTATTGGCCCTACATTTGGTATCTAGGATGCGAGACGTTCTTGTTTCTCTAATATTTTCCGCATTTACAATTTTAGGCGTGTTTTGTGTATGTGTAAAAAATAAACATCCATCGTGATTTGTATTCCATATTAAACTGTAGAGTGTACATCCTCCTGCAGACCAGTTTCCAGATTGGAGAAAGACAGGATGATGACATTTGGTTTGCGGGCCGCTCAACCGTGTGGTTATCGGCGATCGTACAAATTCCCAATACTTTCACTGTCCACTCTCGCTATTTTCCCAAATGATGATTAAATGATAAAGAAAACACAAACACCCAGTTTCCGGGTGGAGGAAATCCCCAACCCGGCCGGGAATCAAATCCGCGACCCCGGGATCCAGAGGCAGCATCGCTAGGCGCTAGACCACGAACTGCGGACGAAGGACAGGAGTATACCTCCTCCATTATGAGTGAAGTTCTGTGATGTAGTAATCAACAGTTTAGTTGTTCCGTATGATGATCTTTCTGAATACGTTAGAAACCTGACTGAATGCAACCGAATGGGCATAAGTTGTTGTGCAGAACATATATGACACAAAGCAATAGTTTTTATTTTAGCGGCGCTGGAAATTTTGCTCTCCGGACAGCAGCAAACGGCAAGTGAGTTGGACTATAAATCCTTCGTACGGAACAGTGTTTCCGTCTCATGACGAGTTATTTATTTCTTCGGCCACATTCCATCGTAAGCGGAACATGATAACCGGAATTACTGTTATTCCTGTTAATTTTCTCTCAGTTATAGAAAAAAGGGCAACTTGAATATTCTGAGCTTAACATTAGAATTAAAGTTGTAACAAAAAAAATTCACGAGTCAGTTCTTATCCGAAAGCGAATCTCAATGGTTTTCCTGCACGGAGCCTCTGCAGTGGTGGAGACTTTGTGACCCTCTACTTATAACATACGTGACGTTTATTTCTCGCAAGGAGGCGCCCAACCCTGTTGGAATGCGAAGTGTGTCATACGTTTTTGCGGACAGAGCAGCAGCGGGAACTTGCTCACTACGCATTTAAATTCCTCTTGATACTTTTAGGGAGGCACATACAACCTTCTTTCACGATGGTCGCCGTCAATACCCATGTAGTTTCGATAATATGTATACAAGTAGTCATTCATTCAGGGGCTGACTCTGTGGGTTCTTTGAATATGCTCAGAGTCGGTGGGCCCTTTGAATATGCTCTGAGAAAAGCCGATCAGCTACGACAAAAGCTCTGTTTATGTGGGAGACAAATAACTGCTGGCTCCAGATATTGAGGGGTTCTGCACACTCAAAGAGCTAAAGAGAAGTTGCTGCCAAAGCGTTGTCCCATAAAAGTGGAGTACCGCTAGCAGCGAGCGAAAAGCATCTCATTGAATCTGTATGCGTTCGGCACGGACTCACGTCCACATTCCATCTTCACAAAGGCTGTCGTTCTCCCGCCTACTGAGCTCATAACGTAATCATGTCTGACAAACCTGTAATGAACAGTAATTGCTGTCTTCGTGTTTCGATTAATAACTTTATACAGTGGCGGGTCATTTGTCCTTAGCTTTAGCGAAAGGGTAGCGATGTAATATTGCAGGCCTAATTTTTTCCTCTTGCAGCTGGTTAGATTTTAGAAAATACTAAGGAATTTATTGCGAGACGTTCCTTTCGTCCGTGCCTCGGGATTTTTGTTGTGCCCCGCGAAATCATACTCGCCTCCGCGGCCTTAATCCAGCACTGGACTCGCATTCGGAAGGACGACGGTTCAATCCCGCGTCCGGCCATCCTGATTTAGGTTTTCCGTGATTTCCCTAAATCACTCCAGGCAAATGCCGGGATGGTTCCTCTGAAAGGGCACGGCCGACTTCCTTCCCCATCCTTCCCTATTCCGATGAGACCGATGACCACGCTGTCTGGTCTCCTTCCCCAAAACCAACCAACCAACCTTAATCCAGGCTTTGACCCACGAGGTTGGTTTAAAATTCACTACTCCAGAGTCAATAATTATCAGTCCAATCACATTAACGTGACTACCGCCTATGTTCGACATCAAAGTACAATATCGCAGAATGCAGGTGGCGGCACTAGTATTGAAGTTTATGTAAAGCGTGTTGGGAGGGGAGGGAAAAAATGCAGTCATTGTCGTAATCCGGAAACGGAGCGATTTATCCGACGTCTAAAAGGGCATGATCATCGGCTTTCGGGCCAAAGGTGGAAACATTTTCGAAACGATTTGGTTTGCAAAGTGTTCGCATGCTACCACGGTTAAAGTACACTACTGGCCATTAAAATTGCTACACGACGCGAAATTTAACCGACAGGAAGAAGATGCTGTGATATGCAAATGATCAGCTTTTCAGAACATTCACACAAGGTTGGCGCCGGTGGCGACACCTACAACGTGCTGACATGAGGAAAGTTTCCAACCGATTTCTCATACACAAACAGCAGTTGACCGGCGTTGCCTCGTGAAACGTTGTTGTGATGCCTCGTGTAAGGGGGAGAAATGCGTACCATCACGTTTCCGACTTTGATGAAGGTCGGATTGTAGCCTACCGCGATTGCGGTTTTTCGTATCGCGACATTGCTGCTCACGTTGGTCGAGATCCAATGACTGTTAGCAGAATATGGAGTCTGTGGGTTCGGGAGGTTAATACGGAACGCTCGTATCACTAGCAATCGAGATGACAGGCATGGCTGTAACGGATCGTGCAGCCTCGTCTCGATCCCTGAGTCAACAGATGGGGACGTTTGCAAGACAACAGTCTCCACGAACAGTTCGACGACGTTTGCAGCAGCATGGACTATCAGCTCGGAGATCAAGGCTGTGGTTACCCTCGACGCTGCATCACAGACAGCAGCGCCTGCGATGGTGTACTCAACGACGAACCTGGGTGCACGAATGGCAAAACGTCAGTTTTTCAGATGAAGCCTGGTTCTGTTTACAGCATCATGATCGTCGCATCCGTGTTTGGCGACATCGCGGTGAACACACATTGGAAGCGTGTACTCGTCATCGTCATACTGGCGTATCGCCCGGCATGATGGTATGGGGTGCCATTGATTACACGTCTCGGTCACCTTTTGTTCGCATTGACGGCATTTTGAACAGTGGACGTTACATTTCAGATGTGTTACGATCCGTGGCTCTACCCTTTTTCGATCCCTGCGAAACCCTACATTTCAGCAGGATAATGCACGACCGCATGTTGCAGGTCCTGTACGGGCCTTTCTGGATACAGAAAATGTTCGACTGCTGCCCTGGCCAGCACATTCTCCAGATCTCTCACCAATTGAAAACGTCTGGTCAATGGTGGCCGAGCAACTGGCTCGTCACAATACGCCAGTCACTACTCTTGATGAACTGTGATATAGTGTTGTAGCTGCATGGGCAGCGGTACCTGTACCCGCCATCCAAGCTCTGTTTGACACCATGACCAGGCGTATCAAGGCCGTTATTACGGCCAGAGGTGGTTGTTCTGGGTACTAATTTCTCAGGATCTATGCACCCAAACTGCGTGAAAATGTAATCACATGTCAGTTCTAGTATAATATATTTGTCCAATGAATACCCGTTTATCATTCTCATTTCTTCTTGGTGTAGCAATTGTAATGGCCAGTAGTGTATGCCGCGCATGGGAAAATGGCGCTATAAACCTACGCTATTAACCGGCGCCGAGGCAACTGTGGCGCACCGTGGGCCACAGATGACAGGGGTGAACGACGGCTTCGGAAATCTGAGCGAACGAATATACGTACAACAGTTAAGCAACTGACCGCCCAGATGGACCAAGGACTACCAACAGCGTCTCCTCGACGACTGCTCAGCGAACGTTGCTGCAATGGGCCTCCGCAGCAGGTACCTGGTTCATGCACCCATGCTCAGCCCCGGATCTAGGAGAGGGCAAATCGGGGTATCCGCCCCGGGCGGCAATTTCAGGGCGCGCCAAATTCAAATTCTTGAAGAAAAAAAAAAAAACTTTTTTCACATAGCGCCTAGTATCCAGCGCATGTTGGTCTAGCGATTATTCAAAAGAAGAGCTCACATACCTCAAGAGCACTTTTAAATCGAATGAATTTTCTCCGCAAAAAATTTGTAGAGCATTCAATGCAGAACCTAGAATGCAGGTATGTGATGGGGAAGAAGATAGTAATTCCTTCAGATCTAGTGCGTTTTTTCCCTATGTGGTTTCTCTTTCCTCGAAGATAGGCCGTATTCTTGAGAAACGCTGTGTTAAGGTGATCTTCCGGCACCCCACGAAGATTGCATCTTTACTCGGCTCTGAGAAGGACGATTTACAGTTTCGTAAAGCGGGTGTGTATCAGATTCCTTGCGGAAATTGTGAGAAGTCGTACATAGGTCAAACAACACGTACCGTTCATGACAGATGTGTAGAGCATCGAAGATACACACTCTTATTACAGCCAGACAAGTCGGCAGTGGCCGAACATTGTATTGATACAGGGCATTCCATGAGTTACAGTGATGTGAAGATTTTAACTTTTGGGAATCTGTCTTCAAGGAAGCTATAGAGCTTAGATTAGCTAATAACTTAATAACTAGATATAAAGGTTTTAATTTGGACAAAGCATGGAATCCGGCTCTTGGGGTAATTAAACTGCAGTGAAGTCGACATGGTGTCACCGCTGCCGAACATACATCGATAAGCGAATCGAATGTCTGTACGCCTTCGCCACAGGCGGCTCATGTGTAAGCGTATTTCTTTGCCGCCGACTATCATCTGTGACCGCTTGCGCAGTACCGCCGCGGTGGAGCATATAAGGCCGCGCTTGGCATCTTGTCGTCATTCTTGTGACTCACTCTGAGGATGGCTGGACGATACGCTGCCGAAATATCAGTGGAGGGAATTTTATTTGCAGGGCTGCATGCCCGAAATTTAATGAACTATTATTCACCTGATTTTAAAATGCATCCCTGGTGGTTTCTGAACATTTTTGAACATTTTAGAACACATTCTAAGTTGATTTTTGAACGAGTCATAAGCTGATTTTTGAAAGCGTGCATAGTGTACGTGATGTCTATGCCACGGGAATCCCCGTTGAATCTAGAAATAAAATCTTCCCCGCAGACAAAAGGAGACAGAGATATACGAGCTGAGCCGAATAAACCTGGACGAGTGAATGCCAATTGCTGTTTGTTTATGTGATTGACTCGGTGAGCCACTCATCAGCGTTCTAATAATTATTAGCGACTACCCGAATGTACATAAAGGACTAACAGGAAAGATTACACATTATCTACTCGGTGTATCCAAGAAAATGAAATTTTGATAGAAATTGTTTGCCGGATCGCTGCAATACTAAGGGTCAGTTGGACAGTCCCCGGTTAGCAGCCGCTTCTGTTCTATTCTCGGAATAGCGCGAAAAACGTATGTTCTTTCAGTAACGCAGCAGATGACGCAACGTTCAGCTCTCTACCTTTCTTCTGTCAAACCTAGACGTGGACACGATTCTCTACGTCTGCCATAAACAGTCTACAACAAATTACATTACTGGCCATTAAAATTGCTACACCAAGAAGAAATGAGAATGATAAACGGGTATTCATTGGACAAATATATTATACTAGAACTGACATGTCAATACATTTTCACGCAATTTGGGTGCATAGATCCTGAGAAATCTGTACCCAGAACAACCTCGTCTGGCCATAATAACGGCCTGGATACGCCTGGGCATTCAGTCAAACAGAGCTTGGATGGCGTGTACAGGTACAGCTGCCCATGCAGCTCCAACACGATACCACAGTTCATCAAGAGTAGTGACTGGCGTATTGTGACGAGCCAGTTGCTCGGCCACCATTGACCACACGTTTTCAATTGGTGAGAGATTTGGAGAATGTGCTGGCCAGGGCAACAGTCGAACATTTTCTGCATCCAGAAAGGCCCGTACTGGACCTGCATCATGCTGTCGTGCATTATCCTGCTGAAATTTAGGGTTTCGCAAGGATCGAATGAAGGGTAGAGCCACGGATCGTAACACATCTGAAATGTAACGTCCACTGTTCAAAGTGCCGTCAACGCGAACAAGGCACCCCATACCATCACGCCGGGTGACACGCCAGTATGGCGATGACGAGTACACGCTTCCAATGTGCGTTCACCGCGATGTCGTCAAACACGGATGCGACAATCATGATGCTGTAAACAAAACCTGTATTCATTCGAAAAAATGACGTTTTGCCATTCGTGCACCCAGGTTCGTCGTTGAGTACACCATCGCAGGCGCTCCTGTCTGTGATGCAGCGTCAATGGTACCCGCAGCCGTGGTCTCCGAGCTGATAGTCCATGCTGCTGCAAACGTCGTCGAAGTGTTCGTGCAGGTGGTTGTTGTCTTGCAAACGTCCCCATCTGTTGACTCAGGGATCGAGACGTGGCTGCACGATCCGTTACAGCCATGTGGATAAGATGCCTGTCATCTCGACTGCTAGCGATAAGAGGCCGTTGGGATCCAGCACGGCGTTCCGTATTATCCTCCACTGATTCCATATTCTGCTAACAGTCATTGGATCTCGACCAACGCGAGCAGCAATGTCGCGATACGATAAACCGCAATAGCGATAGGCTACATTCCGACCTTTATCAAAGTCGGAAACGTGATGGTACGCATTTCTCCTCCTTACACGGGGCATCACAACAACGTTTCACCAGGCAACGCCGGTCAACTGCTGTTTGTGTATGAGAAATCGATTGGAAACTTTCCTCACGTCAGCACGTTGTAGGTGTCGCCACCGGCGCCAACCTTGTGTGAATGCTCTGAAAAGCTAATCATTTGCATATCACAGGATCTTCTTCCTGTCGTTTAAATTTCGCGTCTGTAGCACGTCATCTTCGTGGTGTAGCAATTTCAATGGCCAGTAGTGTATGTATAACAGTGCGTACCAAGAAAGGGTCCCCGCCTATTCCCCACCATACGTTTCGTTCAAATTTATGGTATATTTAGGGCTTGGATAGGAATGAAAGTGACAGAAGTAGGAGCTCCAGATGGCTAATGGTTTACAAGAAATATCATTTTTTACGCGGGTCGGACGAGACTCGAGTCATCTATGTTAGCGTAGTTTGAATGCAGTGGCTGCCCCAGTGGAAAGAGTTCAGAACGGTAATCTGAAGGTCGTGTGATCGGGTCCCTATGTGGAAACCTTTTAATTTTCAGTTCTTCCGTTACTTACATCGCAAATAAAATGAAATACTTTTCAGTATATTGTATTTATTACTATTTCTACGTAATGTATGAAAACGAAAGCAGAGGAAAATTACGGACTGCAAACAAGCTTCCGTGAAAGGACTATTGTGTTACTTTCATTTTGACATTCAATCAGTCTTTGGCAGCTAATGCAACCATGCGCTGTCTATTTTTAACGTCAGATAAAGAATTTGACCTTCTAAACTGTTGTCATCTCAACGAGAGTGAAAGAGACATGACATCTCGAGAAGAGTGCTACAAAATACACGTCATTGCACGTCATCAGTTACCTTCGCCAATATTTGGCGAAATGATGTATTACATGTGGTTTACTGCCAAATTGCGCTGTGAGTCAAAACCTTTTATGACTGTAAACCAAGTTTGTTTTTCTATAGAAACTATAAAACAGTCATGTAATTGTAGATATGCGGCGTTAATAACATCTGGAAGACGGCGACAAAATTACTGCTTTCCTGTTTTAGGGTGAATCACGTATCACTTTTAAATCATCAACTGTAAAATAATAAAAGTATCTAATTTTAATATGTTTGTTTGCATAGCCATCTTTGCACCAGCTGTTAAAATCAGTTATTATTGGTTTCTCCGTTTTAAGCTTAATATAGTTAATTAAAGAGAATTCTCTTCAGTTAGTTGCAGTTAGCTGAATACGGAGAAACCAATAATAATTGATATGTAATTTTATATTCGAAATTCCCGTGTGTACCTTACATTCCCTTCCTGGAAATTTGTTTGCAATCCCAACTTTTCTTATGCCTTTACTTTTCTCGCCTTTTATGAAAATATTAATAAATACAACATACTGAACATTATTTCAGTTTATTTACAATGCAAGTAACGTAAAAACTGAAAATTAAAAAAAAGTTTTCGCATAGGGATTCGACGCCGCGACCCTCGGATTATAGTTCTGTGCTGTTTCCACTGTGCCAACCGTTCCCTACAAATAAGACGCTAATATAAATGGCTCCTGTCTGGCCCCATCCGCACCAAAACTCTACTTCTGGAGCTGCCACTTTCATTTCTGGCCAAGCCCTGCATAGGCCTACGTCACAAATTTGGACGAAATCTGTGATGACGAGTAGGTGCACTCCCATTGTAAGCTTCGCAAGAGGACTGCTATAAAACGAGCTAAACATGTACATCATGTGCGTTTTTTCCCTATTTGTTTTTCCTTTTAGTTGCACCACCTCAACCAGCCTCCAATACGTACTCAATCACTCACACACATATAGACCCACGATTCGTATACAATGTGTTGTAAAGATATTATGGTTGTAAACATAATATTTACATCACGATGTGCTCGTAACCTTGTCATGAGTTGTCACTCCAGAAGCCAATTCAAAATGGGACACACAACATTCATGACTGCAGACAAGTTTCCTGGCGTGCAGTGCTTACATCACTTAAGTTAAATGATAGTGACGATATTCACTTAGTCTACGTTGTTCCCTGAACTTTATTCGTAGCTCTACAAAGTGGCCCGCAAACAAATACGCTGCGCCAGACAATTTTTCCGGCCGTCAATATTAATGTTACCAGTGTGAACCTGGGCCGAGCCGTTGGTTATGTTACAAGAAAATACTCGAATAATTATTGTAATTGATTTAGCTGTGGGTTCTTGATTAAACATTGTGTATTTTACTAACTAAATGAAACCCTTTTCTAGCCTTGTTTCACAGACTTTATTATCACACGACCTAGGTTTCCGGTTATAAGCCCATTTTGTAATGCACGACTGACACCAAAGATGAGAACCAACGAAGACAAAAATGTCAACTTTTTAAATCTTTTTATTCTTGTCTTTTCCGGCCGTCAATATTAATGTTACCAGTGTGAACCCGGGCCGAGCCGTTGGTTATGTTATAAAAAAATACTCGAATAATTATTATAATTGATTTAACTGTGGGTTCTTGATTAAACATTGTGTATTTTACTAACTAAATGAAACCCTTTTCTAGCCTTGTTTCACAGACTTTATTATCACACGACCTAGGTTTCCGGTTATAAGCCCATTTTGTAATGCAGGACTGACACCAAAGATGAGAACCAACGAAGACAAAAATGTCAACTTTTTAAATCTTTTTATTCTTGTCTCAAACTGTAAAAGTTATTTCGTTGATAATTTTGATAAATTATGTATGGATTTACTAAATTTGTAAGGACAACATTTACAAGATTCATTAGTAGAGCATTATTACTAAACATACACTTGAGCAGAGCTATACACAGGAACGGAATTTTTGTTATGTGAATGAAGGCATCAAAGTTTTTTCCTTCGAAAGTGGCCTTGCTATACTGTCCAAAAGGGATGAATAGTTGAACTGATTTTGTTCATTCAGTGATAAATGTGGGAGAAAACACACATGTTTCTTAATTTACTTCGAGCAAATAGTTAGAGAACCAACTCGTGAAGCTAACGTTTTAGACCTCATAGCAACAAATAGACCGGAACTTTTCGACTCCGTGAATGTAGAAGAGGGTATCAGTGATCATAAGTCAGTGGTTGCATCAATGACTAAAAGTGTAATAAGAAATGCCAAGAAAGGAAGGAAAATATATTTGCTTAACAAGAGTGATAGGGCACAAATCGCAGAATATCTGAGTGACCACCATCAAACGTTCATTTCTGAGGAAGAGGATGTGGAACAAAAATGGAAAAAATTCAGAAACATCGTCCAGTACGCCTTAGATAAGTTCGTACCGACTAAGGTCCAAAGCGAGGGGAAAGATCCACCGTGGTATAACAATCATGTACGAAAGGTACTACGGAAACAAAGAAAGCTTCATCATAGGTTTAAGAGTAGTCGAATCATAGCTGATAAGGAAAAGCTGAACGAAGCGAAAAAGAGCGTAAAGAGAGCAATGAGAGAAGCATTCAACAAATTCGAACATAAAACATTGGCAAACAATCTAAACAAGAACCCTAAAAAGTTTTGGTCATATGTAAAATCGGTAAGCGGATCTAAATCCCCTATTCAGTCACTCGTTGACCACGATGGCACCGAAACAGAGGACGACCGAAGAAAGGCAGAAATACTGAATTCAGTGTTCCGAAACTGTTTCACTGCGGAAAATCGTAACACGGTCCCTGACTTCAGCCGTCGCACGGACGCCAAAATGGAAAATATTGAAATAAACGATATCGGAATTGAAAAACAACTGCTATCACTTAGTAGCGGAAAAGCATCCGGACCAGACGAGATACCCGTAAGATTCTACAGTGATTATGCTAAAGAACTTGCCCCCTTTCTATCAGCAATTTATCGTAGATCTCTGGAAGAACGTAAAGTACCTAGCGACTGGAAGAAAGCGCAGGTCGTTCCCATTTTCAAGAAGGGTCATAAATCAGATGCGAATAATTATAGGCCTATTTCGCTTACGTCAATCTGTTGTAGAATAATGGAACATGTTTTATGTTCTCGTATTATGACGTTCTTAGATAATACAAATCTCCTTCATCATAACCAACATGGATTCCGCAAACAGAGATCATGTGAAACTCAGCTCGCCCTATTTGTCCAAGAAATTCTCAGTGCCGTAGACACTGGCGAGCAGATTGATGCCGTATTCCTGGACTTCAGGAAGGCATTTGATACGGTTCCGCACTTACGTTTAGTGAAAAAAATACGAGCTTACGGAATATCGGACCAGGTTTGTGATTGGATTCAGGATTTCCTAGAAGAAAGAACACAACATGTCATTCTTAACGGTTCAAAATCTGCAGATGTAGAGGTAATTTCGGGAGTACCGCAAGGAAGCGTGATAGGACCTTTATTGTTTACAATATACATAAATGACTTAGTTGACAACATCGGTAGCTCCGTGAGGCTATTTGCAAAAAATGGTTCAAATGGCTCTGAGCACTATGGGACTCAACTGCCGTGGTCATAAGTCCCCTAGAACTTAGAACTACTTAAACCTAACTAACCTAAGGACAGCACACAACACCCAGCCATCACGAGGCAGAGAAAATCCCTGACCCCGCCGGGAATCGAACCCGGGAACCCGGGCGTGGGAAGCGAGAACGCTACCGCACGACCACGAGATGCGGGCGGGCTATTTGCAGATGACACGGTTGTCTACAAGAAAGTAGCAACATCAGAAGACTCGTACGTACTCCAGGAAGACCTGCAGAGGATTAATGAATGGTGCGACAGCTGGCAGCTTTCCCTAAACGTAGATAAATGTAATATAATGCGCATACATAGGGGCAGAAATCCATTCCAGTACGATTATGCCATAGGTGGTAAATCATTGGAAGCGGTAACGACCGTAAAATACTTAGGAGTTACTATCCGGAGCGATCTGAAGTGGAATGATCACATAAAACAAATAGTGGGAAAAGCAGGCGCCAGGTTGAGATTCATAGGAAGAATTCTAAGAAAATGTGACTCATCGACGAAAGAAGTAGCTTACAAAACGCTTGTTCGTCCGATTCTTGAGTATTGCTCATCAGTATGGGACCCTTACCAGGTTGGATTAATAGAAGAGATAGACATGATCCAGCGAAAAGCAGCGCGATTCGTCATGGGGACATTTAGTCAGCGCGAGAGCGTTACGGAGATGCTGAACAAGCTCCAGTGGCGGACACTTCAAGAAAGGCGTTACGCAATACGGAGAGGTTTATTATCGAAATTACGAGAGAGCACATTCCGGGAAGAGATGGGCAACATATTACTACCGCCCACATATATCTCGCGTAATGATCACAACGAAAAGATCCGAGAAATTAGAGCAAATACGGAGACTTACAAGCAGTCGTTCTTCCCACGCACAATTCGTGAATGGAACAGGGAAGGGGGGATCAGATAGTGGTACAATAAGTACCCTCCGCCACACACCGTAAGGTGGCTCGCGGAGTATAGATGTAGATGTAGATTTCTAAAGTTTGTAGCTGAGTGAGTTTGCCTCTCATCATGGTGTCAGTTACGTACTAGAAAACGGCTCAAAATGGTTCAAATGGCTCTAAGTACTATGGGACTTAACATCTGAGGTCATCAGTCCCCTAGATTTAGAACTACTTAAACCTAACTAACCTAAGGACATCACACACATCCATGCCCGAGGCAGGATTCGAACCTGCGACTGTAGCAGCAGCGCGGTTCCGGACTGAAGTGCCTAGAACTGCTAGGCCACAGCAGCCGGCTAGAAAATGGCCTTATAACCGGAAACTCAGGTCGTGCTATAATAATAAAGTTTGTGAAACACTGTTAAAAAAGTGTTTCCTTTAGTTAATACTGAGGTAATTATTGAAAGCTTATGTCACTTTTAATTGTATTTTTTAAGGGTCTTTGGTCCTTGTCCTTCGTCCCTGTCCCGTCGATTTTTTAAACTACATGTCCTTAAGTTCCGGTTATCTGGGAACTGGATGTAGTATTTGCTGCACCCAAGATAACCAGCGTGTAATTGCAACCCTGCTCAACAGTATAACTGTGTACACCCATACCTGCCGTGCCTTCACAACGGAGACAACGCAGTACTGAAACAAAAAATACAGTACTGAAAAAAATGCTTTTTGGCGGTTTCAGATCAGGTACACCAACAAAAGAAACACACTGTTGAGCCAGAACATTACGAGCACCTACCTAATAGCCGGTATGTCCACCTTTGCCACGGATAACAGTGGCGCCCCATCATGGCATGGAAACAATGAAGCCTTGGTAGGTCGCTGGAGGTAGCTGGCACCACATCTGCTCACACGAGTGACTGAATTCCCGTAAATTCCGATAAATTCCCGGGGGGGGGGGGGGGAGGGGGGGGGACTGTGATGAGCTCTGACGCCACATTCAATCACATCGCAGATTTTTTCGATCGAGTTCAGATCTGGCGATTTGGGGGACCAGCACATCAACAGGAACTCGCCGCTGTGTTCCTTGAACCTCTCCATAACACGCCTGGCCTTATGACATGGACCATTATCTTGTTCAAAATCTTGTTTCTTCGGGAAACTTGATCGCCATGAAGGGTTGTAAATGGTCTGCAACCAGTGTACAACACTTCCTGGCCGTCATAATGCCTTGCACAAGCTCCACTGTACCGAGGCGTCCCCACGTCAATGTTCTCCAGAGCATAATAGAGCCACTGCCAGCTTGTCTCCGATCTGCAGTACAGGTGTCAAGGAGCTGATCCTCTGCAAGACTACGGATTCGCGCCCTCCCATCAGCATGATGAAGAATGTATCGAGATACATCAGAGCATGTGACGCTCTGCCACTTTGCCAACGTACAGTGCCAGTGGTCGCGAGCCCATTTCAGTGGTCGCTTCTGACATCGTGATGTTAACATCGGCATATATACGGATCGTTGGCTGGCAAAGGCCCGTCGTTAGGAGGGTTCAGTGCACTTTGTGCTCAGACACACTCGCATTCTGCCCAGCATTGAAGTCTGATATTAGTTCAGCCACAGTTCGGCACCTGTCCGATTTTACCAGTCTGCCCAGCCTACAACAGGCAACATCTGTAATGAGAGATGGCCACCCAACCCCACGACGTCTGGACGTTGTTTCATTTTGGTTTCGCCATGTGTAGAAGACACTCACCACAGCACTCCTCAGACGCCCGACAACTGCAGTTTCCAAACTGCTTGTGCCCGGTTTCCGCATCATCACTATCTGCTCTCGGTCGAACTCGGATACATCGCGCACCTTCCCCATTCTATACAAGAACAGCACGCTCACTAATACTACACTACTGGCCATTAAAATTGCTACACCATGAAGATGACGTGCTACAGACGCGAAATTTAACCGACAGGAAGACGATGCTGTGATATGCAAGTGATTATCTTTTCAGCGCATTCACACAAGGTTGGCGCCGTTGGCGACACCTACAACATGCTGGCGTGAGGAAAGTTTCCAACCGATTTCTCAATCACAAACGGCAGTTGACCGGCGTTGCCTGGTGAAACGTTGTTGTGATGCCTCATGTAAGGAGGAGAAATGCGTACCATCACGTTTCCGACTTTGATAAAGGTCGGATTGTAGCCTATCGCGATTGCGGTTTATCGTATCGCGACATTGCTGCTCGCGTTGGTCAAGATCGAATGACTGTCAGCGGAATATGGAATTGGTAGGTTCAGGAAGGTAATAAGGAACGCCGTGCTGGATCCCAACGGCCTTGTATCACTGGCAGTCGAGATGACAGGCATCTTATCCGCATGGCTGTAACGGATCGTGCAGCCACGTCTCGATCCCTGACTCAACAGATGGGGACGTTTGCAAGACAACAACCATCTGCACAAACGGTTCGACGACGTTTGCAGTAGCATGGACTATCAGCACAGAGACCATGGTTGGGTTTACCCTTGACGCTGCATGACAGACAGGAGCGCCTGCGATGGTGTACTCAACGACGAACCTGGGTGCACGAATGGCAAAACGACATTTTTCGGATGAATCCAGGTCGTGTTTACAGCATCATGATGGTCGCATCCGTGTTTGGCGACATCGCGGTGAACGCACGTTGGAAGCGCGTATTCGTCATCGCCATACTGGCGTATCACCAGGCGTGATGGTATGGGGTGCCATTCCTTACACGTCTCGGTCACCTCTTGTTCGCACTGACGGCACTTTGAACAGTGGACGTTACATTTCAGATGTGTTACGACCCGTGTCTCTACCCTTCATTCGTTCCCTGCGAAACCCTACATTTCAGCAGGATAATGCACGACCGCATGTTGCAGGTCCTGTATGGGCCTTTCTGGATACAGAAAATGTTCGACTGCTCTCCTGGCCAGCACATTCTCCAGATCTCTCACCAATTGAAAACGTCTGGTCAATGGTGGCCGAGCAACTGGCTCATCACAATACGTCAGTCACTACTCTTAATGAACTGTGGTATCGTGTTGGAGCTGCATGGGCAGCTGTACCTGTACACGCCATCCAAGCTCTGTTTGACTGAATACCCAGGCGTATCATGGCCGTTATTACGGCCAGAGGTGCTTGTTCTGGGTACGGAGTTCTCATTATCTCTGCACCCTGCGTGAAAATGTAATCACATGTCAGTTCTAGTATAATATATTTGTCCAGTGAATACCCGTTTATCATCTGCATTTCTTCTTGGTGTAGCAATTTTAATGGTCAGTAGTGTATTGTATATACGGGTCACTGTTTTTTCGCGACGATGTCGCAGCTTGTGAAACTGGTGGTCATAATGTTCTAGCCGATCAGTGTGTTTCGCCAGCTGTACAAAGTCCAGGAGGGTGTGTCGCTTCTCGGACGGCCTGTAGAGAGAAAAAGTAAAACCGCTGTGTACGGGGCGCAGAGAGGAGCCGTGGCCAGCGGCGCTGTGGCGGCTGGCGCACGCGCGGGGCGCCGTCGCGGTGTGGCGCGGGTCCCGGCCGCCCCCGCCGCTGCCGCCGCCGGCCGCCGCTCGGTGGGTGTGCGTGCTGGCGGACGCCGCGGACCTCCCGCTGCTGGCAGGCTGGACGAGGGCGCTGCGCGGCGCCTCGGCCCCCCGCTGGCGGCCGCTGGTGGTGCTGCGCGGGCCGCAGGTGGCGCGCGCGGCCGGGGCCCTGGCCGAGGTGCGCGCGCCCGCCGTCGTGGCGCTGCTGTCGCCGGGGGGCACCCGCGTGCTGCTGCACGAGCCGCGCGGCCGCGGCCTGCAGGACGTGGGCGGGTGGCGACGCCGGAACTTGCCGCTGCTGCTGAACGACGCCAGGCGCCTCCGCCGACCCAGCGTCACCGTCTGCGCCGTATCCGTGCCGCCCGCCGTCTACTACGACGAGCAAGATCAGTTGCGCGGCTACGAGTACACGCTACTCCGCGTCGCTCTCTCCTCCCTCGGGTTCTCCGTACAGGTGCGTCCCATACAAATCGTAGTCCATTCGCGACGAATGTCATACACTAAATCCTAGTTTACACGACGACATTGGATTGCGCCACTCGTTGTGTTAAAAAAAAAAAGAAAAAGAAAAAGAAAGAAAGAAAAGTGGTTCAAATGGCTCTGAGCACTATGGGACTCAACATCTGAAGTCATCAGTCCCCTAGAACTTAGAACTACTTAAACCTAACTAACCTAAGGAAATCACACACATCCATGCCCGAGGCAGGATTCGAATCTGCGACCGTAGCGACTCGTTGTGTGGAATGAGTTGCACGCTAATGGTTTTATTTGTAGACACGGCGAAACCAGTATATACCGGGTGATCAAAAACTGAGTCTAAATTTGAAAACTGAATAAATTACGGAATAATGTAGATAGAGAGGTACAAATTGACACACATGCTTGGAATGACATTGGGTTTAATTAAAACCAAAAAAATACAAAAGTTCAAAAACTGTCCAACAGATGGCGCTTCATCTGATCAGAGTACCAATAATTAGTATAATAAAGTAAGACAAAGCAAAGATGATGTTCTTTACAGGAAATGCTCAATATGTCCACCATCATTCCTCAACAATAGCTGTAGTCGAGGAATAATGTTGTGAACAGCACTGTAAAGCATGTCCGGAATTGTGGTGAGGCATTGGCGTCGGATGTTGTCTTTCAGCATCCCTAGAGATGTCGGTCGATCACGATACACTTGCGACTTCAGGTAACCCCAAAGCCAATCATCGCACGGACTGAGGTCTGGGGACCTGGGAGGCCAAGCATGACGAAAGTGGCGGCTGAGCACACGACCATCACCAAACGACACGCGCAAGACATCTTTCACGCGTCTAGCAATATTGGGTGGAGCGCCATCCTGCATAAACATCGTACGTTCCAGCAGGTGTTTATCAGCCAGACTGGGGATGATGCGATTCTGTAAAATATCGGCGTACCTCTCACCCGTCACGGTAGCAGTTACAAAACCAAAATCACGCATTTCCTCGAAGTAAAAAGGCCCGATAACGGTAGATGTGGTAAATCCAACCCATACCGTGACTTTCTCGTAGTGCAATGGAGTTTCCACGACAGTTCTAGGATTTTCGGTAGCCAAAATTCTGCAGTTGTGGGCGTGAGCGTGAAATGTGCTTCGTCGGTCCACAACACGTTACTCAACCAATCGTCATCTTCCGCCATCTTTTGAAACGCCTACACCGCAAATGCCCTCCGCTTCACTAAATCGCCAGGTAACAGTTCATGATGCCGATGGATTTTGTGCGGATATCATCGGAGGGTACGCCTAAGTGCCAACCAAAGAGTAGTGTATGGAATGCCGGTGCGACGTGCGACTGCACGAGTGCTGACTTCCCCGTGCATTTCTTCCTGAACTGTCTCAGCAGCATTACGCCTTGTGCTCGGTCGGCTACTACGGGGTCTATTCTCTAAACAACCGGTGGCTTCGAACTTCTAAATCATTCTCGCCACAGCTGCATTTGTCAACGGACCTTTACCCGTTCGAATCCCCTTCCTATGGCGATAGGATCGTAGCGCTGAACTAGCACATTCCCCATTCCGATAATACAGCTTCACTAAAAGCGCCTTTTCAGGTAACGTCAACATGCTGCGACTGCTGGCGCATCTGATTGCCTCTCTCATTACAGCTCCTTTTATACACGATTTTCATTCACTGACGTTTTGCTGTCCAGCGGCATCTGTCAGACATTTTGTGAATATTGTTTTTTTTTTTTTTTTTGTTCTAATAAAATCCCGACATTCCAAGCATGTGTGTCAATTTTTACCTCTCTATCTACATTATTCCGTGATTTATTAAGTTTTCAAATGTATATTGACTTTTTGATCACCCGGTAATTCAGTTTCGTAGTTTTGTGGTTTCTGTAGTGACTTGGCAAGACAGCCAAGCCACTCGGAGGTAGCCGAAAGGCACGCGTTTAAGCTCACGCAAAACGGCGTGAGGTCTGGAACAGGACAATGTAATTAATATAGCCAATAAGATACGTTGCTGCTGGAATACTTAACTTTAATCCATAATTGGTGTACATCGCTCTTGTTGATACATTAATAAGAATCTCAATATTAACTGGTAATGGCGCCTTGCTAGGCCGTAGCAAATGACGTAGCTGAAGGCTATGCTAACTATCGTCTCGGCAAATGAGAGCGTATTTGTCAGTGAACCATTCCTAGCAAAGTCGGCTGGACAACTGGGGCGAGTGTTAGGACGTCTCTCTAGACCTGCCGTGTGGCGGCGCTCGGTCTGCAATCACTGACAGTGGCGACACGCGGGTCCGACGTATACTAACGGACCGCGGCCGATTGAAAGGCTACCACCTAGCAAGTGTGGTGTCTGGCGGTGACACCACAGTTTCCTGATTCGTGTCTGAAATGAAAGTTTTGGCAGCTGCACGTCGCACGAGTTGTGACAGAGTTAAATCTTGTTGCGTGGAATCGCCGCATAGGAAAAAAATAAGAAACGTGTTTCGATTCGTGACTGGATGAAGAAAAGACGTCAACTCAGTTGCTCAGCATCCTTGCTGAAATAATTTGTAATGGAAGACCCAAGAAGGTCTTTTAACTATCTTAGAATGTCAATGGACCTGCCCATTGACTAGCTTGTATGGACGCAATATCTCCGCTATCTTGCAATTCTTTAAGTTCAGCGACTACTTCGTCCCATAATGCAATGAGAACAGTTCTGGCCCAGCAAAGTTTCGGCTGAGCATTGTCTTTCACAGTAATATGTGCAACAAATTGGTTAGCCTTGCCTAAACCATCAGAAAAAGAGTTCAGGGAATTCTTTCACCAAGCTAGCTACACTGTTTTTGGCATTGAATGCAGTCACTGACAACACATTGTCCTGAATTTTAAAGCCAAACAAATCAAACGAATCAATGTGAAATATGTTGTCACAATCATGTGACTGTAACACAGTGAAAGCTACAGCTGCGTGTGCGAGAAATACATGACAGGTGAAGTACATTTTCCGAGAATGGGGATGTTTTTTCCATTATAAGCTGTCAAGTGTGTGCTAGTTTTAGACAGGTGTGGGAAACCTAACATTTTATATTTGTTAACGATTCAGCAATGTAACAGAGACACGCATGTCCAATTGAAATTTCCCACGTTTCCCACTAAGATGTAAATGAACAAAAAGTTCGTTCGACTAGTGTAACACTGAAGAAACTGTTTGCTTGCTAGTTTTGCTAATGCCTGCAGCAGGCTTTGAATACACTGCATTGATTACATGGGTCCTGTGACTAGATTTTTGGGAGTGGGCAGAATTATTATGTTTGTTCCATTTCAAACACATGGATTGTATGTGACCTTTCTTGCCACAAGCGTAACACTGTGCTTGTCTGGACAGGCAGTCTTGGCGTTGGTGCCATCAATAGCACCGAGGGCATTTCTTAATTCTTTTCGCTGACGTAACCACCTCTTTAGAAAACTGTCTACGCGACGTGGCATGCATGTACTGTTGGCAGTCGCGAGCAAGGGACGACTCAACCCAACAAATTGGCGGCTGCTCAAATTTATCGGGCGCTACGGCGCCTGAATCATACTCAACTAGAATTTGCACTACGTGCTTAAATTATGGATCTGACTGTTTCAAAATCTGTTCTCTATGGTTGACATCAGTTACAGTATACACGATCGCATCGCACAACATAACAGCAGAGTATAAAGCACCACAAGCACATATGAATTTGCATTTCTTCAGCATACCCTGTAAATCTGTCATCCACTCACGATAAGTTTGTTCTGACCATTCTTGCAATGAAGGAATTGGTACCTAGCTGCCACCACATTCACTTGTTGGTCATAATAGTTAGTTAGAGAACCTATAACCTGATCATAAGAAAGTTCACTCAGAGTGGCGGTAGGAATCAAATTCTGAATGAGGTGAAAGACTGCACTTCCTACCATTGACAAAAAGTAATGTAGTTTCACAGTACCTGGTACTTTGTGAGCAATGATGTGGGCTTCATACTGTTGCAACCATTCGATCCATTCCTCTTCCTTTTCGTTAAACCAGCAAAAATGCGGTGTGGCACTTGGAGCCACATTTGTTGCCTGTTGCGCAGCGTTCGTGGGGCTTCGTTTGTGAGTAACTGCTGTACCATATTGAGAAGGGTTGCAACCTGCTGCGTCTGAAACTGAAACATCTGTGTTAGATGCATTGCACCTATCACTTGCGGATGAGGCGTCTGAGCGGGGGTGGGAGAGGTGCTTTGCTCTTATTGGAATAGGCAAATACAGCAAACAGACAATGAAAGCAATAATAATAAGCACTCAAGCAAAGAAAATTTCTGGAACGTCCACGAGAAAACACCGAATAGAAAAAAAACGCTATAAGAGTCACTGTTAAAAAACACCCCTGCAAAGAAAAGACAAGGTAGAATTAAGGTGCTAGCAAAACACAAAAGCCAACAACAAAACAAAATCTGTGGCAGCTAGCGACCCTGGCTGCAAAACGTGAACAGGTTGTCACATTGGTATTTGTTCACCTTGTCGCCAATCTTGTTGTGTCTAGGAATCCTGCATACTCAGTTCGCTAGACAAACAATCAAACAACTCGTATTAATGAGTTTTATTACAAAAAGCGGAGTTATTGAACGCAGTTTTTCGAAATTCCTTCACCAGGGAAGACGAATGGAATATTCCAGAATTTGAAACACGAACAGCTGCTAGCATGAGTTTCTTAGAAGTAGATACCTTAGGGGTTGCGAAGCAATTCAAATCGCTTGACACGGGCAGGTCTTAGGTCCACATTGTATACCGATTAGGTTACTTTCAGATTACGCTGATACAATAGCTCCCTACTTAGCAATCATATACAACCGCTCGCTCACCGATAGATCTGTACCTACAGATTGGAAAACTGCGCAGGTCGCACCAGTGTTTAAGAAGGGTAGTAGGAGTAATCCATCGAACTACAGACCTATATCATTGACGTCGGTTTGCAGTAGGGTTTTGGAGCATATACTGTATTCAAACATTATGAATCACCTCGAAGGGAACGATCTATTGATACGTAATCAGCATGATTTCAGAAAACATCGTTCTTGTGCAACGCAGCTAGCTCTTTATTCGCACGAAGTAATGGCCGCTATCGACAGGGGATCTCAAGTTGATTCCGTATTTCTAGATTTCCGGAAAGCTTTTGACACCGTTCCTCACAAGCGACTTCTAATCAAGCTGCGGGCCTATGGGGTATCGTCTCAGTTGTGCGACTGGATTCGTGATTTCCTGTCAGGAAGGTCGCAGTTCGTAGTAATAGACGGAAAATCATCGAGTAAAACTGAAGTGATATCAGGTGTTCCCCAGGGAAGCGTCCTGGGACCTCTCCTGTTCCTGATCTATGTAAATGACCTGGGTGACAATCTGAGCAGTTCACTTAGGTTGTTCGCAGATGATGCTGTAATTTACCGTCTAGTAAGGTCATCCGAAGACCAGTATCAGTTGCAAAGCGATTTAGAAAAGATTGCTGTATGGTGTGGCAGGTGGCAGTTGACGCTAAATAACGTAAAGTGTGAGGTGATCCACATGAGTTCCAAAAGAAATCCGTTGGAATTCGATTACTCGATAAATAGTACAATTCACAAGGCTGTCAATTCAACTAAGTACCTGGGTGTTAAAATTACGAACAACTTCAGTTGGAAAGACCACATAGATAATATTGTGGGGAAGGCGAGCCAAAGGTTGCGTTTCATTGGCAGGACACTTAGAAGATGCAACAAGTCCACTAAAGAGACAGCTTGCACTACACTCGATCGTCCTCTGTTAGAATATTGCTGCGCGGTGTGGGATCTTTACCAGGTGGGATTGACGGAGGACATCGAAAGGGTGCAAAAAAGGGCAGCTCGTTTTGTATTATCACGTAATAGGGGAGAGAGTGTGGCAGATATGATACGCGAGTTGGGATGGAAGTCATTAAAGCAAAGACGTTTTTCGTCGCGGCGAGATCTATTTACGAAATTTCAGTCACCAACTTTCTCTTCCGAATGCGAAAATATTTTGTTGAGCCCAACCTACATAGGTAGGAATGATCATCAAAATAAAATAAGAGAAATCAGAGCTCGAACAGAAAGGTTTAGGTGTTCGTTTTTCCCGCGCGCTGTTCGGGAGTGGAATGGTAGAGAGATAGTATGATTGTGATTCGATGAACCCTCTGCCAAGCACTTAAATGTGAATTGCAGAGTAATCATGTAGATGTAGATGTAGATGAAGACACAGATACTGAACTATGGCAATTACACTGATGTGTCATAAGCAAAAGGCGACATATGAAATAATCGGTCTTTGCAATGACTGCTGATCTCTAGCTGACAAAAGTCTTTCCTGAATTGCTATCGAAGTGCCTAATGTTGACGCTGCTATGCAAGTGGGCTGCCACCAGTTGGTCGCGGGGCTTATGTCCTCTTCACCTAGGGTCCGCTGCTGTCGCATTGTCGTCCTGGAAGGGAGGTCAGTCAGCGTGTGATTGGTTGACTTCTTCTCACAGCTTCTCTTCCCTGTCGTTCTCGACTGGCGTGCCAGCACTTGACTTTATGCCGTAGCCGTTCTACGTGTGCTTTCAGCCCATGTAAACACTGCTTGTGCATGTGTTTTTCATCACATTTTCGTTCACTTTAGGGTGTATTGCTTCCATTATGGAGTCTCAAAGGATGCTTTGGCCCACATGATGGTCATGCTCCAGCACACACACTGCACCCATGAGCTTCTAGTGGAATGGCTAGTGCTACCTTACATGACATCACCTGAACTCTCCCACCACCTCTCCCATGTTGACACTATGGTCTAGGGGTTCCAGATGGCGGCTCTGCAGTTCCAGGCATTCAACAAGAAGATCAAGCCGTGGCCGAATTACATCGCATGCCTGGAGCAACTCTTCCTGGCACCTGGAATATCATGTGATAACCAACAGAGCACTTCTCTCCTGGCAGATGTGGGCTCTGAGCTGTGCCACCATCTCCAGCAACGTCATGCAGAGGTGGAACCTAACGCCCTATTATACGGTCAAACCAAATCCATCTTGTTGGATTACTTGGATTCCCAGGTACATGTAGCAGTGGCAGGCCATCATATCTTTGCCGCCATAAAGTGCAGGTCAGTCCTACAATCAATGAATCGCTCTCCTCCAAGGCTTCTACCATGACTGTCATTTCAAATGTAACAATGAACAGTCAAACAATCTTATGTGGCCTCCTTGGTCAGAGACATGATCCCCATTTTGAGCCCAATGAAAGCCTCCATAAATACGCTCTAAACTCAAAAGACACATCTTTTAAAACGTGTCTGATTATTTGACTGTTCGAGCATTGTCCTAGGTCGTCAGCTACCATGCAGAATGCCTGCAATGTGTGTGCCTGGCCGATGTACCATGCCCCAACCCTGGGTCGCGCTCCTTCCTGCCAGGGCACTCAGGAAGGAGGCCTGCCTTCAATGGCCTGACACTGCTCTCAGCAGTTTCTATCCCACAGCCACTGTTTCATTAGCCATCAACATCACCGGTGCTCCTCCTGTCGAGCCAAGTGCTCTGGCTGTGGGAAGTCCAGCCATCATGCCAAAGTTACCAGGTGTCACGATGGATGTTGGTGGACCTTGCCCACAATGGCCCCTCAAAAACAGAGGAGCATTCAATGCTGGACATCTTCCCAGACATCACCTCTACCAGGCGATTCTTTCTACATCTACATCTACATCTACATTTATACTCCGCAAGCCACCCAACGGTGTGTGGCGGAGGGCACTTTACGTGCCACTGTCATTACCTCCCTTTTCTGTTCCAGTCGCGTATGGTTCGCGGGAAGAACGACTGTCTGAAAGCCTCCGTGCGCGCTCGAATCTCCTAATTTTACATTCGTGATCTCCTCGGGAGGTATAAGTAGGGGGAAGCAATATATTCGATACCTCATCCAGAAACGCACCCTCTCGAAACCTGGCGAGCAAGCTACACCGCGATGCAGAGCGCCTCTCTTGCAGAGTCTGCCACTCAAAGTTTGCTAAACATCTCCGTAACGCTATCACGGTTATCAAATAATCCTGTGACGAAACGCGCCGCTCTTCTTTGGATCTTCTCTATCTCCTCCGTCAACCCGATCTGGTACGGATCCCACACTGATGAGCAATACTCAAGTATAGGTCGAACGAGTGTTTTGTAAGCCACCTCCTTTGTTGATGGACTACATTTTCTAAGGACTCTCCCAATGAATCTCAACCTGGTACCCGCCTTACCAACAATTAATTTTATATGATCATTCCACTTCAAATCGTTCCGCACGCATACTCCCAGATATTTTACAGAAGTAACTGCTACCAGTGTTTGTTCCGCTATCATGTAATCATACAATAAAGGATCCCTCTTTCTATGTATTCGCAATACATTACATTTGTCTATGTTAAGGGTCAGTTGCCACTCCCTGCACCAAGTGCCTATCCGCTGCAGATCTTCTTGCATTTCGCTACAATTTTCTAATGCTGCAACTTCTCTGTATACGAGTACTACAGCATCATCCGCGAAAAGCCGCATGGAACTTCCGACACTATCTACTAGGTCATTTATATATATTGTGAAAAGTAATGGTCCCATAAGACTCCCCTGTGGCACGCCAGAGGTTACTTTAACGTCTGTAGACGTCTCTCCATTGATAACAACATGCTGTGTTCTGTTTGCTAAAAACTCTTCAATCCAGCCACATAGCTGGTCTGATATTCCGTAGGCTCTTACTTTGTTTATCAAGCGACAGTGCGGAACTGTATCGAACGCTGCACATAAGAGATGCTGACCATCACTATGCACATTTACGACATCCTGGTCTCGCTGTAGACTTATACATGGCCCTCAATAGCTTTTATTGTTTGGACTTAACATCGCCAGGTGAGGAACCCCCCTTTCTAGCCATAATTCTATCCTTCTCCACAGTTACAGCAATGAACTAATCAAGGTTAGTGGATATATTACCACCCAGTGTTGATACAATTTGATCTCTCTTTGGACAAAGATCTTGATTGTGGGTGCCCTGTGTGCAGTCAGCCTATTAGGTATAGACCTCTTTCACGTGCTGGGCCTGGACTTCCATGATTCTAACCTCACCTCTAACTCACTAGGGGCTAAGGCCTGTTTAAAGGCTCTTCTGTCACATTTTAGTTCAGTTTTCTCTGGTCCAGCATCAGGGGTTACAGGCTTTGAGACACACATTGCCCTCCTCCCATCCATCACCCTAAAATTCTACAAGGCAAGAAATAGCCTGTTTGTGCTCTGTGACAAGTTGTGATAAAACCTCCATCAGCTCCAGGATTAAGGTATTCTTTCCCCAGTTCCTAACAGCCAGTGGGCCTCTCTCATAATCGTCACTGACAGGTACAATGGGGCATTGCAAGTCTGTGGCAATTTCAAGTCTACAACCAATGTTCATTCCATTGTTGAAGCTTATCCTCAAATTGGTACTGGATTAACTTTACGATTACCAGAAGTTCATTCCACATGCTGTCGACATCATCGAATCCTTACTTTTTTTTCCCTGCAAAAATGTTTACTGGAACTGAACCACTGGCCAAGGAGCTGACACTCTGTTAAGATTCTCTGCCTGGTACATTATGGATGGCCTCAGAATCATTGGTGCGTTCAACATCTGGATATCCAGGCTTACTGTCATTGCCTTCATGAGCTACTTACACTCAACTGGATCCTCTTCCTCCAAGGGAATGACGGGTGCCCTGACATCATCAATCTGGCTGTGTACTCTGTCCACACACATGCTGAGCACTTAGGCATGGTTTTCACGAAACGCCTCACCTGCCCACGTGTGTTATGGAGAGGGATGGATGCTTCCATCACCTTCATGATCGAGGCTTTCACGACGTACCACAGTAAACAAGCCACTCCACCACCTCACTTCTTCCCATGGCTGGATACATCCACATCTTGGTCGCACTTACATCTGCACTCTGCAGTGCCTTTCTTGAGCTACTCTTGGCCAATACTCATCGACACAAGAGGTGGTTTTCCTTATATTTCCCGAATTTCCAATACATTCACTGAAAAAAAAACACTTTATCCTCTATTTTCGCCATTGAGAGGCTCAGTATGTGTCATCTTCCACAGATACCCCCATAGATCGCAGCTTTCCATCCTTCATCCTACTCCAGCCCCGTCCTCACCTTGGTGTTTGTCCAATGTAAGTTTTTGGTCCCCAGGTGGGCCCTTCTTTTTCCCAAAGCTTACAACCATCGTCTCTCAACTCTTAGGCTACTATACGTCGGAAATCAATCTTTCAGACTGTTCCATCTGTTGTAAAGATATGGACAAAATGCCGAACCATCAAGCTCGCTCCCCAAACTTTCCAGTTAACCTTCCTCTTTTGTTCCAGATGTGGGACCATCTCAACTTCCAGTTCCAAACATCAAGGCACCAACCAACTTTGTCAGACTGGCACACCCAACTACCTCACCTCCAGAGGTGCTGCCAGAAGAAACACCAGCGCTGCCAGCTCCAGCACCCATTGAAGTGGACTTCACTTTCCTGGCCTAGTTGGCAGCCAGTACATGCCCATCGCTAGCTCCAAGTTTCACATGGGTCTCCAATCCCTCGCCCCCATTGAGGAAAGGAGCAGATGTACACTGTTTATTGGGCTTACTCCTACTCTTCCTGCAATGCACGTGACATCCAATTTATAAAGGCAACCTGCTTCCTTAACAGAAGATAGTCAAAGGTTGCCATGACACACTCGACCAAAGCGCCAGCAATGGTCGCTGGCGCCACCGACCTCTTTCTTACGACGACCAAGTGACAGGACAGATTCCCGACTATAGCTTAGCGCCGAGGGCTGTACTTA
The DNA here is from genome assembly GCF_023898315.1 of Schistocerca nitens. Lineage (NCBI taxonomy): Eukaryota > Metazoa > Arthropoda > Insecta > Orthoptera > Acrididae > Schistocerca > Schistocerca nitens. The sequence goes on from NC_064614.1 coordinate 1,010,207,232, forward strand.
GGCCAGCACACAGGCTGTAAGAAGCCAGTCCACTCTGAGTGGCCTTCCTGGGCCACACGCCGAATGCTCGTGCATTTCTTCAATCAGGAGCTCATTCCGTAACTGTGCCAGATCCCACACGTGGTGTTCCTGAAGAAGACGCAGTGTCGACATTGTGACTGATGAGCAGACTTATAATAGTTCTTTATTTGTCTTTAACTCAGCTTCGCCCGACTTATAAATCCTTCGAATTTGAACTCTTTGGGGACTTAGTGTCAGCAATGTTTGTGGCAAGATCTTTAATTCAGAACTTTAGGTTTTCTACCTTACCAGGGCATCTGCCTGAAGTGCCTTTGTGACAGAATCATAAAAATTTGTTTTCGACTGTTAGTAGACTTGTTTCCAAGAAGGAAATTTGTGTTGGCGTAGTCCTGATAAAGTTAGTTTTTACTGTGTACCTGGCTCTTCACTTTCAGGCCACCCGTGACGGACACTTTACCACTCTTGGTCTGAAACTATGAAGATCGTCCATCTCCAAAGTATGCAACTAATACAATCCTGGTACAGCATCTGGATTCTCCCCACTAATCCTTCACATACGCTCCTTTTCCTCAGGCACTCCCAGAGCCTCTCCTTTGAAACACTATTATATGCAGTTTTCTTATATATAAGAACACAGTTAATAAATATTGTATTGTATGTTATCTGGGGATCTAGAAACGGCGTAGAGGCTCTGTCCTCGCCGCAGCTGCAGTGGTCGACAAGCCCACGGCGACTACCGCAGTCCTCTTCACCCCTCCGCTGCCCCACACCGAACCCAGGGTTATTGTGTGGTTCGGCCCCCAGTGGACCCCCAGGGAACGTCTCACACCAGACGAGTGTAACCCCTATGTTTGCGTGGTAGAGTAATGGTGGTGTACGCGTACGTGGAGAACTTGTTTGCGCAGCAATTGCCAACATAGTATAACTGAGGCGGGATAAGGGGAACCAGCCCGCATTCGCCGAGGCAGATGGAAAACCGCCTAAAAACCATCCACAGACTGGCCAGCTCACCGGACCTCGACACAAATCCACTGGGCGGATTTGTGCTGGGGACCAGGCGCACCTTCCCGCCCGGAAAGCCGTGTGTTAGACCGCACGGCCAACCGGGCGGGCTCAGTTAATACGTTCTTGCCTATCCCTCAGTATTTTTTTTTATCAGCATGTGGGTACTGAAATTAGATCCACAGTGGATTTGTTATTTCTGAAGTCATACTGCTTGTCTTCCAACTGTAGTTGTATGGTCTTTCTCAATCTTTAGTCTACGGTATTCTCTAAAATTTTCAGCCCAAGTGACGGAAGGGTTATTCCCCTACAATTAGTGGGCTCTTGTCTACTGCAAATTTACAACAGCTCTTTTTTAATATTTAAAAAGATATATTATTGATGTTACTTACGTGAAATTACACCGTTTATTTGTTTAGTCATTTTTAATTAAAATCAAAAACACTGAAACGTAAAGGTAAAAGAAAGAATAGATATATTTTGAAATGGTAGGTGCCTTTTAGTAAACAGAGACAAGAACGCTGGAATGTGTTGGTATAGGTGCAGTAGCAGTCCAAGACTGCTGATCGGAGGGGGAAGAATGGGGTTATTGCTGTCTAGTTTGCAGGTAGAGTAGGATATGCAAAGGTGTTTATTGCAGATGAGTAGGACACGTTAATATTTCTTTTTTTTTCTTTATTGTGATTTGATTCCCCTGCCCCATATGGGCAGGGGAGGGCTGTCAGCAGCACAATCCGCCGCTCTTCAGCCGAGTGGCATGACAACTAAAAGAAGAATAAAATGGTACATACATAAGGAGATAAAAAAGCGGAACATAAAAGAGAGTAAGGGGAGAAAATGGAGGTAAAAATACACTGACGTGGAGACGTTCATGGAGGACAACTAAAAAAGTCACCAGAAAGTTAAAAAAACACAGTTGGCGATTCTTAGAACACAAAGAAGACACTGAACGCGCATGCACAGGTTAAAAGTCGGCCACAGTATTAACAACACTCCAAAACAACACACTTAAAACCCACTTGGAGCACACATGATGAAGAACAAAACTGACAGGTGGGACCGGCCGAGGGAAAGGTCAAAGAGGACGGAAAAGGAGGGGAGAGCAAGGGGCAGCGGGAGAGGCGGCAGGATGAAGAGAGTAGGGGCGTCAGCAGGTACACTAAGAGAGAGGAGACACGTGGGGCAGCAGATGAAGAGGAAAGACAAGGCAGGAGGGTGTGCAGGGACACTGAAAGGGAGCACAAGAGAGGGAGGGGGAGTAGGAGGGGGAAGCCGCTCAGGAGAAGGGAGGGGGAGGAGAGGGAGCCCTGAGGAGGAGGGAGGAAGATGGGGCTAAAGTTGGTAAGAAGGGAAGATGTCAGGGCGAAGTCATCATCCAGAAGGGGTAGATGGTGGAAGTTGCGTTGGGAAAGGAGGCGGAGGGTGTGGAGATGGAGAGAGAGTGGGACACAGCGGTAAAGGTGCGGCAACAGGTTGGGGGTGGAGAGGAAGGGAGACCCCAGGGGGTGAGGGGGATCAATGCGGCGGACAATATATAGTGTGCGGATGTGTACAAGGAAACGGAGAAGGTGGGGGGCACGTTAATCGTAATAGCATTCTGTTTATTTGGACAGGTGATTCCGTCCAGGAACGAGAGTGAAGACTTGGTGTACGGTGGCAGATTGCGCAACGGGTCTTTCACGGGCGCCGTGCGGTTTGTCGCAGAAGGGGAGGCAGACATATGCGCCAATAGCCGGTACCCCGTTCCAGAGTGGCTGGACGCCATCTCGTTCACGTACCCCGTGGTGAGCGAGAACCTGTGTTTCGTGGTTCGCAAGTCGCGCGTGGCGCCGCTGCACTGGCTGCTGCTGCAGCCGTTCGCGTCGGCGGTGTGGTGGCTGACGCAGGCGTCGGTGGCGAGCGCAGCGGCGCTGCTGTGGCTGGCGCGCCGCCGCCGGCCGCCGCTCGTGCAGTGCGTGTGCAGCGCCCTGGCGGCGCTGTGCGGCGGCGGAGGCAACAGCTGCGCGCGCGCGCCGCGCCCCGCCGGCGAGCGCCTGGCGCTGGCGTCGCTGCTGCTGCTCGGCTCCGTGCTCACCGGCGCCTACCGCGGCGCCGTCGTCGGCTGGCTCGCCTCGCCGGAACACCTGCCCGAGATCGACACCATCGACGGCGTCGTGCGCTCCGTCGACACCATCTACGTAATGCCGTCCTTCCTCGACGGCTTCGGCTCACTAGAAGAGGGCACCGTACTCCGCCAGCTGTCGCACAAGTACCGACCACTGCGTAGCACGCACGACTGGTTGTCGTCTCTGTGTGAAGTTCAGAAAGGTAAGTGGAAAAATTCTGGCTTTCAGACTTTCCTTTCGTTAATCCCGTCTTACAAGAGCAACTTTCTGGTCGTGTGTCACATAACTGCATGTAAATCAGCCACCAACCACGTCAAGATTGGGTCATGACGTCAATTATAAATTGACCTTGACTAATATGGAGTTCTAATACACTACTGACCATTAAAATTGCTACACCAAGAAGAAATGCAGATGATAAACGGGTATCCCTTGAACAAATACATTATACCAGAACTGACATGTGGTTACATTTTCATGCAATTTGGTTGCATAGATCCTGAGAAATCAGTACCCAGAACAACCACCTCTGATCGTAATAACGGCCTTGATACGCGTAGGCATTCAGTCAGACAGAGCTTGTATGACGTGTACAGGTTCAGCTGCCCATGCAGCTTCAACATGAAACCACAGTTCATCAAGAATAGTGACTGGCGTATTGTGACCAGCCAGTTGCTCGGCCACCAATGGCCAGACGTTTTCAATTGGTGCCAGATCTGGAGAATGAGCTGGCCAGGGCAGCAGTCGAACATTATCTGTATCCAGAAAGGCCCGTACAGGACCTGCAACATGCAGTCGTGCATTATCCTGCTGAAGTGTAGGGTTTCGCAGGGATCAAATGAAGGATAGAGCCACGTGTCGTAACACATCTGAAATGTAACGTCCACTGTTCAAAGTGCCGTCAGTGCGAACAAGAGGTGACTGAGACATGTAACCAGTGGCACCCCATACCACCACGCCGAGTGATACGCCAGTATGGCGATGACAAATACACGCTTCCAATATGCGTTCACCGCGATGTCGCCAAACATGGATGCGACAATCATGATGCTGTAAACAGAGCCTGGATTCATCCGAAAAATGACGTTTTGCCATTCGTGCACCCAGGTTCGTCATTGAGTACACCATCGAAGGCGCTTCCTGCCTCTGATGCAGCGTCAAGGGTAATCGCAGCCATGGTCTCCGAGCTGATACTCCATGCTGCTGCAAACGTCCTCAAACTGTTTGTGCAGATGGTTGTTGTCTTGCAAACGTCCCCATCTGTTGACTCAGGGATCGAGACGTGGCTGCACAATGCGTTACAGCCATGCGGATAAGATGCCTGTCATCTCGACTGCTAGTGATACGAGGCCGTTGGGATCCAGCACGGCGTTCCATATCACCCTCCTGAACCCACCGATTCCATATTCTGCTAACAGTCATTCGATCTCGACCAACGCGAACTGCAATGTCGCGATACGATAAACCGCAATCGCGATAGGCTACAATCCGACCTTTATCAAAGTCGGAAACGTGATGGTACGCATTTCTCCTCCTTACACGGAGCATCACAACAACGTTTCACCAGGCAACGCTGGTCAACTGCTGTTTGTGTATGAGAAATCGGTTGGAAACTTTCCTCATGTCAGCACGTTGTAGGTGTCGCCACCAGCGCCAACCTTTTGTGAATGCTCTGAAAAGCCATTTGCATATCACAGCATCTTCTTCCTGTCGGTTAAATTTTGCGTCTGTATTACGTCATCTTCGTGGTGTAGCAATTTTAATGGCCAGTAGTGTATCTTGATTTGCTGTGGGCTGCACATCTGCAGAAACAGTGGACTGTAGTGTCGTCTGCTAACATCGGAAGTTAACCTTTTCTCGCTGAGCTCACTACTTTTTTAGTAATGGATTTTGTATATTTGTGTGTTCATAATCTTGGTGTTATTTGCTTTGTTCTTGTGACATATTGCAAAGGTTGAGCCACAACCTGATATTTATGCTATTAGTGTTACTCCACAAGAAATTCGAAACATCTGATAGCAAAAAAAGGAGACAAATCATCAGTGGAAAACTTCCGTCCCATTTCATTATTGGCAATATTTTCAAAAGTGTTTGAAAGGGTTATGTACAATAGACATTATAAACACTTAACACAGAAAAATATTCTCATTCGCAATCAGTTTGGATTGTCAACTGATCAAGCTATATTCACTTTTACAGATGATATATTAGAATCAATAAATCAAAAGTTATTACTTATTTTCAGCCACAATGGCTATGATTGTGAACCATGGCTGTGTGGGATAATTATTTATTTCAAGTTTCTGCTACCAGTCACTTTTTATTTTATGCTTAATCTAACATAATGCAACGCGTTTCGAACTGGTGTAATGGCAGATGCAGGGGATGCAGCAAGATGATGAAATTGTAAGTGATCAACTGTCATATAAAAGCCTTTCACACAATTTTCGTAACACATAACTGATGCAAGTCTATCTGCACCCTATGCAGGCAGTGATATACATAGTCGACCACAAAAAAGAAAACCAGCAGACGACATCACTGATTTCGATTTCTAGCGATACACTGCCCCGCTCCTTCCCCCCAAATTCCACACCAGCAGCTACAGTAAAAAACAATGGACAAAGTGTTCTAGATTAATCTAGTTTAAGACTGTTTATTTTTAAGTAACATTTCTCTATGTGTGTATAAATGCCTGAAGATGAACAGAATATGTTCGAAACGTGTTGCATTATGTTAAATTAAGCATAAAATAAAAAGTTACTAGTAGCAGAAACTTGAAATAAATAATAAAAAGTTATTACCACTTGGATTATTCTGTGATCTGGCTAAAGCTTCTGATTGTCTTAGTCATGATATCCTTATACAAAAGTTAAAATATTATGGGATAATAGGAGTAACAGGCTCATGGTTCTCATTCTATCTTTTAAATAAAAAACAGTGTGTGTCTGTATCAGGCTTACCACATAACAATAGTCATTCATAATATGAAACCATCAGACAAGGGGTGCCCCAGGGGTCTATTTTAGGTCCGTTGTTGGTCCTATTATATATTAATGACCTTCCATATGCAATGTCACAAAATGCAAATTTTGTCTTATTTGCAGATGATAGAAGTATTGGCATAAAAAGCAGTACCTGTTATCTCAATGAGCTAATGAAATATTTGTAAGTATCAATGGGTCGTTCACATCAAATGGATTGTCACTGAATGTTGACAAAACCCAGTACATACAAACAATACCTGAACCTATAAGTATAATGTATTCAAACAATGAAATTAAAGTTGTAGACAGTGTTAAATTTTTAAAGCTACAAATTGATCACAACCTATACGGGAAAACTCACACTCTAGACTTAATGAAACGCCTTAGTTCAGCTACATTTGCTGTACATATGATTGCAGAAACAGGTGATTTAAAAATGAAGAAGTTAGTTATTCCGGCCTACTTCCATTCACTAATGAGTTATGGAATCCTCTTTTGGGGAAACTCCTCTCACAAAGAGAACATTTTCAAAATTCAGAAACGAGTCATTAGAGTTATATCTAGTGTCAGTCCTAGATCATCATGCAGAGACCTCTGTAAGAAACTTGGTATTCTAACTACTACTTCTCAGTACATATACTGATTTATGTCATTTGTCATTTCTAACATGTCTCTTTTTACACAAAATAGTGCAAAACGTGATTATAATACCAGAACCAAAAACAATCTGTACAAGGATTATAAAAGCTAACATTAGTACAAAAAGGAGTTAAATACACAGATACACATATATTCAATAACTTACCAGAGCATGCAAAAGGTCTTGTAAGTGATAAAGATCGGTTTCAGAGTGAATTCCTGTTGGCCAACACCATCGATGAATATAAATGTAGGGGTCAGCCAGATGAGAACGAGACGGATGGAAAAATAGTAAATCGGTTGTTTATTATTTCAAAAGTAATCTCCTTCAGTGTTAACACATTTATCCCACTGTGAGACAAGATGGTCAATGTCTTCATTGAAAAATGTTTGCTGTTGCCCACAGTACCATGATCGCACCCAGCTGCCCCTTATAGATAAACATTCCTTTAAAGAAATTTTTTCAACAATGAAAAAGTTACACCTATTTAACGAGAAAAATAATTTTCGATGCTGTTTGGCAATTATAGAAGACGCGAACCATAAATAAAGTAAAGGGCACTATATGCTGTCTTGTAAAAATTTTTAGATGTGGTAAAATTCTCGTGAGCTTCCAGTCGCATTTAAAACTCATGAGTTTCCTGCTGAGTTTCCTCCATTGTCAGGTGGTGGCTGGCATATTTGTCTGAGCTATCGCCTGTGACGTCACTCGTCTCCAGTCCAGTGGCATATAAGGTAATGTTTTGGTTGCAATGCTGCCGCATCCGCTTCAACCTTCCAAACGCCTAGTCCAATGATGTGTTTAACTGCAGACCGCCGCCTCTATGAGGGTGTTTTCAGAAATGTTCGTTTCGCTCCCTTCTTTTAAATTGTTATCCCAGAAACCATTTGTCCATTTAATAATACGTAGCTGTCCCGCCGAATGCAATTAGGTTCCATTTTCCAGAGCATAATTGGCTATCCTTCATTCCTACGGGAGCCATACGCAGAACCACGTCACTTATTCTGTACAGCACTGTTCAGTAGTGCGCACAGTATGCCTAACATAAAAGTGGCCATACCCTACAATATTTTCTATGCTGCCTTCGTACTGAGACCCACATCACTTTCACCGATCTCATGAACTGTCGAAATTTTGTTGAGGCCTAAAGACTGAATCGATTTTCTGCCTCTTTAGGTGCTGGCTTATCTCTCCTCTTACTGAGCTACAGAACGGCAAGACCGCAAGTTTCTTCTTGTCCTCCTCAGGGGCCTTCTGCTTACGACTCTTCGATGAAAAGTGTTGCAAAGTTTGTTAGTTTTTGCAGACTTTTCTTGAAGACTTTCCGTAAGTGTCTGTGATTTTTCGGCAGGTTTTCAGCATTTGAAGCAGCTCTTGTTCTATGTTGGTTATAGCTGGTAGTGTATAGACACTGGTCCAAGGTGGTAGGTTTCGATCAACACTGTCGTTGAGTCTCCCACTTCTTAATCAGTGGACGTCAATGAATGGCAAGGCACTGCCGGTGTCAGCCTCCATCGTAAACTTCGTGTGCTCGTGGATATTGTTGATGTGGTCCAACTCTTCAAATTTGTACTGTCTATTATGCCAGACAATGAATGTGTCTTCTACATAACAAAAGCAACTAGGTTTTTCGTAAGCCGTGTCCGAGGTAATGCCCTCAAAATTTCTTGATGTGTTTGTATGTGGATGGAACTACACAAGGACTCATAAAAGAAGTTCTGACAGACACAAAAGCAAGGGTGAGATTCAGAGGAGCACTGTCAGAAGAATTTGAAATCAAGACTGGTGTTAAACAGGGAGATAGATTGTCACCATTGTTGTTCAATATAGCACGGGACGAAGTGATCAGGCAGTGGAGAGCAATAAACGAAGAAATTGGAATACCAAAGACCCAAGTGGAGGACAAAAAGGACAACAGGGCTCAAGTGCACTGCCTAGCCTATGCAGATGACATAGCAATAGTAAGTGAGATGGAAGAAGACGCAAAGACACAACTCGATAACTTAAGTAAGGTGGGACTGAGGATCACCTATAACAAGACAAAGACATTAAATACCACTGCAGACTGGGAAACACCGGAAGGCACTGTGCAAATGGTGGACAAATTTAAATACCTGGGAGAATTTATAACAGGAAGGAACAGGAGCAAGCAGGGAATAACAGAGAGGATAAAGAAGATTAGGTCAGCCTGCTGCATGAAGAGAGAGATATACAATATAAAGAATATATCCACAGAGGCAAAGATAAGCCACTACAAGGCCACGGTGAGGAATGCAGTATTATATACTACTGATACAATGACACTAGGAAGAAATGGGGCAAAACAACTATAGAAAGAAAAGAGAAAAATACTGAGAAAAATACTAGGTCCCAAAAGAGGTGGAGAGAGGTGGATGTGAAGACCTAGGGAAGAATTGTACTGGAACATGAGAACAAAATCCGGGGAAATGTGACTCAAAAGGGCAAGGCTTGCTGGACATGTAGTTAGGATGAGTATGGACAGAATGACGAAGAGAGTGTGGGAAACAACAGGGAGGACAAGGGGAAAGACAGGAACTAAGTGGGTTGTTGAACTTCGGAAGGACTGGTTGGAATTGGGGATCAAGGCCGAAGGAAAGGAAAATTGGAGGAACAAATATACACCGACAAATATGCCAGAGATCAATGACAGATAAGAATACAGGAAAAGATTAGAGTGTCACCAGTGGAGCCGACAGGAAAAACGGAAACTGAAGATCTCAGAAGAAGAGAAAGAATGAAGAGGTTCTGGGAAAAGAAGAGGAAAATGCAGTCAACGAAGGGGCTACCCGTGGTCCTACGGAAGCTGTAACGCAAGAAGAAGAAGAAGAAGAAGATGTACATATTTTCTCGAGCAAATAAATATGGATGTTCTGAAATATTAGGACGACACTTCTCCTATTCTTTCAGTTCTTAGCAGGATGGAAAATTTACCATACGATCTTTGTCAAGAATTTGGCTTTGTCATTAATAAATTTACTTCATTGCTAGCTCCATGATTCTGTTACTATTTTTCCCTTTTTTCATAAAATAGAGGATCACTTGTAACTTCACTTTCATCGTCTGGGTGTCAAACTGTGCAGCAGACAGCTCTTCCTACACATGCAATTTTGGCTCTGGAATGCAAAGGAATAAAAGGCCTGCTGACTCCCTTTATGGAGCTGCATGTTCTTCAGTAAGTCAGCAAATAGAACACAGCATGTTATTCACAATGGAGAGACCTTTTCACTCGTAAAAATAAGTACAGGCACACCGTAGGGGAGTGCTATACAGATGAAAATTTATGCCAGACTGCAATTTGAACCTGGATTTCCCACTTTACACCAATAGTCGCCTTAACTGCTTTAGCTATCTGAGCTTCCCCCCCCCCCCCCCTCCCACTCCGACCCAAATCTCAATATGCCACACATTACAGAGCAGTGTCCCCTATCCAGTATTCTTCTTCGCTCACAGACCTACCGTGTTTCTGCAAGAGATCGGACATTAATGTGTTTTTGCACTGAAAGATCGGTAAGCCATCAGGTAATTATACAGGGTGGTTACAATTAAAGTGACTGTGTTTCAAGTGCTGCAGTGCACATATACTTCACAGGATGCTGAAACATATAGGTATGTTCATTAACTGATGCATTTATGGAGTATGCTGAAAAAATAATAGTTGCATTTTCTGCCAGCAGCTGAAAATATGGTGCTGTAAGCATTCAGAAGTTGGTGTGAATGCAGAAAAAGGGGTGGGGGGATGATCAGACATATGAAAACGGTGGTTCTGATTAGGTTTATTGGGACATGTTGACGCTGGGTCTCTTTGCAGGTGTTTCTGTCTATGATATTACAGCAATGCAGCGCTACTATTGATGCTATTCTGATGAAACAACTTTACCTGCAGTGCACAGTCTTTCTTCTCAATAGCTATTGTGTTTCACACAGAAAACTTCCACCTAGTTAACCCTTTACATGAACAGTTACTTTAAAAGGGAAATTGACATGCATTGCCAAGCAAAAAACAATGTACTGAAGTCAAAACAGGAATCATTTCACATTCCGCCTGCTGACAGCGATATATTTCCACCTGGTTGCACAAAGTGGAACTATTACTTTTTGCAGCATCCTCCACAAGCACACTAATTAATAAACATATCTACAATGTTTTGCCTTCTGTGACGAATACAGGCTGCGCTGCAGCACCAGCACCATCACAGTTTAATCACAACCAAATGGTATTGTATAGGTATGCTGCCTCTTAGTTTTGATATACATGTCCGGAAAACAGAGACCATTGAATCGATATGCAGCCTTATAAAGAAATTTCTGACTTTTCTGCAGTGAGGCATTAACAGAACCCAGTGGCGACAGATGAAAATTCGTGCTGGACCAGTATTCAAACCCAGATTTCCCGCATTACATGAGCAGTCACCTTAACCACTTCGACTATCCGAGCACATCCCCCATCCAACCCAAATCGCTGTATGCTGTGCACTACAGAATATTGTCACCTGTCCATTATTCTTCTTCGCTCCCAGACCTTCTGTATTCCCATGAGAGGCTGAACATTATTGTGCATCTGTGCTGAAAGATCAATGTGCCACAGGCGCATTTATTGTATAGGTATGCTGCCTGTTCGTTCAGAGATGCATGTCTTAAAGTACAGACTCCAATGTGTTGATCCGCAGTATAAGCACAGGCATTGTACAGAAACAGATCTCCAGTGCCTTATCCTTCCAGTCACCGACAACCTCCAAATGTCCCACCATCTGGTCATGGAGAAGCACTCCACTCATGACTCAGTACCACCCAGAACTGGAACAACTGAATCACATTCTTCGCCAAGATTTAATACCTCTTGTCATGCCCTGAAATGAGGAATATCCTACCCAATACCCTCCCCATTCCTGCCATAGTGGTATTCCACCACCTACCAAACATACACAATATCCTTGTCCATCACTACACAACCCCTGCTCCCAATCGTTTGCCTTATGTCTCATATCCCTGAAATAGACCTAGATGCATGACCTGTCACATACATACCATCATCTAACCCAGTCAAGTTACAAGCATCACTTATCCCATCAAAAGTAGGGATACTTGTGAAACCAGTCATGTTATCTACACGCTAAACTGCAACCACTGTGCTTCATTCTGCAAGGGCATGACAACCAACAAACTGTCTGCCTGCTGGATGGTGACTGACAAATTGTGGCCAAGACCACAGCTGGACCACCCAGTTGCTGAGCATGCTGCTGAACATGACATTCTTCTTTTTAATGACTGCTTCAGAGCCTGTGCCATCTGGATTCTTCCTAACACCACCACTTTTCCTGAACTGCACAGGTGGGAACTCTCCCTGCAAGATATCCTATGTTCCCATAACACTCCTGTCCTTAACCTTCATTAGCCATTGTCCTTCACTCACCAATTCTCTTCCCTGCCCCACTCCACAGCCTTCTATTCCACTTCCCAACAGCACCTAGCTGACCTATCCTCTGTCCATCTTGTCCCTGCATGTCCATGCAGCACATTACCATCCCCCTCCCCACCCCAGCTAACCCCCTCCCCTCCCCTCCCCCACAAAAAGAAATCGCTTCTCCTATCATGCACAGTTGCTCGCAGTCTGGCCCTGGCACCCAGAGACAGTGGCCATGTGTTTGTGAGCTGTATTTAGATGGATATGTGTGTATGTTGTCTACTTTAGAAGAAGGCCTTCTGGCCAAAAGCTTACATACTTAGTAGTCTTCCTGTTGTGCCCATCTGTGACTCAACATCTCCACTATATGGTGATTAGCAATCTATCTGTTTCATAATATTGTCATATAGTCTCTTTATGTAGCTATAGTAATTACAGAGATAATGACATAAACTTTGCTTTTCTAATTGGAGCTATAGTAATTTTGGCTGCTACTATTTTAGTTAAGAAAGAGAGAAATTAAATGGCATTTCTCTCTTCCAGACCCAATTAATAGTTTTGGAGAAATTATAATATTTATAAATTAGGATTTATCTGTTTTGAACATGAAACTGACATGAATGTAGATATTTATTTGCTAAGCGGAAGTGTTGCAGAACTGATGAGGTGCCCAGCTTAACACAGTTAAGAGAAATGGAATAGATGGGAAAAAATTAATACAAAACTACGACTAATCACAAATGGCAACATCAGGATGGTCAACACACCAACTGGAAATCGAAGGACATGGCATCTACATCTGTTCTTTTTTCTGCCAGTGCTTTGAAATAAAAAAGCACATCAGGAACTTATGGAAATGTTGAACACAAGGTTGAGGTGTACAGATTGTTAAATAATAATTATGTGCCATGAGTTTAAAGATACACACTTATATTGCAAAGTCACATCCATAACAGTTACAAAAAGTAAATCTGAAAAAGATGCATAAATATATGCTTAAAATTAAATTTCTGTCATCAAGTGTTCAAAATATCTACCATCTACTGCAGTAAGCATTTTCAGCTGCTGGCACAAGGATTTATGGACAGAGCGAAAAGATTCATTCAGTATCATAGTACACGCTGTAACAATGTGATGTTTCAAAACTTCTTGGATCATTGGATCTTGTGTATACATTTCATCTTTAGTAGCCAATGTACTGTGCAATCAAAACTGTCCAGTGGCAACAAATCAGGTGAATGTGCAGGCCAACCGATAACATCTTCACATTCTGGCCAACAACCAGGACTGGGTGGCTGTTTTGCTAGCCACAAGTTAGTAGTGAAACAGGAACCCATCATGCTTGTTCCACTTACGTCTATGCATTTCAAGTGATATTTTCTCAAGGAGAACCAGTACTGCTTCAGTAAGAAATTGTGTGTATCCTCTAGCATTAAGATTTCTTCAGTGAAGTAAGAACCATTCGCATAATCTCCAATAAGTCCACATCAACTGTTTAAACTCCATTCCCTCTAACATTCAATCTGTCTCAGACAGCATGATTTCACTGCAGACTAATAGTGTACATTTTTTACATGCAGAATTCAGTGAAATAGCACCATTCTTTTTCTTTTTTACTTTCTTACCAATTACTTTCTCACAGTAAGAGAAACTCTGCACCTGTAAGACTATTTAAAATTTAAGTGACATCAAAAGTATAGCAATACAGCAATCTGTTTCCATCACAGGTCACACTGAAGGTGCTTGGCTGGTGCGTGACTCCACTGCATCTCTGCTGACACAACCACGCTATGCCCTGCACAGGGTTCTTCAGTGCCCACTTTCCCCTGCTTACAGAGCATTTGCAATGCCTCGTGATCATCCGCTGATATCACATTTCAACAGAGTTCTCACATTACTTGTTGAGGTTAGTAATGTACGCAATTTCTTTGAGTGTGTTCAGCTTACATAGATCAATTCATTATATACGGGAGTTTAAGATTGCAGTAAACTGTCATACATGCATGCATCACATGCTTTCCTTCTGAAATAAGTCTTCTATGTTATTCTTCCTTGTGTTACACTGATTTTGCAGTCTGTTGAATAACTAACCTGTAAATAATGCATTAAATTTAATACATGGAGAAAATTAGATCACTGCTCACCAAATGCAATAGTAGTTACTGAGTGACTTACACACACACACACACACACACACACACACACACACACACACAGACACACACACACACACACACACACACACCAGAATGTACTCAGCAGTATTCTCCAAATGCTTATGTCACTATGTGTCTGCAGCACATAGTTTGGTGCCTTACATCTGCAACATGCTCAAGGTGAAAACATCCTGTTTCATGAAAGTGTTAAATGCAGCAAATGAAGGTCTGAATGGGTTTATTCTACTTGCAGATATGACAAGCACATTTTCCATTGCCCCTCATCTCATCATAATGCAGAATCAAGTTAATACAGATAGTAATCCATATTAGATCCACAGTAAATAGTAAACGACACAGCAGGCTTAGAAGCAGAACAAGAACTTTGGTGGTGCTGTGCATACCATTACCAGTGAGTCAATTCATGCTCATTTGTGAATTAGAAATGACATATTCCTTAGCAATGACACCTTATGTGTGCCTTATCAAATTCCAAAATTTGTCAGTATGGTCTTCATATTATGCAATTTCAAATAAATAAAAATGACCTGTTTGTATCAATAAGAGACATTATGGCCTATTGGAAATGTAAGTAGATCAGCCTCATTGCTCACACAGAAAGTTTTTCCTCATAGATCAAAAACAGAAAAGGTTAATATGATGTTATTAACTGCAGGAATACCCATGGCAAGTCCCAGAATTAGTATCACTTATTAAAGGTAGTAATTCCCAGAGTGTATTAGGAACAGAAACTTGACTAAAACCAGAAGCATTGTGCACTAACCTCCTCTGGCATTGCAGTAGACTCATGTGACTGACTTAACATCAGACATCATAGCATGAGCGATGCAAGAAAACTTAGCAACAAGGGATGAACAGGTACTCTTATGAAAGAAGATGTATTCAGATTATGCTGACATTATAGAAATACCACCGAGGGGTATTACTACAACATTACAGCAAAGCCAGGGCTGTGAAATTGCTGACACTATGAATAGACTGTAGCAGTGATCTTGTAGTAGCACAACTGCCATGGCTGGCACCTCAGTTCTTTATGTCTTATGAGAAAGAAGCACTGCCATTTCAGAAATAATAGTGAACCAACTTTGTATTAATACTCCTCATTCCAGGCAGGCAATATTCAGTCACCACCAGGAGCCAGCTACAAGTGGAAGACTACTCCAGGTACCACAGAGAAATGGGCCATCAAGCTGCTGCCAAATGATACTCTCTTCACTATCTGTGGGCCTACTGTTTGTACCAAGTCTGAATGCAATAGTCACCTCCTGGCTAGTTTCCATCTGTTACTGACCACCATGCAAACTTGTTGCTGCTCACCATCCTGTGGGGGCAAACGCTGTTGTTGTTCATTGCCCTGTGTGGGCAAATGTTGCTGCCATCCACCATCACCTGTGCAGACAAACCTTGCTACAGCTTACCACCGTCCTTACAGGCACACAGAAACGTTTTCAGAGGTGTGGTGAGTTGGTACTGGGTGGTTGTAAAATGTCCAGTCATGCATACAGCAGTTTCATAGACTTGTTTATTCTGTGTCAAAAGACCATAATGTTGATGTCACAGTCAGTGTTAGGAGTCAGTTTGGTGAGTGCCAGAGGTGCTGCTCTCAGTAAGCAGCCTCACAAGACACTGTAAGAGAGGATTTGTGCCTAATGGAGAGGTTTGCTACAGAAATTCCAAGGAGGAGTCAGACATACATCCTGTAAAATGGTTACAATGAAAAAAAATTAGAACTAATACAGAGGTTTATGGACACTCATTCTTCTCATGTGACACTTGTGAATGGAAAAGGAAAGGGGAGATTAGAGAGTGGTATCAGAAGTATCCTCCACCACACAGTTTCATGTGGCTTTCAGAGTACACTGTAGATGTAAATACACTAAATGAACGTTATGATCAAGGTTGATAGGGGTCCAACTAGTTAAAAGTTACAGTGAAGACAACAAATATACAAACTAATAAATATGTTCAACATATTTTGCATTTTGTGTTATTGTGTTTACCTGAAGTCCAGGACAGCCACTTATTTTTTATGCTTTCATTTTCCTTTTTTCTATCAGAATTGCATTCTGGGGCAATGCTACAAAAATAAATAACTTATTTGTTAAGGAGAAGTGAGCTGTGAGAATATCACGTGAGGTATATAATGGCATATCTAGTAGAAACCTTTCCAGAGATTTTGGGATTCTTATAGTAATTTCCCAGTACATTTACTGCTTAATGATTTGTTTCAGTTAAACTGTGATTTATACAATCAATAAAGTTCATACAGACTTTGTCTACAGTTTAAAATAAGGTTTAGTTCAGTGCAAACATCTTCAACAAGCTTGTGGCAGCATGAGGTAAGCAATAGTAATTCCTACAAATTCAGAAGAAAATTTAGAACATATCGCACTTGCTGTGCCTTTTACAAATTATACGACTGCTTACACAGGGTGTCCCAAGAACAGTGGTCAGCATTCAGGCATATGGCAGAAACAATCATTCTAAGCAAAAATTTCCAGTAAACAAGGGCTTTAGAATGCATGCTCTAAGTACCATAAGCACTACTTCATCTTTGATACTGTGAAACAAATATCTTCCACTGCATGCTCTTTGCTTTCAATATTTTGAAAGGTGGTAGTATAGACCAAAACAAGAAAAAAAATCTGTGAACATGGGCACCAAAAGGGCATACCTTAAGAGCTATGAGCACTTGTTCATCTCCGCTACTGTGAAGCACGTCTTTTCTACTAAAAAAGTGCCCGTAGCCCTTGAGGTATGTGCATTTTAGAGCCCCTGTTTACTAGGCATTTCTTTTTCTTGTTTTGGTCCATACTAGCTCCTCCAAATATATGGAAAGCAAAGAGGTTGCAGTAGAAGAGATTTGTTTCACAGCATCAAAAACGAAGAATAGCTCATAGCTCTTCAGATATGCTGTTTAGAGCACTTATTTACTGGACTCCTTTGCTTGAATGACTGTTCCTGGGACATCCTGTATTTAGTGACTGAAGAGTTCTACTAGCTGCATTACAAGTAGAAATATTCATTGTAAAAAGGCCTCTATTTGTACAAATTTAGATAACTGTTATTCGTTAATGCTGTATATACAATACCACAATACCATCATACTACTACTTACAATAACTGGGTAGCAGCAGCTATTCATGTTACTTTTAATATGTTAAATTTATTTTTGTAATTACAAATAGTATTTAACAGTGTAGTGGTGATTCATATTTTTAATGTCTACTTCTCTTGTAGTAATGTATACCTTGACTCATCCCACATTTCTGAACATTCTTCTTGATGATGAGGTACAAGTAATGCAACAGATTAGTGAGCTGATGGATTATTTAATTTTTATTTTGGAAATCTGAACTGTTAAACTTTCATTTATATTTAAGCAAGTGTTTTGTTGAAGACACGCTGTACAAGGCCTGTTCAAAAAATTCCAGAACTTTGTCCACAAAATTTTTCTACACTTACCTTTTACATATTGTGCATGGTCTCCTTCAAAATACTCTCCTCCACAGTTGATACACCACTCCCAATGAAGTTTTTACTTCCAGAAATAGTCTTAGTATGCCTCGTCCTAGATCGTGCAAAGTGCTGCATGCAAATTTTCTTTTGTCTCTTCTATCATTGCAAATCTTTACCCTTTCATCAGGGTTTTCAGCTTTGGAAATAAAAAAGTCTATGGGGCCAGTATGGAGAGTATGGAAGATGAGGCAGCACAGTTATTTCGCTTTTTGTGCAGTAGACATGCACCAACATGGATGAATGTGTAGGCGCTTTATCATCACACAAGAGCCATGAATTGTCTCATCACATTTGAGGCCATTTCCTTCTCATATTCTCTCACAGGCGTCGCAATATGACCCACAATATCATCAATTAAGAGTCTGTCCCTGTGGCATGCATTCGTGAACTAATACTTCAAAGGCAAAGAAAACTATCGTCATGGCTTTGACATTTGACCTGACCTGATGACCCTTTTTTGATCTTGGAGAACCTAACCTGATCCATTGTGAAGACAGAAACTTCGTCTCAACAACATGACCATAGACCCATGTTTCACCACCAGTTATGATTCCCTTAAGGAACATCTCATTCTCATATGTGTGATTAAAAAGCTCTTCACGGATTGCAAGGCGAAGATCTTTTTCACCTTGACTCATTAATCGTGGGATGAAATGGCAGCAACATCATGCATTCCAAGATGCTGTGTCAGAATTTCACAACATGATCCAATTGAAATGTTACATTCTTCTGCAATCTCTTGGACAGTCAGTCTTCAATTGACAAACACAATTTCATTGATGTTCCTGAAATGAGCGTCTTTGGTAGATGTCGAAGGATGTCCTGAATAAGTGTCATCTGGACATTTTAAAACCATGTAAAGCATTCATAACATGGAGTACAGCTTAAGCACTCATCACTGTAGGCTTCCTACATCATTTGGTGTGTCTCTGTAAAGACTTTCTTGAATTTCACACAAAATTTAATGCAGATGCTTTGCTCCCATAATTCTGCCATCTCAAAATTCGTAAACTATGTGACACAACATTCTACTCAATAAAAGCACTGAACAATAACTAACAAACAGACAACAATGAAACTTCCAGAAGTTACACATCAAACACAGGCTCGTGCAGTGATGCCAGCTCCATTTCACTCCAATGCACCATTGGTATGAAATTATGAGCGTTCTGGAATTTTTTGAACAGACCTCATATAGGAGAAGTCTGGTGTTCTGTTTTCCAGTGTCAAACATTTTTAGAGGGTTTTTTTTTTTTTTAAGATAGTAACTGTACAGAGGTCTTTCCTAAAACCATTTTATTTCTCAGTATTAAATAACTGCCATGTAACAACTTTTTTCTCTGCTAATATTTAGTTTAATTTGGCAGCATTCTTGAACACCCTTTCATAAAAATAACTTTTCGTCACCTGTGTATCTATGACACATGTGGACAGAGGGTAGGAAATGAAAGAGTAAGTGTTATGAAACTGAAAAAATAGCTTTACTGTTAAGAAAAAACAAACAGAAACAAATGTAATGTGTTCAAACTGTATATAAATGGACAGCCAAGAAATCCAAATCTGCTGCTGAGTAACATCCAGTATAGTGTTGCTCCAGCTCATGCACTGTAGCATTCTTGGATCCTCCTTGGAATGCTGTCCACAAGATCATCAAGATATTGTTTCTCAAGCTTATTCCACTTGTAGAAGGCAGTTAACATGTGATGAGGCTGCCTGCAGTGAGCACTGAAAGTTTCAACTGGACCTAAACATGTTTACACATGTTCATGTCAGCAGATACCAACACCATTCCATTTGGTGCAATACTGCTTCCTGAATCAAGGTGCCCAATAAGTGGGTGAAGTGTTTTCATGCATTATTTTTGAAAGACAAACCCACGGCCACAATGTTGTCTGTAGAAATGGACAGTAAGATGGAGGATATTGTCAGAACATCACAGCCCTCAAATTATCCTCAGTAGTGTACATTTATAACTGATACCTGCTAAACTCATGGTACTGTATGAATGAGATGCTAATTATTATCTGGCCACTTTCACTTTTTTCTATGACATTCATCAGGTGTCAGGCAAATCACACACTCATATGTGGAGAGAACTTGACACCATTGTCCCAAGTTCCACTAACAGTGTTTCTGTACCCTCCTTCTTCACACACTATAGTGCTGGCAGTTTGTACTGTTGTTTAAAATGGAGACCAAATTAACAGTCTGATGCTGGTAGTGTACCATCTGGGCCAACACATCTTGCCCAGTTCCCTCCAAAACAGCAGCATGCAGTTCTCTTGCTTTTTCCTTCAGGTGCCAACAAGCAGTGATTTGTAGATAATAGTAATCAGCTGGTATTTCTGACCATGTGTAACCATTGTGGGGCACATAGCATTTTGTCTCTCACAATCAAGGTTGAATCTTTGAATGAAGTCACTGTGGGTTTTGCCAGTATGGTGGATATCTTCCCTTGCTGACATCACTTGTTGCCATAAAGTGATAATATGTGCCTGGTCTATACTTTAAATTACCATTTGAGGTATGCTGCCAGATGTAGCACTGTTGCATAAGCCACATTGTTCTGTTCACGACTGGAGAGACAACGTGATCTACTGAATTGTACTGCCTGTATTAACAGCTGGCTGAACACCATAGCAATTTCTCATGGTCAATAGGATTTTGTGAAAGAGATACTTAGAACCAAAAGAATTATAAAAAGAATGGATAAATGTATTCAGCACAATGTTAATAACAGAATAAAAAGGATGTTCTTGGACTCTAATGAAATGCATTTTTCTCTTGTATTTTAGGCTGGTCTATTGCAGAAATGGACAGTGGACACAACAGAAATTGTAAATTCACTAGGTAAGGTTCCTGTTGTACGCAATAGTACTCCTCACTTCACTATAGCCTGTGCAATTTCAATTCTTGCAGCTGGGCTTGGTACAAGTACATTAATTTTTTGTATTGAAATAATGGGTAAGAGACCTAGAGCAAAGGGAACACAAATTAAAGAGCCTAACATTGAGTACACCACCTTTTTGGCAGATAAGTGAATAACTTCTTCACCACACAGTTTTTTCATTTTTATATTTACGAAGTATGGTCATATAACAACTTCAGTTATTCTTCTTTTTTTTTTCTTCCTGTTTTCCCTTTAGCCCCTAGTCTTCTCCCTATATTGTAGTCTTCTCCCTATATTGTCTTTCCCATTCTTCTGTCTATGCTGTTCCTGATTTATCATTTATTTCACTTTGAAAGCCTTCTAAATTTAGTATTTTATTCTCAAAAAAGTTTCTTTCTGTTATTTCCGATTATTTGATGTTGTTTCTTTCTAGTTCTTTCCTCATTTCTGTAATCCATGCTATTGTCAATTTCTTTTTTCCAGAAATACGGGAAGATCTATCTCGTTAATCTGTACCAGTTCATTCAGTATAGGTGTCCAAAGAAGATTAAGCTTCACTTTGTCATTCTCTCTACATTCTCTTACATATCCTCAGTACTTCCAATTTTCTGACCATTGTAGTTTATGTTGCACTCATTACCTTTCTAATAATCCTCTACTCTGCCCAGTTTATAGTTCATCATTTAGAAAACTCATACATATAAGCATTCTGATCATATTTTAGTTTAGTTTTTCAAACCCTCTAGAAATAGCCAATACTTTTAACAGATATTATATTACTGTAGCAGACGAATCAATAAGACAAAATAAAACAAATGCAGTAAGAAAATTGTTTTATACTTCCCACATACAAATCATACTATGGTTTGCATACCTACAACAGATACAGAAATGTCAAACCTAATAAAACAACTTAAAATTAAACATTCATCTGGCTTGGATGGTGTCACATCACATCTCATAAAGGAATGCAGAGAATGTATATTAAAACCATTGACACACATGCTGAATGCTGCGATAGAAGAAGGTATATTTCCAGATTCACTGAAAGTAAGTAAAGTGAAGCCAATATTTAAGAAAGGGAACAAGGATGAATTAGGAAATTACAGGCCAATATCATTGATCTCAACATTTGCTGAAATCTATGAAATGATAATAAAGAATAGAATTGTAAGTTTTATAACAAAGTACAGCATACTGCATTCGTTACAACATGGTTTCAGAGAAGGTAAGTCAACAAAAACAGCATCAACAGATGTAATTGAGCACATTCTTAATTTACTTGACAGGCAACAAAAGACTTGTGGGATTTTTATGGACCTATCTAAGGCATTTGATTGTGTGAACCACTCAAAATTTATGATGAAATTATATCAGTATGGAATTAGAGGAAAATGCTATGACATAATTAAATCATACATTACAAATAGGAAACAAATCAGACATACTAGTGGGGGAAATATAGCAAACTACAGTTCAGAATAGCAAACAGTTAAACACAGTGTGCCGCAAGGGTCGGTACTTGGGCCAATACTATTTATACCATACGTAAATGACTTCCTTAGCTATATGAATCAGAAACTTATGATGTATGCTGATGACACAACAATCATTTGCACAGCTGACACAAAGGAGGAGCTTGAGGAGGAAGCACTCCTCAATATCGAAAATGCAAATAAATATTTAACACAAAGCAACCTATTTATGAATCAGTCTAAAACAATGAATGTAGTATTTCAGACCAACCATAGTGAAAATTATAATATAAATGTTAATATAAATGGAAAGACTATTAAAGAAGTAAACAGCACAAACTTCCTAGGAACTATAATAGACAAACATTTGGCATAGGGGAGAGCACATAGATGCATTGTGTAAAAGGGTAAACAAACAGATCTTCATCATGCATAAAACAGCTAAGACTGTGGATGATAAAGTCCTCAGATCAATTTAGTATGGTCTTGTCTTCCCACATTTATCTTATTCAGTTCATATATGGGGAAGTGCACAAGCTGGCTACTTAAAAAGAATATTCACAATTCAGAAAAGAGCAGTGAGATGCATTGCAAAAATACCACCAAGACAGACCTGTAGGCAAGCTTTTGTACACTATAATATATGACAGTATATTCAATGTACATATACCAAAGCATAATGGCGGTAAGGTCAAGCGATAAACACCTCCTAAATAAAGATGTACACAAACACGGTACAAGAGGAAATGAAAATTACTGCATGATAAACAGAAATCTAAAACTGTCTATGACGGCCCCTGAAGAAGCAGGCAAAAGGTTTTTTAATAAACTCCGCAAAATCATTAATAAAGAAACAGACCTAAAATGTTTTAAAAATCATTTGGAACTATATTTCACAGAGAAAGGTATATACAGTTTGAGTGAATACTAAGATGGTGTTTAAATATGTTATATCATTACTGAAATGTACCTTTAAAAATTATCGTTTCTGTATGTTGTTTGGATTTGTGTGTATATATAATGTGAAACATGTAATACCTTTGTATGCTTATAGACTATTTCTGTTTAATTATTTGTTTCACTTATATATAATGTAATCAAGTTTGATGTTAATAGCCTATTGTATGACACACCCAATACTCTCAGCTGCATTTTCAGCTGGAGTCCATGGGCAAAGAATAAATAAAAATTTATTTTTTTAAATATATGAGTATCTTGTTGTAGATATTTCTTATCAGCCATGCGTTTGTAATCTTACCCTCCCACACACCACCATTATAGTTCTCTGTTATTTGAAAAAATTTCAAAAACTTTGAGAGGGGTAAAATGTACAAAAGAAGAAGTTTTTTATTTATCTTCATTATCTCGCTGTTGTTGTTGATGGCTCAAAGTCTTGTCTAGGAGTACTTTCCTGGAGTTGAAAATTTCGATTTCTTAGGTTTGTGATGACAAAATAACTGATGAAGAGTTGCCTGTTGCTATGAATATCTTTTTCTTTTATCCCATTCATCTAAATCATGCTGACTTTACTATTTCCACGTTCAAAAAAGCAGTAATTAAATTGTTGTTGATAAGGTTAGCAAAATCGTGCATTTCCATCAGAGGCATGCCCACCACACTTTACATTCTGCAGTAGTCACATTATTCCAAAGAGTTTGCAAAGCAAAAGAGTTTACAAACTTTCTCAACAGGAGAAGAATCTTTAGCAAATTATGTCATTATTTCATAAATAAATCCAGAAACAAATATAATAATTAGCATTTGATTGTGAAATTAATAATATGAATTTTAAGTATGCCACAAATATTGTAATTTCAAATACTTTTAAAAGAAGAGTAATTTTAACTGTTAGTACATATTGATTGTAACACATTAATTTCTTTTTTATACATTTTAGCCTGAAATATAATATGTTGTATACAAAACCATATGCATTCTTTTAGTGAAACAGCTGAGACAATTTTAACATAGGCAAGATTCGATAGTTTACATGGTATCAAAGACACTTGAATTTACTAACTCATTCTATTTTATTTATCTGTGTTTCTATGTACTTTGGTGCATTTTTCATGTTTGTCTTAATTTTTGTTTTTTCAGCTGAAATTTTAAGATCAGCTCTGTTTGCTACTTTTTCCAAGAGACTTATTTACATTTTGCTAATATCCCTCATTATTTAATTATATCTTGTCACTTTTAACTTTGAAACATATAAGTACATATTTAAAAGTTTGGTGAAAAATTTTGCTCATATTTTGGTGCAGTTTTCTTGTATTTCTATAAGCTGAGATTTTTCAATAGTGCCTTTGAGTTTTAAGATTTTGTTATAGTTGTCTGAACTTTTCAATGTATTCTTTTAAGTGCTGATAAATATTCCATGTTTTACAAAAGAACACAGTTTCTCTCCCTTTCATTAAAAAGGTAACTGATTCATCAGAAAGATATTACAGAAATATGACATCAGAGTAGGTTTTAGACCAATATAGAAAATACATCTAAATCTTCTCAGAATCTGAGCATGGTTTTTGTAAAACCAGGTCTGGTGAGACTACAAAATTTGCATTCTTGAATGAAGCTTTAAATGCAATTGACAAAGAGCAAATTTTTCCAATGTTTCTAGACCTCTCAAAGGCATCTGATGTCACAAGCAACATTATCATCTTGATTTCAAAACTGGAATGTGCAGGTATTAGGGGACCAGAGCATGAGTTTTAAAAAAACACACCTACTACACAGTGAGCAAATAGTAGAAATTGCATTCCAAGAACTGAATGACATGAAGACTTATCACTCAGAAAAACTGTTTATTAAGTATGGTGTACCACAAGGCTCCATTCTGGGACCAGTTTTGTTTTTGCCCTATGTAAATGATCTGGAACGAACCAACAAATATTAAATTTGTGATTCTTCAGCTTCTCCTGGTTTAGTTCCCATCAAAATAATTCATGCATGAACTGTCGGGTGCCAGTCTCCAATGGGCACAATATTTCAGCAAATGGCCATGTTGCCATCACCAGGTGCCTGATTATGGCAATGTGGTCATTTATTGAAATATTGAGCTGTTCGACACCGACACCCACAGTTTACCCGTGAACTAGTTCAACAATGTAATATTATGAGTTAGTCAAAGGAACAACTGAACAATACTTGCCGTATGAAATCAAAATATGCACCTCAAGACATAACGAACTGGTTTTCTGCAAAGAATCTAATAATAAATATTCAAAAAACAGTTACTATGAACCTACACACAGTACAGAATAAACATCCATTTGCCCCAACTGTAGAGTGTATTCACCAGAAACTTGGAAAATGTAAATGCTACGAAGCTGCTTCGAATATCGATCCAGGAGGATCTGTTACGAGTCCAACATACAAAATTTGTAATCAATAAACTGAACACCATCTGTTACACTGTAAAAATAATTTCAAGCTGCACATCAAAGGAAATAATAAAAAATGCGTAACTTGCCAATGCAGAATCTCTACTGTGATACAGTGTAAATGGTGGAGAAATTCGAGTGCCAGCAAAGGTTACTTCACAGCCAGTAAGAAACTTGTATGAGCTATGGGAATGGCAGCTCCCAGAAGCTCGTGCAAGCCTTTATTCAAAATACTTCAAGTCCTTCCATTGCTCCTTTATATATTTTGCAAGTAATACTTTTATTAGGAAAATCTTAGATGATAAAAGCCAACTTGTAGTTAGAAACCAGCGTATTCACTCAGATAAAACAAGCATGAACCAGGATACACATGTTGAATACTCCGTGCCATACATGTTGAATACTCTGTACCCAAAGATTCGATAGTTGCACAGGTCACACCAATACTCAAGAAAGGTAGTAGGAATAATCCACTAAATTACAGACCCATATCGTTAACGTTGATATGCAACAGGATTTTAGAACATATATTGTGTTCGAACATTATGAATTACCTCAAAGAAAATGGTCTATTGACACACAGTCAACATGGGTTTAGAAAACATTGTTTCTGTGAAACACAACTATCTGTTTTTGAGTGCTACTGACAAGGGATTTCAGATCGATTCCGTATTTCTGGATTTCCGGAAGGCTTTTGACATTGTACCACACAAGCGGCTCATAGTGAAATTGGGTGCTTATTGAATATCATCTCAGTTATTTGACTGGATTTGTGATTTCCTGCCAGAGAGGTCACAGTTCACAGTAATTGATGGAAAGCCATCGAGTAAAACAGAAGTGATTTCTGGGATTCCCCAAGGTATTGCTATAGACCCTTTGCTGTTCCTTATCTATGTAAATGATTTTGGAGACAATCTGAGCAGCCATCTTTGGTTGTTTGCAGATGACGTTGTCATTTATCGACTAATAAATTCATCAGAAGACCAAAACAAACTGCAAAATGATTTAGAAAAAATATCTGAATGGTGCAAAACGTGGCAGTTGCCCCTAAATAATGAAAAATGTGAGGTAATCCACATGAGTGCTAAAAGGAACTCGTTAAACTTCGGTTACACAATAAATCAGTCTAATCTAAAAGCAGTAAATTCAACTAAGTACCTAGGTATTACAATAATGAACAACTTAAATTGGAAGGAACACATAGAAAATGTTGTGGGGAAGGCTAACCAAAGAATGTGTTTTATTGGAAATGTAACAGACCTACTTAGGAGACTGCCTACACTCCACTAATCCATCCTCTTTTAGAATACTGATGTGCGGTATGGGATCCTTACCAGATAGGACTGACAGAGTACATCAAAAAAGTTCAGAGAAAGGCAGCACGTTTTGCATTATCGCGAAATATGGGAGAGAGTGTCACAGAAATGATACAGGATTTGGGCTGGATCATTAAAAGAAAGGTGTTTTTCGTTGTGATGTAATCTTCTCACGAAATTCCAATCACCAACTTTCTCCTCCAAATACGAAAATATTTTGTTGACACCAACCTACATGGGGAGGAATGATCACCACGGTAAAATAACGGAAATCAGAGCTCATACGGAAAGATACAGGTGTTCATTGTTTCCAAGTGCTATATGAGATTGGAATAATAGAGAATTGTGAAGGTGGTTCGATAAACCCTCTGCCAGGCACTTAAATGTGATTCGCAGAGTATCCATGTAGATGTAGATGAATACAACACCAAAACAAAATAGACCACCTCAATTGGGAAACAAACTCAGACAAAACAAGAACAAACCAGGCCATACATGTCCAATATTCAAATACAAAATTTATACAAAATGGACCACTTCAAGCAGGGAACAAGCTGTACAACAGACTATGTTTTGACATCAAAATGATCAAAAATAATTCAGCATTTAAAACAGCTGTTCAGGCCCACCTACTGCAGAAGTGTTGTAACGGTGTTGCTGAGAATCCATCAGGTTAAAACTTAAATATGTACAATATTAGAGTAATAACTAGTGGTAGTGGAAAATTTGTATCGATTGTGTTAAGTGTGAAACAGTTTAAAAGATTGCAAAATTCAAGGATCTGTGCACAACTCTCCACTCAGTAAATGTTCTTACAGTATAAGTTAATGTTTGTTAGCATAATGAAGTAGAATACCATACAACACAGTTTTATTGTGATGCCATATAAATTGTAAATATTTTACAATTTTCAAATTTGTGTCGTTTACACAAAAAGCTGCAGCAGTAAACTATAGTCACAAAGATACTGCAAAAACTGTTAATATTTTTTCAACTACCCATATATTAACTTTTCTAAATTCATAAGCTGAGTATGATGATGGGACATACATTTGTATATTTTGTGATAAAAAGTAGAGGTCTGCATATCGAGGGTTTTGCTTGCTTGTACTTGCTCGAGCACATTGTGCCCATCCAGAGCAGGCAGGCTGTGGTCAAACAAGGCACCGCAGGGAGAGGAGGGTGGAGGCTGCTGGGTCTGGTGTGCTTGCCGCCTTGCTGCTGTGAACATTGTAATAGCTCTGTGTGTCTGTAAGCTGGAGTTACTCCCCCTCCTCATTGATAAAACTACATTAAGATTAATTTAGTTATACTATAGGCATATATTCCTGCATAGTAGCATCTAATTGTGTCGTCATTATGTCCATGAAACAGAAGAAAGCTTGCTTTAGATGACAAAAAAATTTTCAAACAGTTAAAACCTTCAAAGAAAACCTAAGGAACTAACAAGTTTTGTAATGATGACTGGTCTCAGAGTGAAAAAATTACATTGCTTATTTTTTATAACATCACCTGCTTTATTGGTTCAAATTTAGATATGTGGCCATTGCCACCTAAAAATCGGAAACAATAACTATTCTTTGTAAGCATTGTAATTGAAATGAATTGTTAAAATATTACTGACTTATTTCAGATCAAGGGTGCTTCATCTGTTCAAGATAAGGATCCCTGTTACTCTGAAATTCCCTTCATTAGTTGCAATTGAGGCTTGTACACAAAACACTCTTTTTGCTAAAATAGCAAGCTTGTGATTTTTTCTTTTTTTTTATTATTTTTGTGAGCATAGTTGACATTATGTAGATGGCCTTAAATAAATATAAGTGAAAAAATTTTAACAAGAAACTTTAAAATACCTAGAGGATACACTGATATAATTATCAGTATATGCCCTGCTAGAAGGAAGAAAGAATGAATTAGGTAATTTTAGAAGAACTTGCAAAATGTCTTTGATTCTATAAATAAGAAAGACTGTATCATCAAAGGAGGAGATATAAATGCTAGAGTAGCCCAGTAAGGACCTAACCATAATAAATGGAGACTCAGCACTTGATCTGGATGGAAAAATGTTACAAGACTTTGTTAACTTAAATTCATTGCAAATAGAAAATAACTTTTTCAAAAACAGAGGGATTCACAAATTTACCTGGGCGTCCCAGATATGTTGATCAGTAACAGATTATTTAACATCATATACAAAACTGCTGTGTAAAAGTCAGCAGCAGTCAGATGAAAGGGAGAATGACGACATAAAAGAAATCAACTGATGTTTTTCAGAAACTGATAAAACAGATTTTAAAAAAATTCAAGATGCCTTACAGAGCCATAAAATCCAAAGAACTCCTCGAACTGATAATACAGAACTTTTCAAATTCCTTCAAGAAGAAGCGTGTATAGGCTTTAAGTTTTGTAAATCAATGCTGGCAGCAAAGAAAACTACCAATGGGGTGGAAAAAAGCAATAGAAATACCCATTTTGAAAAGAGAATCAATAACAGACTATGGAAATTACAGGAATAAGTCTTTTAAATATGGTATACAAAATACCTGTGACGATAGCAGTAAAGAGAGTGAGAAACATTGCAGACAGCATATTACTCGAAGAACATACAGATTTTCGGAAAGGTAGGTCCTGCTAAGACAAAATTTTCTCATTAAAACAAATAATAGAAAAAAGAAAAGAATATACATATCTACATCTGCATCTATCCTCTGCAAACCACAGTGAGGTGCATGGCAGAGGGTATGTCCCATTGTACCAGTTATTAGGATTTCTTCCTTTTCCGTTCATGTATGGAATGCAGGAAGAATGATTGTTTGAAAGCCTCTGTGTTTGCATTAATTATTCTAATCTTATTCTCACTTACACACCATAGTAAAGCCTTTTGCACTGTGCATTGAGGAAAACAATAGAACATTAGAGAAAAAGAGGAATACCCCTACATCTCATCAAAATTATCTTAAGTATTACTGTATAAGATAAAAATTTACTAGACGCCTATCTAAGGGGCAGTCTCCACTCCTTCCCATGTAAGCATAGACCAGATGTGGCCTGAATTCAAAGAAATTGTATTGCTGTTGATTGATAGATATATACCACATAAATTAATAAGCAATAGTACTGATCCTCTCTGGTACAATACACAGATCAGAACACTCCTGCAGAAGCAATGAAAAAAAAAAAAAAAACAAATTTAAAAGAACACAAAACCTACAAGATTGGCAAAATTTTACAGAAACTTAAAATTTAGTGCAAACTTCAATGCATGATGTTTTTAATAGTTTCCACAATAAAACTCTGTTTTGAAATCTGGCAGAAACCCCAAAGAGATTCCGGTCATATGCAAAGTATACCACTGGCAAGACACAATCAATACCTTCACTGCACAATAACAATGGTTATGTCACTGATGACTGTCCCACTAAAGCAGAGTTATTAAACGTGGTTTTCTAAAATTTGTTGACCAAAGTAGACAAAGAAAATATTCCAGAATTTGAATCTAGAACATGTGAGTAACTTGGAAATTAATATCCTTGGTGTAGTGAAGGAGCTTAAATCACTTAATAAAGATGAGGCTTCTGGTCCAGATTGCATACCAGTCAGGTTCTTTACAGAGTTTGCTGATAAAATAGCTCCATATCTAACAATGGTATACAACCGCATGCTTATCAAAAGATCTATACCTAAAGACTGGAAAGTTGCACAAGTCACACCAATACCAAAGAAAGGAAACAGCAGTAATCCACTGAATTATAGACCCTTATCACTAACGTCAATTTTCAGTAGAGTTTTGGAACATATTCTATGTCCACATGTGATGTATTAACTCGAAGAAAACAATTTATTGACTAATAGCAAGGATTCAGGAAAAATCATTCTTGTGAAACACAACTAGCTCTCTATTCTCACAAAGTAATGAGTGTTAGTGACAGGAGTTGTCAAATTGATTCAGTATTTTTAGATTTCCAGAAGGCTTTCACCACCATTCCTCACAAGCATCTTCTAATCAAATTGTGTGCCTACCGAGTATTGTCCCAATTGTGTGACTGTATTCATGAGCTCCTGTCAGGTAGGTCACAATTAATAGTTATTGACAAAAAGCCACTGAGTAAAACAAAAGTAATATCTGACACTACCCAAGGAAGTGTTACAGGCCCTCCGCTGTTCCTGATCTACAGAAATGATGTAGGAGAGAATCTGAGCAGCCATCTTGGATTGTTTTCAGATAATGCTGTCGTTCACCATGTAGTAAAGTTATCAGATGATCAAAACCAACTGAGAAATGATTTAGACAAGATATCTGTATGGTGCAAAAAGTGGCAGTTGACTCCAGATAATGAAAAGTGTGAAGTTACCCACAAGAATAATAATAGAAAACCGCTTAATTTTGGTTACATGATAAATCACACAAATCTAAGGGCTCCAACTTCAAAAAAATACTTAGGGATTAAAATTACAATAACTTCAATTGGAACAACCATGTAGATAATGTCATGGGCAAAGCACATCAAAGACTGTGATTTATTGGTATAACACTTAAAAAGTGCAACAGATCGACTAAGAAGACTGTACACCACACTTGTCCACTCTCTTCTGGAGTATTGCTGGGGAATGTGGGATCCACATTAGATGGGACTGACAAAAGACATCAAATATATTCAAACCAGAGTTGCTCATTTTGTATTATCACAAAATAGGGGAGAGAGGGCAACAGACATGATGTGTGAATTAGGGTGGCAGTTATTAAAAGAAAAGCATTTTTCATTGCAACAGAATCTTCTCATGAAATTTCAATCACCAAATTTCTCCTTCAAGTGCGAAAATATTCTGTTGGCTCCCATCTACATAGTGAAAACTGATCATCATGATAAAATAAGAGAAATCAAAGCTCACACAGAAAGATTTAAGTGCTTGTTTTTCCTGCATGCTGTTAGAGAGTGGAACCATAGAGAAATAGCTTGAAGGTGGTTTGATGAACCCTCTACAATGAATTTAATTGTGAATTGCAGAGTTATCATGTAGATGTAGATGTAAATGTGAAGGAAAAAAGATAAATTTAAAGCAAGATTCTGGTAATGTCTCCCAAGGAAATATTAATATGGGGTTTGGACTAGAATATATTTCACTGATACATTCTGATTTATGTTTAGATGGTGCTGTGAGGGAATAGAATCAACAGATTATTAAATATGATATAGTGGACAGCTGAAAAGAAAACATACTATGTTTGCTTATGACATGATTCTGGTTTCCAGAAACAAAGATAACTTACAGAGAGCACTACGTGAACTATATAAAATAATAATAATAATAACAATAATAATAATAATAATAATAAGTGATTTACTTGTCCATAATAATTTTACAATCATGGAAAATAGAAAATCACTAAGTATATTGATGAATAAAACCAAGCCTGTGCCATTCCAAGGCTTACAACCTTTAAGGTGTATATTCATATAGGAAAACAAATCTGCTGAACAAATTAATACCTCTAAATTCTTTGGTTGTGACATGTCACATCTCAGTAAAGTGGATACTGAAAAAGACAGAGATTAAATGTGATGTGTAGTCCCATCAAAAGAATTCTAAGGGAAAAGTATGAATACACCAATGCTAAAATTTTATGAAGTTATGGCATATCCCTGTGGACTCAATGGAAGTTAAAACTGGACTATGAACTCTAGAAAACATAGTGGATTCCAAGCAGCTGAGATGAGATTTTTGAGAACAGTCCATAGTACAAGGAGAGACAGATAAAAAGTGAGTTGCAGGAATTCACAACTTAAACGAAAAGATTAGAGAAAGAACATGAGAAGGATGGGACGATGAACATGTTCAATGAACACATTCCAAAACAACTGTTACAGCACACTGCTAAAAAAAAAAGAAGGAACATAGATAAACCCAAGAATAGATGGACTGATCAGGAAGCATCAACAGACCAACTGGGCTAATGCTTGAGGGAGATGAAGAAGACAAAAACAGAATAGTATGTTAGTGTCATATTATAATATTATTCTCACTCACCTATAACAGATATTTTGTCATAAATTTGATGCAGTGGTCAGAAGGGTGGCCACAGAAATGTTGTTATTCTGTGCAACATCCAAAATTCTATTTTCTCTCCATGAGACAGAGACAACACTCTTTCAGTGCTCGTGGTGCCTGCAGTTAATATAAAATAACATGATAGTTGTACTGAAATGCCAAATACCAGTGATACTGAAACTTGTGTTTTGCAGCTAAATATAATTTGTATTTGCTAGACGAGCAGCGTTCAGCAAACATGAAAAGTAGGTTTACAGTAATTTAAAAAATCAAACATCTGTATTGTCAGACCCTGCACTGCAATCACTTCTCAGTTTATGAACCCATAACAAAACAAACTGAACTGTAGCATATTTCTCACCTTTGAGCACTCCTGTTTTATCTTCAAATAGCTGCAAAAATACCATAAGTTCTTTTGCAGTTTCACTGTTGAACCATTACATTTTTCAGGGATGCCCTTCTCTGCAAGTATCTCCATGATTTTGTCATACAGACTGTAGCAGTGCAAATATACAGACAGACATATACAGACACAAGCAGACATATTTAAAGACATGTATGTGCATATGGATATGTGTGTGTGTGCGAGTGTATACCTGTCCTTTTTTCCCCCTAAGGTAAGTCTTTCCGCTCCCGGGATTGGAATGACTCCTTACCCTCTCCCTTAAAACCCACATCCTTTCATCTTTCCCTCTCCTTCCCTCTTTCCTGATGAGGCAACAGTTTGTTGCGAAAGCTTGAATTTTGTGTGTATGTTTGTGTTTGTTTGTGTGTCTGTCGACCTGCCAGCACTTTCATTTGGTAAGTCACATCATCTTTGTATATATATATATATATATATATATATATATATATATATATATATATATATATATATATATATATATATATATATATATATATATATATATATATATATATAAACAAAGATGATGTGACTTACCAAACGTAAGCGCTGGCACGTCGATAGACTCACAAACATACACACAAAATTCATGCTTTCGCAACAAACTGTTGCCTCATCAGGAAAGAGGGAAGGAGAGGGAAAGACGAAAGGATGTGGGTTTTAAGGGAGAGGGTAAGGAGTCATTCCAATCGCGGGAGCGGAAAGACTTACCTTAGGGGGAAAAAAGGACGGGTATACACTCGCGCACACACACACATATCCATCCACACATATACAGACACAAGCAGACATATTTAAAGACAAAGAGTTTGGGCAGAGATGTCAGTCGAGGTAGAAGTGCAGAGGCAAAGATGTTGTTGAATGACAGGTGAGGTACGAGTGGCGGCAACTTGAAATTAGCGGAGATTGAGGCCTGGTGGATAACGGGAAGAGAGGATATATTGGAGAGCAAGTTCCCATCTCCAGAGTTCAGATAGGTTGGTGTTAGTGGGAAGTATCCAGATAACCCGGACGGTGTAACACTGCGCCAAGATGTGCTGGCCGTGCACCAAGGCATGTTTAGCCACAGGGTGATCCTCATTACCAACAAACACTGTCTGCCTGTGTCCATTCATGCGAATGGACAGTTCGTTGCTGGTCATTCCCACATAGAATATATCACAGTGTAGGCAGGTCAGTTGGTAGATCACGTGGGTGCTTTCACATGTGGCTCTCCCTTTGATCGTGTACACCTTCCGGGTTACAGGACTGGAGTAGGTGGTGGTGGGA
Organism: Schistocerca nitens; assembly: GCF_023898315.1. Taxonomy (NCBI): domain Eukaryota; kingdom Metazoa; phylum Arthropoda; class Insecta; order Orthoptera; family Acrididae; genus Schistocerca; species Schistocerca nitens. The sequence goes on from NC_064614.1 coordinate 1,010,241,889, forward strand.
GGGTGCATGGGACAGGTTTTACACCGGGGGCGGTTACAAGGGTAGGAGCCAGAGGGTAGGAAAGGTGGTTTGGGGATTTCATAGGGATGAACTAAGAGGTTACGAAGGTTAGGTGGACGGCGGAAAGACACTCTTGGTGGAGTGGGGAGGATTTCATGAAGGATGGATCTCATTTCAGGGCAGGATTTGGGGAAGTCGTATCCCTGCTGGAGAGCCACATTCAGAATCTGATCCAGTCCCAGAAAGTATCCTGACACAAGTGGGGCACTTTTGTGGTTCTTCTGTGGGAGGTTCTGGGTTTGAGAGGATGAGGAAGTGGCTCTGGTTATTTGCTTCTGTACCAGGTCGGGAGGGTAGTTGCGGGATGCGAAAGCTGTTGTCAGGTTGTTGGTGTAATGCTTCAGGGATTCCGGACTGGAGCAGTTTCGTTTGCCACGAAGACCTAGGCTGTAGGGAAGGGACCGTTTGATGTGGAATGGGTGGCAGCTGTCGTAATGGAGGTACTGTTGCTTGTTGGTGGGTTTGATGTGGACGGACGTGTGAAGCTGGCCATTGGACAGGTGGAGGTCAACATCAAGGAAAGTGGCATGGGGTTTGGAGTAGGACCAGGTGAATCTGATGGAACCAAAGGAGTTGAGGTTGGAGAGGAAATTCTGGAGTTCTTCTTCACTGTGAGTCCAGATCATGAAGATGTCATCAATAAATCTGTACCAAACTTTGGGTTGGCAGGCTTGGGTAACCAAGAAGGCTTCCTCTAAGCGACCCATGAATAGGTTGGCGTATGAGGGGGCCATCCTGGTACCCATGGCTGTTCCCTTTAATTGTTGGTATGTCTGGCCTTCAAAAGTGAAGAAGTTGTGGGTCAGGATGAAGCTGGCTAAGGTAATGAGGAAAGAGGTTTTAGGTAGGGTGGCAGGTGATTGGCGTGAAAGGAAGTGCTCCATCGCAGCGAGGCCCTGGACGTGCGGGATATTTGTGTATAAGGAAGTGGCATCAATGGTTACAAGGATGGTTTCTGGGGGTAACGGATTGGGTAAGGATTCCAGGCGTTCGAGGAAGTGGTTGGTGTCTTTGATGAAGGATGGGAGACTGCATGTAATGGGTTGAAGGTGTTGATCTACATAGGCGGAGATACGTTCTGTGGGGGCTTGGTAACCAGCTACAATGGGGCGGCCAGGATGATTGGGTTTGTGGAATTTTAGGAAGAAGGTAGAAGGTAGGGGTGCGGGGTGTCGGTGGGGTCAGGAAGTTGATGGAGTCAGGTGAAAGGTTTTGTAGGGGGCCTAAGGTTCTGAGGATTCCTTGAAGCTCTGCCTGGACATCAGGAATGGGATTACCTTGGCAATCTTTGTATGTGGTGTTGTCTGAAAGCTGACGCAGTCCCTCAGCCACATACTCCCGACGATCAAGTACCACGGTCATGGAACCCTTGTCCGCCGGAAGGATGACGATGGACCGGTCAGCCTTCAGATCACGGATAGCCTGGGCTTCAGCAGTGGTGATGTTGGGAGTAGGATTAAGGTTTTTTAAGAAGGATTGAGAGGCAAGGCTGGAAGTCAGAAATTCCTGGAAGGTTTGGAGAGGGTGATTTTGAGGAAGAGGAGGTGGGTCCCGCTGTGACGGAGGACGGAACTGTTCCAGGCAGGGTTCAATTTGGATAGTGTCTTGGGGAGTTGGATCATTAGGAGTAGGATTAGGATCATTTTTCTTCGTGGCAAAGTGATACTTCCAGCAGAGAGTACGAGTGTAGGACAGGAAATCTTTGACGAGGGCTGTTTGATTGAATCTGGGAGTGGGGCTGAAGGTGAGGCCTTTGGATAGGACAGAGGTTTCGGATTGGGAGAGAGGTTTGGAGGAAAGGTTAACTACTGAATTAGGGTGTTGTGGTTCCAGATTGTGTTGATTGGAATTTTGAGGTTTTGGAGGGAGTGGAGCTGGAAGTGGGAGGTTGAGTAGATGGGAGAGACTAGGTTTGTGTGCAATGAGAGGAGGTTGAGGTTTGCTGGAAAGGTTGTGTTTGCTGGAAGGGTGAGTGAGTTGCCTTTCCAGAGGTGGGAAACCAGGAGATTGGATAGTTTTTTGAGGTGAAGGGTGGCATGCTGTCCTAATTTGCGGTTGGCCTGTAGGAGGATGCTCTAACGAATCTGCTCCAGTCCGGAATCCCTGAAGCATTACACCAACAACCTGACAACAGCTTTCGCATCCCACAACTACCCTCCCGACCTGGTACAGAAGCAAATAACCAGAGCCACTTCCTCATCCTCTCAAACCCAGAACCTCCCACAGAAGAACCACAAAAGTGCCCCACTTGTGACAGGATACTTTCCAGGACTGGATCAGATTCTGAATGTGGCTCTCCAGCAGGGATACGACTTCCCCAAATCCTGCCCTGAAATGAGATCCATCCTTCATGAAATCCTCCCCACTCCACCAAGAGTGCCTTTCCACCGTCCACCTAACCTTCGTAACCTCTTAGTTCATCCCTATGAAATCCCCAAACCACCTTCCCTACCCTCTGGCTCCTACCCTTGTAACCGCCCCCGGTGTAAAACCTGTCCCATGCACCCTCCAACCACCACCTACTCCAGTCCTGTAACCCGGAAGGTGTACACGATCAAAGGCAGAGCCACGTGTGAAAGCACCCACGGATCTACCAACTGACCTGCCTACACTGTGATGCATTCTATGTGGGAATGACCAGCAACGAACTGTCCATTCGCATGAATGGACACAGGCAGACAGTGTTTGTTGGTAATGAGGATCACCCTGTGGCTAAACATGCCTTGGTGCACGGCCAGCACATCTTGGCGCAGTGTTACACCGCCCGGATTATCTGGATACTTCCCACTAACACCAACCTATCCGAACTCCGGAGATGGGAACTTGCTCTCCAATATATCCTCTCTTCCCGTTATCCACCAGGCCTCAATCTCCGCTAATTTCAAGTTGCCGCCACTCATACCTCACCTGTCATTCAACAACATCTTTGCCTCTGCACTTCTGCCTCGACTGACATCTCTGCCCAAACTCTTTGTCTTTAAATATGTCTGCTTGTGTCTGTATATGTGTGGATGGATATGTGTGTGTGTGCGCGAGTGTATACCCGTCCTTTTTTCCCCCTAAGGTAAGTCTTTCCGCTCCCGGGACTGGAATGACTCCTTACCCTCTCCCTTAAAACCCACATCCTTTCGTCTTTCCCTCTCCTTCCCTCTTTCCTGATGAGGCAACAGTTTGTTGCGAAAGCTTGAATTTTGTGTGTATATATATATACGAGGGCGGTTCAGAAAGTAACCTCCGATTGGTCACAGTGCGGGTTGTGGGGGGAGTAGCGATGCCATCTGTGCGTTCACGCACTCAACAGGTCAGTCGGCATCAAGCCGTGGTAGAGTGAACGTCGTAATTGCGCTAGTTTAGTTTTTGTGGCAGTTTGAAATGTGTGCTGCAATAGAAAACCCCGCCAAATGTGAAGTGCGTGCTGTCATAAGGTTTTTTTACAGCCAAAGGATATTCTGCAGCAGCTATTCATTGTGAGCTTTGTGCCGTGTACGGACCAAGAGTTATGAGCGAAGGAGTTGTCCGTGAATGGGTACGTTTATTTAAAAGTGGACGAGAAAACGTTCATGATGAAGAGAGGGGTGGTAGACCATCATTGGTGACTGACGAACTCGTTCAGACAGTTGATGCAAAAGTTCGTGAAAATCAACGTTTCTCAATGTCGGTGTTGTCTACTGGTTTTCCACAGATTTCTAAGACTCTCTTGTACGAGATAGTGACAGCAAGATTGGGTTACTGTAAGTTCTGTGCACGATGGGTGCCCAAAATTCTTACCGACCACCACAAAACTCAAAGAATGGCCTCTGCATTAGACTTTCTGTCACTTTATGAGGACGAAGGAGAACCATTGTTAAACAGAATCGTGACCGGTGACGAAACCTGGATTAAGTACGTGAACCCTGAGACAAAAGAACAATCAAAGATGTGGGCACATTCAAATTCGCCTACCAAACCAAGAAAAGCCTCGCAAGATTTTTCTGCCAGAAAACTGATGGCAACGGTGTTTTGGGATGCCAAAGGGGTGTTGTTGGTTGAATTCATGGAACGTGGTATGACCATTAATCAAGACGTGTACTGTGAAACAATAAAAAAGTTACGACGGGCTATACAGAACAAACGCCGTGGTATGCTGACTTCCGGTATCGTTTTTTTGCACGATAACGCCCGTCCTCACTCTGCTCGCAGAACAACGGCCCTTCTTGAGTCCTTCAAGTGGGACGTTATCAACCATCCACCTTACAGCCCAGACCTGGCGCCAAGTGATTATCACCTCTTCATGCATTTGAAGAAATGGCTCGAGTCACAGCGGTTTGATGACGACGAAGAGCTCAAAGATGCGGTCACAGGCTGGCTCCAGGCACAAGCGGGTGATTTTTATGCAGAAGGAATTTCAAAGCTTGTGAAGAGATACGATAAGTGCCTCAATCGCTTTGGAGACTATGTAGAAAAATAGTGTTAAGATGTAGTTGTAAGATGTATATATTAAAATATTTTTATTTAACTTGGTGTATTTTTTTAAATCAACCGGAGGTTACTTTCTGAACGGCCCTCGTATATATATAAAAACAAAGATGATGTGACTTACCAAACGAAAGCGCTGGTACGTCGATAGACACACAAACAAACACAAACATACACACAAAATTCAAGCTTTCGCAACAAACTGTTGCCTCATCAGGAAAGAGGGAAGGAGAGGGAAAGACGAAAGGATGTGGGTTTTAAGGGAGAGGGTAAGGAATCATTCCAATCCCGGGAGCGGAAAGACTTACCTTAGGGGGAAAAAAGGACGGGTATACACTCGCACACACACACATATCCATCCACACATATACAGACACAAGCAGACATCTCACAAGCAGACATATTTGGTCTTTAAATATGTCTGCTTGTGAGATGTCTGCTTGTGTCTGTATATGTGTGGATGGATATGTGTGTGTGTGCGAGTGTATACCCGTCCTTTTTTCCCCCTAAGGTAAGTCTTTCCGCTCCCGGGATTGGAATGACTCCTTACCCTCTCCCCTGAAACCCATATCCTTTCGTCTTTCCCTCTCCTTCCCTCTTTCCTGATGAGGCAACAGTTTGTTGCGAAAGCTTTAATTTTGTGTGTGTGTTTGTGTTTGTGTGTCTATCGACCTGCCAGCGCTTTCGTTCAGTAAGTCACATCATCTTTGTTTTTAGATATATTTTTCCCATGTGGAATGTTTCCCTCTATTATATATATATATATAAGTTGCATTATATAATATACTCTGTAATTGTAATCACAGTCATACTATTATGTCTGATATTTGCCAAAGCCATCACTGTGGTGCCTCCATGCCCAAAAAAACTAAATAAATCAATAAAGATACCTCCATTTTATCAGTTCTTTTTTCTGTTTCATTGCACTGCTCATTCTATCATGTATTCTTTTTATTCTTGGTCAATCCTAATGTTTTCTCTGCCACTTTAGTAATTTTGTGCCTGGAGTTTATAACTTCTCTAATCTTTCCGTGATGTCATATACCTCCAAATCCAAGGTGACTCTGAATGCAAGATGACACCCCCCCCCCCCCCAATTGTTCAACAAAGGGTTACAGGAAAACATGTATAAACATACTATTTTTATTTTAAAAACTCAGAAATGGTCACCTTACTACAGATAACTGAAGGAAACAATAAAAGTACCAGGGCACAGGCAATACAATCAGATACAGACTTCCCTTAGTCAGATACAGATGCCATGTAGTCCTCCTTACTGGAATGGACCATAGAATCTGTAATGTTACAGCCACTGTCATGATTATCTTGCATTTCTTCTTATAGTAGATCATCTTCACTCCCATCTAATGCATTTGTTACATAGCACTTTTTAAAGCGTTCACAACTGATGCACTGGATATTCATGTCCAAGCAGTCTGGAACCATTCCACAATTAGAGATACTGGAGGCTTCATTCGCTTCCTGATAGAGGTCAGGGCTTGACCATCTTGAAGTAACCTATTGCTGTATAGCTGCTTCAGATGGTCTTTAAATGGCTCATACACCACCACATACAACACTTGTAGCTGCAAAGTCATGCCTTCTGGAATGATAACAAGACTGGTATCAGAATTTCAGGATATCTGCCTTCATTGCTGGTGTCAGATACCCTTGAAAGTGTCAAGGGTCAAAATCTCACAATTCCTTAGAAGAGCACCTGGCCTCCTGCCCCAGACTGCACGGAGTCAATCCATGTAACCAACTAATGGGCCATCCACCATTTTTCATTACTATGAAATCTGACATCGGGCAGCAGCTTTTCCTATGGCCTGAGTATGACGTGAGGCACACCTTTGTTCCACTAGCGACCACACAAAAAATCATGGTCATTCACAATTCCTGATTATGGGCAGTGTGAACCAATAAACTTTCTCTTTAACGATTGCACTGGATGGCATGTCAAAGCAAACAGGATTCTTGTCAGCATTTCCGATTTGCCCTATGAGGTAAGTATGTTCCTTTCTCACTCTTAAAACATGATACTCAACCAACTTCTCCACACATGACACTGGAAGGTATTGAGCAATGGATATTTGATGTCATAGCACAAGGCCATTGCATTGCATCAACCTTGTGTGACACACAGAATTGACTTTAAATTGGACACCATGTTTCAATGGCACTTCATGTGATTTATTTCATATGACATCATGTGAAACTGTCATTCCTTCTTTACATTTCTCATATAAAAATGTCGGTACTTTTACTTCATTATTTTCAAAATGTCCAATCTGTGGGGCATGAAAGCTTTCCTAGTCAACTGCACAGTTTTTGGATATCCTTCGACCACTTGTCATCTCCAGACCTGGCCTCTGTGACTCCATGCTTCCTTGAAGCTGCACAACTGTTTGTTGCTTCTGCCTGCTGAGCAACTGCGAATTGAAATGAGTGTCATAGTGCCACTTGCATCCTGTTGAGAAATATGATGTTGAACCATGTTGCTCCACACCATGATCCATTACACGGTACAACTGCTGAAGAGAGGAAAAACATGACAGCATTGGGGATTGTACAGACACAATAAAAATGAACTAGCACGTGGGTTCACAGTCAATCAACTAGTAACCTAAGTGCCAGAATGGCCAAGAACTGTCCCACACAGCAACAGTAACACAGAACACCTATCCCCAAAATCTATTTTAACAGTATGGACTATTGAAAAAAAAATACATCAACTCAAGTTGGGTCAAACACCACCTCATCACAACTTTGTGTTTTGTAACAAATTAAATAAACAAAGTTATGTCATAAACATAAGAAAAATCTGAGATTTCATGAATTACATTCAGTTCATTGCATATAAAATACAGACCAGTGCAAATACAAAATGCCTGATGTCATTTACATCTGATTCCTTTAATTTTCATGAGTACAAGACATTGAAAACAATGGGGACCTATACAAATAGATACAAATATGTGAAGATAATTCATGTTATACTGTCACATAAATCAGATCATGAAACTTTTACAAAATTTTGAAAATAAAATAATAATCATTGTTCTCAATTTTACATTTCAGAGAGCTACAACCAAAATTAAAAGTGCACAAATTTCAAAATTTAGAGTCCACATATGACATGTGAAGATTTACTATTTTTTACCACAGAATCTGACTAAGTGTTAGTGCCCATAGACAGTGGCCACATGTGTATGAGTTTTTCTTGTGGGAAAATGATTTCTTCTTCTGAAGGCCTTTTTTCCTGAAAGGAATACATATCTAGCCTTCTTTTTCATTGTGTCTGTATGGGACTCAGTGCCTCCTCTTCATGGTGAGTAGCAATCAACCCTTTCCATATTGTTGTTATTCCATCCTGGGCTTCCCATAGTTAGGTATTCAATATGTTCAGAAATAAAGTTAGCTTGTTTTTAGTTGTATATTATTTCACATGGGGAAATCCAGTAGATGAATGCAACAAACTATTCATTATGCTCTCAATACTATTGACAAAATCAGTCAAATTGCAATATTTCTTGCAATAATATGTTCTGCAGTCTCCCTGTGTGGTCCACTGTGTCTTTCAGCAAGATTGCTAAATGGATGATACATCAAAATCAAAATATGTTAAATCTTTCATGGTCCATGATCCATTATCTGAAAGAATTGCTTTGGGAATATCAATATTAGTTAAATTGTGAGTTTTGAAATTATTTGTCTGTTCATAACTTTTTTAATAGGATGAAACTTCATAAATTTACAAAAAAAAGAAAAAGAAACAGAAAAAAATCAGCCATCACAAAAACGTGTTGAAATACACATTTGATTTTGGTAAGAGAACACAGACATCTATTGTGACTACATATGACTTTTAATTTGGTAATTTATATTACATCATTCCTCTGGAATTCTGACTGCTAATTTTTACCCTTTGTCACCTGAAATGAAATGTCGTATGGTGAGGGCCTCCCGTCGGTTAGACCAGTCGCCTGGTGCAAGTCTTTTTAGTTGATGCTACTTTGGTGACTTGCATGTCAATGAGGATGATGTGATGATGAGGACAACACAACACCCAGTCGCAGAGTGGAGAAAAGCTCCAACCCAGCAGGGAATTGAACCCAGGCCCCGCGCATGGAAATCTGCCGCGCTGACCACTCAGCTAGGGAGGCGGACGCCTAGACAGTTTCTTTCTCATTCCCCCATCAATTTTACAGGAATAAATGTCCTCCCCAATCTTTTGGATGAGCAAAACTCTCACATACATAAATAAATATAAAGTATCAATGAATCATGCAAGATAACATAATTTCCAGTTATCTCAATACAGATAGGATGACTTAAATACAATCCCTTTATGAACTTTGTAATGTTGATTAATCTTTTCTTCACCTTTCTGTCCTAGATAGCTTCTAACCAACCTCCAGTCTCATGATGATTTTGACTTCCTCTGATGTCATTACAAATTTTCAAAATTACCCTTTCCTGATTAATTCCTTTTAAGTACATAATTTTGAACTTACTTTCACTTTTCCCATTACTGTTTCTGAATTGTTCCCCAATGGTAGCCTGGATAATCCATCAGCAACTGTATTGTCTTGTTCTTTGATATACATGATTTCATAATTATGATATTTTAAAAACATGACACATCTTTTTAGTCTGCAATGGCATAACCTACATTCTTGTCAATAATTCAGTGCTTTATGGTCAGAACAAACAATTTCTTTATGTCTCAAAAGGCAACTTTTAAATTTGTTGAAAGCTCAATGAATAGCCAAAAGTTCTTTTTCAGTGACAGTACACATTTTTTGTTTTTCTATTACTATAGATCTGAGTTCAGTTCTTTTATCTACCTCCCTTTCCTGAAGAAAATTGCCACACAAGGCAGTGTCACTGCTGTCAGTCATTAAACAAAAAGTAAGTGACTATTTGGTCTATATAACATCTGACTCTGACAAAGCTGATTGTTTATTTCATCAAATGCATCCTAACAATTTTTGTTCAAATCCCAATTGTCCTTTTTTTAATGTTATTTAGACAATGAGCAGTTAAGTCCTGACAACTAATGAATTTCTTATAGAACTCACACAGTCCAAAGAAAGGTTTTCGTTTTTTGTTTGGTTTCCAGGAATTAAAAAATTTGCATTAGCCTTAGCTTTTTCATTATTGGTAAAAGTCTTCTTTTGGAAATGCTGTGATCCAGAGGAATCAGGTGAAAACCTGAAGTAAAGTTCAAACTGGTCACAAAATTTACACACACAGATGTATATAAAAGTTCATAGGTTCTCTCACAGTGCTCATTTTCTATATGTAAAATTTTATTTATATACTTTGAGTAAAATACCAGCCTTACACATCTATCGTTTATAGAAACAACCACTAAACAGTTGTTATACTCATTGCAACTCCTTTCTGTAATCTCCCAGATTTACAACTCCTGTATTTCCCTTTGTATTGCTTCTGTTTCTGCAAATGGGATGCCATAAGGTTTAATGAAAAATAGTTGATGAAGTTTCAGTCATAATTTACATTTACAATTTTTACCACATTCTTTAGTAATAATGCCTTGAAATTTCCATAATTTCCTGAAGTTTTCTGTTTAATCAGAATCCAACCTTACAATGTCTCCCACTTTAAAGTTATTTAAACAAAGAACTTCTCACTATATGGGCAATTTCTAAGCAATTCTATGGAAAAATATTCATTTCTTCTCAGACATGCTATCCCCTTAATATGATTGCAACTATTTCCTCAATTCATTATGAACATACTTGTTTTGAAGGTGTAAACAATGAAAATCCAGAATGGAATGTAACGATATTATGAAAAGGATAGATGCTACGCACTATATAGTGGAGATGCTGAGTCAGAGATAGGTACAACAAAAAGACTGCCAGAAAGTGAGCTTTCGGCCAACAAGGCCTTCGTCAGAAATAGACAAAACAAACACACTCATGCAAATGCAATTCACACACACATGACTACAGTCTAGGCCTTATTGGCCAAAAGCTCACTTTCTGACCATCTTTTTGGTGTGCCTATATGTGACTCAGCATCTCTGGTATATGGTGAGTAGCAATTGTTGTTGTGGTCTTCAGTCCAAAGACTGGTTTGATGAAGCTCTCCACGCTACTCTATCGTGTGCATGTCTCTTCATCTCCAACTAAGTACTGCAACCTATATCCTTCTGAATCTGCTTACTGCATTCATCTCTTGATCTCCCTTTACAATTTTTACCCCCCACACTTTTCTCCAGTGCTAAACTGGTGATCCCTTGATGCCTCAGAATGTGTCCTGCCCACCGATCCCTTCTTCTAGTCAGGTTTTACCACAAATTTCTCTTCTTCCCAGTTCTATTCAGTACCTCCTCATTAGTTGCCTTTTTATAATATTGTTTTGAATATTTCATTATTTACTGCCAATAACCATTCCCTTACCATACCAATCAAAATACACATTTAGTTTTCATACCTAATCCAAAACAAAAATTATATTTTCATTGAATTCTGGAATCTCTAGGTACCCATGTTCAAATTACATCATACTTGGCTCTTCACTACTTTTATATGTTCATTTTTATCCCTACCACTGGCATTTCTGCAATGTCCTTTCCATTTTATCTTTTCTCTCTGAAAAGGCTACCTGTATCAGTCAAATATTTTCCTTCCCATTCCTCAATCATAACATTAATTTTTGCACAGTTGGACTCTTAACATTCCTCTTTCCCTTCACTATTCTCACACAACTAATTTGTTTTAGTTTCCTTCAATCTCATTTCATTTCATTTTCATTTTTTCATAGGTTCACAGATACACCAAGTTTCTCATTAATTACATTTTCTTCTAATGCAAGTTGACTACATCACAATTTATCAAACTTTATACATTCTTCCCTCAATATATTTTTAATTTACTCCCACAAAACTGGCTATAAAGCTTCACAATTTCTTACAAGACTGTTCCTAAACCTTTTGAAGATGTTACTATTCTCATAATAATACCAAAAAATTCTTAAGAATCTTTCACCCTTTTGTTTAAGCTCATGCACAATTCTAATTAATTAGAACACTTATAATTTTGATTTCCTAATAACTAGTGACTCAACAACACTAATAGGCAACATCTGATTTTCAAATATCACCTGAACAGCAACACTCTTCTTCCTACTTTCACCATACAGAGCACCATATTTTCAATTTAATTTCATTAACTCATCATCCTTTATTCCATCATATATCTCACCTTTAACTTCTGCGTCTTCAACTTCACTATCAATCTCACTTTTGTTATGTTCATCAACATCAGTAACATTAATTACAATCTGCTCACCCCACCCTCTTTAGTATCTGATCATCAGCATTATGCACTATTGTTAGGCAATCACTAAATCCACTATCTACTTCAGGTTACATGTCATTAACCAATTATCCTAAATCAGATTCAATACAACCATTGTTTTCCATTTCATCTTTTCATATTTTACTTCTTGCTAAATTGTAAACTTCAGTATCCAGATCAAGATTTTCAGCACTTATTTACTTACTATTTTTTCTTATTTTTCATTTTGTCTCATAGTTTTCCAAAAAATATTATTGAAATAACCTATTTGCCTTCTATATTCTTTTTATATTTTGTTTCTGACACTTCTGATTCCAATTTTTTTTTAATATTTCAGTTAAATTCAGTGGTCCAATTTTTGTTTGTTCTCCTCTCTCCAAAATTACTGACTCTCTTTGGAGCAATCAGTTCTCCAATGATTTCCCCTAATGTCCTGTGTCCTGTTTGTTGGTATTCTGCTTCCCCCTTCCCAAGTCCTATTTCAATTTCCTTCGCAAGCTCTACTTCAATTTTCAAAATCTCCTCCATCATTTCTCTCTCTTCCGTACCTTCCTTCTCACCCCACCATTACAATTGAAGAAGATGTTCGGGTTAGTTGTTACACCAAACAACCCCCATTTAGCAGTAGTTCATTTATTCACCCAAACACAAGCAAGGCTCACAAAGAACTGAACATGGTGGAAAAGGACAAAGATAATCTTAGCTTAGTTCAAACATGGATGCATCGATGTTAGTGTCGATTTCATCAGTGCCACATAGCCCCCCCCCCCCCCCCGCAGTACGGAGTACTCATGAAAGGACGGGGGTGGGGGTGGGGGTGGGGGGGGTTGACTATGGCGTCGGCAGGAGTGGTCCGCGGGAGCCGGACAACGGTCAGCTCGACAGTGCCGTCGGGGAGTTGTGTGGGTAGATGTCGTGAAGGAAGGTTCGGTCACCGAACCTGGAAGTCGTTAAAGCGAGCCGGGCATCGTACTCAGCGTGCTGGTCATGCAGCAAAAGGTAAGCCAGCGGTCTGCGGGTGGAACGGAGCAACGACAACAACGTCTCCGGTGGGCGTGGTGAACACACGAAGCATGTCCAGGTCGACGTCGGGTGGGAGGGAAACACATTTCACCAGGTGGCAGGGAATGGCAGAGGTTGTGTCATGAGCACTGGATGAAGAGAAACACACGACGGACAGTGTATAATCACGCAGTATTATAGAGATGTTGTGGATTATGTCTTGGGGGGGGCAGGCACAAACACCTCGAGCGAGGGCACGTTCAAGATGGGGGGGGGGGGGGGGGGGGCATGAGAAACCTCGACAGGGTGAGCCAGGCAACGGTGGAGAGGTTGAAGGAACCGGCAAAGGGCCCGGCGGCGAGTGTGTGATCATAGGTAAACTCGACGTGGGGAGCATGTGGTCACTCGACGGAGTGTGTGAGACCGGAGTAGAGGGCGATGTCAGAGGAGAGCTTGATGATTGGAGCTGGGAGTCACTCGACTGAGTGTAAGTCCGACGTGGAGAGAGTGGTCGGAGTGTCGTGAGCTATTGAAATAAGCCCTCCATATAGACGACATCTTAATAGCAACATGTACTTGGAATGAACATCTAGAGCTTTTAGATAGGATGCTACAGAGGCTTACAGCAGCTGGTGTCACAGTGAAACTCAAGAAATCTAAATTTGTAAGAAAAAAATATTAAATTTCTCAGTCACATGATTTCTCCCGCAGGGATAAAACCAGACCCTGAGAACTGTTGGCGATAAAGAATTTTCTAGCACCTTGCACAAAAGGACAGCTAAAGACATTCGTAGATTTGTGTTCTTTTTTCCGTAAATTCATACCAAACCAATTACTCAATAGCCCTGCATCATTAGGTCTATATAATTATAAAAAAATGGCAGCCAAGTGTAAATTGCAAGTGTGTTAGCTCTACAGATATAAACGTAACTTGAGCAACAAATGTACGACATACATAAAAATCAGTGAATACTGCAATCGTAAATGCATTGTGTGTGAATTTATCACTTTGTTGTTGTTGTGGTCTTCAGTCCTGAGACTGGTTTGATGCAGCTCTCCATGCTACTCTATCCTGTGCAAGCTTCTTCATCTCCCAGTACCTACTGCAACCTACATCCTTCTGAATCTGCTTAGTGTATTCATCTCTTGGTCTCCCCCTACGATTTTTACCCTCCACGCTGCCCTCCAATAGTAAATTGGTGATCCCTTGATGCCTCAGAACATGTCCTACAAACCGATCCCTTCTTCTGGTCAAGTTGTGCCACAAACTCCTCTTCCCCCAATCCTATTCAGTACCTCCTCATTAGTTATGTGATCTACCCATCTAATCTTCAGCATTCTTCTGTAGCACCACATTTCGAAAGCTTCTATTCTCTTCTTGTCCAAACTATTTACCGTCCATGTTTCACTTCCACACATGGCTACACTCCATACAAATACTTTCAGAAGTGACTTCCTGACACTTAAATCTATACTCGATGTTAACAAATTTCTCTTCTTCAGAAACGCTTTCCTTGCCATTGCCAGTCTACATTTTATATCCTCTCTACTTCAACCATCATCAGTTATTTTGCTCCCCAAATAGCAAAACTCCTTTACTACTTTAAGTGTCTCATTTCCTAATCTAATACCCTCAACATCACCCGACTTAATTCGACTACATTCCATTATCCTAGTTTTGCTTTTGTTGATGTTCATCTTATATCCTCCCTTCAAGACACCATCCATTCCGTGCAACTGCTCTTCCAAGTCTTTTGCTGTCTCTGACAGAATTACAATGTCATCGGCGAACCTCAAAGTTTTTATTTCTTCTCCATTGATTTTAATACGTACTCCAAATTTTTCTTTTGTTTCCTTTACTGCTTGCTCAATATACAGATTGAATAACATCGGGGAGAGGCTACAACCCTGTCTTACTCCCTTCCCAACCACCGCTTCCCTTTCATGTCCCTCGACTCTTATAACTGCCATCTGGTTTCTGTACAAATTGTAAATAGCCTTTCGCTCCCTGTATTTTACCCCTGCCACCTTTACAATTTGAAAGAGAGTATTCCAGTTAACATTGTCAAAAGCTTTCTCTAAGTCTACAAATGCTAGAAACGTAGGTTTGCCTTTCCTTAATCTTTCTTCTAAGATAAGTCGTAAGGTCAGTATTGCCTCACGTGTTCCAGTATTTCTACGGAATCCAAACTGATCTTCCCCGAGGTCGGCTTCTACTAGTTTTTCCATTCGTGTTAGTATTTTGCAGCTGTGGCTTATTAAACTGATTGTTCGGTAATTCTCACATCTGTCAACACCTGCTTTCTTTGGGATTGGAATTATTATATTCTTCTTGAAGTCTGAGGGTATTTTGCCTGTTTCATACATCTTGCTCACCAGATGGTAGAGTTTTGTCAGGACTGGCTCTCCCAAAGCCGTCAGTAGTTCCAATGGGATGTTGTCTACTCCGGGGGCCTTGTTTCAACTCAGGTCTTTCAGTGCTCTGTCAAACTCTTCACGCAGTATCATATCTCCCATTTCATCTTCATCTACATCCTCTTCCATTTCCATAATATTGTTCTCAAGTACATCGCCCTTGTATAGACCCTCTATATACTCCTTCCACCTTTCTGCTTTCCCTTCTTTGCTTAGAACTGGGTTTCCATCTGAGCTCTTGATGTTCATACAAGTGGTTCTCTTATCTCCAAAGGTCTCTTTAATTTTCCTGTAGGCAGTATCTATCTTACCCCTAGTGAGATACGCCTCTACATCCTTACATTTGTCCTCTAGCCATCCCTGCTTAGCCATTTTGCACTTCCTGTCGATCTCATTTTTGAGACATTTGTATTCCTTTTTGCCTGCTTCATTTACTGAATTTTTATATTTTCTCCTTTCATCAATTAAATTCAATATTTCTTCTGTTACCCAAGGATTTCTACTAGCCCTCGTCTTTTTACCTACTTGATCCTCTGCTGCCTTCACTACTTCATCCCTCAAAGCTACTCATTCTTCTTCTACTGTATTTCTGTCCCCCATTCCTGTCAATTGTTCCCTTATGCTCTCCCTGAAACTCTGTACAACCTCTGGTTCTTTCAGTTTATCCAGGTCCCATCTCCTTAAATTCCCACCTTTTTGCAGTTTCTTCAGTTTTAATCTACAGGTCATAACCAATAGATTGTGGTCAGAGTCCACATCTGCCCCTGGAAATGTCTTACAATTTAAAACCTGGTTCCTAAATCTCTGTCTTACCATTATATAATCTATCTGATACCTTTTAGTATCTCCAGGGTTCTTCCATGTATACAACCTTCTATCATGATTCTTAAACCAAGTGTTAGCTATGATTAAGTTGTGCTCTGTGCAAAATTCTACAAGGCGGCTTCCTCTTTCATTTCTTAGCCCCAATCCATATTCACCTACTACGTTTCCTTCTCTCCCTTTTCCTACACTCGAATTCCAGTCACCCATGACTATTAAATTTTCGTCGCCCTTCACTATCTGAATAATTTCTTTTATTTCATCATACATTTCTTCAATTTCTTCGTCATCTGCAGAGCTAGTTGGCATATAAACTTGCACTACTGTAGTAGGTGTGGGCTTCGTATCTATCTTGGCCACAATAATGCGTTCACTATGCTGTTTGTAGTAGCTTACCCGCATTCCTATTTTCCTATTCATTATTAAACCTACTCCTGCATTACCCCTATTTGACTTTGTGTTTATAACCCTGTAATCACCTGACCAGAAGTCTTGTTCCTCCTGCCACAAGAACTTCAGTAATTCCCACTATATCTAACTTTAACCTATCCATTTCCCTTTTCAAATTTTATAACCTACCTGCCCGATTAAGGGACCTGGCATTCCACGCTCCAATCCACAGAACGCCAGTTTTCTTTCTCCTGATAACGACATCCTCTTGAGTAGTCCCCGCCTGGAGATCCGAATGGGGGACTATTTTACCTCCGGAATATTTTACCCAAGAGGACGCCATCATCATTTAATCATACAGTAAAGCTGCATGCCCTCGGGAAAAATTACGGTCGTAGTTTCCCCTTGCTTTCAGCCGTTCACAGTACCAGCACAGCAAGGCCGTTTTGGTTATTGTTACAAGGCCAGATCAGTCAATCATCCAGACTGTTGCCCTTGCAACTACTGAAAAGGCTACTGCCCCTCTTCAGGAACCACACGTTTGTCTGGCCTCTCAAGAGATACCCCTCCGTTGTGGTTGTACCTACGGTACGGCTATCTGTATCGCTGAGGCACGCAAGCCTCCCCACCAACGGCAAGGTCCATGGTTCATGGGGGGGTCCAGAAAGTCGGTCTAGAAATAGTGAACTACTGGTATGTATATGAAGTCAAATGAAATGGCTCACAAGTGTGATGTGCGCAATGTTCTACTGCACGGAAATACAGCCATTGAAAGTGAAAATATACCATGTAAAAAATGTGTAGCAGATATTGAACATTTAAAAGAGTACATCATAAGTATGCAAGCAGCAATTCACACTTTAAAGAGCGATCTAATGAAACTTCGAAATGAAAATACTGAACTGAAATCAAGTGCACCAATCAAAACAAAACCTATAAAAACTATAAACAGTGAGAAAGAAAAGCAGAATGAAGGGATCAGAAGCAAAAATACTACAGCGAAGGACTCAAGTGCTTGTGTTATGAAGTGTCCTGATAAAACCAACAGCGTTAATACAAATGAAAACTGTAAAAAAAAGCGATCGACCAGTGCCCCAAAAAATGATACACAGTGAAAACAAGAGACAGAACGTATTAATTGTTTCCAACAGTCATGGTCGTCACTGTGCAAAAATTATGATCAGTTCCCAAAATCAAAAACACTACATCTCTTCTGTTATAAAACCTAACGCACAGTTAAAGGACGTGGTTTGTAACATATAGGGAAAGGCGAAAGAATATATGAAAAATGACAGTGTCATCATTCTAGGTGGCACAAATGACATCCTAAAGAAATTTGAGGATTTCAAATGCGCCTTAACAGATTCTCTTCATAAGACAATCCACACAAAAGTTATCTTGTGCACTGTTCCGTACAGATACAATGAACCAAAACTAAACAACAGAATCTATGCTGCAAACGAATTCTCAGTGAGCACTGCAAAAAATTATGAGCATGTAATGGTAATGGTCATCAATACATCCCTCAGCAGAAGCGATTATACAAAGCATGGTCTTCTCTTGTGAATGGAAGGCAAAGAGAAATTACATAGTCATTTACAGCTAACAGTAGTTACCAATCTGCAAATATCAGCTTAACATACATACAATGTGAAGACCTTTCAGCAAATATGACAACTCGATAATGATGAAAGATAAACAAGGAGCTGCAAAAAAGAACTGTACTACACCTTCATCACTCAAAGAAGACACAGCAGAACAAAACTACTATAGACTAAACCAGGCTGTGATACTGGCAGAAGCATCTAATGCAAAAAAAGCAACTGAACCAAGTTCCACATCCCAAGATATTCAAGATACAACAAGAAGAACTGGGCACTGGAAACCAGAAGCAGTACACACAGGAGACTCACTGCGGACAACAGCAGGTCCAGTGTCAAAAGTATCACCAAGGATATCTAATTTTACATGTATCAGTGAACACCAGCAGTCAACTACTATGACCCCAGCAACAGGAGGAAGTTCAGCAATTCCAGTGAGAAGAAATGTAAGACGACCATGTCATCTACAAGATTTTTTATTCCCAAAAGGCCTCAAGACCAAATTAGGATAACCAGTGCACCTGTCAACACCCCCTCCAGTAGCACTCCTTGCAGCAAAAACAGAAACCACCTCAACATCAACCACACAAGAAAATAGACCAAAGAGATGGAGAACTGTCCCTTTTCTTTTCACCATCCAGACATTTTCTTATGAGCAACGGAAAAAACCAACTCACGCTTCAAAATGAGAAGGAAGATTTCCCACATAATTTAAATTCAGGAATAAAGGTAAGTGGTCAACCAAGTACAGTCAGAACAAACCTAAAATCTCACCAGGTCACTCTTCTTCATCAGAATATACAGTCACTTAGGAATAAAGTAAGAGAGCTGGAAATCTTGCTATCAAGTGAACTCAGATACATTAATATACTTTGCTTAACTGAACACTGGCTGAAAGAAAATAAGTTAAAGACAGTGAAAATAACAGATGATGTGTTAGCAGCACAAACTTGTAGAAATCAATTTACACATGGAGGGAACTTCATATAGACAAAGAAAGATATCAAATTCAATAACTTAGAGAAAGAGTTTGAAATATCAGGCATAGAAATTCCAGCATTCAAGTTAATTGTAATATGTTTATATAGATCTCCAGATACACAACTAAAAAAATTCAACACTCGGCTAGATACTTTACTAAATAAAGTAGTAACAAATCGAAAAACAGTTCTTATATGTGGAGACCTAAATGTAGACTTTAATAAGCAAAGCAATTCAAAATCTGAACTGATGAACATATTAACAGACAATAATTTGGAGATTGCAATCCACTTCCCTACATGTGAAACGAATCATTGTAGTACTAATAGACCAAATAATAACTAGCTCCAAAACAAAATATAAATCAGTTGTAATTAAAGCTGGACTGACAGACCATCATGCACAAGCTACAAGCTTTTGTGTAAACACTAATCCATCCTATAATTATATGAGGAAGACAACACACATGGGCAGAACTTTCAGTAATACTGCAGTACAAACATTCCAGAATTATCTCCAACAAGAATCATGGGAGCTAGTGTATAGTACAGATAATATTTCTGATAAGTTTCAGACATTCATGAAAATTTTTAAATATTATTTTGATCCTGCTTTTCCATTGAAAGCCAAAACAACCCAAACCACTAAAAGCAACAAGTGGATTACTAGTGGTGTAAGGAAATCTTGTGATAGAAAACAGTACTTACAAAATATTGCAAGAAGCTACAACACAACTCAGGAGTTTGACAGTTACTTCAAAAAATATAAATCTCTCGTAAATAAAATAATAAAGGTGGCAAAGAAACAAGACAGCGAAAAATACATAGAAAATGCTTCAAACAGAACCAAAGCAGTCTGGCAGGTTGTAAAGAAAGAAACCGAATCTTACAAAAACAGAGTTGATAATATTGTATTAAAGGCTGGCTTGGAAAACATTAATAACCCACAGGAAGTAACTAATATGTTTAATAACTATTTTATAAATGTAACAGAGGAACTACTACAACAGACCTACAATAGAAAACAGCATATAGAAACAGAAAAAAGTCTCAAGCAAATCAATGTTTCTGTACCCAACAAATGTAGACAAAGTACAGGTTACAATAACAAGTCTCGAAATGAAACACTCTGCAGGCATAGATGTTATACATGATTTCCTTATAAAGAAATGTGGGGACTTGATCACTGAGCCCTTAACTCACCTATGTATCCTATCTTTTGCTACAGGAACTTTTCCTTCATTTTTGAAAATAGCAAAAGTAAAGCCATTATACAAGAAAGGAAACAAAAAGGATCTTTCCAACTATAGACCATTGACATTTCTGTCTGTTTTGTCAAAAATATTAGAAAACCTCTTCAATAAGAGACTAACAGACTTCTTAGAGGATAATAGCATTCTGTCAGAATCTCAACATGGATTTAGACCAAACCGTTCAACCAAATAAGCAGTTCACTCCTTTCTATTAGAGGCACTGATAGCATCAGACAAAAAAAGACTTATCATTGGCATATTTTTAGATTTGTCAAAGGCATTTGACACCATAAATCATGACAAATTACTACACAGGCTAGAAAATCTTGGCATTAAGGGAACAGCTAACAACTGGCTCAGCTCTTATCTTAAGAACAGGGAACAATATGTGGAGATAGATCAGAAGAGGGATAATGTCATTAGGAAATATAATTCCGAGCTGATATGTAGACACGCCAATACACGTAAACTGTCCAAATAACGCATAGCACAGCTAACAGACCTGCTCGCAAAATAATGCAATCAATGCATGCAAGCACCCTCCACTACACCCTGTCCACAGGACTGCAAAGTGACGCAGCCGTCAGCTGTCAAACAACACACAGCTGCCCATAGGCATGACGCGGATACATCCCTTTTCATACTTGACACTATAGAAATTCCTATCCAAATGTGTGTTCACCTAGACGCCGTTAATGACATGATCGGATGGGGGCAAAGACTCACGTACAGAGAGCAGACACTCCAAGTTTTGCCATGCGCATGTGCGGTTGATGCATCTGACGCAGTTGAAAGTTCCATCTAAACAGTTTCCCTTATACCGACGTCACAGAACTCCAAGGTGCAGCCCCCATACTCAAGACACCTCAGGCCAGCATTGTCTTTACCACAGATGGCAGAATAGCACAGCCTGCTTCATTTTACAGAACATAAGTGATGCGTTCTGCAATGCGTACCCGCTCCAGCATGGCTCACGCCACGTCTCCTGGCCAAACGTCTGCATTGCAGCTCGCCAGCTCACAATGTTTCCAATGTTATTCTTACATCACATCGCTTTGTAAAAAAAATAAGAGCCAAGTCAACCTTTAGCGAATTGTATACTGCCCCAGAAATAGTTAGCGTTCGCTTTCTTCATGCCTCAACTTGTATGCACAGAAATTCATACCCTAATACAACCTGTTTACGAAAATAACACTGAATGCAGTATTCCCAGCACTCCTAACGTCTTACCCTTCCAGATTTCAACATATTCAAACATTCCCTCCACTATGTAAAGACTCCTATATCCCATCACAAATGATGTGAATGAATCAAGCATTCTCATTCGCTCTTATCGAATTTACATGGCAAATTACTTATTCTGACGGTATCGAAGCACCATCCACCTACTCTTTCTCGGACTTCCAGCAGTTATTTTACACAGATCGCTAAATTGCATTGACAGTTAAATGCACAAAATTGTCTCCATATTATGAAATACATATCAGACTCACAAGAAAATTGCAAGCCAGGGAGATTTTTACCACTGTAACTACAATTAAATATAACCATTGCTGCTACAGTCTTACACCAATCAATGTACAATTAATCTCTCCTCTTGACCACTGTTCTTCAGTATCTATAGTGCATATAATTTTCCACTTAAAAACTCTATCTCATATCCTTGTCTTTATCAATCTGCTCAATCTATACGTCCCTCATGATAGGACACACAGTCATCCTCTCTAGTCATGCCATAACATAAACCATACCATCTTTACAATGCAATATATATACATTTTACACAATGTAAACCACACTAACTTTGCAATACAATATATACACAAATTAGACGAACAGTGCAGTAATATTTTATATCTGTACAGCACCCGAAAAAATTATAATACGCTTACACTCACACCGGCTATATGTTACGATGCTCCCCAGTCCTAGGGAGCACCATCAGCCTTTTCTTTCTTTCAACAGATGCGACATTCAGCGGTAATAAACTACTTCACACTGATCACCATTTTGAACTGACAACTAACCTCCGCAAAATTGTCTACAGATCATCAAATACATACCAGGCTCACAAGAATATTGGAGGGTGAAACCGAACACCATCCCAGCAATATATCACCGAGTACCGTGCCGATCTAGTAAACATGCAGTTCATATCTCCACCATACTAAATCACCCCTTTTACATCAGTGGGCCTAAGTTGCTCTCAGAACTGCTCTACAAATTTGCATTTGTTTCCCCTCGATAAAAACGCAATTCTGTCTCTGCTACCTTGCCTATTCACTTTTCTATGCACATCTCCAGACTCGGCAATTTCAAGAACACGTGTATTTTCACCATAATATTATACCATTTTCGCTATACTTCCCCATATCAAGCACTAGGCGGCATCCCACTGATCGCTAACGCAACATAATTCCCAACATATAGACTCAAAATCATTTCTCTACAAACACGAAACTTTAGCTATGTGGAGCGTGCTCTAGACCACTGACTAACTAGAAACAAACACATGAAAAATCATATTGTCACCTGAGAATACTAATCTCGCTGATCTAACGTACTCCAAATCATCCATATAATTTACAAGCCAACTAAGGTCTTTCCAATGCCTAGAGAGCAGGCAAACATATAATCCACATGCCAGATGCACACACCACAATTGATCTTCTCTCAACTAAATAAAGACATGAAATGTGCAGAAGCAGTCAACCGAACAATTTACATGGGAGGGAATGACAATCCAGCACAAATGCACCTCCATACACAATCCTCTCAAATTTCCACTTGATCACGAAAGCCACCCATATTATGATTGTGATCTCAATTGAACGTCGAAGTATCATAAATACACCCTACCGAAGGCGGTGGCTCTGGAAATTGAAATATCTGTACCTGCCTTACGGCTGGACTTACTATTCCCTATGCTATCCCAGTACTCCAAGTCAAATCCATACCTTCCCTACAACGGGACATAGTAATCTGCTTTCCACAATCACATACTTTATAAAACTAATCCTCAAAGATGTACATATCACGCACCCACCACTACCACTAAGTGTAGTTTGTCAATATATCATTGCCTACAATATGAAATAATACTGAGCCAAAATCAACAATGCATGTGCATGTCCCTTATGTTCTTCTTGCGAGTCCTACCACCGTGCCATAAGAAGAGAGATGTAATTGACCAGATGTTAAAGAAAAAACCCAATCCTAAAAACTACTGCATGCTACTCCCACAAGCACTCCTGGTTCTACAGGTGCTCACAAGTATCCATGTTAAAAATTGTTAAAAATTGTGGTACGATGTTACCTCTGGATTAGGTAGTGTGAACACTATACGTATCAGGGAACTTATATTGTGCTTGTATTGTGCAGAGCAAGTGTTTTACGGAAGTAGTTTGTTTTTCGTTTTATGGTTCGATGAGAAATTTTATGGTAGAGAAATCGGGAAGAAGGACGTATGCCATGCACTTGAAATATATTTCTCACATTGGAGTATTGACAATGCTACAATTCTATACGTGTGATAGGTCGCAAATACATGCAATCTAACATTATAGGCCCGTTTTAAGTACAGAACATTGTATCCTTAGGAGTGTGTGTGTTTATGTTGTCTCTCTTATGAAAACCTTCCAGGTGCCGCTCCTAGACTCTAGAAAAGTACTTTAGAGTTGATAGCTTGGTTGATTTACGTAAAAATGCGTCGAACTTTATCTGTCTGGGGCTCCATCATGTATAAAAATCAACCGTTTGTTGTTCTTCTTAACTGTCTGCTATTATATGATGGCTCTTTGAAATTTTTACCATACATCAATAAGGAGTGCTAAGCTCCTCAACATGGTCGCATCTCGAGAAATCTCATGCACTTGGACGGGTTAGGACTCAGAAAGCTCAACTCATACACGAGACTTGTAGTGTAGTGGCCTTCTTCTGGTCGGTTGCAGATTAATTCGCTAACTGTGCTGCAGGGCTGGTTGGTCAATGACAGTGTGATGATGGTCCTTCACTCTATAAATTTACCCTAAGACAGCGAGAATGCTCTGTAACTCAAATATGCAGAGAGATAGATTGTAAATTAAACGCTATGCTCAAGGTGATAGAGATATGTAGAGCGCTGTCTGGTATACTTTGATGATTTGTGTTCAAGAATTAAGACTGAATGGACGTACTGCTCAGTCATGTATCCATGTTCACAGTGATGCTGAAATTGGGGAAACATGCTGTCACATCATTGGCCGGTGTTGAACTTAGTGTAAAATTCTTTGCGCTATAGAGTGTGATGTTTATTATTAGAGTACATGGATGGTGTCTTTTCCATTCCACCCCTGCATTGGTTAGCAGATAATGATTGACTAATATGGCTTGTTTGAGTTGGGGAAAAAGTTTTGGTGGATGGACAGCAATTTCTGGGAGTTGCTAGCAGCGAAACAGTGATCACCTACATGAGTGCAATATGAGGAACGAGTCGAAAGGGAACGCATAGTCATCAGCTATTCTGTCAGTGTGAGAGATGAGTCTAAATGTAGAGCTCGTGAATCACATTCGGACTATAGTTTGGAGACCTACACCAATGCCATAAAAGTCTTCCAGTTTTCTTATGTTGTAAGTGTCTTTTATTTAAAATGAACAGATGTTTGGCATGTTATGGTTTCCGCCGTAAGACAAAGGAGGCAGTAGCAGGAGAAGTTTGAGGTGAAAATTCACAGAAGGACTGTGTATACTGCTAGGAAAGCTTGGCTGGCTGCACTATTCTGGGGAGTATTGTGAAATCACTTTCTCTGCACTGGATCGCAGCACAGCTGTGGGTCACTGCGCCCGCATCGGTACCTAGTTGACTTCTAAATGGGATGAGTTTTTATAGTTCATAATTTTTCTCTGTTAGGGGGGTAGAGAACAACTATAATAGCATGTTGGGCTGACTGATTTGAATGGGCATGGATCTGTAGTACTTGTATGTAGTTTGGGGACATAACACATTGCGTGCATTTCCGCTGAATGGTCAAAACACGGTCGTGTTGCACTAGCTAAAGTCATTTTGTTTCCACATGGGTTGCAGAAGGTGGTGTATATGTCTTTATCCAACTTTTGCTCAGTTCTGACTTAAATTGGAACGATCACATATGGAAAGCTATAGAAATGGGATCAGTTGCAAGATGCATAGGGGGTGACTAAAACGACGTTGGAATTTTACTGTAGCAGCTAGGTTCGGAAAAGGTGACTCGTTTTGACATATGCGAGTGCTAGAAATATCATTCAGTAGTGGTTGTAATAATTAAAGGAATTGTCAATAGGATCAAACGCGGGTATGTGCTTGAATCGAAATACATGATTCCAAATGACTGAAATCATTTCTAGAGGATAGCGTGACACTAGATGGTTGGTTGTGTTGGGGAAGGAGACCAGACAGCGAGGTCATCGGTCTCATCGGATTAGTGAAGGACAGGGAAGGAAGTCGGCCGTGCCCTTTGAAAGGAACCATCCCGGCATTTGCCTGGAGCGATTTAGGGAAATCACGGAAAACCTAAATCAGGATGGCCGGACGCGGGATTGAACCGTCGTCCTCCCGAATGCGAGTCCAGTGTCTAACCACTGCGCCACCTCGCTCGGTGTGACACTAGAGATCGGGGAAACTAGTGTACATTTTCTTACAATTTCAATCAGCACATGATCTACTACTACTACTGTTTGTGTTCGTTCTGAATCAGTCATCGCTATAACTCAGTGGATATATCACTGAGCATCTGATATGGTCTCGAGACAGAATGCGCTAGAAATACTATAGAATTATTTAGCTTGGGCTGTGTGAGGCAGTCGCTTACATACCACATTCCATAGTAGATTGACTTTCAAATGTGGTAATTTTATCACTAGGTTGCTTACACATTTCAACGAAAACTGTCGCAGTTGTTGTCCGGAAAAAAGAAAACTACCTAATTCAGAGGTAATGTCATACCACAATTTGTAAAGCGGGTATAGCTTTTAATATGGATACTTGTGAGCACCTGTAGAACCAGGAGCGCATGTGGGAGTAACATGCAGTAGTAGCTGGGATCGGGTTTTTTCTTTAACATCTGGTCGATTATGTCTCTCATTCTATGACATGATGGCAGGACTCACAAGAAGAACATAAGGGATACGCACACACATCATGGATTTTGGGTCAGAGTTATTTTGTATCATAGGCAGTGATTTATGGAGGAACTTTTATACTTGGGAGTAGCGGTGGGTGCGTGATATACACATATTTGAGAATTAGTTTTATAAAATATGTGTTTGAGGAAAGCAGATTACTATGTCCCATTGTAGGGAAGGTATGGATTTGACTTGAAGTACTGGGATAGCAAAGTGAATAGTATGTCCAGTCGTAAGGCAGGTACAGATATTTCAATTTCCAGAGCCACCGCCTTCGGTAGGATGTATTTATGATACTTCGACGTTCAATTGAGATCGCAATCATAATACGGGTGGCTTTCGTGATCAAGTGGAAATTTGAGAGGATTGTGTATGGAGGTGCATTTGTGCTGGATTGTCATTCCCTCCCATGTAAATTGTTCAGTTGACTGCTTCTGCACATTTCATGACTTTATTTAGTTGAGAGAAGATCAATTGTGGTGTGTGCATCTGGCATGTGGATTATATGTTTGCCTGCTCTCTAGGCATTGGAAAGACCTTAGTTGGCTTGTAAATTATATGGATGATTTGGAGTACGTTAGATCAGCGAGATTAGTATTCTCAGGTGACAATATGATTTTTCATGTGTTTGTTTCTAGTTAGTTAGTGGTCTAGAGCACGCTCCACATAGCTAAAGTTTCGTGTTTGTAGAGAAATGATTTTGAGTCTATATGTCGGGAATTATGTTGCGTTAGCGATCAGTGGGATGCCGCCTAGTGCTTGATATGGGGAAGTATAGCGAAAATGGTATAATATTATGGTGAAAATACGCGTGTTCTTGAAATTGCCGAGTCTGGAGATGTGCATAGAAAAGCGAATAGGCAAGGTAGCAGAGACAGAATTGCGTTTTTATCGAGGGGAAACAAATGCAAATTTGTAGAACAGTTCTGAGAGCAACTTAGGCCCACTGATGTAAAAGGGGTGATTTAGTATGGTGGAGATATGAACTGTATGTTTACTAGATCGACACGGTACTCGGTGATATATTGCTGGGATGGTGTTCGGTTTCACCCTCCAATATTCTTGTGAGCCTGGTATGTATTTGATGATCTGTAGACAATTTTGCGGAGGTTAGTTGTCAGTTCAAAATGGTGATCAGTGTGAAGTAGTTTATTACCGCTGAATGTCGCATCTGTTGAAAGAAAGAAAAGGCTGATGGTGCTCCCTAGGACTGGGGAGCATCGTAACATATAGCCGGTGTGAGTGTAAGAGTATGATAATTTTTTCGGGTGCTGTACAGATATAAAATATTACTGCACTGTTCGTCTAATTTGTGTATATATTGTATTGCAAAGTTAGTGTGGTTTACATTGTGTAAAATGTATATATATTGCATTGTAAAGATGGTATGGTTTATGTTATGGCATGACTAGAGAGGATGACTGTGTGTCCTATCATGAGGGACGTATAGATTGAGCAGATTGATAAAGACAAGGATATGAGATAGAGTTTTTAAGTGGAAAATTATATGCACTATAGATACTGAAGAACAGTGGTCAAGAGGAGAGATTAATTGTACATTGATTGGTGTAAGACTGTAGCAGCAATGGTTATATTTAATTGTAGTTACAGTGGTAAAAATCTCCCTGGCTTGCAATTTTCTTGTGAGTCTGATATGTATTTCATAATATGGAGACAATTTTGTGCATTTAACTGTCAATGCAATTTAGCGATCTGTGTAAAATAACTGCTGGAAGTCCGAGAAAGAGTAGGTGGATGGTGCTTCGATACCGTCAGAATAAGTAATTTGCCATGTAAATTCGATAAGAGCGAATGAGAATGCTTGATTCATTCACATCATTTGTGATGGGATATAGGAGTCTTTACATAGTGGAGGGAATGTTTGAATATGTTGAAATCTGGAAGGGTAAGACGTTAGGAGTGCTGGGAATACTGCATTCAGTGTTATTTTCGTAAACAGGTTGTATTAGGGTATGAATTTCTGTGCATACAAGTTGAGGCATGAAGAAAGCGAACGCTAACTATTTCTGGGGCAGTATACAATTCGCTAAAGGTTGACTTGGCTCTTATTTTTTTACAAAGCGATGTGATGTAAGAATAACATTGGAAACATTGTGAGCTGGCGAGCTGCAATGCAGACGTTTGGCCAGGAGACGTGGCGTGAGCCATGCTGGAGCGGGTACGCATTGCAGAACGCATCACTTATGTTCTGTAAAATGAAGCAGGCTGTGCTATTCTGCCATCTGTGGTAAAGACAATGCTGGCCTGAGGTGTCTTGAGTATGGGGGCTGCACCTTGGAGTTCTGTGACGTCGGTATAAGGGAAACTGTATAAATGGAACTTTCACGTGCATCAGGGAAATCAACCGCACATGCGCGTGGCAAAACTTGGAGTGTCTGCACTCTGTATGTGAGTCTTTGCTCCTGTCTGATCATGTCATCATCGGTGTCTTGGTGAACACATATTTGGATAGGAATTTCTATAGTGTCAAGTATGAAAAGGGATGTATCCGCGTCATGCCTCTGGGCAGGTGTGTGTGGTTTGACAGCTGACAGCCACGTCACTTCACGGTCCTGTGGACAGGGTGTAGTGGAGGGTGCTTGTGCGCATTGATTGCATTATTTTGCGAGCAGGTGTGTAGGCTGTGCTATGTGTTATTTGCACAGTTTACGTGTACTGAGAATGTCTACACATCACTGTGCTGCATTATTTAGGGGGAGTCTGAATGTCTGTACTTAAATTATTTGCGTAAATTAGGAGTTGTTTGCATGTCTGCAGACTGTGTATTGTGACCCCAAGCATAACATGGCAAGTGTTTTGCATCAGTGTGATAAATATATTCGATTCATAAATAAAATGTTTCAAATAGAGTGCCCTCCTTTACTCTCCCCAGCAGCCCAGCGCAGCCTGAGTTGTTTTGGCCCCATTCTCGCCCCTACATACCATGATCTGGGATTAGGTCATAGGAGGGATGACAGCATGATCTGGTGGCATTAATGTGTACTAGGCCAGTTGGACAGTAAATCTCGTGGTGGAGACACTGTCTGCAAAATAAAGACTTGTGTTTAGATCTGTTTTCCCACCATTTCGACCCACCATCTTGGATGACATGATGCGCTGTGCATGTTAGTACAGGTTAGTGCACAATAGCCCACCAACATGGATCAGTAAGGGGATGTGGTGCTGGGTTGAGGATCGTGGTGGAGACTTTAACTATTTGATTCCAAGTCCAGGTGGGTGTGGCATTGGCGAAAATTGATTCCAAGTCCTAGGTTCTATGACTTTGAATCACGTGACTAATGCAGTAGCCAATAGGAGTGCAGAATTCTAGGGTTGAGGAGTGCTAGGTCATGAATGAACACTGCACTCATAGTGGGAAAATGTGGAACTTTTCATTTGAGCATTGAATACTGAAATTGTAAATTCACTTACTGAATATAATTAAAATTAAAATGGAATTAAGTACTTACAAGGGAACCTCCCCATCGCACCCCCCTCAGATTTAGTTATAAGTTGGCACAGTGGATAGGCTTTGATAAACTGAACACAGATCAATTGAGAAAACAGGAAGAAGTCGTGTGAAACTGTGAAAAAATAAGCAAAATATACAAACTGAGTAGTCCATGGGCCACATATACAACATCATGGACTATATGAGCTCAGGAGCACCGTGGTCCCGTGGTAGCGTGAGCAGCTGCAGACCGAGAGGTCCTTGGTTCGAGTCTTCCCTGGAGTGAATATTTTAATTTCTGTATTTTTGCATAGTTATTATCTGTCCGTTCGTTCATTGACGTCTCTGTTCACTGTAATAAGTTTAGTGTCTGTGTTTTGCGACCGCATCGCAAAACCGTGCGATTAGTAGACGAAAGGACGTGCCTCTCCAATGGGAACCGAAAACATTTGATCGCAAGGTCATAGGTCAACCGATTCCTCCACAGGAAAACACATCTGATATATTCCATACGACACTGGTGACGGCATGTGCGTCATATGACAGGAATATGTTGTCGACCCACCTAACTTGTACACTTGGCGAATGGGTAAAAAGATTCTTCTACCTTGCCCGATTTAGGTTTTCTTGTGGATGTGATAATCACTCCGAAAAAAGTGATGAAAACATAAGAGTTTGTCACATAAACTGAAAATAAAAAATTAAACTTTTCACTCGATGGAAGATTTGAACTAAGGACCTTTCGTTCCGCAGCTGCTCACGTTACCACGAGACCATGGCGTTCCTGCGTTCCCATTGTCCATGATGTTGCCTATCTTCCCATGAACAACTCAGTTTGTATATTTTGCTTATTTTTTCACAGTTCCACACAACTTCTTCCTGTTTTCTCAATTGATCTGTGTTCAGTTTTTCAAGGCCTATCCACTGTGCCAACTTATAACTAAATCTGAGGGGGGTGCGATGGGGAGGTTCCCTTGTTAGGTAATTGATAGGTTAGATGAGCGATATAGTTAAATTCGCTAGCATATTTACAGATGACTATGTCTGGCACTAGTATAAAGGTCTAGGCTGGAGGCTGTGAGGTCAGCGGCCGTTCGCTCGTGGGTCGCTGACAGAGTGCTTGTCGGTTATAATGCCTGGGAGAGAGAGAGAGAGCAGACAATCTTGTGTCGTCACCCAATATCACGGTAGCATCCTCTGGCAGTGACGATATGAACTAAGTGAGTTGGGCTCTGGAGCTCGTGGTGGATACACTGGGTGCTGCCATCTTGAATAACTGCACTTGAGTCATGATCTGACGTCATGGTGGCGCCCTCTGGTGGCAACTATATGAACTAAGTCAGTTGTGCTCTGGATCTCATGGTGAACACACTGGGTGAGGTCATCTTGAATATCTTTACTTACATCATCACGTGACGTCACAGTGGCGTCCTCTGGTGGCGACAATATGAACTAAGCCAGTTAGAGTCCAGACCCAGTGGAGAGCATGTCTGCTTGAAATTGGTTAATTAATAAAGACAAGTACTTTGCTTAGTAGAGATAAGTGTGGTGTGGTGCATTATCATGTTGGAATTTGAACTTTGTGCGATTTTTTTTTTGGGTGGGGGGGGGGGGAGGGGGCATGGCACTTTCCTGCCAGAATTCAAATTTCCCGCCAAAATCCGCCATCCTGAATTAAGTCATCGCCACCATCTTGGATAACAGTACTTTGGACTAGAACTAGCTTTGTTCCAGTACTCATGCTTTCTAAAAGAGCAGCAGGTCAAACAAATTTTAATATTCAAAAACAGCCCACAATCCAACAAGACAGAATGAATTTTACGTGAACTGAATAGGTTTATGAGGGCATATGTTGGCAACAAACAGTCTAAATGGATTGAGTACTTAAACATATTTGAACAGGTGGTAAATAATCTTCTGATTTATGACACATCGGATTTAATACACAAAAGAAAACAATGAATGGGTGAACCTCATCCCATCTCTTCCAAGACAACCTGTAGATTTAAATGAAAAGGTAAAACAGATATTGGTCTCTATTACAGAACAAGCTCAATGCCATAAGAAACACTTTGAAAAACAGCTACATGGTATTACCAGATTTTTGGTCAGAGAAAAATTATTACTTAAGACCCAGGTGAAATCTTCTCTGTTAGCCAAGAAAAACGCTAAGTGGCAAATAAGGTATCCTGGTCTGTACATTATTGTACATATTCCGCATGACGGATGTTATTTACTTGCATATCCTCACAATGGTAAAATCAAAGGACTCTAGGCACACAGAGACTTGAGGAAATTCTACAATGTTTAAGTAATACACTACACATATATCCACGTGCATGAGTGAAATAAGTAACCTATGGTAAAAAGAAGGAATACGGTTAGGGTAAAGTAAATATATTTTATGCACCTCCATGAATCAAACCATTTCACTAACTTTGTTTATATTTATTAGTGACTATGGACATAATACATAAGCAAGCTAGGACATACACATCAATTGCTGACTAGCAATGTTAGCGCAGGGTGTACTTGGAAGGTTTGACTGAACAGTTTATGATCACCGTGGTATTTTAATTTTAAGTTTGTGTACGAAGGATTCTAGAGTGAATAATTAGGACAGACCTCAGGACAAAGTAGCTGTAAGGGTTTTTTTATGCCACTTGTGCATCAAGATTGTAAGGTACAGGGTACGTTACAAAAAATATTGGACTCCCTAAGGTGTGTATGATCACGTAAGTACATGTCATGTTGCAGACAGAATATTTTTTTCTAACATATGCACACCACTAGGCTTTATCTGTGAATACAGGGAGCAAAAGGGTAATAATTTTTTTTTATATGCTGCAATGATGAAATAATTTCTCACTGCTAATAAAAGTTTAGTGTCTTATATACAAAACGCATGACAATCTAATCTAAGTAAATTGCATCTAAAGATATAACCTAAAAAACTATTGTGGTTCAAATGGTTCAAATGGCTCTGAGCACTATGGGACTCAACTGCCGAGGTCATTAGTCCCCTAGAACTTAGAACTAGTTAAACCTAACTAACCTAAGGACATCACAAACATCCATGCCCGAGGCAGGATTCGAACCTGCGACCGTAGCGGTCTTGCGGTTCCAGACTGCAGCGCCTTTAACCGCACGGCCACTTCGGCCGGCAAAAAACTATTGTGATCTTACTGTAATACAAATAATTTTTCAAACTTCGTACACATTTTAGAGTGCAAATACACAAGGCAAACTTAATACCGTCACTTATAAGAATAATAAAAAAAGCGATATGTATGAATAAGTTACAGGAAACTGACTGTCAGAGAAATTAGGTAATGCTGAAACAAACATAATTCTTTACAGGTGGCGTTCATCAAGATGCTACAAGACTTCAACTGGCAATTAGAAACAACTAACTTACGCTAATGTCACTATGATTTATGAGTGACGAAATAAAATATTACCAAGATCACTTAGAAGTACACACATGATCTTCAGTAACACCAGAGATTTTTAATAATTTGTTTTTTATTCGCATGAAAGTACTAAGAATCTATGTTAACTTTAGAGGAATACATATACCGATTTTCTCTTATGTTTATAATATTTTATACAATCTGAGCTGAAAATATTTGGTAGAAGAAGTAAAGTAAGGAGTGATGAACGTCATGTTCAATACAAAAACAAATTGTGCACATATCAGTGATACAATGATGAACAAACGAACATGTAAAAACACAGACACAGACTTAGGAAGCAGTATAGCGTACAGCAGCCAGGATTCTTTATCAATCTGTTGGTCATATTACCTACCACTTTAATTTTCTATTTACACTATCTGATCAAAAGTATCTGGACACCCCAAAAAACAAATGTTTTTCACATTAGGTGCATTGTGCTACCACCTACTGCCAGTTATTCCATATCAGCGACCTCAGTAGTCATTAGACATCATGAGAAAGCAGAATGGGGTGCTCTGCAGAAGTCACAGACTTCAAACATGGTTAGGTGATTGGGTGTCAGTTCTGTCATACATCTGCACGCGAGATTTCCACACTCCTAAACATCCCTAGGTCCACTGTTTCCGATGTGATTGTGAAGTGGAAAAGTGAATGGATGTACACCACAAGAGGGTACAGACCGACCTTGTCTGTTCACTGACAGAGACCACCGAAACTTGAAGTGGGTCGTAATGTGGAATAGGCAGACATCTATCCAGACCATCACACAGGAATTCCAAACTGCATCAGGACTCACTGCAAGTACTATGACAGCTAGGTGGGAGGTGGGAAAACTTGGATTTCATGGTCGAGTGGCTGCTCATAAGCCACACATCAAGCTGGTAAGTGCCAAACGACGCCTCGCTTGTTGTAAGGAGCATAAACATTGGATGACTGAACAGTGGAAAACATTGTGTGGAGTGACAAATCACGGTGCGCAATGCGGCGATCCGATGGCAGGGTGTGGTGTGGTGAATGTCATCTGCCAGTAAAATTCGAAGGTGGTGGTGATATGGTGTGCTCATGTTTTTCATGGAGGGGGCTTGCACCCCTTTGTTGTTTTGCAGCATGGCACTATCACAGTACGGGCCTACATTGATGTTTTAAGCACCTTCTTGCTTCTCACTGTTGAAGTTCAGTTTGGGGATGGCGATTGTATCTTTCAACATGATCGAGCATCTGTTCATAATGCACGGCTTGTGGCAGTGTTGTTACACGACATTAACATCCCTGTAATGGTCCGGCCTGCACAGAGCCCGGACCTGAAACCTATAGAACACCTTTGGGATGTTTTGTGACGCCGACCTTGTGCCAGGCCTCACCGACCGACATCAATACCTCTCCTCAGTGCAGCACTCCATGAAGAATGGGCTGCCATTCCCCAAGAAACCTTCTAGCATGTGACTGAACATGTGCCTGTGAGAGTGGAAGCTGTCATCAAGGCTAAGGGTGGGCCAACACCATACTGAATTCCAGCATTACCGATGGAGGGTGCCACTAACTTGTAAGTCATTTTTAGCCAGGTGTCCGGTTTTGATCACAAAGTGTGTATGTGTGAATTAAAGTATAGTGATTTATTTGTGTTTTTATTTCATTCTACTTATTTTTTATGTCTGTACCATGCGTTGTTACAATGTTGGGTGACGTAAAGGTGAAATTACCCCACACACAGTAACCCACGGGTAGTTAATGCACAGATTTCGCCTCATTTGGAGACAATTTCTATAAGCACTTTTGGTGCATTAATTTTTTTTATAATCGTTTCAATGTATAAGTGCATTTGTAGCATGATCCTAAGTTAGGGAAGTGATGTTGTTCTCGAAAACATGTTCCCTTATGCCCTGTGAGATATAAGATAGTATCGTGATCGCGAACTGTAGTACTAGAGGCATGTATTTTCTGAGAGCACATTCAACTACCAACTTGTGTAATGAAATATTTTGAGCAGTATCTACACAGATAAAGTTTTGAAAGAGGACATAGGAGTAAAGAACGAACATGGGCATAAACTACTAAAAACTAGCCAGTGGTCTCATGAGCTACATTTTTTTGAACAGTAAAATGAACGGAACAGTATATAGTTACCCAATGACAGTGATTTATTCAGTGACATGTGAGTTATATACATAGAGGCAAGTGAGAATAAGTTTTATACCACAAGCCTTCTACTTCAAAATAAAGGAGACTTGGAGAATCGAGGAAGCCTGCTACGGTACAGATGTTTGTGCACTAGGACAGTGTGTTGTTGGCAAGCTGAACAATGAAGTGCAATACTTACCTTCATGCAGTGAACATAGGAGGTGCCCTGTGGTCCCTTCTCACAGCCAAGGTGTATGACGAGCTGAAGCAGGTGCTCTAGTTTCATAAATGCTGCGAACGCTGCACGGAACTCTTCATACAGATGCATTGACCAGCACGCACTGCTTCGCTACTCAGCAGTGGGTGCACAGCTACTGGACTCCAAATGGTCGGTAGCGTGCCGCCATCTAATTGTTGTGTGTGTATGGTTACTTTTAACTGACGCATTATTGACCGACAGTGTGACGCAGGAGGACAATTTGAATGGAAAGCAAAATCTATCATCAAATGGACACTCACATAGTGCAAAGAGATGTAGAGACATGATTTCATGACCCACTAAGTGAAGTCTTACTACTACAGCTCACCCCATGTTACGAAATAAAAATGACACCCATGTTCATTGACATATGTTTATGTATATGTTAGTATTAAATTAGACTAAGTACTAGTCTCTGTGAATTTTATTTGTTACATGTTTACCTTGCCCATGATGAGACAACTATAAAACCCAGCAAGGAGATATACTGGGACGTTAGCAAATAGATCCTGGTACAAAAGAGGGAGGCAGTGGGGAACATAAATAACTATAAGGATGAATTTTTCCCACTTACTACCCCAGATACCCTTGCTAACCCTACAGCCTGAATCGGCACACTAAAATGTACGATGTTCTTGTGAAACTATTTTTTTTTATTTTCAGGAAGAGTGTAATTGTAGTCATAGAAAATACTTGTGAAATGTATTTCTGTTGTCAACGTGCTATTGAAAATGTTATTTGTACGCAGGAACAATGACGCTGCAAACCATCATAAAGAATTGAACTGTAGACTTGTATAAAATGTAATGTAATATTCATGTACTTGATATAAAGGATGATGCAGTAATTTTTGTATGTAGTATGTAAGAATGTATATTTTGTGTACCCTAGTGTATATTTTTCGTTTTCATTGCTAAGTGCCAGGGCCAGCACCAGAACTATGTAAGCAAAACGGTGATGAGAAATCCCTTAAATAACACAAAAAATTGCAATTCATGTATGTGTGTGAAGGAGTGAAAGAACTACCAGTGTGTAAAGTGGTTGGGCTCATTGCCCAGAATTTGACATTTCTGCGGACAATTCACCCAAGGGGGTGATATAAAGGAAGTTAATAATTTTTTCTTATTGCTAAATGTGTAGATAATAATTTGACTTTCATATCAAAGATTAATTTGAAAAGTATTTAACACTGATGGATAAAAGAAGATTTACACTCTTCGTTTATTAGTTTTAATAATAACGACCTTTCGTTGTTCTGGTGTCCTGGTGATAAGACGTGTAAACGAAGTGCTGTGTAATTTCAAGTGAAACTGTGCTAAATAATGCAAGCAACTTCTGAAACAATACAATTTCCTCATTTACGATACCATGGATCCCGGCTCCTTTAACCCTGGAAGATTATTATTTTTTTAATTTTGTATGGAGAATTTAGATGGCGCTGCTCAACAATAGAGGTACGTGACTGTGTTAATCTCTTTTGCTCTGTTGCCGCCAATGTCAATTTCAATATTTAGGTCATATTTGCTGCGGAATTCAGAACCTGCAATATTCCTTTTCATTTAATTACGAACCAATTATTTACTTTCTCAGATGAATAAATGCATTTTAACCACAATTCTTTTTACCCATGGGGAATGACAGTACTTAGAACATATGTGCCTCTATCCCGATCGTTAGGTTGGCATACAACTGAGTGTGTACCGATGTAACTATACTTTTGACCCATTTCCCATACAGCATTCATTCTTATTTTGAAATTTCACTCACGAATGTAGGTGCCCACTTATTTTGTGTAGTCAGTTGGGTTCATTCCTTAATAATGTTACTTTTAATATCCAGTGGCTTAGTTTTCACAATTGACCTTTGCCTGTGTGGCAACAGCGCTTCACGCGAAATACTTATTACACGACATTCATACTATCTCTCATTTCAAAATTAAGACACCGGCTGACTAAGTTTCTGACAATTTAACAGGGCAGTTACACTTGGCGATAGCGAAGTGCTGTTGGGGAGCATGGAGAGACAAGATGGAAGGAGGGTAGGGCAGCTATGTGCGGTCAGGAGGTCAGACAGTGGAAGCGGAGAGGTGTGGGAGGGGGGATTAGAAAAGGAGAGAAGTAAAAAGACTGCAATGGAGGAATGAGGGCTGTGTAGTGCTGGAATGGGAACAGAGAAAGGGCTAGATGGGTGAGGACAATAACTGACATAGGCTGAGGCCAGGAGGGCCACGGGAACATAGGATATATTGCAGGGGAAGTTCCCATCTGCTGATGGTGGGAAGGATCCATATGGCACAGGCTGTGAAGCAGTCATTGAAATGAAGGATGTCATGTTTGGCAGTGTGCTCAGCAACTGTGTGGTCCACTTGTTTATTGGCCACAGTTTTTTGGATGGCCATTCATGCGGACAGGCAGCTTGTAGGTTGTCATACCCACATAGAATGCAGCACAGTGGTTGCAGCTTAGCTTGTACATCACATGACTGCTTTTACTGGTAGCCTTGCCTTTGATACGACCGGCGATATTTGTGACCGGGCTGGAGTAGGTGGTGGTGTGAGGATGTAAGGGACAGGTTTGTTAAAGGGGAATGAGGTAAGGAGTTGGGAGCAGGGACTTTTTAGGGAAGGATGAGTATATTTTGTAGACTAGGTGGACGGCGGAATACCACTGTGGGAGGGATGGGAAGGATAGTGGGCAGGATATTTCTCATTTTAGAGCATGACAAGAGGTAGTCGAAACCCTGGTGGAGAATGTAATTCAGCTGCTCCAGTCCTGGGTGGTACTGATTTACAAGCCACTCTGTGGCTGCACTGTGGACTTTGTGAGGTGGTGGGGGACTGGAAAGCTAAGGAGTGGGAGATTTGTTTTTTGTACAAGATTGGGAGGATAGTTACAGTTTGTGAAGGCTTCAGTGACACCCTCAGTATATTCCGAGAGGGACCACTCATAACTGCAGATGCGACGACCACGGGTGGCTATGCTGTTTGGAAGGGAGTTCTTGGTATGGAATGGGTTGCAGCTGTCAAAGTGGAGGTATAGTTGGTGGTTAGTAGGTTTGATATGGACGGAGGTACTGATGTAGCCATCTTTGAGGTGGAGGTCAACATCTAAGAAGGTAGCTTGTTGGGTTGAGTAGGACCAGGTGAAACAAATGGAGGAGAAGTTGTTGATGTTCTGAGGAGTGCGGACAGGGTGTCCTCACCCTCGATCCAGATCGCAAAGATGTAATCAGTGAATCTGAACCAGGTGAGGGATTTAGGATTCTGGGTGTTTAGGAAGGATTCCTCTAGATGGTCCATGAATAGGTTGGCATAGGATGGTGCCATGTGGGTACCCATAGCTGTATCACAAATTTGTTTGTAGATAATGCCTTCAAAGAAAAAGTAATCATGGGTGAGGATATAGCTGGTCATGGTGACTAGGAAGGAGGTTGAGAAGGCAGTGTTAAATAGTGGTAAGGCTATAGGCATTAGGGATGTTAGTGTAAAGGGAGGTGGCATCAATAGTGATGAGCAGGGCACCACGTGGTAAAGGGGCAGGACTCAGTGGAGAAAATAGTTGGTATCTTTTATATAGGAGGGTAGGTTCCAGGTAATAGGTTGAAAGTGTTGGTCTACGAGAGCAGAAAATCTCTCAGTGGGGGCACAGTAGCTGGCCATGATGTGGCTTTTGGATGGTTAGGTTTATGGACTTTAGGAAGCATGTAGAAGTTAGGAGTGCTAGGGGTGAGTAGAGATATGGACATCGGGGAGAGGTTCTGGGAAGGGCCTAAGGATTTGAGGAGTGGCTGGAGATACTGATGGATTTCTGGAAGGAGGCCACTGTGGCAAGGTTTATAGGTGGATGTATCTGACAGCTGATGGAGTACTTCTGTCAGATAATCCTTGCAGTTCAAAACAACAGTGG
The DNA here is from genome assembly GCF_023898315.1 of Schistocerca nitens. Classification (NCBI taxonomy): domain Eukaryota; kingdom Metazoa; phylum Arthropoda; class Insecta; order Orthoptera; family Acrididae; genus Schistocerca; species Schistocerca nitens. The sequence goes on from NC_064614.1 coordinate 1,010,281,530, forward strand.
TGGAGCCTTTATCCGCAGGTAGGATTATAAGATCAGGATCAGTTTTAATATGGTGGATTGTGGCTCTTTCTGTGGATGTAGGGTTAATTGCATGTTGAGTGATTTGGGGAATGGTGAGGAGGCAAGGTTCAAGGTTAAGAAATTATGGAAAGTTAACGGGGTGATTTGGGGAAGTGGGGGTGGATCGCGGTTGCATGGAGGAGCGAACTGAGTTAGGCAGGATTCAACATTGGTCTTCGGTTGAGTCTGATTGGTATGGTTGGTGGCAAGAAAGTGTTTCTACTGTAGGGACCAGGAGAAGGAGAGAAGGTCTTTAACAAATCCTACAAGATTAAATATGGGAATTGGGCAAAAAGTGAGGCCCTTGGAAAGGACTGATATTTCTGTGAGGCTTAGGCTTCTGCAAGAAAGGTTCATGACTGTGTTTCAGGTCTGTTTGGGTTCTGGGTTGTGTGTGGTGGTGGGATGAAGTTTTGGAGGGCAGGGTAAATGTAGTAGGTCTACAGGACAGGGTTTGTCACTATGAGCGGATTTGGGGGCGATTTGGAGGTTGTTTTAGAGATGGTGGACAGTGGTACTCCACGATGGCATTAGGAGGTGAGCAGGGTGGAGAGCTTTTTGTGGTGGCATTGTGCATGTTGATCTAGTACCTGGAGGGCAAGAGTTTCAATGTATGTTCAGGGTTCCAGGGATTTGGGATTTCATAGCAGGAGAATTTTGCAGATGGAGATTATGGTACTGCAAAGAGGTTTGAGCTTGGTTGATATGGTTCTGCAGGACTATGTTGGTGAGGGCAAAGGATTGGTAGAATCTGAACAGGTGGAGGTCATTGTGGAAGGAAGGATGGCAGCCAGAGATGGGTAATTTGATGGTAAGGCCATTTAGAGGGGATTCCATAAGACAAGCAACAATGCAGGAACAATATGTGGGACTGGGTTCTGACTAGGGATAAGGAAACTTTTCTGTATTGACACAAATGAAAGAAGCAAGGATCCATGGTGGTGGAAAAAATGCGAAAAATTACATGAATAACATAGAATTACCCCCACCCAGTTGCCACTCCCATCATGCACCGGTGCTGGTGCTCACAGTTACCAGAGACTGCAGTCACATGTGTGTGTGTTGCATTTGTGTGTTTGTTACCGTCTAATCCTGACAAAGGCCTTACTGGCGAAAAGCTATTATTTGTGACAGTCTTTTTGTTGTGCCTATCTGCAACTCAGCATCTCCACTATATAGTGAGTAGCAACTTTCCTTTTCACAATATTGTTACATTTAGTAACATAATAAGCATGTAATATACCTTCCACATCTCTTTGGCTTGAAGAAGACAACTCAGGAGCAAGAGGGCTGGCTTGGTATGCTTTTAATTTCGCTCTGTTTGGAAGACATGGGGGAACCGGGATGACTTGCTGTCTATTCAATTACAGTATTGCTTGTGGAAAATGTGGCTACACCAGGAAGAGTTGCAGACCCTAATGAATATTTTATATTATGTAAATTGAAGGCAGAGGGAAGGAAAATTAACGAACTACTGATGTCAGTTGGATTAGGAGTTTATGCAGAATCAGCAGCAGCTATTGAAAATGTGTGCTGCACTGGGATTCGAACCTGGGATATCCTACTTATTAGCCAGCCGGAGTGGCCATGCGGTTCTAGGCGCTACAGTCTGGAGCCGAGCGACCGCTATGGTCGCAGGTTCGAATCCTGCCTCGGGCATGGATGTGTGTGATGTCCTTAGGTTAGTTAGGTTTAATTAGTTCTAAGTTCTAGGCGACTGATGACCTCAGAAGTTAAGTCGCATAGTGCTCAGAGCCATTTGAACCATTTTTTATCCTCCTTATTAGACAGTTGCATTACCCATACCCTGATAAAGCATTAATCGCAATAGCCTGGATTATCTTTGTACACTCCCCAGCTGACCTGCATTCCCACCTAGTGCCACCTATGTGCAGTACACAGGAGACCCTTGTTTGAATCCCAGCTTGGCATTCATTCTCACTTCTCACTGCTGATTCCACATAAAGTCCCGATGTAGCTGACCTCAGTAGTTTCTTCCCTTTCCTTCCCTTCACCTTCGATTTACATAATATGTGTCAGAGCTGTGGATTCCACTCACTCATATAAACATTTTATAGTGGGCCTACTACCACCACTACAATGACGTGCAAATTCTATATTTTTTGCTTTACATTCAAAAACCTTAAAACCCCTCATAAGTATTTGTTTATTTATATAATAGTTTTCCTATCCTCTTCATCCTTTGCTCTACACTTTACAGTTCCAGGTGTGTAGAGTTGGCCTGTATCTCTATGCCTACTGCTTGTTATGGCTACCTTGATCTGTATCGAAGGGAATTACAAAATAAAATGGAACACTTGTATTTAATAAGATGGAATTACATGTCGGTATTACAATTTATGTCCCTATTGTATTGCAGCCAGAGCCAGTTGGATTAGGACTTTATGCGGAATCAGCGGCAACTAGTGAAAATGTGTGCTGGACTGGGATTTGAACCTGGGATCTCCTGCTTACTATTCAGCTGCATTACTTACTGTATCTCTTGGGTACAGCATTTATCACATTTGCATGGATTATCTTGGGACACCCCCCAGCTGACCCACACTCCCACCTACATGTAGTAAGTAAGCAGGAGACCCCGGTAAGGTTGGGTTCCAAGTTTCACAGCCTACAGCTGTTCACTCTGGTTTGCAAAATATTCACAAAAAATGATTTCTTGTGGTACAGCAGACCCTCAAAACCATAATTAATTGCATAGATGCTACCACAGTCTTGCTTTACACAGGCAGAACAATTTTAATGCAAGGCTATCAGGAGAGATTAAAGACCAGACCCAGAAAATGTGAACACAGGGAGACATTTTTTTTTTTTGAAGGGGGGGGGGGGTCATCAGGCATCTGACTGGTTTGATGTGGCCTGCCACGAATTCTTCTCCTGTGCCAACTTTTTCACTTCAGGGTACCACTTGCAACCTATGTCCTCAATTAATTGCTGGATTTATTCCAATCCCTGTCTTCCTCTACAGTTTTTGCCCTCTACAGCCCCTCTAGTACCATGGAAGTTATTCCTTGATGTCTTAACAGATGTCCTATCATCCTGTCCCTTCTCCTTGTCAGCGTTTTCCACTTATTCCTTTTCTCTCTGATTCTGTGCAGAACCTTGTCATTCCTTACCCTATCAGTCCACCTAATTTTCCCCATTCGCCTGTAGCACCACATCTCAAATGCTCTGGTGCCCTTCTGTTCCAGTTTTCCCAGAGTCCATGTTTTCACTACCATACAATCCTGTGCTCCAAACGTACATTCTCAGAAATTTCTTCCTCAAGTTAAGGCCTATGTTTGATACTAGTAGACTTCTCTTGGCCACAAATGACATTTTTGCTAGTGCTAGTTTGCTTTTGATGTCTTCCTTGCTCCAACTGTCACTGGTTATTTTGCTTCCTAGGAAACAGATTCCTTAACTACACCTATTTTGTGACCATCAATCCTAATCTTAAGTTTCTTGCTACTTGCTACTTCTCACTACTTTCACATTTCTTCAATTTACTCTCAAGCCATATTCTGTACTCATTAGATTGTTCATTCCATTCATCATATCATGCAATTCTTCTCCACTTTCACTCAGAATAGTAATGTCATCAGTAAATCGTATCATTGATATCCTTTCATCTTGAATTTTAATTCCAGTCCTGATCCTTTCTTTTATTTCCATCATTGCTTCTTCAATGTGCAGATAGACAAGTAGGGGGAAAGACTACATCCCTGTCTTACACTCTTTTTAATCAGAATGCTTCATTCTTGGTCATCTAATTATTTCCTCTTAGCTTCTGTACATGTTGTGTATTACCCATCTCTCCCTACAGCTCACGCCTATTTTCCTCAGAATTTCGAACATTTTGCATTATCGAATGCTTTTTCCAGGTTGACGAATTCTAAGAACGTGTCTTGATTTTTCTTTAGTCTTGCTTCCAATATCAACTCCAACATCAGAATTGCCTATCTGGTGCCTTTACCTTTTCTAAAGCAAACCGATTCACGTATGTCACATCTCCAAATTTCTTTTCCATTCTTCTCTATAATGTTTTTGTCAGCAACTTGTATATATGAGCTGTTCAGCTGATTGTGTGATAATTCTCACACTTGCCAGCTCTTGCAGTCTTCAGAATTGTGTGGATGATATTTTTCTGGAAGTTGGATGGTATGTCACTAGACTCATACATTCTACACATCATCGTGAATAGTCATTTTATAAATACTGTTGGGATGTTATCTATCTTTTCCGCCTTATTTGATCTTAAGTCTTCCAAAGCTCTCTTAAATTCTGATTCTAATACTGGGTCCCCTATCTCTTCTGAACTGGCTCCCCTTTCTCCTTCTTCTATCACATCAGACAAATCTTCCTCCTCTTAGAGGCCATCAATGTAGTGTTCCTACCCATCCACTCCCTCCTTTGCATGGCTCCCACCCCTGCATGTAACAGTGGAATTCCCGTTGCACTTTTAATGTTATTACCCTTGCTTTTAATGTCACCAAAGATTGTTTTGACTTTTCTGTATGCCGAGTCAGTCCTCCAGACCATCATTTCTTTTTCGATTTCTTCACATTTTTCATGCAGCCTCTTCATCTTAGCTTCCCTGCACATCCTATTCATTTCATTCCTCAGTGACTTGTATTTCTGTATTCCTGAATATCGCTGAACATTTTTGTACTTCCTTCTTTCACTGATCAGCTGAGGTATTTCCTTTCCTTCTTTGTACCTATGTTTTTCTTTCCAACTTATGTGACTGCCCTTCTTAGAGATGTCCATTTCTCTTCAACTGTACTGCCTACTGAGCTATTCCTTACTGTTGTATCTCTAGCCTTAAAGAACTTCAAGCATATCTCATAATCCCTTGGCACCTCTGTCTTGCATATTGATTCTTCCTGACTAATCTCTTGAACTTCAGCGTACTCGTCATAACTTCTACATTGTGATCTGAGTCTATTTCCGCTCCTGGGTATCCCTTAAAATCCAGTATCTGATTTCAGAATCTCTATCTGTCCACCATGCAATCTAAACGAAATCTTCCTGTATCACCTGGCCTTTTCCAGGTATACCTCCTCCTCCTCTTGTGATTCTTGAACAGAGTACTCACTATTACTAGCTGAAATTTATTACAGAAGTCAATTAGTCTTTCTCCTCTCTCATTCCTTGTCCCAAGGCCATATTCTCCTGTAATCATTTCTTTTAATCCTTCCCTACAACTGCATTCTAGCACCCATCACTATTAGATTTTATCTTCCTTCACGTACTGTATTACCCTGTCAGTATCCTTGTATACTTTCTTTACTCTTCATTTTCAGCTTGCGATGTTGGCATGTAAACCTGAACTATCATTGTCGGTGTTGGTTTGCTGTCAATTCCAACATGAGCAAACCTTTCACTGTAACACATGCTTTGTCCTACCTTTCTATTCATCATGAATCCTACTCCTGTTATACCATTTTCTGCTGCTGTTGTTATTACCCTATACTCATCTGACCAGAATTCCTGATCTTCTTTCCATTTCACTTCACTGATCTCTACTATATCTACACTCCTGGAAATTGAAATAAGAACACCGTGAATTCATTGTCCCAGGAAGGGGAAACTTTATTGACACATTCCTGGGGTCAGATACATCACATGATCACACTGACAGAACCACAGGCACATAGACACAGGCAACAGAGCATGCACAATGTCGGCACTAGTACAGTGTATATCCACCTTTCGCAGCAATGCAGGCTGCTATTCTCCCATGGAGACGATCGTAGAGATGCTGGATGTAGTCCTGTGGAACGGCTTGCCATGCCATTTCCACCTGGCGCCTCAGTTGGACCTGCGTTCGTGCTGGACGTGCAGACCACGTGAGACGACGCTTCATCCAGTCCCAAACATGCTCAATAGGGGACAGATCCGGAGATCTTGCTGGCCAGGGTAGTTGGCTTACACCTTCTAGAGCACGTTGGGTGGCACAGGATACATGCGGACGTGCATTGTCCTGTTGGAACAGCAAGTTCCCTTGCCGGTCTAGGAATGGTAGAACGATGGGTTCGATGACGGTTTGGATGTACCGTGCACTATTCAGTGTCCCCTCGACGATCACCAGTGGTGTACGGCCAGTGTAGGAGATCGCTCCCCACACCATGATGCCGGGTGTTGGCACTGTGTGCCTCGGTCGTATGCAGTCCTGATTGTGGCGCTCACCTGCACGGCGCCAAACACGCATACGACTATCATTGGCACCAAGGCAGAAGCGACTCTCATCGCTGAAGACGACACGTCTCCATTCGTCCCTCCATTCACGCCTGTCGCGACACCACTGGAGGCGGGCTGCACGATGTTGGGGCGTGAGCGGAAGACGGCCTAACGGTGTGCGGGACCGTAGCCCAGCTTCATGGAGACGGTTGCGAATGGTCCTCGCCGATACCCCAGGAGCAACAGTGTCCCTAATTTGCTGGGAAGTGGCGGTGCGGTCCCCTACGGCACTGCGTAGGATCCTACGGTCTTGGCGTGCATCCGTGCGTCACTGCGGTCCGGTCCCAGGTCGACGGGCACGTGCACCTTCCGCCGACCACTGGCGACAACATCGATGTACTGTGGAGACCTCACGCCCCACGTGTTGAGCAATTCGGCGGTACGTCCACCCGGTCTCCCGCATGCCCACTATACGCCCTCGCTCAAAGTCCGTCAACTGCACATACGGTTCACGTCCACGCTGTCGCGGCATGCTACCAGTGTTAAAGACTGCGATGGAGCTCCGTATGCCACGGCAAACTGGCTGACACTGACGGCGGCGGTGCACAAATGCTGCGCAGCTAGCGCCATTCGACGGCCAACACCGCGGTTCCTGGTGTGTCTGCTGTGCCGTGCGTGTGATCATTGCTTGTACAGCCCTCTCGCAGTGTCCGGAGCAAGTATGGTGGGTCTGACACACCGGTGTCAATGTGTTCTTTTTTCCATTTCCAGGAGTGTAGATTGAGCCTTTGTATTTCCCTTTTCAGATTTTCTAGCTTCCCTACCACATTCAAGCTTCTGACATTCCATGCTTCAACTAGTAGCAAACTATATTTTTCTCGTGGTCACCTCCCCCTAGGCAGTCCCCTCTCAGCGATCTGAATGGGGAACTATTTTGGAATTTTCTGTCAATGGCGAGATCATCATGACACTTTTTCCTATTCCACATGTCACGTGGAAACAACTTATGTGTCTTTAATGAAACTGTTTCCGTTGCCTTCTGCATCCTCATGCTGTTGACCATTGCTGATTCTTCCATCTTTAGGGGCAGTTTCCCACCCCAAGGACAAGAGAGTGCCTCTACCTCTGTCCGCTCCTCCACCCTCTTTGACAAGGCCATTGGCAGAATGAGGGTGACTTCTTATGCCAGAAGTATTTGGCCGCCAATGCTAATTGTTAATCAAAATTTTTGCGGTTGTGGGTTTTGAACTCGGGACATTTTGATTACTAATCAAAGATGCTACCCCTAGACAACTGGTGCACAACCAACATACTGCAGTGCAACTGCCTGGAATTTGCATTCATTTAACAACGTTCTTGCAAATGAAGCAGATATGCGCAGTCACTAACAGGTGCAAATTTCAGCGAAGTTCGTGAGAGGAGAACAAAGCACTTGAAGTTATGAGGACAAATATCAGTTTTTTTTGTTTTTTGTTTTTTTTCTTTCTTTATTTTTTTTAATAAAAGCAAACAGAAATCCTTTCAAAAATTAATTTGTTTATTTATTTGCTTTTATGTGTGAAAAAGGTAACTCACTCTTTGGAATGCTCTTGTAGAGTGATGCTTATGCTGCTGTGTACCTAAAAGTATGCACCAAAAATACATCACATTGATAACATGTGTTTATATTTTATAGTAATCACCACTTTTGTCATTTGAAGTTGCTGTGTGCAGCGAATACAAAACAGACTGACGGTAATGGGTGAACTGTAAAACATAAACATGTGCTACAATGATGTTTTATGTGCATATTTTTAAAATATATAATTTACTATCACAGCATTTTGATGTAACTGTTAGCCTGTTATGGTTCAGCCAGCATATTGTAAAATGCTGCAAAGGACCAAAATTTTCTCTGGATTTATTCATTTACATCAACACAGCTTACTCAAGATGATGTGACTTACCGAACGAAAGTGCTGGCAGGTCGATAGACACACAAACAAACACATACATACACATGAAATTCAAGCTTTCGCAACAAACGGTTGCTTCATCAGGAAAGAGGGAAGGAGAGGGAAAGACGAAAGGATGTGAGTTTTAAGGGAGAGGGTAAGGAGTCATTCCAATCCTGGGAGCGGAAAGACTTACCTTAGGGGGAAAAAACGACAGGTATACACTCGCACACACACACATATCCATCCGCACATACACAGACACAAGCAGACATTTGTAAAGGCAAAGAGTTTGGGCAGAGATGTCAGTCGAGGTGGAAGTACAGAGGCAAAGATGTTGTTGAAAGACAGGTGAGGTATGAGCGGCGGCAAATTGAAATTAGTGGAGATTGAGGCCTGGCGGATAACGAGAAGAGAGGATATACTGAAGGGCAAGTTCCCATCTCCGGAGTTCTGACAGGTTTGTGTTAGTGGGAAGTATCCAGATAACCCGGACGGTGTAACACTGTGCCAAGATGTGCTGGCCGTGCACCAAGGCATGTTTAGCCACAGGGTGATCCTCATTACCACCAAACACTGTCTGCCTGTGTCCATTCATGCGAATGGACAGTTTGTTGCTGGTCATTCCCACATAGAAAGCTTCACAGTGTAGGCAGGTCAGTTGGTAAATCACGTGGGTGCTTTCACACGTGGCTCTGTCTTTGATCGTGTACACCTTCCGGGTTACAGGACTGGAGTAGGTGGTGGTGGGAGGATGCATGGGACAGGTTTTACATCGGGGACGGTTACAAGGGTAGGAGCCAGAGGGTAGGGAAGGTAGGGTAGGAGGTTACGAAGGTTAGGTGGACGGCGGAAAGACACTCTTGGTGGAGTGGGGAGGATTTCATGAAGGATGGATCTCATTTCAGGGCAGGATTTGAGGAAGTCGTATCCCTGCTGGAGAGCCACATTCAGAGTCTGATCCAGTCCCGGAGAGTATCCTGTCACAAGTGGGGCACTTTTGGGGTTCTTCTGTGGGAGGTTCTGGGTTTGAGGGGATGAGGAAGTGGCTCTGGTTATTTGCTTCTGTACCAGGTCGGGAGGGTAGTTGCGGGATGCAAAAGCTGTTTTCAGGTTGTTGGTGTAATGGTTCAGGGATTCCAGACTGGAGCAGATTCGTTTGCCACGAAGAACTAGGCTGTAGGGAAGGGACCGTTTGATGTGGAATGGGTGGCAGCTGTCATAATGGAGGTACTGTTGCTTGTTGGTGGGTTTGATGTGGATGGACGTGTGGAGCTGGCCATTGGACAGGTGGAGGTCAACGTCAAGGAAAGTGGCATGGGATTTGGAGTAGGACCAGGTGAATCTGATGGAACCAAAGGAGTTGAGGTTGGAGAGGAAATTCTGGAGTTCTTCTTCACTGTGAGTCCAGATCACGAACTTGTCATCAATAAATCTGTACCAAACTTTGGGTTGGCAGGCCTGGGTAACCAAGAAGGCTTCCTCTAGGCGACCCATGAATAGGTTGGCGTACGAGGGGCCATCCTGGCACCCATGGCTGTTCCCTTTAATTGTTGGTATGTCTGGCCTTCAAAAGTGAAGAAGTTGTGGGTCAGGATGAAGCTGGCTAAGGTAATGAGGAAAGAGGTTTTAGGTAGGGTGGCAGGTGATCGGCGTGAAAGGAAATGCACCATCGCAGCGAGGCGCTGGACCTTCCTGTAACCCGGAAGGTGTACACGATCAAAGGCAGAGCCACGTGTGAAAGCACCCGCGTGATTTACCAACTGACCTGCCTACACTGTGATGCATTCTACGTGGGAATGACCAGCAACAAACTGTCCATTCACATGAATGGACACAGGCAGACAGTGTTTGTTGGTAATGAGGATCACCCTGTGGCTAAACATGCCTTGGTGTATGGCCAGCACATCTTGGCACAGTGTTACACCATCCGGGTTATCTGGATACTTCCCACCAACACCAACCTATCCAAACTGCGGAGATGGGAACTTGCTCTTCAATATATCCTCTCTTCCCGTTACACACCAGGCCTCAATCTCCGCTAATTTCAAGTTGCCGCCACTCATACCTCAACTGTCATTCAACATCATCTTTGCCTCTGCACTTCCGCCTCGACTGACATCTCTGCCCAAACTCTTTGTCTTTAAATATGTCTGCTTGTGTCTGTATATGTGTGTGTGCGAGTGTATACCCGTACTTTTTTGCCCCTAAGGTAAGTCTTTCCGCTCCCGGGATTGGAATGACTCCTTACCCTCTCCCTTAAAACCAACATCCTTTTGTCTTTCCCTCTCCTTCCCTCTTTCCTGATGAGGCAACAGTTTTTTGCGAAAGCATGAATTTTGTGTGTATGTTTGTGTAAGTCACATCATCTTTGTATATATATATAAACAAAGATGATGTGACTTACCAAACGAAAGCGCTGGCAGGTCGATAGACACACACACAAACACACACACAAAATTCAAGCTTTGGCAATAAACAGTTGCCTCATTAGGAAAGAGGGAAGGAGAGGGAAAGACGAAAGGATGTGGGTTTTAACGGAGAGGGTAAGGAGTCATTCCAATCCCGGGAGCGGAAAGACTTACCTTAGGCGGAAAAAAGGACGGGTATACACTCGCACACACACACATATCCATCCACACATATACAGACACAAGCAGACACATTTAAAGACAAAGAGTTTGGGCAGAGATGTCAGTCGAGGCAGAAGTGCAGAGGCAAAGATGCTGTTGAATGACGGGTGAGGTGTGAGTGGCGGCAACTTGAAATTAGCGGAGATTGAGGCCTGGTGGGTAACGGGAAGAGAGGATATATTGAAGAGCAAGTTCCCATCTCCGGAGTTCGGATAGGTTGGTGTTAGTGGGAAGTATCCAGATAACCCGGACGGTGTAACACTGTGCCAAGATGTGCTGGCCGTGCACCAAGGCATGTTTAGCCACAGGGTGATCCTCATTACCAACAAACACTGTCTGCCTGCGTCCATTCATGCGAATGGACAGAGTGTTGCTGGTCATTCCCACATAGAATGCGTCACAGTGTAGGCAGGTCAGTTGGTAGATCACGTGGGTGCTTTCACACGTGGCTCTGCCTTTGATCGTGTACACCTTCCGGGTTACAGGACTGGAGTAGGTGGTGGTGGGAGGGTGCATGGGACAGGTTATACAAGGGGGCGGTTATACAAGGGTAGGAGCCAGAGGGTAGGGAAGGTTGTTTGGAGATTTCATAGGGATGAACTAAGAGGTTACGAAGGTTAGGTGGACGGCGGAAAGACACTCTTGGTGGAGTGGGGAGGATTTCATGAAGGATGGATCTCATTTCAGGGCAGGATTTGAGGAAGTCGTATCCCTGCTGGAGGGCCACATTCAGAATCTGATCCAGTCCCGGAAAGTATCCCTTCACAAGTGGGGCACTTTTGTGGTTCTTCTGTGGGAGGTTCTGGGTTTGAGAGGATGAGGAAGTGGCTCTGGTTATTTGTTTCTCTACCAGGTCGGGAGGGTAGTTGAGGGATGCGAAAGCTGTTGTCAGGTTGTTGGTGTAATGCTTCAGCGATTCCGGACTGGAGCAGATTCGTTTGCCATCAAGCTTGTGTCTGTATATGTGTGGATGGATATGTGTGTGTGTGTGCGAGTGTATACCCGTCCTTTTTTCCCCCTAAGGTAAGTCTTTCCGCTCCCGGGATTGGAATGACTCCTTACCCTCTCCCTTAAAACCCACATCCTTTCGTCTTTCCCTCTCCTTCCCTCTTTCCTGATGAGGCAACAGTTTGTTGCGAAAGCTTGAATTTCGTGTGTATGTTTGTTTGTGTTTCTATCGACCTGCCACCACTTTTGTTCGGTCATTTTTCTTTTTGGGAGTTATGTCACTCACCTTGCATAAAATGCATGTGTTGCACATCATGACCTTGAAATTTTACTTGTGTCCAAAGAAGTTTCACTTCAAAAATGGACCAAATATAGGATCATAAATTGCAGGTCACAAGTTCAATTCCAGTGGTACGCAAATTTCTTTCACAATCTTTACCAAAATGACTATGGCCTTTATTTTTATTAGTTTGGTTTTAAATATAATTGCATTATTATTTCATTTAGAATCATTGCCCATGTCATTTTAATCATCATAAGGAGTTTCATTGTTACATGTCTTAGTTTTTATACAGGGCTCGTGACAAATGAGAGGCCTTGGAGGCCTCTGATGCACCACTCACATTGTTAACGGGTTGTGGTCTGGCAGTCCGCTCGCACCAATCCACGCTGCAAAACACTGATATGTGGTGTGCTGCTTAAACAAAGAAAGCAACTCCTCACTCGGATACAGTGGGGGGGGGGGGGGGGGGGGAATGGTGAAGTAGGATTTGACACTGATGATTTCCCACTTGCTGCACGATGAAGACCATCAGGTCTCGTTATTCGATCAGCTTTCCAGTTGGGGGCCGACACATGACAACTTGCTTTTCCCTCTCTGTCTGTCTTTCCTGCTGGTTACTACAGACCATGGTGTCATTTGGCGGCTTGTAACTCTGGCCATACAGAACAACACAGATGGGTTTAAGGTTAATCTAGACATCCAGCAGTTTCAACCGGAGGAACTGAAGGAAAAAGGTGGTGGGCAACTGTGTGCTGGTAGAGGCAAAGCATGAAGAGCGTCAAGATGAGCACGGTTACATATCATGCCATGTGCAGCATTGCTAATTGCTGCCGAAGGACATAATGACTGAACAGGTGCAGACGCAACTGTCATCAGCAGTAGCTGACCAAGACAGATGCAGCAACAGATAAGTAAACCACTTTTGTGACATTTACGTATTCCTAACCAGGAGCGAAATTTATTATATCATCTGTGTGCTTTAATAATTTAGTTTCTTGAGTTTCTGCATGTAAATTTAAAATCTAATAGCCACAGTTCTCGCATTTTCGTTTGCATCAGAAAGTAAACCGATTTTGTGACATATTACAAGTTCCTTATCAGGGGCAAATTACTTAGTTTCACCTGAGTGATTTGGTAGTTAGGTTTTTGAATATCTGCGTATTACTAGGCACTGTTCGTGCATTTGCATCAGGGTCTACAGTAGAGTTGCGCAGCATGTGCCAATAATAGTATGTTTATCAGCATAGTTTAGTTTTCCACGGTCTTTAGTATGGACAGGGACTGCGATTGTTGTGTGTGAGTTGGTGACACTTCACTCTCAGCTTCAGGCTGTGATGGCTTTGGTTAGACAGCTTGAGGCTGCAGTGGATGGGCACCACTGTTGTGGGCAAGCCGTGGGGATCCAGCAGACGTCCAGCGCATCAGAGTCCTCCGAGTGGTCCTCACTGGTGGCCAACCCAGTTACTGCTCGCACTGAGGCTGATCCCTCACCTGTGGTCGAGTAGGAGGTCGCCCCCGGGCGAAGCAGGCGGCGAAAGACTTCCCAGGCGGCCGTACGTAAGGCCTCTCTGGTCTGTCTGACGAACAGGTTCTAGGTGCTATCTGCGGCTGACACTGTCACTGAGCCAGATGCTGTCGTCTGTCCTGTTTCAGAGAAAACCACTCAGCCTGCAAGATCTGAGCAATCGCAGAGGGTGGGATTATTGGCAGTTGGGAGCTCCAACGTTAGCGTGTTATGAGGCCTCTTAGGGACTTGGCTGACAAGAAGGGTAAGAAAACCAACGCGCACTCTGTGTGCATACCAGGTGGAATCATTCCAGATGTGGAAAGGGTCCTCCCGGATGCCATGAAGAGCACAGGGTGCAGCCAACTGCAGGTGGTTGCTCACGTCGGTACCAATGATGTGTGTCACTTTGGATCTGAAGAGATTCTCTCTCGTCTCGAGCGGCTAACAGAAGTGGTAAAGGCTGCCAGTCTTGCTTGCAAGATGAAAGCAGAGCTGACCATTTGCAGCATAGTCAACACAACCGATTGCGGACCTGTGGTACAGAGCTGAGTGGAGGGTCTGAATCAGAGGCTCAGACAGTTCTGCGACCGTGTAGGCTGCAGATTCCTCGACTTGCACCAAAGGGTAGTTGGGTTTCGAGTTCCGTTGAATAGGCAGGTGTCTACTATATGCAGGAGGCAGCTACGCGGTCAGCAGGGGCTGTGTGGCGTGGAATGGGCGGTTTTTTAGGTTAGAAGGTCTCGGGAAAACACAAGAAGGGCTTCAGTCACAAAGGGAGCAGGCTGAATACAAGAAGAACGTAGATACAGGAACCACTGGTACAACAGTTGTAAATTGTTATAGTTGTGTTGGGAAAGTACCAGACCTCCAAGTGCTAATAGAAAGCACTGATGCTCAAATCGTTATAGGCACTGAAAGCTGACTAAAGCCGGATATAACCTCAGCCGAAATTTTTACGAAGAGCCTAATGGTGATCCGAAAGGATAAGCTAAAAACGGTTGGCGGTGGCGTGTTTGTTGCTCTCAGAAGTAGTTTAACTTGTCGCAAAATTGAAGTAGATACTTCCTGTGAGTTAGTATGGGCAGAGGTCATTGTTGACAATCGAAATAAAATAATAATTGGATCCTTTCACCGACCTCCCAATTCAGATGATACAGTTGCTGAAAGGTTCAAAGAAAACTGACTCATATGATAATAGTTGGTGGTGACTTTAATTTATCCTCGATGAGATGGCGAAAATACTTGTTTAATTCCGGAGGTACACATAAAATACAGTCCGAAATTGAGCTAAACGCATTCTCTGAAAATTATTTCGAGCAGTTAGTTCATGAGCCCATGCGAATAGTAAACGGTTATGAAAACACACTTGACCTCTAAGCAACAAATAATCCTGAGTTAATAATGAGCATCAAAACCGATTCAGGGATTAGTGAACAAAGGGTTGTCGTAGCGAGACTGAATATTGTAATCCTCAAATCCCCGAAAAATAATCCAAAAATATACCTATTAAAAAAAGGAGATAAAATTCACTTGACGCCTTCCTGAGAGACAATCTCTACTCATTCCAAATTAATAATATAAGTGTAGACCAGATGTGGCTTAAATTCAAAGAAACAGTATCGGCAGCAATTGAGATTTATACCAAATAAATTAACAGACGACGGAGCTGATCCTCCTAGGTACACAAAACGAGTTCGAACACTGTTGCAGAAACAACGAAACAAACATGCCAAACTTAAACAGACGCAAAATCCCCAAGATTGGCGATCTTTTACAGAAGCTCGAAATTTAGCGCGGACTTCAATGCAAGATGCTTACAACAGTTTCCACAATGAAACATTGTCTGCAAACCTGGCAGAAAATCCAAAACAATCAATGCCTTCTCTGTGTGATAGCAGTGGAGATACTATCGAAGAGAGTGCTGCCACAGCTGAGTTACTAAACATAGTCTTCCGAAATGCCTTCACAAAAGAAGACGAAGTAAATACTCCAGAATTCGAATCAATAACAGCTACCAACATGAGTAACGTAGAAGTAAATATCCTCGGAGTGGTGAAGCAACTTAAATCACTTAATAAAAGCAAGTCTTCTGGTCCAGACTGTATACCAATTAGGTTCCTTTCGGAGTATGCTGATGCATTAGCTCCATACCTAACAATCATATACAACGAAAGATCCGTACCCAAAGACTGGAAAGTTTCACAGGTCCCACCAATATTCAAGAAAGGTAGTATGAGTAATCCACTAAATTGTTGTTGTTGTTGTTGTTGTTGTTGTTGTGGTCTTCAGTCCTGAGACTGGTTTGATGCAGCTCTCCATGCTACTCTATCCTGTGCAAGCTTCTTCATCTCCCAGTACTTACTGCAATCTGCTTAGTGTATTCATCTCTTGGTCTCCCTCTAAGATTTTTACCCTCCACGGTGCCCTCCAATGCTAAATTTGTGATTCCTTGATGCCTCAAAACATGTCCTACCAACCGATCCCTTCTTCTAGTCAAGTTGTGCCACAAACTTCTCTTCTCCCCATCCTATTCAATACCTCCTCATTAGTTACGTGATCTACCCACCTTATCTTCAGCATTCTTCTGTAGCACCACATTTCGAAAGCTTCTATTCTCTTCTTGTCCAAACTAGTTATTGTCCATGTTTCACTTCCATACATGGCTACACTCCATACAAATACTTTCAGAAATGACTTCCTGACACTTAAATCTATACTCGATGTTAAGAAATTTCTCTTCTTCAGAAACGATTTCCCTGCCATTGCCAGTCTACATTTTATATCCTCTCTACTTCGACCATCATCAGTTATTTTACTCCCTAAATAGCAAAACTCCTTTACTACTTTAAGTATCTCATTTCCTAATCTAATCCCCTCAGCATCACCCGATTTAATTTGACTACATTCCATTATCCTCGTTTTGCTTTTGTTGATGTTCATCTTATACCCTCCTTTCAAGACACTGTCAATTCCGTTCAACTGCTCTTCCAAGTCCTTTGCTGTCTCTGACAGAATTACAATGTCATCAGCGAACCTCAAAGTTTTTACTTCTTCTCCATGAATTTTAATACCTACTCCGAATTTTTCTTTTGTTTCCTTTACTGCTTGCTCAATATACAGATTGAATAACATTGGAGAGAGGCTACAACCCTTTCTCACTCCTTTCCCAACCACTGCTTCCCTTTCATGCCCCTCGACTATTATAACTGCCATCTGGTTTCTGTACAAATTGTAAATAGCCTTTCGCTCCCTGTATTTTACCCCTGCCACCATCAGAATTTGAAAGAGAGTATTTCAGTTAACATTGTCAAAAGCTTTCTCTAAGTCTACAAATGCTAGAAACATAAGTTTGCCTTTTCTTAATCTTTCTTCTAAGATAAGTTTTAAGGTTAGTATTGCCACACGTGTTCCAACATTTCTACGGAGTCCAAATTGATCTTCCCCGAGGTCCGCTTCTACTAGTTTTTCCATTCGTCTGCAAAGAATTCGCGTTAGTATTTTGCAGCTGTGACTTATTAAACTGATAGTTCGGTAATTTTCACATCTGTCAACACCTGCTTTCTTTGGGATTGGAATTATTATATTCTTCTTGAAGTCTGAGAGTATTTCGCCTGTCTGATATATCTTGCTCACCAGATGGTAGAGTTTTGTCATGACTGGCTCTCCCAAGGCCATCAGTAGTTCTAATGGAATGTTGTCTACTCCCGGGGCCTTGTTTTGACTCAGGTCTTTCAACGCTCTGTCAAACTCTTCACGCAGTATCTTATCTCCCATTTCGTCTTCATCTACATCCTCTTCCATTTCCATAATATTGTCCTCAAGTACATCATCCTTGTATAAACCCTCTATATACTCCTTCCACCTTTCTGCCTTCCCTTCTTTGCTTAGAACTGGGTTGCCATCTGAGCTCTTGATATTCATACAAGTGGTTCTCTTCTCTCCAAAGGTCTCTTTAATTTGCCTGTAGGCAGTATCTATCTTACCCCTAGTGATACAAGCCTCTACATCCTTACATTTGTCCTCTAGCCATCCCTGCTTAGCAATTTTGCACTTCCTGTCGATCTCATTTTTGAGACGTTTGTATTCCTTTTTGCCTGCTTCATTTACTGCATTTTTATATTTTCTCCTTTCATCAATTAAATTCAATATTTCTTCTGTTACCCAAGGATTTCTATTAGCCCTCGTCTCTTTACCTACTTGATCGTCTGCTGCCTTCACTACTTCATCCCTCAGAGCTACTCATTCTTCTTCTACTGTATTTCTTTCCCCCATTCCTGTCAATTGTTCCCTTATGCTCTCCCTGAAACTCTGTACAACCTCTGGTTCTTTCAGTTTATCCAGGTCCCATCTCCTTAAATTCCCACCTTTTTGCAGTTTCTTCAGTTTCAATCTGCAGTTCATAACCAATAGATTGTGGTCAGAATCCACATCTGCCCCTGGAAATGTCTTACAATTTAAAAGCTGGTTCCTAAATCTCTGTCTTACCATTATATAATCTATCTGATACCTTTTAGTATCTCCAGGATTCTTCCAGGTATACAACCTTCTTTTATGATTCTTGAACCAAGTGTTAGCTATGATTAAGTTATGCTCTGTGCAAAATTCTACAAGGCGGCTTCCTCTTTCATTTCTTCCCCCCAATCCATATTCACCTACTATGTTTCCTTCTCTCCCTTTTCCTACTGACGAATTCCAGTCACCCATGACTATTAAATTTTCGTCTCCCTTCACTACCTGAAGAATTTCTTTTATCTCGTCATACATTTCATCTATTTCATCATCATCTGCAGAGCTAGTTGGCATATAAACTTGTACTACTGTAGTAGGCATGGGCTTTGTGTCTATCTTGGCCACAATAATGCGTTAACTATGCTGTTTGTAGTAGCTAACCCACACTCCTATTTTTTTATTCATTATTAAACCTACTCCTGCATTACCCCTATTTGATTTTGTATTTATAACCCTGTAATCACCAGACCAAAAGTCTTGTTCCTCCTGCCACCGAACTTCACTAATTCCCACTATATCTAACTTTAACCTATCCATTTCCCTTTTTAAATTTTCTAACCTACCTGCCCGATTAAGGGATCTGACATTCCACGCTCCGATCCGTAGAACGCCAGTTTTCTTTCTCCTGATAATGACGTCCCCTTGAGTAGTCCCCGCCCGGAGATCCGAATGGGGGACTATTTTACCTCCGGAATATTTTACCCAAGAGGACGCCATCATCATTTAATCATATAGTAAAGCTGCATGTCCTCGGGAAAAAATACGGCTGTAGTTTCCCCTTGCTTTCAGCCGTTCGCAGTACCAGCACAGCAAGGCCGTTTTGGTTAATGTTACAAGGCCAGATCAGTCAATCATCCAGACTGTTGCCCCTGCAACTACTGAAAAGGCTGCTGCCCCTCTTCATGAACCACATGTTTGTGTGGCTTCTCAACAGATACCCCTCCGTTGTGGTTGCACCTATGGTACGGCCATCTGTATCGCTGAGGCACGCAAGCCTCCCCACCAATGGCGAGGTCCATGGTTCATGGGAGGCATCCACTAAATTAAACGCCCATATCGTTAACGTCAATATGTAGCAGGATTTTAGAACATATATTGTGTTCGAACATTATGAATTACCTCGAAGAAAACTGTCTATTGACACACAGTCAACATGGGTTTAGAAAACATGGTTCCTGTGAAACACAACTAGCTCTTTCAAATGGCTCTGAGCACTATGGGACTTAACTTCTGTGGTCATCAGTCCCCTAGAACTTAGAACTACTTAAACCTAACTAACCTAAGGACATCACACACATCCATGCCCGAGGCAGGATTCGAAACCTGCGACCGTAGCAGTCGTGCGGTTCGGGACTGAGCGCCTTAACCGCGAGACCACCGCGGCCGGCAACTAGCTCTTTATTCACATGAAGTGTTGAGTGCTATTGACAAGGGATTCCAGATCGATTCATTACTTCTGGATTTCCGGAAGGCTTTTGACACTGTACCACACGAGCGACTTGTAGTAAATTGCGTGCTTATGGAATATCGTCTGTTATGTGTCTGGATTTGTGATTTCCTGTCAGAGAGGTCACAGTTCGTAGTAATTGAAGGAAAGTCATTGAGTAAAACCGAAGTGATTTCTGGCGTACCCCAAGGTAGTGTTATGGGCCCTTTCTGTTCCTTATCTATATAAACGATTTGGGAGACAACCTGGTCAGCCGTGTTAGATTGTTTGCAGATGACGCTGTCGTTTATCGACTAATAAATTCATCGGAAGCTCAAAACAAACAGCTAAATGATTTAGAAAAGATATCTGAAAAGTGGCAGTTGACCCTGAATAACGAAAAGTGTGAGGTCATCCATATGAGTGCTAAAAGGAACTCGTTAAACTTCGGTTACACGATTAATCAGTCTAATCTAAACGCCGTATATTCAACTAAATTCCTAGGTATTACAATTACGAACAACTTGAATTGGAAGGAACACATCGAAAATGTTGTGGGGAAGGCTAACCAAAAACTGCGTTTTATTGGCAGGACACTTAGAAAATGTAACAGACCTACTAAGGAGACTGCCTACACTATGCTTGTCTGCCCCCTTTTAGAATACTTCTGCGCAGTGTGGGAGCACATTTTGTATTATCGCAAAATATGGGAGAGAGTGTCACAGAAATGATACAGGATTTGGGCTGGACGTCATTAAAAGAAAGGTGTTTTTTGTTGTAATGTAATCTTCTCACGAAATTCCAATCACCAACTTTCTCCTCCGAATTTTTGTTGACACCAATCTACATAGGGAGGAACGATCATCACGATAAAATAACGGAAATCAGAGCTCATACAGAAAGATATAGTTGTTCATTCTTTCCGCGCGCTATACGAGATTGGAATAACAGAGAATTGTGAAGGTGGTTTGATGAACCCCCTGCCAGGCACTTAAATGTGGTTTGCAGAGTATCAATGTAAATGTCATCGGATGGTGTCCTCACAATCACATTACCAAAGAAGGCTCTCGCTCCAGTGGAGGGTGGTGAGCGAGTAGTACAAACTGTGCAGACAGATGTGCCAGCAGTTACCAACCAACAATAGCAGGGAGGAGAGAAGATGGAGCAGTGAATAACCCATTTATCATCACTGTTCTTCCATTCAAGAACTTTAACACTTTTCGTTTCTGCTTCTCATCAAGGAGCTATCGTGTACGTGGAAGACTGCGTTTAATGATTTATGAATCACTTTCATTTTCTGTAAGAGTGAAACAATGTTTTGTATACAACTGTTTGAAGAATGTATTTGTGCACTGTTTTTAGTGATGCATAAATCTCAAAGACTGATAGTTTTTTGTACTGATGTTCAATAAACACTTTCTATGGCAAAAAAAGTTTAATTTATATGTAGGTGGTGATATTCAATTACCTAATGTTCTGAGCAGCACAATATAATATGTTTTGTGGCAATCATCTGCTATAGTAGTCACACGGAAGTTACAAAGTTTCATGGAAGCTTATTATAAAGACAGTCACGTAGTCACATTCATATGTGGTACTTCCTTGTATTCGGTTTCAACATTTTGTTGACAGGGAGCCAGCAACTTCATTAAATTCCTTTGAAGTGTTTATTAACAGTTTTGTCAACAGTTGCAGTATTTATAGAAGGTGAATATTACTGAACCTCACAGGTCCATTTTGAAGCCTCAATTACTCAGACTGCACTTACAGTGTCTGATCTTAACCCTCTGCTTACAAGAAAATCTGTGTAGCATTTTCTACCAGTCGGGCTTCTCAAGCTCGTGTTGCTTAAATTGACATAAACTGACACTATTTTTAAAACTTATGATGCGAACAACTTTTGAAGAATAAATACTTTTAAAATAATTTTATTTATTTAAAGTTTACATTTTAAAAAACACAATTTTTATACTTTTACTGGTGGCTTTTACTCTTATTAAAAATTTGTGCAGGATCTACAGACAATAGCACAAGATTGCAAGCATACAGGTTTGGGGCACTTATAACATGTAACTTGACTTTTCCTATTTTTCTTCTCTACGCATTTTCTCCTTTTCTTAGCTGGTGGTTTCACTGCCCTTTTTGGATCTTTATCCCCACTAGTTGCTTTCCAAAATTGATGATGAAGGCCCAATGTTTCATTTTTTTTATTGGTAGCCAGCATCACCCAAATTATGTATGCATTCATTACACTTAAATTGATTATGCTGAAGAAAGTCACCAATGGCCAGCACCTTGTTTTTCTCTTCACACTGTAGCATCGCATCTTCTGGTCCATGGTGTCAACACTACCTTTCGTGGCATTGTATGTCATTATAACTTCAGGCTTGATTACTTTCAATGATGACATCACTGGTTGGTCATGAAGAGAGCTAAGGATGATAACAGCTTTTTTTCTTAGGAACAAAATAGGCTATCATCATACCTGGTTGAAAATGACAGAGTATACTTTATGCCCTTTAGGTATAATAAAGTTGGCAGGCAGTCCGAATGTGACCAACTGTTCATCCACAGTCATGCATCATCCTGGTAGATGCCCCTCACGGAAATTTCCCACACCACAAAAACTTCTCTGATTGGTTCCAGTTTGCCACTTGACCTATGTTCATGTTGGGCTGTTGCACTGTCGAAGCAAACCACTTCAGAATAGGATGGAAGCGGTTGAGAGACAATTTCATTGAACAGTGGTTGCCCATTCTCAGCACTCCAAAGTTGACTGATACCTTCATTTCTTGACTTGTCGACTCTTGTCAGGATCAGAACACCAAGAAACTTATTCATTTCATCTCATAAACAATTTGACCTTCCTTGTTGGTCCACATACAGACTCTACCAATGAGGGGTACATGAAAGAACAACATAAAACAAGATTCTTCATAATCACAGTTCCTAATCAAATAACTTGTAGGTTCCTGGCCTTCATTCAATACACCTATTTTGCTCCACCTACCAGCTTGAGGAGCAATAACCCACATTTCATCCTTATCACAAGAAAACAATAAGTCACACTCAACAGAATTTGCACTAAATTGTTCTCCTCCATCTTCCTACAAGGATTATTTATGACCATCACATTCGTTCAGTTATGAGTTTCCAGCAACATCTACCTCATTTTCGTCATCACTGGAAGATTAACATTCAATAAGTGGGTTTTCAGAATCAGAAAACTGCTCCAACAATTCCCTTATCTCCTCATCTTATAATCAATTCTCTTCTCCATAACAGCTTCAGTCTGTATAACAGACAACTGTTGTGAAATAATTCACCAAAATAAAAATGTGCTAGGTGATGTAATAGACACAGCTGGTTATTGAAAAACGGCTTCTAACCACATGCGCCTGTGAGGGCCATACAAGATAAAATGTGCACCACACTTTAACACAAAATCATAGGAAAATTTTTATAATTTTTTTCCAAAACCATTGGTAACTTGACAAATTAGGAAAAGTCATAAAATTTCATTAAAATAAAATATATAGTTGCTAACAGAGAAGATATTAATCATCAAGGAAGGGACTCTGAGGCCAAATGCTAGGTAAAGGTTTAATTATAAACATCAAAGTGGCAACATATGATTTATAAATGTTTGCAGAATGAATGCCACAATCTACAAAAGCTTCTTACCAAGTCAGAACCAAATTTTTGACTTTGTAAGATTAGAGATTAGATTAGTACTTGTTACATAGATCATGAATACGGCACTTCATAATGATGTGGAACATGTCAGGTTAATAAAAGGTGTCTATAAAAGATATTACATTACACAAAATATTACATGACACTTAATATTTTTAATTTTTTTGTGGGGGTGGGGGAAATTACCCACTTACTATATCCAAAAATTCATCTAATGAGTAGGAGGAGTTGCCATTCAGAAATTCTTTTAATTTTCTTTTAAATGCTATATGGCTATCTGTCAGACTTTTGATGCTATTAGGTAAGTGACCAAAGATTTTTGTGGCAGCATAATTTACCCCTTTCTGAGCCAAAGTTAGATTTAACCTTGAGTAGTGAAGATCATCCTTTCTCCTAGTGTTGTAGCCATGTACGCTGCTATTACTTTTGAATTTGTTCGGATTGCTAATAACAAATTTCATAAGTGAATATATGTATATTGTGAGGCTACAGTGAAGATCCCTAGCTCTTTAAATAAGTGTCTGCAGGATGATCTTGGATGAGCTCCAGCAATTATTCTGATTACACGCTTTTGTGCAATGAACAGTCTTTTACTCAATGATGAGACACCCACAATATGATGCTATACAAAAGCAGAGAATGAAAGTAGGCGTGGTAAGCTAATTTACTGAGATGTACCTGTATATCAGCAAAATTTGCAATGACCCTAATAGCATAAGTAGATGAACTCAAAGTCTATATTTATTAATGGTGTCATTCCATTTACAGTGTGGAACTGTATACACTGTGTTTTGGCAAAGTTTAATCAGAGCCCATTTTCAGAAAACCACTTAATGATTTTCTGAAAACCATCGTTTACAATTTCATCAATTAATTCTTGTCTGTTGGGTGTGATAGCTACACTTGTATCATCGTCAAAAAGTACCAGCTTTGCATCTTCGTGAATATAGAATGGCAAGTCATTAATATATATTATGAACAGCACAGGACCCAAGACCGAACCTTGCGGCACCCCATTCTTGATTGTTCCCCAGTTTGAGAAATCACCAGTTTTTTGCATATTATGTGAACTGCTTATTTCCACTTTCTGCACTCTTCCAATTAGGTACGATTTAAACCATTCGAGCACTGTTCCATTAATACCACAGTACTTGAGCTTATCTAGAAGTATTCCACGATTTACACAATCAAAAGCCTTTGAGACATCACAAAAAATCCCAAGGGGTGACTTCCGGGTACTCAGAGCATTTAATATTTCATTAGTGAAAGCGTATATAGCATTTTCCGATGAAAAACCTTTCTGGAAACCAAACTGACATTTTGTTAAAGCTTTATTTTTACAAAGGTGTGAAGCTACTGCACAATACATAACTTTTTCAAGAATTTTGGATAGGGCAGTCAGAAGAGAGATTGGGTGGTAGTTGTTGACATCAGACATATCCCCTTTTTTATGCAGTGGTTTATCAATGACATACTTCAGTCTATCTGGGAAAATACCCTGCTTCAGAGAGCTATTACATATGTGGCTAAGAATCCCACTTATCTCTTGGGAACAAGCTTTTATTATTCTGCTGGAAATGCCATCAATTACATGTGAACTTTTATTCTTGAGAGAGTTTATCATCTTCCTAATTTCAGAAGGAGATGTGGGTGGAATTTCAGTTGTATCAAATGGTGTGGGGAAGGCCTCTTCCATTTATCTATCGATGTGCTGCTGTCCTTTACTACCCGAGTAGGAAAATCAACGGCAGATGTCAAATTTAAAGAACCGAGCAAGACTTCCAGGTCATGTGTGAATTGTGGCATTCATTCTGCAAACATTTATAAATCAGGTGTTGCCACTTTGATGTTTATTTTTAAGACTAAGCACTGTCAGTGCAGCCTCGGCAGGCCAGGCTTGAAATGTACCTGTAAGGTTCAAAACTAGTCACCCAATACAAATACTGCAACTGCTGACAGAATCGTTAATAAATGCTTGAAGATACTTACTTGTAGTAGGCCTAAGGAATATGAAATTAAACTGAACACGCACACATCAATTACGCAAAGTCTGCAGCAATGAGAAGTAACGCAACATAAGTCACATTTGTCTGACATCTGCCAAACGAAACTAGGATGGGTAGGCTCACTAAAAGTTTTACAATCTATGTATGAGGTTCATTCAAATGAAACATTGTCAGTGCGTCTACCTTTGGTTACACATAAGGTGGCACCATGTAACTGCGGGTATGGTGGCGCCATCTATTGGTATAGAGACTGACGCATGCATACCGTTTGATTTTGCATAGTGACAGTGTGGTTTCACGCCGAAGAGAAGGTGGTCACACATGTTATCGTCCACTACCGAACATGCAGGCAAGTAAGCAGGAACAACAAGGAGTAATTTGATTTTTGGCAGTGGAAGGAGTTAAAGGCCGTTAAATGAATCGATGGATGAAGGCTGTGTACCGTGAGTACAGCCTGAGTTGTTCAATTGTTGTAAAATGGTGCAAACAATTCCTTGAGGGGCGCAAGTCACTGGAAGACAATGCTCATCCCAAACAGGCTCATTGTGTCATCACACTGGAAATGGTTGTAGAAGTGAATGCTTTAGTCTTGGACAATCACAGTATCACTGTGGACGAGGTCCATCAGTTACTGAGTATTAGCAAAGGCACTGCCCACACTATAATGCATCAATACTTGACTTTTTTTAAAATCTGTCCACAGTGGGTTCCCCTCCAACTGACCGCTGAACAGTGCAATACTTGAATGGCACTGTCTGAGTCATCTGCAACATTATCATAAGGAGGAATATGGCTTTCTGTCTTGTATTGTCACGTGACGAAACATGGTGTCACCATTTTGAACCAGAAAGCAAGCATCAGAGCAAGCATTGGAAACACGCGACTTCATCACCTACAAAGAAATCAAAGGCCTTGCACACCAGTTCTGATAAGATGATGATGACCTCCTTTTTTGACCATAAGGGCCCACCGCTTGCCGAGTTCCTAGAATGAGGAACCACCATCAATGCCCAGTGTTATCAAGCCAGTTTGCAGAATCTTAGATGAGCCGTCAAGTCGGAATGTCAAGGCATGTTGTCCAATGGCGTTATCCTCCTGCATGATAATGCATACCCACACACAGCCAATGCAGTGTGGAAATGCTGGAGCATCCACTGTACAGTCCCAACCTGTCACTGTGCGACTTTCATGTGTTTGGAGCTCTAAAACAAAACATTCGCAGACATTGATTTGCAAAGGATGATGAAGTGTTTGCTGGGTCAAGGACTGGATCCTACAGCAGCCTACTAGCTTCTTCAAGGATGGACTCAACCAGCTGGTGTTGCAATGGGATAAATGTGCCAACAGTTTTGGGGACTATTTTTGAGTATGTGTACTGTGTATAACTACATTTTTGAGTTAAATGAAATCGTTACCATTACTTTACCCTAGTGACTGGGTTTCATTTGAATGCCTCTTATATTTGCCATGCATTGTTCCCAGAGTGATATGTACATTTTATGGGATGGTTATCATCAAACAAACATTTAAAACATAAATTCGTTTCAAATGATGAGAAAATGAAAATTCAAACTCTCTGCAATCACATGGTTTTCACAGAAACTCACTTCAGTACATCTATGATAAAGTTAATGCAGTGACTGAATGAGACATTTCAAACTAGAAATAGCAAAAGGAATTTTATTTACTTTTCGTTTTGATAACGATTTTAAAAAAAGTACTGTTCCCTAAGTATTGAACATACAACTTTTAGATTACGAGCTGCATTGTGCTATGGAGCTGCTGGGTGATCTCATATTATTTGTAATGGTTTAGTGGCTCACGTCACCTTCCAGGCATCTCAGGTGTTAAATGTATGCCACTATAAATAACAAAAATACAATAATTATTTCAACAAAATAGATATTTAATTTCTGGACATCTTGCTCTAATAGAAATACATATTTAAACCTGTCCCATAGAGTACGAAACCTACCTGATGAGAAATCTGCTAGAGGTTTATCTGTTTCATTTGCTAACAAAATTAATTAGATGAAATAGCAGCTAAAGAAATGTTCTTACCTATTACACCCGCTGCCAACATTTTTATACACCCATGTGCGATGCCTTGTAACACAAGGGGCTCGCAGCATTTGGTAACTCTTGCTACATGGCTAATCCAGCACCACTCTCAAGCTAGATTTACCCCAACTTCTTGGTGCTTCCTTAACATTAGTTACAGCTACTTAAGCACAGACTCTCATATAGTGAAAAGATAACTCGAAGTTTATTTTCAGGTGCTGTTTTGTTGTTGGTGTCTAACGGTTCCCAAATTTTTCAAAGCGTTAAATTAAACATTTGTTATATGTTTACCGCTATGTACTCTGTGAAACATTGTGAAGTGCATGGCAGACAGTACATCCCATTGAACCAGTTATTCGGGCTTTTCCCCCTGTTCTGTTTGCATATGCAATGTGGGAAGAATGAATTTTTAAATGCCCCCTGTGTGTGTTTAAATCAATCTAATTTCACATGCACGATCTCTATGAGTGTGATATGTGGAGGACTGTAGTATATTCCTAGAACCATCATTTAAAGCCAATTCTTGTAACTTAATTAGTGGACTTTCTCAGAATAGTTTCCATCTGTCTTCACCCATTGAATACAGAACAAATTTGGTGCAGTGATTGCTGGTGGTACTGGACATTCCATGCTCAACTGTACATAATGTGTTGCAACACACACCAGGAAAAAAATATAAAATAACAAAGGAAAAAACCACCATACCATCTGGAGGTTCTCCATAAATTATACGAGATGTATTTTGTAGTGCATTTGACCGTATATCAGGATTTGCTTGAAGCAGATGTAAATTGCAAGATCCTCAACCAGATCCTATTCAGTGATGAGGCTATCTTCCACTTGTTGAAAGGTTAATGGACATAACAGCATTACCCGGACTGGCAAACTACTAGTAGAGCACTAGCAGTTCCAATGGAGTTCCCCCAAAGAACAGATGGGAATATCCGCTGACAAAATCATGGCCCATATCCTTTGCTGGAAACTCCATCAACGGGACACTGTACCTGGATATGCTGGAATAGTTTCTTTTACCACAGCTTGTGCAGGACGAACATGTGCATAATGTTTACTTCCAAAAAGCATGGAGCATCATGTCATTATGCCAAAGAGGTGTGTATTTTTTTGAATAGTGTGTTTCCTGGAAGATGGATTGGGCATACATGACCCACGATCTGTGTGGCACAACCTCCCATCACACCCATGGACTGCTTCGTCTGACAATTTATCAAGGGACATTACTTCCACACAACTGTATCAACTCAATGGCAGAGCTCCAAGACCAAATCAGACAAGTTGCTGCAGCTATAATGCCATAAATGCTCTGGAATGTCTTTTGGGCCATAGGCGGCAGGTGGGACTTGTGTCCAGATATGATTGGTGCTGACGTTTTAACATGTTGAAATTACTTTGGTCACATTTTCACAAACGAGGGGCCATCAAGGTCGATGGCTGCAGTGTGTGAAACCTGGCACTCAATCCTACACCGTATTGAATTTCTTTTCCTAAAAAGTCTTATTAAATGCACCAATCACAAAGTACAACAAGAATGTTTCTTTAGCTACCATTTCAGCTAACACACACACACACACACACACACACACACACACACACACACACACACACACACACACGTGTGTGTGCTGATTGCACAATCACAGGTAATGCACAGTTTCATTACACTTTTAATAGACAATTATATAATGTATTTAATTTTCTTTCAAAAGAATTTGATTCTGCTTGTTGGCTTTTTATTTTGCATGAGGCAAGCCAGTGATGCAACCTGCTGGGAGTTCATCTGCAGCATAGCATAAACTGGCAACTGTTGTGCATGCCATACAGGCCAAAGATATCGAAAGGACAAGCTCCTAGATGCCACTCAAATACCACTTTTTAACAATCAATTATTGTTACTTGTTTCTTGAGATTTGGAAAACTTATCAAAAAATTAATAAGCCTTGTATATTAGCTGAGTTGGGCAAAATGTAATATAAATGAAAAAATATACTATCAGCAAAGATAATTGGACAGCATTTTCAACATAGCGGCAAGGGGGGAAAAATCATCCTTACATTTTTCCCCCTTGTTAACATCCCTTTTTTTTTAATTGATTAATTTTAAACAAAGTCACAAGAAAGAGAATCATTATATCAGTACCAGAAGGAAAAAACTGATGATGTAATCTTAGTCCTCTTGCAGTGCATGTGATGCTAGGCTAATTTCATCATTTTTACTCATATGTATATCTATCAACAGCTTTAATATTGCATTTCCTAAGAGCATTAAAACTATCAATGAAAACTGAAGAACACAAAAACACCATAAAAAGAACCTATGGTGCACTTAGAATCGTACATTGACTGACGATCAATGGGGAAACTGAAACTCACAGGAAACAATACAGTGCAAATGTTGGTGCCAGTATTCAACAGAGCGCAAAAAATGTGAAAGGAATAATATGCAAAACACTGCAAAATATTCTGTGTGCCTTCACAGTTGTAACAATGGAAGAAAATAATGAGAGCTGTTCACAAAATAAACATTTTACATATGAATTGTTATCATCTATCTAGACATATGAAAACATGTCATTTATTAACGGTACGTCATTATCACTTAAAAGTAGAGAGACATTAAATTAGGAATACAAAGAGCCCAATGGCATTTTCTATGAGATTTAATTTCGTGACAAGCGTGGGAAGCCTACATTCAAAAATAGGACAGATCCTCAGCAAGCGCAAAGTAAAAGTGATTTGTTGCCATCAACCAAAGAAAGCAGCACTCTTTGGTTCTGTTACAGATGATCTGATGCTCAAGATGGCTGGGGTTTTCAGAGCCCCTGCGAGTGTGGCTTTCAGACATCAGACAAGACGATTTGTATAGTCATGAAAGATGCCTGGAAGACCTTAAGTACACCTGGCTCTTACACCCCGATATATCAGCTGTGGCATGCATTGTCATTTGTCACTCTATTCTACACTGAAGAAACTCTAGCAGAGACTTCATTTTTTTGGGACTCAGTGGTATAAGCAGCAGTTGAAATTCGTATGTTGAATAATTTAATTAACATAGATTGTGGTTACACTTTGGACATGTCATGGAATCGAGTGCTTTCTTTAATAAACTTGCAAAGACCTCTTTACAGTACAGCTCATGGGTTTATCAACCACTTAATCATACATTCATTTCAAGTATATGTGTACTTCTTTGGCACTGATTGTCTCTAGTGCTTGTGTTTCTGTGTCCACTTGCATGGTGGCATGGTCTGCAGACATAAAAGGATGGAGCAAGTGCTGTAGTGTCAGTCTTTCAAACCGAGAAGTGGAATTTATGCAGCTGCACACCCGAAATGTAATGGAGCAATCACAAATATAGGATTCATAACATCATTAAGTGATGGCCATGCATGTAATTA
This sequence comes from Schistocerca nitens, assembly GCF_023898315.1. NCBI lineage: Eukaryota > Metazoa > Arthropoda > Insecta > Orthoptera > Acrididae > Schistocerca > Schistocerca nitens. The sequence continues at coordinate 1,010,312,185 of NC_064614.1, forward strand.
CTCGGTCTTTTGAAATGTTGTAAGGCTTTGTAAACAAAGTCCATAACTAAACAAAATCTTCTGTATCACTGCATTTACTAGAAACCTCTATTCACTGATACAGAGAAATTACATGCAGAAAACAAAATTATGAGACAATCAGCAATTCCTTTATCAGTTAATACAAAACACTCAAGTAAGTATATATATAATTTCATTACAGATGTTACATAATAATAAAATGTTAACGTTGACAACTTTCAGTCTCATAGAATAATGTTTGACAATGTTCATCAATATGGCTGGTTTTACATTCTTACATCAATGTTACAAAACTGCGATATTATCGATTCTTTTTATGAATTTGTTAACATTAACTGAAACTTTCTGCACTGATCTGTTCATTTGCTTCAGAAATGACCACAGACATATGTCAGCTAATGTTAGTTCATTTCCTACAACCCAATTGTATTTTGACAAATGTATTTCAACAGTATTCACTAAGTCAGTAATATTAATCTGTCTTGAACATAAATCAATTTTATCTAGCCATTCATCAATTTCCGATGCACACTCTGTGCCACACTTTTCATATAAACAAACTGGATCTTTTGTCTCAATCAAACGAGTGAAGTATCTTGCTATATTAACTTCACCAAATATTTCTTTTCCTGTTGTATTAAATAATAGAACTGGATATGGCACATCTTTCCACAGAAATGTAATATTAGGACAGCTATTTAAGTTATTCTTCCTTTGAACAGAATTGAAGAGCTTTAGACATTGTGAGAAATTCACTTCTGTCTCAACATTTACATCAAAAGTGAATAATTTGCTTAGATATTTCAACAAGAACTGAAATGAAAACAGAGGAAACTGAGGGTTGCAAACTATTTTCATATCAAAAAGCCTCTCAAAATTAGACATGGACACGCTACAATATTTTTCATTGGGGATGCATACTCCATCCTGCTTTGGGCCATTTGTTATAACATCAGTGTTATGAGAAAGTCGATTAACTTGCTGCCGAAGTTTCTCTAATTTTGAATGAACTGAATTCCACATATTTATAATATCGCTGAGGGTTATTTCCATATGAGATTTGTTCCTGAAACAAAAATGATAAGAAAATGCTGCATGTAAGGCAAAATACAGAAACTTGATAAATATTTTAGCAGAGTACTGCACGTTATGTTCAGATGTGAATTTAAAAAAGACAAAAGAAAGAGAGAAATGATAATTTCACATTGACAAATCTCCATTCATAACACAAAAATTCATTTTACACAGTCTTTACAAAAATCTTTCAGAATGAATTTCTCACAGACAAAAAGTATGTGCTATCTTGAAAGGCTTGTAAGTTTTCGTTCCACTGACATAACAAATGAACATACAGCATTTCATAGTCAATGTTCCCAATACATAAAAATAAACCATTAAGTTACATTTGATCAAAGACTATAGATGACAAACACAGTAAGCAATGAAACAGGCATAAAATGATCATTTTATTTCATCTGAAGGTATATGAGTGGTAATGTTTATCAGCTGTGTATGGTATCTGTGCTGTTCGTATTTGCGAGATTGCATACTTAGGCCAGGAAAAAGAGTGAAACCAAACTAGGAAAAAGAGCAGCAGCCAAGAGCAGCAGCCAAACTAGGAAAAAGAGCAGCAGCCAAACTAGGAAAAAGAGCAGCAGCCAAACTAGGAAAAAGAGCAGCAGCTAAACTAGGAAAAAGAGCAGTAGCCAAACTAGGAAAAGGAGCAGTAGCCAAACTAGGAAAAGGAGCAGTAGCCAAACTAGGAAAAGGAGCAGTAGCCAAACTAGGAAAAAGAACAGCAGCACAAAGGCTAGTGACTTCTCTGTAAGTGACATGTTGCATTATAAATGTAAGAGTATTATGGCAATGGAAGTGCACAACATTCCTCACAATGTTCTTGGAATGTGAGCAACTTACGTAAAGCATATCTTTCAAACAGAGATGGCTCCAAGTAACAGTAATACATAACTTAAATAAAACTAGTGACCTGCCCTAGCATTGCAGAGGTAGCACTCAGTATCTATGGCCACGTGATTTGTCTGGCATAGTGGTACTTTTGTTTACAGGAGTAGAGTTACGAGTAAAACTCGGAGAACAGTAGGTAAATGAGTATCACCACCTTCACATAAATTAAACTATTTAAGCACCCATAGCAGACATCAGTGTATTGCAGCGCAGGAAAGTGCGAGCAGACTGCCAGACCACAACCCGTTAACTATGCGAGCCGCACATCAGAGGCCTCCACGGCTTCTCATTTGTCACCAGGGAGGTTGCGACAGTCTGCTGCAAGTATCATTGCAGGAGACTGCATGTATATACATAAAGATTCTGGTAATAATAAGTGCATGTGGCTCAATATCCTGGTGCAAGTCTTTCGGTTAGACATCACTTTGGCAACTACTTCTTCCTAACGAGTTAAACAAATGGGAAAATGTGAAGTATCATGGAATCTTATACATTTCACTTCTTGTGAATTTCTCCATCACTGCCAAATGATTGGCAGGTTATAAAACAGAGATAAAAATCCATGGTCTGAGGAGAATTCGGTCCCATGACTTTTCAGTTCTGGGACACATGCTAGGTCACTAGGTCCAACTCGAATTCTGCTCAGGGTTCACTGCTGTATGGAGTTGCTGCACCTGTACTGCTGGGTGACAATGCCATCATTTTCAAAGCGGCAGTCAATTTTAATTCGTCATACTTCAGCCTATTTCCACAGAATATGAGGTCTGTTCAAAAAATTTTGAAACATTCATAATTTCGTGCCAATGGTGTGTTGGAGTGAAATGCAGTTGGCATCCATACAGATGCCTGTGTTTAATGTGTAACTGCCAAAAGTTTCATTGTTGTATTTCTGTTAGTTTTTGTACACGGATGTATTGAGTATAACATTGTGTTGCACAATTTGCAAATTTCGAGATGGTAGAATTAGAGGAGCGACACATCTGTATTAAATTTTGTGGGAAACTCAAGAAAATCTTCACAGACACACATCAAATGATGCAGGAAACCTACCATGATAAGTGCTTAGGCAGTGCTCAGTGTTAACAATGGTTCATACAGTTTAAAAATGGCCAGACGGAAGTTAAAGATGATCCTTGTTAAGAATGCCCTTCGATGTCTACTGATGATACTCATGTCAGAAACGTCAATGAAGCCCTGTGTGCCAATCAAAGAATGACTGACTGAGAGATTGCAGAAGAATGTAACATTTCAGTAACATCACAGCATCTTGGAATGCATTGTGTTGTAGCCAAGTTTGTGCCATAGCAAGAGTCAAGACCAGAAAGATCTTTGCCTCGCAATCTGTGAAGAGCCTCATCCTCCACTCTCTCCAGACCTGACCCCTCCGGACTTTATTTCCAAAGATGAAAACCCCATTGAAAGGACAAAGATTTGTAATGACAGACAAGATAAAAGAAAATTCACAGATGGCGCTTCATATAATCCAGCAAGAGGCGTACTGAGACTGCTTCTGGAAGTAGAAACAGCACTGGGAGTGGTGTATCAACTGTGGAGAAGAGTATGCACAATAAGTAAAAGGTAAGCATAGAAAAATTTTGTGGACCATGTTCCAGAATTTTTTGAACAGACCTTCTATTTATAAATTATACACGCAAACCTTCCTCATGAATCATTCTACTTATTAGTCAAAACCAGAGCAAATCCATACAGTAGTTCCTTAAATTAGCCCATACATACCGACAGAAGTGAACAGAGACCTTGAATTATATTCAAAACACACACACACACACACACACACACACACACACACACACACACAGAGAGAGAGAGAGAGAGAGAGAGAGAGAGAGAGAGAGAGAGATCTATACTGGAATTGCTAGAACAACATCCAAGATTAGAATTTTAACATTCTAACATCCAGCATGATGTTCATGGAAGAGTCAAACTGCCATAAACACAAAGAAGAGTTCAGGTTTAAAATCAAATACATGAACTCAGGAATGTTAATTCTCTCTAAATTTATCTACAGCTATTTGTACGTGGAACACATGCAGCACTTTTACTGTCTGTGAAGTACACATTGATATACTTAACTGAATCCTTTCACCAAAATTATGCTCAGGCGATATATGAAATACAAAGTCTAAAATTACTTCACCATTGCTGAGAATACAAGAATACTTCATGAAATGTACAAAAATTAAGCATGAAAAATAATGAAAATGGCATGAGTTATACTGTACAGCATTTTCAGCAACTGGATTCTGGGTGTACCCAGGGTGGTCACCACTTCTGTATACATTCAAGTGGTCAGGTTGTTGAGTGGTGGTCACTGAATTGTAGAAAGCAATGCAGTGAACATGTCAGCTGGTAAATACTGTGAATGGTTTCACATGTAGCCTTACCTTCAGTGTTGTACATTTTATCAGCACTGGGTATGGATCAGGTCACGTTGGTAGCCACAATGTTAGCCTACGCCATCATACTGCCCGTCCACATCACTAACTCAAGACATTTCTCCAATATGTCATTGTTAAACCCCTACTTAATAAAGGTCATAAGAGAGAGATGTCAATAACTACCAACACATTTCACAGCTGACATCATTTTCCAAACTTTTTGAGGAGTTGATGTATTCTAGAATAGTATCTCACCTTAGCAATAATAATATCCCCAGCAAAAACATAATTTGTGTTTCAAAAGAGTTGCCCTACTGAAATCCATTTACATGTTCACTCACCAAATTTTACAAGCATTAAATAATAAAATTTTGCTGGTGGCTATCTTCTGCAACCTAAGATCATGAATCACATTTATTTTCCTAGATAAATTAAAGTTTTTATTGGCTTGCTGGTATAGCCAACCAATGGATATCATCATGTCTAACCAAAATAATGCAGAAAGCAGTATTTAGTATCAATCAATTTCATCCATGGACATTAATCTAAAGGGAGAAATCACTTATGAAGTTTCCCAATGCTCAGTCTTAGGTCCACTATTGTTCCTCACATATGTACATGATCTTCCATCCAATATAGGTGTACACAAGCAGAATTAGATCTCTTGGTAGATAATACTAGTACTGAAGTCAATCCAAGAATGCACACAGCAACAGAAGACATAGTAAAGAAAGTTCTTAAAAATGTCATTGACTGATTTTCTGTGAATGGCTTCACGTCAATGTCTGGGAAACTTGCCCTCTCCCCTTGTACGTATTAAGCAGAAAGTGCTTGCCTGCAACAGAAAGATGCTGCAACATCTGAATGTCAACAGTGTCTGGATAGTAAAGTTGGCATTGTAACACCCATGATTCTGAGGAGAGAAAGGTATTACCAGAGTCTCCTCCACTGTTTCCAATGGAGAAAGGTAGGGTGATAGGGGACAGAGCATGAAAATTTTGCAAAATCGCAACCCAAGGTGTTGGAGATTGCAATAGGGTCCATGATGAAATTGTCTGCTACCGTCAGGCCGGAAACTGGGGAATGGATCTTGGTCCCTGAGAGCTGTCGGAGGTTGGCCCACATTATGGAACAGGGGCTGGAACTGTTAAAAGAACTAGTGAACGAAATCCAGCTAACTATTTGATATCCCAAAGAAAACGATGGCACTGTGAACGTCTGTTTATAATGAATGCAGTTTGCCATCATAAGATGACATTTAAAAATGCAGAAAACATGTCTCCGCGTGCGAATTGCATCATGGCATGCCTCAGTCCAGCAAGGGACTGGGCCATGGCGTGGTAAAGAGGAAGTGTGAAGAATAGAACATTCTGCCGCGGTAAGGATAATGCTTTTAAGATATTCCACCTGGTCATCACAGCTGGGGAAACCGTGTTCATCCAAAGTCGCTAGGGAGTAGTAAAGCCTCCAGTTGGCCTTAGTAAGATGCTATTTGGGTGTGCACGGAGGTGGGATAGGAGTCAGCAAATGGATAGCTCACAGGAAAGGGTCACTCGAGTAGGTGGCAGAAAGAACAGATCACTCAAGACGATGGGCAAGATGGGTAGTGCAGAAGGATAGGTCCAAATAGGAATAGGTGTGCAAGGAGTCTGAAAGGAACGTGGGTGATCCTGTGTTAAGGCAGAAAAGGTTAAATTGATTAAGAAGGTCATCCAAGAGGGCACATCTTGGACAAGTTCTGGGAGAACCCAAAATGGGATGGTGGGCAGCAGAAATGGGTGAGATAACTGCCCATTAAGCTGCAGGAAGTTGACCCGGTGACATAGAATTATGGAGGGATGTAAATGGTACAAAGGGAAAAGGTCAAGTAAGGAAGGAAAAGGCGAACTGCAACAGCTTGAAGGCAGAGATGGAATGCCAACCTCGGGCGGAAGGTCAAAATGGATCACGAAGAAATGCAAAAGCATTTTTGTTTCCTGAAGGCAGAGTACAAGTGGACACTGCAATACTACACGCAGCTGTAAATCCTCTTTGTGGGATCGAAGGTCATGAACGTTCCATTGGCAGAGAGCCACGATGAGGAAAAAATGAAGTGGTGTCACCTCAGCGGCTGTCGAGGGCCAGCATGGGAAAACTCACTGCAACAGGGCACCAAGGCAGGAGGATCCTGCTCCATGAGATCCACACACGTGTCTGCTTTCTTCTGCTGTCGGACTGTGGAGTACAATGCAGAAAAATTGTTGGTGGTGCATACCGGTGAAAGCCTGCTCATCAAGATACACAGGACAATCTCAACAGAAAGCGGCATGGTCGCCACTGCAGCTGATACAGCATGGATGAGGAGGTGGAAAATCGTACTCGTGCATATCCTTACCACAGGTTACACATTTGGCTTGGTGTTGACAAGACATTCAAATGTGGCTGAAATGATGACACTGGTAGTAGTGCAGGAATGTATGGTCAGACTGTGAGAACCCCATAGCCTGCTTTGCTCTTGGATGGAAGCATCAGTCTATCAAAGGTGAGAAAAAGAGTGTGTGTGGGCACTAAGGAGGCCTCTACCTTTTTCGTCACCCGATGGATGGCAATGGCAGCCTGACCAGATAGGTATGCTTGGATTTCGGCCTCAGTCAGATCGTCGAGCAACCTAGTGTAAATTACATCACAGGAAGAATTCAGTGTTTGATGGTCCTCGACACAAACGGGATAGCCATGGAAAAGTGAAGCGGCAAGCAGTAGTTGTGTTTACAAACCAGAAGTAATCTCCAAAAGCCAAGTGCCATTCCGTAAACCAGAGCAGGATTTCACAGGACCGGCAACTGCATCAACACCTTTCTGAATAATAAATGAATTTACCACTGCCAAGGACTGACCTCAAACAGTAAGTGAAACCACAAGGAACTGTGGTGCAGCTGGGTGAGTCTTTAAATCTTTAGCCTCATTTCGTTTATGTTTTGTAGATTTTGATTGTTAAAATGATTGGCTGATTGTGAGAAAATACCCCACAATTGCCAGTGTCTCTGATGGCATGCTTCTTCCAACTGGGGTCCTCCTTCGCAAGGGTGCGCACCTGCCTTAGATGATTGTTCATACTTCAGGTCACAACCTCCTGAACACCTTACAGAGGGACCCCTCTCTAGGCCTGGCCTGTACCAGGGGTTTTTTGTGAACCCTGCCTGCTGACCCAGGCTGGGAATTTCATGTTACCCAGTCACCTGTTATGCATCAAACACATGGGGCTGCCTTCAGGAGCGCATAGGGAGGAAGGAGAAAAAAGAGGAGCCTCAAATGCTGAAGCAGAGGAAGCATAGGAGAAGGTGAACAAGGAAAGAAAAACCAAGCGAGGGGAAAAACAACAGCAAAGAGGATAGACATGCAACACAGAAGGGGAAAGATGCTGCAAAGGCAGGGGCCCCATTATAGCTTTCTCCCCCGAGTGAGCAAAAATCTTAAGCACTAATATCAACATCTTTTGAAATGAACTGTTTTTAAATGGAGAAAGCAAGGCCAATGGTATGTGAGTTCCATTAAGACCACTGTTTTTTTAATTCAATGAAACAAAACACATTTGAGACAAAAATACACATTTCCTTGGAGTCGCAAGACAGATTTAAAATACCTTCACTGACTTCAGAAATAAACTTACATAAAAGTAGGCCCCTTGAAAGAAGTGTACAAGGCAGAGAAGAGTTGGTTGTGTATGGGTGTGACCACTAATAAAATATTGGTTCTACTACATTCACTATTGTCGGTTATTAGTCATTGTGTTATGTATTATTTTACAGATATTGTGCGATTTTTCTTTCAAAAAATGTAAGTACGCAGCGTACAACCCACCCATCAGCAACTGCCACAATTTTCTTCTTCTTATCGTCCATATTTTACAAAATATGCTACAATATATAAAATGCCTATAAAACGCCACACTGTACAATGTACTTGCGGTGAGGCAGTCACAATTCCTGAAATTCATTGCCCATGGCCTCTGGCCTGCTGAGGAGCTCCGCAGTCCTAGGTCCTTGGATAAACCATGAAAATCTGTCACATTATGCCACAAATAAACAGACCCAGACTGAGGCAGATTGGTGAGACTAGATCCAATGGCCAGGGCTTACACATTTGTGGGAAATGATAGGCTTCAGATTGGCAGGCCTGATCTGTTAAGAGATACCCAGAGAAAAGACCTGCAGTTTTTGCCTATTGTGGAAGTCCACCTGTGTGGCCAGCTATTCATGTGTCACAGACACCATGTTGATGAAATGAGATCAATGAGATTTTTCCAGCATTTTTTTCAAATTTTCCTGATATTTTCCTGACACATTTGAAATTCCCTGATTTCCAGAACATGTGGCAACCCTAGATATCTTCAATTACTGTGCTGCGTAATTCAGATGTTTATAAAGCACCCATGGATACAATGGAAGAGCTAACAGTATCAGATACAAAGAGCATTTATTAGGAAAAAAGTGTAATAATTGCATAGCTCATCTTTTGCATATCATTTGCTAATCGCAGGCCACAAACCAATGGGAGTTGATGAATTACTGTCCTCCATAAAAAATTGAAAGGTTATAGGCTTGATATTCTTAAAGAACTGGAAATTTTTAAATGTATGTCTGTTAATGATGTCCTCATTCTCAATCAACACTGCACTGCAGTCTCAGGCGGAATTGGTGTGTGTGAACTGGGATAGAATGAAGAAAACACACACACACACACACACACACACACACACACACACACACACGCCACTGCATTCTCAGGCAACTGAAGCCACACCGGTGCATGATGGGGGTGGTGACTGGGAGGGGCTATAAGGAGGAGGCTGGGGCAGGGAGGGGGGGGGATAGTAGGGGAGGGCTGGTGGACAATGAAGTGCTGCTGCGGAGTGCGCAGGGACGAGGTGGAGGGAGGGTAGGGCGTATCACAGGAATGGATAGAGCAGAAAAGCAAATTTCTTTAATTGCTCTAAACCACTATTTGCAAGCATTTGACATATTGTCATATTTTGGCTTAAGTATTGTTCTAAGTGCTTGGAAAAATTTCAAATTACAGAGAGCTTCAATTTATCGAGTGTCAAAAAATGGAGAGTTGATTGAATAGGAAAAATCTCTGTTCAAAAATGTTATTTTCTTGGAAACACAAGACTGCACAAATTTTAGAATATAAACCCTCCAAAAATCCTGTAATACAATCCCGTAGTAATGACAAAACTTGGTAGTTAATGATATATTTCAAACACAAGCTTTTGTTCATTTAAAAATGTGGGTTCAGTTTTCATGCCTATTCTACATACTTGAAAGTAGTAGTGTTAGTACTGTTAAAGGAATATATTAAACAACATTGCTTTAGTGCGCAATATGAATTAGTGTTGCCTCTATGTCCTGTCATTATTAAAAGTGTAGTTACTCTCAATTTTAATATTTTGTGACTAACTAGCAAAAAAATACCTACAAATGTCGAAATAATCGTCCTGAACAATGCCACAGTTACCTCCAAGCCTCAGTTAAATTCAATTCGGAATTGCCTTTTAGATCTGAAGAAGCAGTGTCAGCCAACATTTGTCTAAACAGGCTACACTCTGTGGAGACTATGTAAGTCCATTTATTCTGGAGACAATCTGGTTCATTGGTCAAATTACAACTTAGTCGTTTCACAAGAATATTTCGTCTAACAAATTTCTGTCATCAGACCCCTTTCCCTTCTTCATACTACATTCTTAGATATGTGTTCATAAAAACCATGTAACATCCCCAGTGAGGAGCCCCATGCCACAAGTGGCACTGCAGACTCTGAGCAACTAATTACAATGATGTCTTCCACTGCACCAAGGTGCCCCAGGAGCACCTCAAAAGTAAGTATCCAATCCCAACAAACCTAGAAGTCTCTCAATACCTGAACAATAACAATGCTCCTTAAAGTTAGCAGAATGCCAGTTATGAAAAATTACTCAATTATACTAACTGCTAAAGGTGCAGGTGTTTTGCAAATCATTGAAATATTAACCAACATATCTGTACCCTTACAGTAGACAACGTCAAACATTTGCCCCTTAAGGCATTGACCATTTGTCTCACAGCGGGATAAATATATTAACAGTTTACTTCATTGTGTTTGCATCTGCCTCATTTTCAATTGACAGCCCAATATATGTATTGTCCAGCTTGCTCATAGAGTAGAGATATTACAATATTGTTGCAGTTGCAGGCAATTATTTTCTTTCACAAAATCTGTAAAAATTTTGTAAGTTCCTTTTGTACTTTTGCTCCAGCTTTAAGCTTAGCTACAGCAACTCCAATCACAATCTGCATCCTTTCCTTTTTTCGTAGCCCTAATGACTTTACATACTTAATTTGCTGTAATTTCTGGAATTCACTGTTTTCGTTATTAAATATATGCAATATCCAAGTTTCTGATTCATGTCTCTAACCAAAGATATCATTGTCTGAACAAAAATTATCAGTTTTTGAAAATATAATGTAGCTGGGTCGATAAAACAATTTACTCACCAAGTGACGGCAGTAGAATACACATATACAAGGTAATAAAATCTAACAATGGAAAATCCAAGATGGAATGTAACATTATGAACAGGAAAGCTGCTACTCACCATGTAGCAGAGATGCTGAGTCGCAGATAAGCACAACAAAAAGATTGAATACTGCCACAAATAAAGCTTTCAGCAAATAAGGCCCTCATCAAAAATCACACACACACACACACACACACACACACACACACACACACACACACACACGTGCATGCGTGCACATGCAACTCACACACACTTTGCTGCAGTCTCAGGCAACTGAAGCCACACTGTGAGCAGCAGCAGTGCATGACGGGGAATGATGACTTGGTGGGGATAAGGAGGATACTGGGGCAGGGTGGGAGAGGGATAGTAGGGTAGGGTAGGTGTGGCGTACAGTGAAGTGCTGCTGGGGAGTGCACAGGAAGGAGGTGGAGAGAGGTGAGTGTAGCTATGTGCAGTCAGGAGGTTAGACAGAGGGGAAGGGAGAGTAGGGGTGGGTGGAGAGGGTAGGAGAAAAGTAAAAACACTGGGTGAATGGTGGAATGGGAACAAGAAAGGGGCTGGATGGATGAGGACAATGACTGACGAAGGTTGAGCTCATGATGGTTGTGGGAATGTAGGATATATTGCAGGGAGTTTCCACCTACGCAATTCAGAAAAGCTGGTGTTCATGAGAAGGATCCATATGGCATATGCTGTGAAACAATAATTCGAATGAAGGATGTCATGTTTGGCAGCATGCTCAGCAACAGGGTGGTCCACTTGTTTTTGGGCCACAGTTTGTGGATGGCTATTCATGCGGACAGACAGCTTGTTTGTTGTCATGCCCATATAGAATGCCTAACAGTGGTTGCAGCTCAGCTTGTAGACCACATGACTGGTTTTACAGGTTGCCCTGCCTTTGATGTGACAGGTGATGTTTGTGACTGGGCTGGAGTAGGTGGTGGTGGTTGTGGGAGGATGTACAGGTCTTGCATCTACTGTAGGTCTATTAGATGGGTATGAGCCATGAGATAAGGGTTTGGGAGAACAGATTGTGTAGGTTCGGTGGACAGTGGAATACCACTGTGGGAGGGGTGGGAAGGCTAGTGGGCAGGATATTTCTCATTTCAGGGCAAGACGAGAGGTAGTCACAACCCTGGCGGAGAATGTAATTCAGTTTCTCCAGTACTAGGTGTACTGATTTACAAGGGGAATGCTCCTCTGTGTATGGATGGTGGGAATTCAGGAGGTGGTGGGAGACTGGAAAGCTAAGGCATGGGAGATTTGTTTTTTGTACAAGATTAGGAGGATAGTTATGGTTTGTGAAGGCTTCAGTGATTAGGACCAGATAAAGCTAATCGGGGAGAGGTGTTGAGGTTCTGGAGGAATGTGGATAGGGCGTCCTCATCCTCAGTCCAGATAGCAAAGATGTCATCAATGAATCTGAACCAGGTGAGGGTTTCGGAGTCTGGGTGTTTAGGAAGGATTCCTCTAGATGAACCTTGAATAGGTTGGCACAGGATGGTGCCACGTGGGTTCCCATAGCGGTACCCTAGATTTTTTTGTAGGTAATGCCTTCAAATGCATGTAATTGTGGGTTAGGATATAGTTGGAGTGAGGTTCTGGGATGGGCTTAAGGATTTTATGAGTGAGTGGAGATCCTGCTGGATTTCTAGGATGAGGTCACTGTGGCAAAGTTTGTAGGTGGATGTATCTGACAGCTGGCGAAGTCCTTCTGCCAGGTAATCCTTGCAGTTCAAAACAATAGTGGTGGAGGCTTTGTTCGCAGGTAGGACTATAAGGTCAAGATCAGTTTTTAGAAGGTGGACTGTGGTTCTTTCTGCATATGTAAGGTTAGTTTGCTTGTTGAGGGATTTGGGGAATGACACTGAGATAACGTTGAACATTGAGAAATTCTGGAAATTTAGCAGGGGGTGATTTGGGGGCAGTGGGGGTGGACCACGGTTAGATGGAGGAGTGAACTGAGTTAGGCAGGGTTCAGTATTGGTCTTTGGTTGAGTCTGATTGGTAGGGTTGGTGGCGAAAAAGTGTTTCACTGTAGGGACCGGGAGAAGGAGAGAGGGTCTTTAACAAGTCCTGGATGACTGAATTTGAGAGTGGAACAAAAAGTGAGGCCTTTGGAAAGGACTGATATTTCTGTGGTGCTAAGGCTTCTGCAAGAAAGGTTCATTACTGTTTTTTGGGTCTGTTTGGGTTCTGGATTCTGTATGGTGGTGGGAGTGAGTTTTGGAGGGTAGGATAAATGTAGTAGGTCTGCAAGACCGAGTTTGTCACTATGAGGGGATGTGAGGGAGGTTTGGAGGTGGTTGTAGAGATGGTGGACAGTGGTACTCCACAGCAGCGTTAGGGAGTGAGCCGGGTGGAGAGCTTTTTGAGGTAGTACTGTGCATGTTGCTGTAGTTCCTGGAGGGCAAGAGTTTCAATGTGTGTTAAGGGTTCCAGGAATTTGGGATTGCATAGAAGGAGAATTTTGCGGATTGCGAGAACGTACTGTGAGACGGTTTGGGCTTGGCTGATATGGTTTTGCAGGTGAGGACCAAGTGCTGGCGGAATCTGAACAGGTGGAAGTCGTCGTGGAAGAAGGGGTGGCAACCAGAGACGGGTAATTTGATGGTAAGGTTAATTTTGAGGATTCCATGACCCAAGCAACAATGCAGGAACAGTATGTGGGACATACGGCTATGGATAAGGATAAGTGTAAGGAAACTAAAGATAAGGAAACTTTTATGTATTGACGCAAATGGAGGAAGCAAGGACCCATGGTGGTTGCAAAAAAATAACACAAAAAAATGCATAACACAAAAAAAATGTATAACACAAGAAAATGTATAACACAAAAAAAAATTGTAGAAATACACCCAAATATGTGCGAAAAATCATGAGAAGGATGAAATGGATTCAAAGCGGGAAACAAGATAAAATGTGAGGGAGTCAGTGATAGCGAAAGGCAAAAACTCATTAAAATTGGCGTGAAGTCACAATGAGATCGAAGAAAAGATCGGTGGTCTGAGGGTGGATAAGTGTAAAGAAGGGGGACAGCAGATGTAACTGGATGAGGTGGAATTGGTGTGTGTGAACTGGGATAGAATGAAGAAAACAAACACACACACACACACACACACACACACACACACACACGCGCGCACACACACGCGCGCGCGCGCGCGCCACTGCAGTCTCAGGCGGAATTGGTGTGTGTGAACTGGGATAGAATGAAGAAAAAACACACACACACACACACACACACACACACACACACACACACACACACACACACACGCCACTGCAGTCTCAGGCAACTGAAGCCACACCGGTGCATGATGGGGGTGGTGACTGGGAGGGGCTATAAGGAGGAGGCTGGGGCAGGGAGGGGGGGGGATAGTAGGGGAGGGCTGGTGGACAATGAAGTGCTGCTGCGGAGTGCGCAGGGACAAGGTGGAGGGAGGGTAGGGCGTATCACAGGAATGGATAGAGCAGAAAAGCAAAGTTGTAGAAGAATGTGTACTTATGGGAAAGGTAGTGGTCACAAATAGCTTTAACTTTTTCATGTAAGTTATGCGAGATGGCAAGAGTATGCTCACACTTCAAGAAGAATGTAATAATTCAAATTCTACAAAAGGCAGGCGCTAACAGGCATAAATATTAAAATCTGCAAGTTTTCAGAGCCAGTGACTACTTTTGGAGAAGGGTTGAAGGGGAAGGAAGACGTATCAAGGAAAAGGATTGGTAACATTTAGGAAAAGGGGTGGAATTTGGAAAATCTGCCCAGAATCCTGAGTCAGGGGAGACTTACCAAATGGAATGAAGGAAAGACTTATTGTTGGTAACTGCACCAAACAAGATTTGAAAACCTGAGATCTTAAAGGGTGAAAATAGGATAACACACAAGACAGAGATTAGTACCACAACATTCTGCATGAGTCAATAAGAGCAGAAAACTAAGTGCATTGTATACGATACAGGGGTGAGAGAGGGCTGTGAAAAATAAACAGGTCATAAAATGAAAGATATAGAAAACTAAAATGGAATTGAGAAAGGAATAGTTACTGTGAATAAACAGAGAGAGCAAAGAAGTTGGCTGTCAAGAAACAATGACAAATTGTAGCGCCAGTTCCTACTTGCGAAGTTCTGAAAAATTGGTGTCTGGGGGGCAAGAATCCAGGTGGTACACATTGTGAAACAGGTCATGACTGTCATTTTGTAAAGCATGTTCTGCAACAGGATATTGTGTGTTGCCAGTATACATCCTCTGCCTATTCCCATTCATACTCACTTATAACTCAGTTGTATTCATGCCAATCTAAAAGGCTGAACATTGTTTACACGAATAGCTGATGTATGAAATGTGTCATTTCGCAGGTGGCTCTCCCTTTGATAGCATATGTTTTGTCAGTTACAGGGCTGGTACAGGTGGTGGTAGGAAGCTGCATAGCGCAAGTCTTACAACGAGGATGGTTAGAGGGGTATGAGCCATAGGGTAGGCAGATGGGTGCGCAGAAGGAGCATAGAGTCTGACAGTGATATCACAGAGATAAGGAGGACGACGAGAAGCTGCTCTAGCTAGCTGTGCTGGGCAAATTGTTGGATAGAACGGATCTATTTCAGGACATGATGTTGGTAAGTAACAGCACTATTGAAGTAACTGATTAATACGTCCTAAAATCATGTCCCAAAATGAGGTCCCTTCTGTCAGACATTTTACCTAACACACCTAGAATAGCCTTTTACTGCCCTCCCTATCTCCACAATATCCTTATCAGACACTATGCTGCTTCTGAATCCATCTCCATATCCTATGGCTCCAACCCCTGAGAACCATCCACACTGTAATACTTGCCCTGTGCAACCTCCTACCACCACCACCTATACCAACCCTGTAACTGGCAAAAGATATACTATCAGGCAGAGAGCCATGTATAAAACAACAGAAGTCATGGACCAGCTGTTATGCAAACACTGTTCGGACTTTACATCTGCTTGACTTGAACCAAGTTATCAGCTAGGATAGGCAGAGGGTGTATACTGGTAACCCCAATATCCTGTTGCACAGCATGCTTTACAAAATGACAGTCAATACCTCGGTGCCTGTTTCACTGCATGTAGCATCTGGATTCCTCTCCCCGAAACAAATTTCTCAGTACTCCACAGGTCAGAACTGGCACTACAACATGACCTTTGTTCCCGCCACCCGCCAAGCCCTAATTTGTGTTAATTTCTTTGCTCTCACCGTTTCTTCACAGCATCTGTTCCTATCTTCATTCCTTTTTAGTTTTCTATATCTCTCATTTTATCGCCTGTTTATTTTTCGCAGTCCCCCTCCCACTTCTATTGCATACTTAAATTTTCTGCTCTTATGAATTCATGCACAAAGATTTGGCAGTAATCTCTGTCTTGTGTATTACTCATCTTACACCTTTAAGCTCTCAGGTTTTCAAATCTTGTCAAGTGCAATCCCCAACAATCAGTCTTTCCTTTTCATCACGACCAGTTAGTCTCCCCGACCCATGATTCCGAGCAACTTTTCCAAACTCCACCCCTCTTCCTCTACAGATATTGAAGTTTGCAAGCTTTCAGACCCAGTGGCTGCTGCTTCTGACAGAAAGGTTGACAGGGAAGATAGAGGAGTGAAGAAAAAGGACTTGTGAGGTTTATTAGCAGTCTTTTTCCTTCACCCCTCTTTCTTCCCCTTCAATCTTTCTGCCAGAAAAAGGAGCCACTGGCTCCAAAAGCTTGAAAATGTTCGCATCTGTATGTGTGTGTTCGGCCACTGCATGGTAAAAAAAATTTTTATCCATCCAATTACAAAGATATCATTAGATGCTTATACAATTCCATCTCTGTTGTTGATCACATACTGCTCTACCATCTCATGTAATGAAATGTGATGTGATGTCTCACTAAACACATGTGTTTTATTTTCTGCTCACACTTATTGTTTATTTCACCAAATTTTCATTGCACCGTGTCTTGTAATCTTCAAGACAGCACCAAACAGTTTTGTTTAAGTCAGTACATTTGCTCTTCTTCCTGCTATCATTAGCTTTTTAACAGCTGCTTCATTCAAACCAGACAGACAGACTTTGCTTTTACTGCCTACATCCATATCCATCCTCTGCAAACCACTAGATAGTGCATAGCAAACAGTACTTCTCATCAAAACAGTTATTGGAGCTACTACTTGTTCTATTCACACACTGAGAGCAGGAAGAATAACTGTTTAAACTCTTGTGTGCACACAATAATTAATCTGATTTTGTCTTCACAATCCCTATGGCAACAATACATGGGGGATTGTAGTGTATATCTAGATTCATCATTTAATACTAGTCATTGAACCTTTGGAAGTACGCTTTCTTGGAGTGTTTTGCGTTTATCTACATCTATACTGTGCAAGTCACAGTGAGGTGCATGCCAGAGGGTAAGTCCCATTGTACCAGTTAGTAGGGATCCTTCCTGTTCCATTCACATAAGGAGCACAGGAAGAATGATTGACTTGATGCCTCTGCGTGTGCAATCCTATCCTCACATTCCCTATATGAGTGATATGCAGGGGGTTGTAGGACATTCCTAGAGTAATCATTTAAAGCTGGTTCTTGAAACTTTCTTAACAGACCTTCATGGGATAGTTCACTTCAATCTTCAAGAGTCTATCAGTTGAGTTCCTTCAGTATCTCTGTGACACTCCTCCATAGATTAAACAAACCTGTAACCATTTGTGTTGTCCTTCTCTGTATACATTCAACATCCCCTACTAGTCTTATCTGGTAAGGGTACCACACACTTGAGCAACATTCTACAACCAGTCACACAAGTTATTTGTAAGGTCTCCTTTGTAGACTGACTACGGTTCCCTAGTATATTGCCAATAAACCGAGGTCTACCACCTGTCTTAGTTACATATTATTCATATGTACACTCAATTCTTAGCTATGGCATCCTTTTTTGGGAAACAAACGCACAAAATATGAACACAATTTTCAAACTACAGAAAAGAGCCATAAGAATAACAACTAAAAATACTAGTCAAGCTCATTGTAAAGATCTGTTCAAAACAGTAGGGATTTTAACTGCTCCATGTGAATACATTGACCAGTCAGTTGTACACATCAAAAACAACATTGGCAATTACTGCACAAATAGCTCTGTCCATGACCACGCAACAAGAGATAGACTCAACTTACATTTACCAAGAAAAAATAAACATAAAACTCAAATCAATATTTTCTACCAAGGAATAAAACTGTACAATAAATTACCAAAAAATATTAAAGAAATTGCAAAAATACACTTACTTAAAAAGGCAACTAAAACATACCTGTCATGGAATACATTTTATACATTGAAGGATTACTTAGATAAAACAGAGTATGGATTTGATAAAAAAATGTTATACAAATAAATAATGATAAAACATCCAACATTCCACATAACACCTTCACTTTATGTTTTTTCCGTCTTTATTCCTTTCTAGAAATACTTACCCCCAAGCTATGCAAAGCACAATACTAACACCTCTTTCTGAGCTCAACATCTCGTGTGTGTGTGTGTGTGTGTAGTATTATGAAACAATGTGTGTATAGTGTTTGCAGTGACTGATAGTGAGACATGAGTGAACAGTGTGGCATAACATTATTTAATAATGTTACTTGTAAAAAAAAAAGTATAGTATACCAGGAGTAAATCTAATGACTGTCTCTAACTAGAAGTCTGTAAACATATGTGCACATGAATTAGCTAATTTTAAATTTATCTAAACTTGTGAATACTTTGACATGTCCTATATCCTTGTAAAAAGAGATCTACAGATGAATAAAGCTACTACTACTACTACTACTACTACTACTGCTGCTGCTGCTGCTGCTGCTGCTGCTTTACCCACAGCATGAGCCTACGAGATCATTCCATTTCATATCCTTATAAAGCATACATCCAGATATTTGTATGAGCTGGCCGATTCCAATTATGACTCACAGATATTATAGACATAAGATACTATGTTTTCTTGTTTTGTTAATTGCACAGTTTTACATTTCTGAACACTTAATGCAAGTAGCTACCTTTGCACCACTTTGAAACCTTATCAAGATCTGACTGAACATTTATGCAGCTTCTTTGAGAGAATACTTCATTATAGATAACTGCATCATCTGCAAAAAGCCTCATTTTATCATCATCATCATCATCATCATCATCATCATCATCATCATCTGTAAGGTCACTAATACATAACATGAACAGCAAGTGTCCTAACACACTTCCCTGGGGCACACCTCTACTTCATCTGACGACGACTCTCCACCCGAGATGACATGCTGTGTCCTCCCTACCAAAAAGTTCTCAATCCAGTCACAAATGTCACTTGAAACCCCATACAATCATACTTCCAACAATAAGCATAGGTGTAGTACAGAGTCAAATGCTTTTCGGAAATCTGCCCGATTGCTTTGATCCAAAGCTTTCAGTATGTCATGTGAGGAGACAGTGCGAGTTGGGTTTCACGTGATTGATGTTTTCGAAATCCATTCTGGTTGGCATTGAGGAGGTCATTCTGTTCAAGATACCGCATTGTGTTTGAGCTCAGAATGTGTTACAAGAGTCTACAATAAATCAATATCAAGGATATTGGATGGTAGTTTTGTGGATCATTTCTACTACCCATCTTGTAGACGGGTGTGAGCTGTGCCTTTTTCCAAGAACTGGGCAGGGTGTTTTGTTCAAGGGATCTACAACAGATTATAGTTAGGAGAGGAGCTACCTCAGTCACAAATTAGTATAGAATTTGACATATATGCTATCAAGCCTTGGAGCTTTGTTCAGTTTTAACGATTTCAGTTGTTTCTCTACACCACTGACACTAATACTTATTTCATTCATATTTTCAATAGTACAAGGATTAAATTGGGGCAATTTAATATCTTTAGGTATCTGCCAATTCAGTTTCTTCACACTCTCCATGACACTCTGCTATGGGTCAAACAAACCAATGGCCATTTGTGCTGCCGTTCTATGTGTATGTTCAGTATCCCCTGATAGTCCTGTCTGTAATACCACACACTTCAGCAATATTCTAGGATGGGTCACATGAGTGTTTGGTAAGAAATCTTTGTAGACTGGTGGTATTTCCCTAATATTCTACCAATGAATTAAAGTCTGCCACTTGCTTTACCTACAGCTGATATATGTAACTGTTCCATTTCATATCTCTACAAATTGTTACACCTATGAATTTGCACAAGTTCACTGATTCCAACTGTGTCTCAATTTTGAGGTAGAGGAGATCACTTTTTTGTGGGAAGTGTAAAACTTTCTGACCATTTAAAACAAGTTGTCAATCACTGCAACATTTTGAAATCTTTTCAGAATCCAACTGAATATCTATGCACTTTTCTTCACACAGTACTGCACATCACATGCGAAAAGTCTGAGGTTAGTATTGCCTGCAAGGTCATTAATATATGACGCAAACATAAAGGTTCACAGCACACATCATGGAGCATGTGAATTTACTTCTATGCCTATTGAAGACTCTTCATCCGAAGAACATGCCATATTCTCCCTACCAACAAATCTTGAATGCAGTAACAAATTTTGCTTGATACCCCACATGATCATATTTTTTGTAATAAGCATAGGTGGGATACAGAATCAAATGCCTTTTGGAGATCAAGGAATGCTGCATTTACCTGACTGTCTTAATCCAGGGTTTTCACAATGTCATGGGTTTGGGATGATCAATGTTTTCGGAACCCTTGCTGGTTGGCATGGAAAGGTGTTCTCTTCCAGATGCTTCTTTACATTTGAGCTTAGAATATGTTCTAAGGTTCTACAATAAATGGCTGTCAAGGATATTGGACATAGTTGTGTGGATCACTTCTGCTACCCTTTCTGAAGATGGGTGTGATCTGAGCTTTCTTTCAACTACTGGGCACAGTTTATGTATGCATGTATTTATCTAAAAACAAAGATGATGTAACTTACCAAATGAAAGCGTTGGTATGTTGATAGAGACACTAACAAACACAAACACACACACAAAATTATTCAAGCTTTCGCAACCCACACTTGCTTCATCAGCAAAGAGGGAAGGAGAGGGAAAGACGAAAGGATGTGGGTTTTAAGGGAGAGGGTAAGGAGTCATTCCAATCCCGGGAGTGGAAAGACTTACCTTAGGGGGAAAAAAGGACAGGTATACACTCGCGCACACACACACACATATCCATCCACACATATACAGACCTGTATATGTATACAGACCTGTATATGTGTGGATGGATATGTGTGTGTGTGTGCGCGCGAGTGTATACCTGTCCTTTTTTCCCCCTAAGGTAAGTCTTTCCGCTCCCGGGATTGGAATGACTCCTTACCCTCTCCCTTAAAACCCACATCCTTTCGTCTTTCCCTCTCCTTCCCCTCTTTCCTGATGAGGCAACAGTTTGTTGCGAAAGCTTGAATTTTGTGTGTGTGTGTGTGTGTGTGTGTGTGTGTGTGTGTGTGTCTATCGACCTGCCAGCGCTTTCGTTCGGTAAGTCACAACATCTTTGTTTTTAGATATATTTTTCCCACGTGGAATGTTTCCCTCTATTATATTTATTTATTTATTTATTGAGGGATGTACAGTAGGTTATGGCTAAAAGAGGAACTAACTCGGCAGCAAATTCAGTACAGAATCTCACAGGGATGCAATTGGGCCCTGGAGCTTTACCCAATTTCAGCTGTTTCTCAACACCAATTACACAAATACCCGTTTCATCCATTTACGCAGAGGTGCATGGATTAAAGTGAGGAAATACCGGTGGATTTTCAAATGTAATTTTTTGTTGTTTGCATATGTACCTTTGTTAAGTAAACAGATCTGTCTTCTGTATGCGTAGCCAATTTCCTAAGATGTTGAACTTGTCACTCAATTTACTCAATATAAGCCCCACTGTGTAAATACAATCTCATAATACACATTTCTGATTTACTGCGTGAACACATTACTTTATAGCTTTCTGTTTACTTTTATTCTTAGTGTTCTACAGTCACTTGATAATCTAAAGTGTTTTAGACCATTATATCTTGTGTATTTTCTTTATTTTTTGACAACATATAAGTAATATAATTTTTGTTCCCCTTTGTCATTAACCAAGTCCATCCGGGAAAACAAAATGTTAAAGACAAACATAATGTTCTTTCAGCATGCTCTGCCAATCTAAAAAGTTGAGGCTGGATTTGTTTTTTTTTTTTAAGAGAGAGAGAGAGAAGTAAAATGACAGTTTTAATGCATCATGTGCTCTGAAAAGTCCCTCCCCCCCTTTTCCGTACAACACACACAACATCCGTACAATCCTGTGAAACTGACAGGAAAGTCTTCTTTGGAATGTTGTCCAGTTGGCTTGAGTGTTGGTTATATCAAAGCACAGAGCATTCATGTGTATTTCTGCACTTTGTCTTTCGGGATAAGTTCGTACTTTTACCACAAAGTCATGCCAACCATAACAATTTTTCTAGAAAAGAACTGTCTGCATTTTTCATTTCAATTTGGTTTTGGCAGACGTCAATACATAATCATTTTGGCTCAGGAGTCACGGCACTGGGGACAAACTTTACACACTTTTTTCTCTTCTTCAAAACTTTTTAAAGAATATCTTGAACACTTGAATTAGAGGTTTTTCTCCACTGCAGTCTGTGACTCAACACACTACAGCTGCATGCACAATATTTAACACTGCCTGTTCACACCGAACTAATCAAATGCACATCTATTGTTTACAGTTGTTAGTTCAAGCTGTCACTACAGTTACTGAACTGACACCATTTACATTCCACAAATAAAATCAGTCTAAGAACTTTTTGGATGTAAGGTGTGTTACAAATATGATGACAAGTTCCTGTCTGAAACCACTGATTATGTTTTGTCCTACTTTTTCATTAAAAATGCTTCAGCATCATATGAAGGGGAATTCCCAGTCATCAGAATGTTTTCTATGGAATAACTTTTATTTATCTTTAATGTAAGCCTTGTTATTCTGGTTGAAATTTCTTCAGTATTTATGGTAATGGAAAAAGCCTGTAGTGAGAAATAAATGAAAGAGTAAAGGTAACAACTCACTGTATAGCTGATGTGTTGAATAGTTAATAGATACATAAATGAGACTAGAAATATAAATTCATATGCTTACGTGGCCAGTGTTAATTTCAATAAAATCATTTAATGTATTACGCTACTTCATTATCTCTCTGAACGATATGGAGCTGTGGATTGAGAGGGGCTAATAGAAAAGGGGATTATGGAGATTGCAGAGAGGAGTACGAGTATAGCACGAGTTAAATGGGAAGCATACAAAAGGGCTAATGGAGACTAAGGCCACCATGAGGACTGCAAGATTGGAGGATGTGTCGTTAAGGACAACTCTCATTACAAAGCTCAGGGATGTTAGTGAGGATGGTGCAGGTCCAGATGGCATGGGTTGTGTAGCAGCCTTTGAAGTCAAGCATGTTGTTTTCAGCAGTGTGCTCTGCTGAATGGACAACTCTGTTCTTGACCACACTTTGGTGGTTGCCATTCATTGTGGTGGACTGCTGATTGGTGCTCATGTCCATATAAAATGACAACAGAGTTGGCATGCAATTTGACTTCTTTCGCAGGTACTGTACCTCTGACCACAGGGGTATGTCTGATGTAGCAAGGGAGTAGATGTTGCATAACAATAGACCACGATATTTCGTACATTGGGTGGGAAGCAGAATACCACTTTGGAAGTAGTGGGAAGGATTGTTAGTAGGATGACAATTTCCAGGCACAAAGATAACTAGTATGAGCCTGGAGAAGGAAATGATAAAACTGTTGTAGTCCAGAGTGATACTGGGGGATGTAGGGAGTGCTCCTTTGCAACTAGTTTATTCATGGGATCCAAGGATTAGGGACACATGTAGATACAATAATGGAGATATATCTGTGGACTATTTGGAGCATTATGCCTACATATGAAGACCTTATTAAGAACTTCAACATACTGTTCAAGGGACAGCTGTCTACTCTTATATCTGTTGTGTGTTTTGTCATTAGGGATACATAGTAGCTTTTAAAAGACATCCTTTACAATATCTTTGTTGTTTCATAAAATCAAGTGAATAATTTAATTTTTAGTTGGATTTATCCTTTCCCACTTCTCTTAACTATTTGGAACTTTCTTAAGCAATGCAGGATGCCCCTCCTAATAGTCGTCAGGCTCATTTTCTCTGGTGTTTTCATGGATAATTGCAATTCTGCTTTTGAAATTTGCAGCTGGAGTCAGCCAAATGAATACTGCCCATCTTGTCGTTCATGTGACATCCAGTGTCATGTAAAGTGCCAGTCTGTTTCCTGTTACAAACAAAATTATTTTTAAAGCAGAATTTTACAGGCCTGTTGGACAGCACAGTCCCAAATTAGTATAGCACAATATCTGATTTTTCAATATATGTTAAAAGAGACATTACAACATGAATAATCACCAGTACATCAGCAGCACAACACAGTCACTGCTGGAGTACTGGTTATTCCTTGTGTTTTACTGTCCATATTCAAACACATCAATACAAAAATATCATACTAGACTTAATTTGGGACTGCTCTATCAAATGAGCATGTAAAATTCCACTACAAAAATTACGTTGTTTGTAATGGGAAACAAATCAACGCTCCCAGTCAGCACGAAAGGCGTGATGCATAATATATGTTTGGGCTGACTCCAGATGCACATTGCAAAAATGATATATCTGCTGAAATATTGGAGAAAATGCTCATAGGTACGACACCTGGTATATTTAGGATGTGTGTTCTACATCTCCCAAAGAGAGCCATTTTAATGTCTCCTTTCTCACAATATGAAATCCAAAAATATTAGGAAAAGGATAGATTGCTGTTCACCATAAAGATGACACACTGATTTGCAGACAGGCATAACAAAACTCACTCACACATGACTGCTATATATCAGTTATGAATGGAATGCATTCCAGTCAGAGTTGCTGGGGACGGCATTCGCGCGCGCACGTGTGTGTGTGTGTGTGTGTGTGTGTGTGTGTGTGTGTGTGTGTGTGTGATTTGCAAATATTACTGATAATCTGAAATCCAAATTTCTTAATGGAGAGTTTCATCTCTGTTCAGTATTCAGATGCTCCGTTATAAGACTGTAACATGATACATTTGTTTATTAGTTTTGTAGCTCTTTATACAGGTGAACAACTCTGTACATATAAAAGTAGTCATTGTAAGCAGTTGGCAATCTTTACTTTGTGCTTTACTAGTTATCTCTTTGATGTTTCATCAGTTACTAGAGGGAGGAAGAACGCCCTAATCTCTCGTCTTATTCCAAATACACTCCTGGAAATGGAAAAAAGAACACATTGACACCGGTGTGTCAGACCCACCATACTTGCTCCGGACACTGCGAGAGGGCTGTACAAGCAATGATCACACGCACGGCACAGCGGACACACCAGGAACCGCGGTGTTGGCCGTCGAATGGCGCTAGCTGCGCAGCATTTGTGCACCACCGCCATCAGTGTCAGCCAGTTTGCCGTGGCATACGGAGCTCCATCGCAGTCTTTAACACTGGTAGCATGCCGCGACAGCGTGGACGTGAACCGTATGTGCAGTTGACGGACTTTGAGCGAGGGCGTATAGTGGGCATGCGGGAGGCCGGGTGGACGTACCGCCGAATTGCTCAACACGTGGGGCGTGAGGTCTCCACAGTACATCGATGTTGTCGCCAGTGGTCGGCGGAAGGTGCACGTGCCCGTCGACCTGGGACCGGACCGCAGCGACGCACGGATGCACGCCAAGACCGTAGGATCCTACGCAGTGCCGTAGGGGACCGCACCGCCACTTCCCAGCAAATTAGGGACACTGTTGCTCCTGGGGTATCGGCGAGGACCATTCACAACCGTCTCCATGAAGCTGGGCTACGGTCCCGCACACCGTTAGGCCGTCTTCCGCTCACGCCCCAACATCGTGCAGCCCACCTCCAGTTGTGTCGCGACAGGCGTGAATGGAGGGACGAATGGAGACGTGTCGTCTTCAGCGATGAGAGTCGCTTCTGCCTTGGTGCCAATGATGG
Organism: Schistocerca nitens; assembly: GCF_023898315.1. NCBI lineage: Eukaryota > Metazoa > Arthropoda > Insecta > Orthoptera > Acrididae > Schistocerca > Schistocerca nitens. The sequence continues at coordinate 1,010,338,188 of NC_064614.1, forward strand.
TCGTATGCGTGTTTGGCGCCGTGCAGGTGAGCGCCACAATCAGGACTGCATACGACCGAGGCACACAGGGCCAACACCCGGCATCATGGTGTGGGGAGCGATCTCCTACACTGGCCGTACACCACTGGTGATCGTCGAGGGGACACTGAATAGTGCACGGTACATCCAAACCGTCACCGAACCCATCGTTCTACCATTCCTAGACCGGCAAGGGAACTTGCTGTTCCAACAGGACAATGCACGTCCGCATGTATCCCGTGCCACCCAACGTGCTCTAGAAGGTGTAAGTCAACTACCCTGGCCAGCAAGATCTCCGGATCTGTCCCCCATTGAGCATGTTTGGGACTGGATGAAGCGTCGTCTCACGCGGTCTGCACGTCCAGCACGAACGCTGGTCCAACTGAGGCGCCAGGTGGAAATGGCATGACAAGCCGTTCCACAGGACTACATCCAGCATCTCTACGATCGTCTCCATGGGAGAATAGCGGCCTGCATTGCTGCGAAAGGTGGATATACACTGTACTAGTGCCGACATTGTGCATGCTCTGTTGCCTGTGTCTATGTGCCTGTGGTTCTGTCAGTGTGATCATGTGATGTATCTGACCCCAGGAATGTGTCAATAAAGTTTCCCCTTCCTGGGACAATGAATTCACGGTGTTCTTATTTCAATTTCCAGGAGTGTATGTGTTGGATGCAGTATAGTCTGCAGTCCATCTCTCATATTATTTTCTAAACTCACCCAAAAATATTTTGTGAAAAGATAGGAATATTTCATCCAGTTATTATCATTTAATTTCTCTAAGCATCTACATAACACTCTCCTGCTCATCAAAACAGCTGATTCATTTTTTGCCACAGCATGCCTTCTACTTTTTTTCTATCAAGACCTGGTTAAGTTCACAAATACTGACAACATCCTAAAGTCTTTTTATGTTGTATTTCTTGCAGAAGCTCACACTTTCCCAAAATTCACAGAATACATCATTCATTCATTCATTATCCCTACAATTTATAAAATAAGTTTCCAGCCACTATATGTTAATTTACTCATGCATTGTGCATCAATGCAATCACACACAACTGTATCTATATTTTAATGCTACCAGAGTGTCTCTTATTCATGGATATTTATCCACACTCACGACAAGCTGTAGTTCATTACATCAAATGGATTTTTCATTGCTTTGCCCTAAATTTCCATAAAATTATAAAATACGACTAAGAGTAAGACACCCGAGTGCTGCTTATGCTGCTTGATAAATATCTTTGTTTCTGTTGAACACCTGCAGTCCAAGATTTGATTACCAAAAACGTACTTCAAAGGTCATTTATTTGGAAATTTGTCTATTAGCTCTTATCTTTGTTGAATGCCAATTGTCAGTATGATATCAAACATTTTTTACAAAGAAAAGAATACAAAGAAGCCTGTTTGCATGTGTTAGTCATTCATAAGACATATTGTGTGTGTGTGTGTGTGTGTGTGTGTGTGTGTGTGTGTGTGTGAGAGAGAGAGAGAGAGAGAGAGAGAGAGAGAGAGTGAGTGTTATATTTCGCTATGTTTACCATTGGAAAGAAGCTTCTTTCTCTAGGAATGTCATTACATACTAGCCTGAAATGTGGAGGAGGAGATTAGTGTTTAAAGTCTCGTCGACAACAAGGTCATTTGGGACGGAGCACAAGCTCGAATGAGGGAAGGATGGGGAGGCAAACTGGAGGAACCATCCTGACATCTACCTCGTGCGATTTAGGGAAATCATGGAAAACCTAAACCAGGATGGCCGGACGTCAGTTTGAACTATCATCCTCCCAAATGCGAGTCCAATGTGCTAAACACTGCAACGTCTCACTCAGTTTGAAATGTGTGCTACCTTGCAACAGGCAATGTTATTTATCTACAATTCTACAAAACTGCTGTTTTAACTTTCTTATTAATGTCAGCAACTTGCAATATTGAACACAGCAACTTGCAATATTGAACATTGCTATTAAAGTGTGTGGGAACTGTACCAAAAAGGACTAGACTGGATTAACTACAGTGCACATGGAAGCATTTAAACAAACTTTCTTCCCATACACCAGACGTGAAAGCAATGGTAAAAACCATAACTGTTAAAATGGGACATACCCCCTGCTATCCACTTCACAGTGGTTTATACATTATAAATGTAGATATAGATGCAATATTTTTGAGTCACTTGGCAATGGTAATTGTATTTATCAGTCATGATACATGTAAGCTGTGAAGAAAGCAAATCCTACAGCATATTCAATGTTAATCCCAATAAGAATAGTATCTGAATATTGTACCTTATTTCTTCCACTGCATGTGAGTTTTGAAAGTACGTGTTAATGGCAATGGTAAGAATGTTTTTGAAAACAGCCACACGTCGCACTTGTATTTTTTTAATATGACTGGTTTCACTCTTCAAATGAAAAAGAGCATCATCAGAGTGGTGCTGTTGCGGTCTACAGTCCAAAGACTGGTTTGAGGCAGCTCTCCATGCTATTCTATCCTATGCTAGTCTCCTTATTCCCAAGTAACCACTGCAACATACATCCTTTCGAATCTGCTTACTATATTCATCTCTTGGCCTCCCTCTACGATTTTTATACCCCACACTTCCCTCCAGTACTAATTGGTGATCCCTTGATGCCTCTGAATGTGTCCTGCCACCTGATCCCTTCTTCCAGTCAGGTTTTGCTACAAACTTCTCTTCTTCCCAATTCTATTCAGTACCTCCTCATTAGTTACGCAATCTACCCATCAAATCTTGAGCATTCTTGTGTAGCAGCATGTTTCAAAAGCTTCTATTCTCTTCTTGTCTAAACTCTTTATGTTCCATGTTTCACTGAGATACATGGCTACACTCCACACACATACCTTCAGAAAGGACTTCCTGACACTTAAACCTACAGTTGATGTTAATGAATTTCTCTACTTCAGAAACACTTTTCTTGCCATTGTCAGTCTACAGTTTATATCCTCCCTCCTTCAACCATCATCAGTTATTTTGCTTCCCAGATAGCTAAACTCATTTACTACTTTGTCTTGTTTCTTTCTCTAATTCCCTCAGAATCATTTGATTTAATTCACCTACATTCCATTATTCTTACTTTGCTTTTGTTGATGTTCATCTTATATCCTCTTTTCACGACACTGTCCATTCCATTCAACTGCTCTTCCAAGTCCTTTGCTGTCTCTGACAGAATTACAATGTGATCAGCAAACCTTGAGGTTTTTATTTCTTTTCCCTGGTATTAATTCCTACTCCTAAGTTTTCTTTTGTTTCCTTTACTGCTTGCTCAATATACAGATTGAATAACATCGGGGATAGGCTACAACCCTGTCTCACTCCCTTTTCAATCACTGCTTACCTTTCGTGCTCCTTGACTCATATAACTGATATTTTGTTTCTGTAGAAATTGTAAATAGCCTTTTGTTCCCTGTACTTTATTCCTGCCGTCTCTAGAATTTGAAAGAGAGCATTCCAGTCAACATTGTCAAGAGCTTTCTCCAAGTCTACAAATGCTGTAAATGTAGGTTTGCCTTTCCTTAATCTATCTTCTATGAGAAGACGTGGCGTCAGTATTGTCTTGCGTGTTCCTACATTTCTCATGAATCCAAACTGATATTCCCCGAGGTTGGCTTCTACCAGTTTTTACATTCTTCTGTACAGGATTTGTGTTATTATTTTGCAACTGTGGCTTATTAAACTGATAGTTCAGCAATTTTTTTCACCTGTCAGCATATGCTTCCATTGGAATTGGAATAATTATATTTTTCTTTTAGTCTAAGGGTATTTCACCTGTCTCGTACATCTTGCTCACCAGGTGGAAGACTTTGGTCTTGGCTGGTTTATCCCAAGGCTATCAGTAGCTCTAATGAAATGTTGTCTACGCCAGGGACCTTGTTTCAACTTGGGACTTTCAGTGGTTTGTCAAATTCTTCATGCAGTATCGAATCTCTCTTCTCATCCTCATTTACAACCTCTTCCATTTACATAATACACTGAAGTGCCAAAGAAACTGGTACACCTGCCTAATATCGTGTAGGGTCACCACAAGCACGCTGAAGTGCCGCAACATGACATGGCATGGATTCGACTAATGTCCAAAGTAGTGCTGGGGGGGACTGACACCATGAATCCAGCATGGCTGTCATAAATCCTTAAAGAGTACGAGGGAGTGGAGATCAGTTCTGAACAGCACATTGCAAGGCATCCCAGATATGTTCCATACTTAATGTTCATGTCTTGGGAGTTTGGTGGCCACCGGAAGTATTTAAAGTCAGAAATGTGTTCCTAGAGCCACTCTGTACCATTTCTGGATGTGTAGGGTGTTGGATTGTCCTCCTGAAACTGTCCATGTCTGGCAGAACGCACAATAGACATGAATAGATGCAGTTGATACTTATTGTCTTATATAGATGTTGCAGACTGCAGTGCCATATTCTACCTGTTTACATATCTCCATATTTGATTACGCATTCCTATACCAGTTTCTTTGATGCTTCGCTCTATTACCCTTCAGTATATCTTCCTTGTATACTACTTCCAGCTTTCTGCTTTCCATTCTCTGCTTAGGACTGGTTTTCCATTTGAGCTCTTGCTACTCGTGAAGGTGGTTCTCTTTGCGTCAAACGTCTCTTTAATTTTCTCTTTTAGATGGCATCCATATTACCCCTAACGATATATGCTTCTGCGTCCTTGCATTTGTCCTCTAGTGATTCCTGCACAGCCATTTAGCACCTCCCATCAATCTCATTTTTTTAGATGTCTGTATTCCCTTTCAGCTGCTTCATTTATTGTATTTTTATATTTTCTCCTTTCATTGATTAAATTCAATATTTCTTGTGTTACTCATGGACTACTTCCACCCCTCATTTTTTTTACCTGCTTGATCCTCTGTTGCTGTCACTATTTCATCTCTCAAAGCTACCCATTCTTCTTCTACTGTATTCCTTTCCCCTGTTATTGTCAATCGCTCTCTAATGCTCCCTCTGAAACTCTCTACAACCTCTGTTCTTTCAGTTTATCAAGGTCCCATCTCCTTAAATTCCTGCCTTTTTGCAGTATCTTCAGTTTTAACCTACATTTCATAACCAATAAATTGTGGTCAGAGTCCACATCTGCCCCTGGCAACGTCTCACAACTTAAAATCTGGTTCAAAAATCTCTGTCTTGCCATTACATAATCAATCTGAAACCTTCCAGTGTCTCCAGGTCTCTTCCACATATACAACCTTCTTTCACGTTTCTTAAACCAAGTGTCAACAATGATTAAATTATGCTCTGGGCAAAATTCTATCAGGTTTCTTCCTCTTTCATTTCTTCCCCCATTCCATATTCACCTATGACTTTTACCTTCTCTTCCTTTTCCTACTATCAAAATCCAGTCCCCCATGATTATTAAATTTTCGTCTCCCTTAACTATCTGAATAATGACATTTATCTCGTCATACCTTTACTCAATCTCGTCCTCATCTACAGTGCTAGTTGGCATAAAATAATCACAGTATATACTGTAAAAGATACAAATTGAGACAGTAATGAAAACTTGCATTGACACTACATAAAGTAGATATTCTCCTTCCAGTGTGGTGACTTACATTTTACATTGGCTGACAGCATTAAAGATTGTCTTTACAGTTGGATGACAACTCTAATGATTAATTTGGCTGTGCTATAAACAAACTTTAAACATATGTTTAAGTACGAAAGTACAGTAGTTAATGAAGAAATTGACACTGACAGTGCCAAAGATGAAACTGACTGTACGACAGTACTTGTAACATCCGTGGTACAGTGTGTCCAAAGATAATTTACAACTACAGAAAATGAAAGTTCCATTAATCGCCTCTTTTATGGGTGTGGGTATAGACACCTCAGAGCTGTACATATGTGATTATCTTTAAAAAATGAGTACATCTGTAAAAATTAAAATATCTTTCAAGCACTTTATCAAATAAATGGAAGAACCCATGTAGATTAAATTCATTTTGTTCATTTAATAAATTATGTTAGTTTTTCTTTTCTTCCACGAAAATTTCGAATTCTTCGTGTGCAGTGTGGATAATTTTCATACTGTCTTGTATCTAACATACTGTGTGTTTAGTTGCTCTCAACTGTTCACCCACATACTGTACAATTTTAATTTAAATTGCAATGTTCCTTATAATGTGTTTTAAACGTTCTTTCAGTCTGGCCATTGTACATGCTCTGATAATTTTGGAGCTTCATTTCATATACTCCTGAATTACTGTATTTGTCGTTATGAACATTCTACCTGTGTACTAGTACCTATGGGAGTTGCTATTCAAAATGCCACTTCCACTTTCTGTGTTGGGAAACATCTTGCAATACAGTTTGTTATTGGACCTTTGTATATGAGTGTAATGCACCTTTGTTTTTCTACTGGTTTTCCATTACTAATACACAAGGAGAATGTTCACAATGACAAATACAGTAATTCAGGAGTATATAAAATGAAGTGCAACAATTGTCAGATCATGTACACTGGCCAGACAGAAAGAGTGTTTAAAACACACTATAAGGAACATTGCAATTTAAATTAAAATTGTACAGCATGGGGGTGAACATTTGAGAACAATTAAACATACAGTATGTGAAATACAAGACAGTATGAAAATTATCCACATTGCAGATAAGGGTCCACTGTTAGAAGTTTTAGAAGAATTGGAAATTTTTGTGGGGAAAAAATGCACATAATTTATTGAGCATAAAAAAAAATTACTCTACATGTGTTCTTCCAGTTATTTGATGGAGTGCTGTAGATAAGCAACCAAAATACACTCCTGGAAATGGAAAAAAGAACACATTGACACCGGTGTGTCAGACCCACCATACTTGCTCCGGACACTGCGAGAGGGCTGTACAAGCAATGATCACACGCACGGCACAGCGGACACACCAGGAACCACGGTGTTGGCCGTCGAATGGCGCTAGCTGCGCAGCATTTGTGCACCGCCGCCGTCAGTGTCAGCCAGTTTGCCGTGGCATACGGAGCTCCATCGCAGTCTTTAACACTGGTAGCATGCCGCGACAGTGTGGACGTTAACCGTATGTGCAGTTGACGGACTTTGAGCGAGGGCGTATAGTGGGCATGCGGGAGGCCGGGTGGACGTACCGCCGAATTGCTCAACACGTGGGGCGTGAGGTCTCCACAGTACATCGATGTTGTCGCCAGTGGTCGGCGGAAGGTGCACGTGCCCGTCGACCTGGGACCGGACCGCAGCGACGCACGGATGCACGCCAAGACCGTAGGATCCTACGCAGTGCCGTAGGGGACCGCACCGCCACTTCCCAGCAAATTAGGGACACTGTTGCTCCTGGGGTATCGGCGAGGACCATTCACAACCGTCTCCATGAAGCTGGGCTACGGTCCCGCACACCGTTAGGCCGTCTTCCGCTCACGCCCCAACATCGTGCAGCCCGCCTCCAGTGGTGTCGCGACAGGCGTGAATGGAGGGACGAATGGAGACGTGTCGTCTTCAGTGATGAGAGTCGCTTCTGCCTTGGTGCCAATGATGGTCGTATGCGTGTTTGGCGCCGTGTGCAGGTGAGCGCCACAATCAGGACTGCATACGACCGAGGCACACAGGGCCAACACCCGGCATCATGGTGTGGGGAGCGATCTCCTACACTGGCCGTACACCACTGGTGATCGTCGAGGGGACACTGAATAGTGCACGGTACATCCAAACCGTCATCGAACCCATCGTTCTACCATTCCTAGACCGGTAAGGGAACTTGCTCTTCCAACAGGACAATGCACGTCCGCATGTATCCCGTGCCACCCAACGTGCTCTAGAAGGTGTAAGTCAACTACCCTGGCCAGCAAGATCTCCGGATCTGTCCCCCATTGAGCATGTTTGGGACTGGATGAAGCGTCGTCTCACGCGGTCTGCACGTCCAGCACGAACGCTGGTCCAACTGAGGCGCCAGATGGAAATGGCATGGCAAGCCGTTCCACAGGACTACATCCAGCATCTCTACGATCGTCTCCATGGGAGAATAGCAGCCTGCATTGCTGCGAAAGGTGGATATACACTGTACTAGTGCCGACATTGTGCATGCTCTGTTGCCTGTGTCTATGTGCCTGTGGTTCTGTCAGTGTGATCATGTGATGTATCTGACCCCAGGAATGTGTCAATAAAGTTTCCCCTTCCTGGGACAATGAATTCACGGTGTTCTTATTTCAATTTCCAGGAGTGTATATCTCCTACCGTATCACCCTCACACAAACATTTTTATGAATGGTAATTTTGAATGCATTTTTGTGTATACATTTTTAAACATCTATTTTTATAATATATTTTGAAAGATATTTTAATTTCTACAGATGTACTAATTTTTTAAAGATAATCAGATATGTACAGCTCTGAGGTGTATATAGACATGACCATAAAAGAGGGGATTAATGACACTTTCATTTTCTGTAGTTGTAAATTATCTTTGGATGGACTATACATGGATGTTACATGTAATGTTGTACAGTCAATTTCATCTTTGGTGCTGTCAATGTCAAAGTATTCATTTACTACTGTACTTTAAACGTAATTTAAACATAAGTCCAAATTAATCTTTAGAGCTGTCATCCAACTGTAAAGGCAATCTTCAGTGCTGTCAACCAACTAAAAACGTAAGTCACGACACTGGAATCAGAATATGTACTTTATGTAATGCCTCAATTTGCATCTTTTACAGCTATGTTCTTGTTCATTTGAAAAGCAAAACTGTCATAATAAAATAAATACAAAGTGCAACTTGTGGCTGTTTTTTAAAACTTATTTTTAACACGCTGCCATCCGGCGACACCACAGTGGTGTCGTGCGCAAAATCGCAGTCAACGGCCGGTGACACCACAATGGTGTCATGTGCATAGTATCGCTCGGTGGCCAGAGAAACTACAGTGGTGTTGTGAGCAGAGTATCGTGCACTGACCGGAGACAGCACGTTAGTATCTTTTGCATTCTGTTGGTGTTTTGTTTAGGTAACAATAAGTTACACACGTCGACAAGTTTTTTGTTGTTGTAAGTACTTGTGCTCTTTCATCATGGCAGATGAAAGAGACTAAACGATTATTTACGATGAATGCATGGAGCAAAACTTGTAGGTTGCCACTACATTGCATATGTCTCATCATGACCCGGTTGACAGACTTTCCTGTCACATAAAGCAACACCAGCAACTAGCCCTACGTATTTCTCAAACAAATAAACGAAAACGAAGAAACTGCCATGTGTGTTCCAGAAGCAAAAAAAATGAACAACAATAAACTTAATTTGCTAGTCTTGGGGAGCTGCATTACATCTTTGAGACTGTTTTTCTGCATATCATATGATATAGAAATACTAAGCACCAATGACAGTGCAAGTAAACAAATAAATGACACAAACAAATTTTGTATTTATTTACTTATGTATATCTTCAAAATTTCATAAAAATAGGGGAACAGGGTTGAAAACTAATGAGAACTAACGATGAGATTAGTAAAACTTAACAATTTAAACTCTCCCAATAATGTCAAGACAAGCCAAGTAATCCAAATTAGCGCTGCTGGCACTGAGCAAATAAATTTGTACGAGACGTGTGGATAGCAAAGTGTTAACAGTTGCTCCCCCTGCAGACAGTGCCTGCTCCTGAAACAATTATGTGTTTGGGTACGTTTCACGAGACTATCCATATATAACAATTAATGGGAACAGGTAATTTTTCTCAGCTGAAACAATGGAAGTTAAAATTGCCTCTTATTACTATCATGTGATATCAGTCCATTGTGGCTCTTAGTCCAAATTCATTCACAGTTTGATTCACTTTTGATCTTTCTAATCCTGTTACTTTTGTTTACTTGTCCAATTACAAATTTATGATCTTCCCACCTTACTGGCAGAATTGTAGCTGTGACTCATGCCTGAATAGTTCAGTCAGTAACACTGTAGCCTACAAAAACTAAGATTCTGGTTCAAATCTCTATTTAGTATACAGATTTAATCTCCCAGGAAGTTTCAAAACATTGCACCTTCTGCCACAAAGGAATGATTCATTCCAGTTCCCACTTTACATTTATGGGCTCTGTGTCAAATACGATGGGGCGCTGACTGCTTTCGTAGAGAGAAGTGACTTCTGGGACTAACACTCCAGCAAGCAGCTACGTGATTTCTCATTCTCCATCTCCACCTGAAAGTATTTCAGCATTCCCCAAAAACATCTATCAAAGATGTCCTACTATAGATACAATCCTGTCACACACAAGTGACAGATGTGTGCCAGGCTGTGATTCACTACAGATAGTATTGGCTACAATGAAATCTTGCAAGTTCCTATTTCCAAAATTGACCAAACATTGCCAATGAAAAATTCAAAGTGTCTACGGACAGCAGACCAAATCTTTACCAAACACTGACCTGGCCTCAGATTACCGCCTTGTACTTATGAAAGTCCCTTTAATTAGTTTTCTACAACTAAACACCAACAACTACTACAGAGTGCACAAATTACATGGACTGCTGTTTAGACAACAATCCACTTGAACAGGAAATCAGTCAAGGTCTTCAATGAGTGTTAACTGCTACAATCTCACCAGAAAAACTGAAATACCACAAACAAAAGGCTACAATATTCATCAGACTGCAAAGAGGTGTTGGAAACAATTTTTAAGTGAATATCCATAAAGTTCTTATGGGTTTTAAACTGTAAAACATTGGTTCATCATTTTACAGTGTGTCAGGGTTAGGATGAGAACAATTTTTGTGGGAACCATAGGTCCGTTTTGTTCTGCCACAAATACTTAAATGTTTTTGGAAAGTTTCAGGCCTTTATTTCTTACACTGTCTGCAATGGAGACTGGACTGTAATTATTTTTTTTTTTTTTTGCTAGCGAAACGGAAATCATTCCTGGCAAATGTCATATGGGCCTGTAAAGTGAAGGGACAAGGAATGGGGTATGAAATGGATGGAACGCACTGAGGCACACAACCACATTAGCACTGGCATTCATATGAATCAACAGCTGTACAAACAATGCTACAGTTAAGTGGTGATCCTTAAAGTAATTCCCCTTATGTAAATGGTGAAATTATTGTGAAAGGAGTAATGATTCAATTGCTTTTTCCATTTAATCAGTATCAGCAAGAGGAAAAAAATACTACTCTCATAATCAAGCAAACAGTTATACTCTACCATGGTTGCCCATCTGAGATCCAATTAAAGTAAAAAAGAAATGATGTTAGTTGCAATTAACTGAAGTTGCTGAAAGGAAAAACATGCTTTCAGTTTCATAATTGTGAATTGCACAAAATCCATCTGAGCCATAGCAATTACCATACACACAAGCACAAGGTTACGACAGCACTGCTGTACATAAATTGCCACTTTTGCACCTCTCACAGCTGTACAATTTGTAGTTGCATTTTACCACCTGATTACCATCGTACAACACACAACACCATCATACATAGAAGAGTGTGCCTACAGAAGTGTAACAATGGGAATGGACACAATACGGGTTGAAATTGTACAATTTTCAATCCACAGGCTCAGAAATAATTAATTTCTATCTAAATAAATATACCCTTAGGTAACTGGAAAATTTTTGATTACTATTTGGTGAAGCATCAGAAAAGATTTCTCACTACATTTACACCAGGAATATTATAAGATCAGTATTTTATCATCAAGCACTGGCCAAGTTATGGCCTGCTAATTATACTAGTCACAATACCTAGAAGGGCACAAAAGTTAACACTGCACTACGGAATATGATTCACAAGTTCTTGAATTATTTACGTGAATACAGTGGAGATCATCAAATATGAGTACATCATTACAAGTATGAAAAAGACGTAAATTTGGACCAAGAGACTTAATCTCCCTGCCTATATGTCAAGCAATGAATAATAGCCAAACAGTGAAATGACTGCCTTCAATATGAATGAAGTCAATGCACTATCTTTGTCAAACAATCTTTAAAATAGCCCTCTGCCCCTGCACTTTTTTCACATTATTGCAGGGAACAGGAAAGCATAGGCAAGTATAAAAAGTTATGAACCACTGTCTAACATCACTGAAAAATGTAATGTTATAACACAGTTTAATCTTGCATTGACAGAACAAACAGAAAACACAAGGAAGCAATATCTATAACATTTATTGATAGTGTGTTTCTGAACAGGCACATTTAAAAAGAATACCGGAATGAGCCACACTATTCAGAAGTCAAGTTGTAAGCTCTGTCACAATTTCCTAAAGCTAAAAAGTTTTGTGGAGTTTCACAATTTCAGACAGAATTATTTAAAAGAAGTTGCAACTACAGTGCACTAGCCTACAGAAATACGAAGGGATTTAAGGGGAACTGTGGAAAATCAGAATCAGGTGACTACAATAGGATCTGGACGCTGCTCTGCAGGAAGGAGTTTTCAGCGTGCTACCACTATCATTGGGAAGCAAGTGTACTGGTAGCACATTAGCAATGTGTTGATTCATCTTTTGTGTTGAGTGTGTTTGTATCCCCTCGTGCCAATCTGCTGGAATCAGCATGTGAATGCAGGTCAGGCTTAGTGGTTAACTATGACACAATAACTCGTCATTAAAATTCTTGATAGTTAAAATATATTAAAAGTTATGTAATATATTCTAATGTATACAAAAGTAAAGTACACTGAATCTGAAGCTAGTACAATTAATAATCCATGATAAAATCAACTGTTTTTGATATTTGAGTTCCTCTAAAATAGAGGTGCTGCAAACACAAAATTTGAATGGTACGTTTATTTGAGTACGGAGGGACTGAAGAGCTCATTTAATTATTTTCAGCATTTTTCAATTTATTAAGCAAAATGTTTAGTTGTTTACAGATTATCAAATGCTTAATGTGTAGATTATAAATTTTCAGCATCATATTTATTACATTATATAACAATGCTGCGCCAATTTTCATTATGAAATTATAATAGATCAAGGTAAGGAGTAATTCGAATTGGCACTTTCATTTTCAAAAGTGAGTGGCAGGTTATAGTTAACTTCATTGGAGCAAGAAAATCTTCCTCTACAACTGAAAAATTTGGCATTTACTTACATTCTCAACTGAGGAAGATATTTAGATTTTTGAGGATATGAGGGGCCTTTCTTAGACTCGAGCAGAAGGCTTGCTGTCTGTATATGTGTGGATGGATATGTGTGTGTGTGCGCGCGAGTGTATACCCGTCCTTTTTTCCCCCTAAGGTAAGTCTTTCCACTCCCGGGATTGGAATGACTCCTTACCCTCTCCCTTAAAACCCACATCCTTTCGTCTTTCCCTCTCCTTCCCTCTTTCCTGATGAGGCAACAGTTGCGAAAGCTTGAATTTTGTGTGTATGTTTGTGTTTGTTTGTGTGTCTATCGACCTGCCAGCACTTTCGTTTGGTAAGTCACATCATCTTTGTTTTTAGAAGTTATAAATGCATGCATCAGATGGCAGATGTCATTTGTGGAAAGAGCAACGTGGATATTTTGTGGAAGTTCGTGAGTGTCTTTGTACACTGCCTGCTGGAGGTACCATACAGCATGTGAAGTATCAAAAATCTTTCCACTTTTAGGGTGAGGAAATTTACTTTTGAACTGGTCAATACTTATTTACCATTAGTAGAGCTGAACTTTGGAACACTATCAGACTTAAAGCTCTCGAATATGTGAAGTGTTGCTTGTTTGTGTGTTGCAGAGGCCTTGCCTTTAATGTGTACTTGCGATATTCAATGTGTGTAATTTTTTACCAGATTTGACTTAATTTTCTCTCTCAAAAAGTGTACCTTTCTATAGATTACCATACTGCAACCAGTGGTTTTCAGCAGCTGGACCTGAGATGTCAACAAGTGGTCTGAAATTTACAGATAAAGCTGTTATGCTATTTTCAGATTACAAACTGGCGTGATGCACATGTCCTTCTTATCTGGATGGCAAATAAAAACTTTAAGTAATGTAGACTTAACATCGAATTGAACTGCATAAAGGAAACTAGGCATGGTTACATTGCACAACTACTGAACTTTCTTTAACATGACCTTTCCCGAACCAAAAACGGCTAATGTCACCCCACACTATGTCACTCTGTTCCTTCATTGAACATCAAACTTTGTATGAGTGTTGCATCTAAATGGCCACAGTATTTTAAAACAAGTAGGGTGGAGGCCCTTCATACCCTGGTTCTTTTGTGCTCAAAACACAAATGATACAGGTAGTAATAGCCAACAAAGTGTGTAGACCGAGAACATGTGCAGTAACAAGTATTTTAATCATTGGTTTGATCGTGAATAGTGAATTAGATACGAATCTATGTGGCTGGCTGTTTAGCAGCGAAATACGATTATGAGCCAAGAAATAGCTACAGGAAGATCATAACCCAAGTACAATCTCACTGAAAAATGGTGACTACCTGTTATAATAAATCTGCCAAAAACTGGATGAAGTTCTTACAAGCAGATCAGTTATAAATTGCACTTTCAATTATCTGTTTTAATTCCACTTTTGAAGAAGAGTGATTCATATTTAACTGATCTGCAGAAAATGCAAGTCCCTGGTATGTAAAGCTCAAGATGACGATGGTTTGTGGGGCACTTAACATCGAGGTCATCAGCGCCCCTACAAGTTCCCAGTCTTTCCAGTTTCAATCTCGCCTCTTCCCAAACGACGATGAGGATAACACAAACACCCAGTCCCCGGGTGGAGAAAATCCCTGACCCGTTCGGGAATCAAACCCGGGACACCGTGATCCAGAGGTAGCAATGCTAGCCACTACACCATTAGATGCGGACTTAGTTTTTGATATGCCATTTCTTCAGATTTAGACAAGATAAAATAAGAAATATCCAGATGTGTATCCTGTGTGAAATATTGACACGTGAAACCTGCTTGAAAAATCCATAGTCCATCAGCTTAAAATTTCTACTAAAACTATAATTAAGCTGAAACACCAGTCCTCATGCAGAAAATTTTCAATGCTCACATACATAAGAAACCACTGACATCACTTATTAATAGAGACTGGATTATATGCATTTAGATGTTGCAAATTCATTTGCATATTTGCCTCCTTTCCACCAGTTATTGCATATTTTAACTATAAACTAGTGACTATGCATATTTTAACTCTATGTTTACAATATTAAAAAAAAAATTAGATGGACTGTCTTTAGCTCAATCTAGTTTTGATGTCTATCAGATACGCTGTGTCCTAGAACTGTGTGCAATTGCGAACCGAAAGGGCACTGCCTAGTGAAATCATTATAAAGAGGAACAGGAACAGGAAAAGGCAGACTGAGTCAATGCTCCAGCACCTGCACCCCCAGTTAATCCCCTCCGCTGTCATACTGTACATGTCAGCAACAATTAAATTAAACTATGCAAGTTTTTAGTAGCATGTCCATTGTTTCAGTTTAGCTTTCTATTTACTTGTACACAGCTGAACATGTTTACAACATGTAGTGTGTGACATGTTGTGCGCCATGCTGCCTGAAAGAAATGTCGTTTCATGGATAGCTGACCATCCTCGGATATTTACATATTACAGAATTATTTTATATTTTCAAGTTCACAAGAAAAATGTTTCATGCAAAAAAAGTTTCAAAGAGACTAGCATGTAAAGACAAGTCTTCATATCGCAGGAATGCAGAAGAAAGGGCAACAACAACTTCTGACAACATCAAGTTGCAGTAGCAGGTATTTGTCCAACGGTAACAAAAAAAGTCTGTTTCATTGCAAGCAATATTCCTCTTCACAAACTTACAAACCCTATCCTCAAAGAGTTCCTGCATGAATATTGCTTAAATCAAAATATACCAGATGAATCAACACTGCGTAAAAATTCATACCGACAATTTACAGAAATGTTCTGGAAGAAATATGCAATGAACTCAAGGACAGCATTATCTGAATTTCAGTTGACGAAATACAGAAACTTGTGGCCATTACATTGCAACTTTAATTGTCGGTGCTTTAAAAGAAGAGCCTTCTTCTTTCTATTTAGCGGCCTGCAAAGAACTTGAAAAAGTAAATCATTCTACGATTGCCAGATTTGTGAATGAGGGTATAGAAAAATATTTCCAGAATCTTCTTCAGATGAAAGGGTGTTTGTATTTATTTCAGGTGCTGCTCCCTACATGATCAAAGCAGGATTAGCCCTCTGAGTATTTCATCCCAATTTGATTCATGTGATGTGCTTTGTTCATGGAGTATATCGCCTAGCTGAAGTAGTACACTCCACGTTTATGAATGTAAATAAACTAATTTCATATACAAAGAAAAGTGCTTCTAAAGGCTCCTGCTCACATCAAGACATACAAAGAAAAAATATCGAATGTGCCTTTACCTCCCGAACAAATGGTAGCTCATTGGGGTATGCGGGTCAAGGCTGCGTTGTTTTACAATGAACATTTGAGGCCATTAGAGCGGTAGTAAACATTTTCGATAGTGCAGAGGCTTTGGCAGTTTGCCAGAGCAAGGAAGCTTTTAATGACCCTTGTAAAAAAAAAAAAGAGAAGACACTGCTGTTATTAGTACTCATTTTTCTCATATACCTGCAAGTATTATAAAGCTTGAAACTCTAGGTTTGGCATTGAATGAATCTATTCAGTTAATTACAAAAATTATTCTAGTGAACTCCTCATTGCTGGAGGTATTCCCAAGAAAACTTAAAAGTTTGAAAACATTTTAAACACTAAGCCAGGCTTGAACCCTTGTGCCAAACTGATAGTTTTATTAATGGGATGGGTGAACCTTTACCAGAAACAATAAGTGGCAACATACCACCCAAATTCAAATACTGTCCAGTTACCTCAGTTGATGTACAATGGTCCTTTTCTGCTTATAAGAACGTTTTGAGTGATCGAAGACACAATCTTACTACCGAACATTTGGAACAGTACTTGGTCGTTTATGTTTACAATAGTAGAAAAATTTAAAATAAATTGTAAATGATGCTTTGGTCCAATAGTATTAATTAAAAGATAATGCTTTTCAAAAAAATTCATGATTGTATATTGCTACTCACCATATAGCGGAGATGCTGAGTCGCGATAGGCACAGTAAAAAGATTCACACACTCATAGCTTTCGGCCATTAAGGTCTTTGTCAGCAGTAGACACACGTGTACACACACACACACAAACACACACACACACACACACACACACACACACACACAGACACACACACAAATGCAACTTGCACACACGTCTGCAGTCTCAGAGAGCTGAAACTACACTGCGAGCAGCAGCACCAGTGCATGATGGGAGTGGCGGCTGGGTGGGGGTAAGGAGGAGGCTGGGGAAGGGAGGGGGAGGGATAGTATGGTGGGAGTGGCGGACAGTGAAGTGTTGCAGTTTAGACGGAGGGCAGGAGAGAAGGAGTGGAGGGGGGAGGGGTAAGTAGCGGAAAGGAGAGAAATAAAAATAATAAAAAGAAATTAAAAGACTGGGTGTGGCGGTAAAATGACGGCTGTGTAGTGCTGGAATGGGAACAGGGAGGGGGCTGGATGGGTGAG
This sequence comes from Schistocerca nitens, assembly GCF_023898315.1. NCBI lineage: Eukaryota > Metazoa > Arthropoda > Insecta > Orthoptera > Acrididae > Schistocerca > Schistocerca nitens. Next base: position 1,010,355,719 of record NC_064614.1, read on the forward strand.
GACAGTGACTGTTACATTCCATCCTGTATTTTCCACTGTTTCATGATTGTATATTGTTCTTTAAATACAATATTGCAGAGTTTTCAAGCTCGCCCCTCTGCATGATATATATCTCGAAGTTGGTCCTGTACGTATCAACTGTTTTGCTGCAACTCAGTCGCATTGCATCTGCTTGTTACCGACAACACCAAGGGAAAAACAATTCTTGAAACACGGTATGCGTTCCCATTTTTCAAATTTTTTGAAAATAATCCCAGAAAGGCCCCCTTCCTAACCTCTACCAGAAAGTATTCAGAAAATGATATCAGCAGTCTAAATGTACCAATTTTTTGCCTGGCTGGCGTTCTTCCTTGTCACTGATATGCACAGGTTTGACCTTGGGATATAAGCATGCAGTAACTACCATGTTTTGTTATTATTTCCTCTTGAATATTTCCACAATTTTCAGGCATTTTTCATGGATATTTGCATGCATGTTTAAAGGTTTTTATCATGCATATCATCCAGTCTCTACTGATTAAATATCACACTGACAATGATGTCAATAAATTTGCTACAATACTACAAGCATGAATTTCACAATCACAAACAGTATATCTTACCAAAACTAAATTTTATTTCCAAAAAGTACTGTTAATTACAACCATTAGAGTGGGATAAAGGCACCTAAAAACACTGCTCAAACAGTGTTGAAACATTGGCAATAATCTGCAAAACTATATCAGAGGTCAGCAGAACTGCAATGAGAGTACATATTTTCATTTTCCTTAAATAAAAAGAGAAAAGTTAATTTTTTTCCCATATATGACTAATGTCATCATCATCATCATCATCATCATCATCATCATCATCATCATCCTTATCTCGATCAGTTTCCAGCCCATGGCTCGGTCTATTTGGAACATGAACCTCACCATCTTTCCATGTTCACTCTGGTGCAGTCTTCGCTCTTTCCTCAACACTCTCCTCCACAGCTTTCAGCCAACTATCCCTAGGTCTTCCTCTTGGTCATTGCCGTCACATCTCCATTTCCTGTTTGTTCTTGGGAATCCTCGTTTTCCATTCTCATTCCAAACCAGGCTCCTAACATTTTGCAGGTATGCTTCTGATTGTCTGCCATGTTCATTGACCTCTTTCTCATTTCTTCATCTTCTCTCTATTACACTCCCTGAGTATGTGATACTTTCCACCTTCAATTGTTCAGCTACAACCCTTATTCCACTAGTTGGTCTATCTTCCTTCATAGACATGGCCAGGATCTCACATGTGTTTACATTGAATTTAATTCCACATTGTCTCACAGTTTCTTCCCACACACCCAGTTATTCCTGAATCTCCTCCTTCCATTGCCCCAGATCATCAAGTTGTCTGCGAACACCACTGTTTTCATCTTGTCTTTCCCAGCATTTTTCTGCCACCTTCTTCATTATCCCATCCAAGATCACAATGAAGATGAGGGGTGACAATCCACTCCCCTGTTTCACAACACTTGTTTGCTGGAACCAATCTGACCTTTCATTTCCCACTTTTCAACAACTCAGGCTTCCATAGTACATCTTCTCCACTCTGTCTGTTGTCTCTCTTTCCACTCGCTTCTTTTCTAGTACTTCCCTGATTTTTCTTCTATAACTGTTATCAAATGTGTTTTCTACACTGAAGACCCAAGGAAACTGGCACACTTTCCGAATACCATGTGGGGCCCTCACGAGCACATAGGAGTGCTGCAACACAATGTGGCATGGCCTCGACTAATGTCTGAAGTAGTGCTGGAGGGAACTGCCATGAAACCTGTTGGCTGTACATAAATCAGTAAGAGTACGAGGGGGTGGAAATCTCTTGTGAACAGAACATTGCAAGGCGTCCCAGATATGCTCAATAATGTTCATGGCTTGGGAGTTTGGCAGCCAGCAGAAGTGTTTAAACTCATAAGTGTGTTCCTAGAGCCACTCTGTAGCAATTCTGGATGTGTGAGGTGTCACATTGTCCTGCTGGAATTGCCCAAGTCCGTCCGAATGCACAATGGACATGAATGGATGCAGGTGATCAGACAGGATACTTATGTACATGTCACCTGTTAGAGTCGTGTCTAGACATATCAGTGGTCCCATACCACTCCAACTGCACATGCCTCACACCATTTCAGAGCCTCCACGAGCTTGAGCAGTCCCCTGCTGACATGCAGGGCCCATGGATTCACGAGTTGTTTCCATACACATACACCTCCATCTGCTTGATACAATTTGAAACAAGACTTGTCCGACCAGGCAACATTTCTATCATCATCAATTGCCCAATGCCTGTGTTGATGGACCTAGGCGCAAAGCTTTGTGTTGTGCAGCCATCAAGGATACACGAGTGGGCCTTCAGCTCCAAAAGCCCATATTTATGAAGTTTCATTGAATGGTTTGCACATTGACACTTGTTGATGAACCAGCATTGAAATCTGCAGCAATTTGCAAAAGGGTTGTACTTCTGTCATGCTGAACGATCCTCTTCAGTCATCGTTTGTCCCACTCTTGCAGGATCCTTTTCCGGCTGTGGCAATGTTGGACACTTTATGTTTTCACAGACTCCTGATATTGACAGTACACTCATGAAATGGTTGTACGGGAAAATCCCCACTTCATTGCTACCTCGAAGATGCTGTGTATCATCGCTTTTGCGCTGACTATAAAACCACGTTCAAACTCACTTCAATCTTGATAAACTGCCATTGAAGCAGCAGCAACCGACCTAACAACTATGCCAGACACTTGTTGTCTTATATAGGCATTGCCAACCACAGTGCCGTATTCTGCCTATTTACATATCTCTGCATTTGAATACCTATACCAGTTTCTCTGGCACTTCAGTGTATATTGAGGAAGGCCATCACAACATTTTCCCCAAATTCACAGCGTTGCTCCTGGAGTTGCCTCACTGCAAATATGAGGTCAACAGTTGATCACCAAGGTCTGATGATGTTCCTCTCTCAATTTTTTCTCTATCCTTGTTAGAGTGCTGCTCACCAGGATCTTTTCAAGCACCTTGGCACAGTGTGACTCCCCTATAGTTTCTTCAATTCTTCCTACTTCATTTTTTGAACATAGTGACAATGAGTGCCCACTTCTCATTCTACACCAACATTATCACATGATTCAGCCAGTTTCCCAGCCTCCACTACTGCCTTCACCATTTGGACACTTACTTCGTCCAAACCTGGTGCCTTTCCTTCTTTCATCTTGTCCAGTCCCATTTCCATTTCTTTCCACGTCAGCGCCTTATCTCCCCCCCCCTACCAAGACTTTACTTCTACTTTCTTAAGTTTATTATATTCATCTCCAAGTTCTTAATGTTCTACCAAATGCTCACAGTACTCCCTCACTATATTCAGTGTCTCTTTGTTATTCACCTCATTCCCATTTCTATCCATCATTGCTGCATCCTCTCTCCAACCTCTTCTCTTGCTTTTGACCGTTCCACAAAGTACTTTCTTATATTTCCTGTTATCTTCCTCCACCACCTTTGTCCAGTCTTCCATCCACTTTCTTCTCTCCTTGCCACTGTCTTATTTGCCTCTTTCTTCTTTCTTCTTGTACTCCCCTCTTGCAAATTGAGTCCTCTTTCAGAATCACAGTTTGAAGGTCTTGTTCTTCCCTCCCATTACCTCCTTGACTCTTTCAATCCTCAATGGCTTTTCCTTCCACCGTTTTCTGCCCTTTTCCCTTCATTTATAGCTACAGCAACTTCTACCATAGCACTTTTAAATTGTCCCTATTCCTCTTCTTCCATTTTTCGTTCCTCCTTTGGTAAACGTTCCCTTATAATCTACTGGTATTCTTCAGTGACTTCCTTTTCCTTCAGTTTTCATGTTCTTTTTCTACTTTTCTGATTCTCTGTCTTCTTCCATTCCTTCATCGTTCTCATGGTCATCAGCAGCAGGCGGTGGCCACTATCAAATGCTTCAGATGGTAGTACCTATTTATCTGTTACAATCCTCTTCATTTCCAAATCACAGAGCATGTAATCCACCAAAGATTTCTGCATTAGATTCCTGCTGTACCATGTTACTTAGTGGCTCTCTTTCTTCTTAAACTATGAGTTACTTACCACTAAACCATTTCTCTTTCAGGATTCCAGAAATATCTCTTTTTCTTCATTTCTCCTTCTCCATTCTTCTGCTTCCAGTACATTTTTACACTCTTTCACTTCCTACATTGCCCCTCAGAAGACCAAACCCTCGTCCAAGGCCTGGGAGGTGGGTAACACCACAAAATAGGAGGTCTACAGGAGGAGTTCAGTTAGGACTTCGAATGCCCCAGCACTGATACAGTAGCTGTGAAGGCCCTGCAGGAACTCCAAAAAGTGGTGGCTAAGTGTCTCTGGTGAAGATATGATAGGTCTAGTTAGCCAACAGTGGACTAACAGCCTGCATTCAACAAGGGAATTAGCCTCAGAAAGGATGGATGCAAAAGACAATGACCCAGCAAGGCAAACGGACTATGAATTGGAGCTCTGAACACTGGAACACTGACAGGAAAGGTAGAGGAGCTAGTAAATATGATAGAAAAGAGAAGGGATTAGGGAACTGGGGAAAGGTTACGAATTATATTGGAGTGGAAATGAAGGAGGACAAAAGGCAGCTGTTGTTGTGAGGGATGGTCTAAAAGAAGAGGTACAGAGGATAAGAGACAGGATAATGAAGGTCAGACAAATGACAGAGGCAGTATGGAGGTGGTCTACGTGCATGCCGCTAAAGCGCACTGTACACCTCAAATTTTGAAAATTGATTACTGAAATACTACAGTATCCAAAGTTCAGATTAAATTGACTACAATGCAGTAAAAAAAAAGAAAAAAATGGAGCAAGGATCACTAAGAGTCCACCAATGGTGCCTACAAAAAATGTATACTTCTGTCTTTACATTTACACCCTAATCAACACCCCATATGTTACAATGCAGGAAGACTTTTAAAACACGCTTACACTCTCTCCTTTGCCAGATCAGACACAAAGTTTCAAGATTACTGATCTATTGTCCATCAGCTTTGACATCTAGAAACTCCTACTATTCACCAACTTTAAAATAAATGAAGGATATCAAATCCAACATGCAACAAAATTATGCTCAGAGTCTTCCTTTACAATCTGTGAAAATCATTTTTCAGCTACACTGTAACCAAAGGGAAAAATGGACATTTATTAGCAGATGATAATGTACATCAGGTAATGTCCTTACTATTTTGCTGCCTTACAGGCAATGGAGTTCAATCCCCCCCCAATACTATGGGGCAGTTATTACCTATGGCTATTGATAATATTGCAGCAAGGTAATTACACATGAACTTAGGGATTATTGTAATCTTTACTCCATCATCATCATCATCATCATCATCATCAGCATCATCATCATCATATGACGAAAATTTCCACTTCAGCTTGATACCATTGTTATAATATTCATAGCTGAACTAGCAATCTGACAAATCTGTTGTGTACAGAGCAAGACTGTACTTCTCTCAATGAAATTACTATACTTCTAGTCTTTAAAAATGTGTGTTTCATGATGTGCAGCTATCTTCACACAAGTTTTGCCTATATTATGACAAGTCTTGCTCTATGTACAATGGATTTATTAAAAGAAGTAACACTGGGAAGTGCATGATATTTATTGTGCTGTGTTAAATGTATTACATAAAGGCAAACTGACAACCAAATTTACGATTAAAAATAAAACTTTCTAGTACTTTAAAAACAATAAATAAAACATCAATCTAAAAGCAGCACAGAAAAAATTAAAATAAACTAACTTAAAAACTGCACAATGAGACTCTTAAAAAGCAACTAACTTAATTCTTGACAAACGCATATGTAAATAGCTCATTACCCACATTGTAACAGTTGAAATAAACATACTTAACTGAGCTCTTAAATGCTAACAAGGGGAATTTAATTTCTGATGTCTACAAACTTTTTTGGATAACAGGGAAATAATTATATGTAATAAAGCTACATTGTGTAAGGGTTTTATCAAATTACTCTCCCAATACATAACCAAACCTTTGATATATATTAGTCTTTGAGAATTGAATTTAGTTATTTTTCACTTTGTTTGTAACAACAAATTGTCAACTACAACCACATTATGAGAATGAGTTTTTCAAATCAAGCATTAAGTGCTACTGGCAACAGTAACAACATATATTTTTGATCTCCAGCACCACTCTGAGAAATAAAATACTGAAAGGGAGGTGAGAGGAGAGCAATGGAAGGAAGAACACACACGGATGGAAGAAGGAATGCAAGGACGGAAGTGAGAGTGGTGGAGATATGGACCTACTTCACAAAATACATACTGTCACCAAAATTTCTTCTCACAAATCTATCACGAAATATGATTCAGATAGCAGTTAACATTGCTCTGCACACTCAAATTAGGAACTTGAGTATATGAGACCTTTATCATCATCTCTCTTCAGTAGAAAATAATTTGAAATTTTGTTACCTCCAGTTTATGGGACAATAGTTTTCAAACCATACTTCAAACACAATGAGAATGAATAAATCATATAAATATAGCACTATTTACTTTTCCAGGCGACAAATTGGGCTATCGTGAACCATCTGAAGATCAACTTTGGGGCCAACCAGATCACGGATGTTGTTAATGCCATATTTTATCATCGTAGGCCTGTAATTACAGAGTGTTTGTGTTAAAAAAGCTATAAATGCATTTTTAAATGATAAGTGTGGATAGAAACTGTTTCAGTTTGTTATTTCGTTTTGCAAGTTTCGTGAATAAAAGTGAAGTTCTTAAAATATTTAGGTGTAATAAATTGGATATGGTACAAAATCATGTAGGAACAGCATGGTACCTTTCTAATGACAGTCCCCAAGCTATTACATTCACTTCCTCTGCGATTCCCATCGGTCGTAACATTTCTGGTCGAAACATGCCAGAATTTCCTACTTCCATCCATTTACCCAGTCCATCATGGAAACTGAATATTTCCATACTAGGTTCAGTGTATGGATTATACGCAGGTTTAAACTGTAATTTGTTCATTCCAAGTTTCTTAAAGAATTCTGCTAATATACCTGAAAAAGGGAAAGGTTCAGCTAGAAGGCACTGATATAAGTATGTAGCAACAGCATCAGCAGCAACAACAACATACCTATCAGGTCACCGAGGGTTAGCCTATAATCAGCTACCACTCCCTCCACTTGATGGAACTCAGCTAAATGGGTAGCATCTAGAGTCTCATTTCTAAATACTCTGTCTATGCTAAAATACTTCACAGGTTTGAATCCCTGAAACAGCAATAATGGTAAGTCTGTATTACATTTTTTCATCCAATATTGCAATTAGGTGATGGAATATCCTAAGCTTTTTATTATTTTTTAATATATAGAAATCTCTGTTCCTTGATTTGGGATATGACTAACAGACCGCACCTGTCAATTTTCCAATTTCTTATTTATTATTAAACTCTGTAAAATGAAGTAAATTACTACAATTGGGTTATTATTGCTATTCTCATTCCATCATTTTACAGTTCAACATTTTCATATTTCTGTTTATCTTTAAAAAGTCCTGGGTATGCAGTTACATGTTCTATGATTGTGTGTCATAAAAAAAATAGTATTGTGAAAAGGTACAGCACAGGCAAGTAGCATATGGGTAGCTGGTGGGTATATTCAATTCTGTTGGCATTAGGGGCTTCAGGTGAGTGATATGCATACGGTTAAATTAATTTTACAAAATTTACAGTATTCATGAAAATGTTAAGTTTTTATATTGCACATCAACCACACAATAACTTTCATTACACATTACATAATTTCACCAATGTTAGGAAAACTAACCTCTTGTGCAAGTTTGTACAGCATACGAGCACTGACTGCTGTTGTATGAGTTCTTAATAAATTTTTCTGAGCCTCTGCTATTTTCCAGTTGTATCCATATCCTTGGGAACCAAAGCCCCCATTACTGTGGATGCACTTCACTCTTTCCAGGTAATCAGATGGGAAATTTTTGGTGTACTGTGGATCTGTAGAAATTTTACAGTACCACTCACAAAAGAAATTTGCACAAAATGTAAGATGATAATTACAAATATTCAGCACTTCACAATGGCACCTAAAGAGAAATAACTTATATTTTGATAATTTAGCGAACAAACACTAACCTGAAACAAAGAATGTATCATGCGCATCTCTAGCTGGATGTTGTTGTGGCTGAAACAATGCATCAAAATTCCAAAATGAACTTTCAATATAGTTGTTTGTTGGCATCTCTGTGAACCTACAAACAGAACATTGTGCATATTAATCTGCATTCTATCAGAATCCATATAGTTATAACACAAGAATAATCATAGTTTTCACTTATTGTATATGGAAATAACTCAAAAGTACATTCACCCTAGTGCCAGAGACTGGGCACTAGTTTTCACCACCACAGCAATTGTCCGCCCCTGGTAGCTGAGTGGTCAGCGCGGCGGAATGTCATACCTAATGGCCAGGGATCAATTCCCGGTTGAGTCAGAGATTTTTTCCACTCTGGGACTGGGTGTTGTGTTGACCTTATCATCATCATCATCATCATCATCATCATCATCCCCACTGACACACAAGTCGCCAAAGTGGTGTCAACTCAAAATATTTGCACCAGGCAAACGGTCTACCCGACGGGAGGCCCTAGCCACATAGCATTTAAACCAGAGCAATTGCAGATGAAGCGTTTAAAACTTTGTAAGAAACAAACTATTTTGTTTTGTATGTTCTGATACATATAATGATGAATGTTTACTGATTTTCTATTTCATGTTCTTGGTAAGCACAGGGGAGAATTAGTTGGCATCAACAGTATGACACAAAAGTCTACCTGGGACCCTGTCTACTATGGCTGCGCAGAAGACATCAATCAATAATGTAATAAATGAATCAAATTAAATGATCCAAAGAATGTGTGAAAATAATATTTATTTTTAATGTTAAAATTAAGATGGCAGGCAGAAAAGAGGTTATGTATAAGTTACAGAACATCATTAGTGTCTTCATTCAACACACTGTATTTTGACCATTTAGTTGCAGCAGTATTCTAGAATATATTTAAGTTTCATTAAACAAAACATGTAAGAAGATTATTTCATTTCTCAATTTACTTTAGGCAGTCTTGACTGTGTCAACACTTAATGTGAAGTCTACATTCTGACATCAATTTTTTCTGACTCGCAATAATTCATGTAGAGTTGTTTGAGATATGATAGAGATCTTTTACAAATAAGCAATAAAACAAATTTTGAATAATTTATTAAATGATACAGCACTAACTAAAGTAATCTTACAATTTATACAAACTGAACTTTTGAACTAAGGAAATCAACTTTCCAAGGGCTTGTAAAAGTAATAGAAGTCTGACTCTGTGCATATTACAGATGCAAAATGGAGCATCAGGATATGATGCACATCAATTATTAAGAGCACAAAATAATCAATCTTCATCAATATTACTTATACCATTGGAACTAATGCAATGCTACAGCCAGCCACTCAATGACGTGCTCACGCAATGCTTCACATATCATACTGAAACCCTCACTTCGTGACATAGCAGCAAGTTTGCCTGGATATATTATGATTTCTGATGAAGGTTCACAAACTTTCATCAGAAATTATTGCAATGTCTGTGTGTACAGGTGTCTATTTCAGTTTACTAATATGATGTACATGAAAGCTTTGTTACTGTTTGCTAGAAACAGAAACTATGTTAAGTCCTAAACTAGGATGTCCAGACTAGTAAACAACTGAGCTTTCATTACAAAAGGAATATTTATAAATTCCACTCGCTTTCATAAGTAATGGTAACAATACATGAAGTTAAAAGGGTATCAGGTAATTCTACAGAAAATAAAGTGTTTCCTTCAATCTTGGGGGATGTATGCTAAATATGTATGCCCTCTGCTGTACACTTTTCTGGATGAAAGAGACAGATGTAGAAGTCAAATACAGTTTATGTTTCATGTTGCCCCCACCACCACCACCACCACCACCACCAGTTAAAAAACAATGGTTTACTGATCAAGGGAGAAAAGTATTGTCTATTTGAAACAACCAGGTGGAAGTGAATAATATTTATGCAACTGTAGTTATTGTACAAGTAACAACAGAAGAAATGTGAAAATAATTTACTATTTTCTCTTGTGCAACTAACATATTGCGGTGAAACAATGTTTAATTACAAGAATCGGTGATGTGGCATTTGTTGCAAAAATATTGGTCACACTGCAGAACAACAGATCCAACACAACATGCAATGGGTAAATAATTACATACGTAACTGTGGAGCCAGTTCAACAAATGGCAATATGCAGCTTTGAAATCCTGCTTACGTCTATAGAAATTGGTCACTGTAGCTGTACACAATGTTTCGAAGGTCTATAGTGAAAACGTTCTCCCGTAATCAACCACATTTTCACATTTTAAGGGTAGTTCAAACAATTCATGGATGAACACACACACACACACACACACACACACACACACACACACACACACACACTTAGAATTCAGAACAGAATTCAACTCTGTTAACAACATCAATATTAACATGCATGCAGGAAGAATTACTGAACACAGCCATAAGAACTTTTCAAATATTTCTCATCACAGAATACAGCCTAGCAATCATTTAGTTCACAAGCAGCAACAAACAGAGAGGAGAAAGTACTAGCTTCTTCAACTGGCCTGGAACTTTTCATGAACTAGGAACCTGTTTCCCCCATCTTCTTAAACTTGAGACAAATGTTAATTGACCCTACTACACAGACATGAGCACCCTGGTTGTAGATAAACAATTTTCACCCCAATGCTCTACACTTTACACGCTGCATTGTATCTCTAATCAAGTCAACTCTGATACCCCACATTTCACCCAAACAACAAAATGTGTTATACTCTCAGTAAAGACTGTATCTTGCTCCATGTGACATTTGTTTTCTTCTCCTATTATGAAACTAGAGCAACATAGCAAATATAGCAGGGCTCTCTCTCTCTCTCTCTCTCTCTCTCTCTCTCTCTCTCTCTCTCTCTCTCTCTGTGTGTGTGTGTGTGTGTGTGTGTGTGTGTGTGTGTGTGTGTGGGCGCGCGCGCGCTCGCTCGCACGTGCATGCATGCGAATATAACACATACAATCAGCATAAGTCTGAAATAAACTTACCCCATTTCCAGGAAAATGCGCCTGAATTCAGCTCGTACTTTTAACAAAGGATGAAGATGACCACAGTCAAGAGGCGTACCGAGAGCATCAAAATTGTATGACTTAAAAGATTTTTCTTTCCATGAACCATTTGATATCACTTCTGATGTTAAATCAGTTTCTGGCTTACTCACAGATGTCCGGAATTCAATTCCTTTCCTGAGAATATAGCTTTTTAATATCCTGAAAGATACACAAAGAAATGATTCCTGCACTTTATTGTCTTCAACTATATATGTGTAGTTGCTAACATTCTATGGTAATTTCTCTATACACATATACAGCATCTAATTCTTTTAAAACAAACAACGGTATGTACCGATAAGTACTTTTCTAATGGAAATGCTACCCTTAGATCATATGAAAGACAAGACTGCAATACTCTCAGCTATGAAAGAACAACAAGAAGCAGGAAACATCTCAATAACGGAAAAGTTGCAATGAATTACCCACACATTACACATCTGGATCATTTTCAATGTTAACACAACAAAAATTTGAAACTTCTTGGCAGATTAAAACTTTGTGCCAGACCAGAAGTCTAATCAGGACCTTTTCAACAAAGGTTTTGTTCTGAAAGCTATCGAGTTTTCTCTCTGTTGTGTGCACTTGCTGACAACTCAACACTTCTGCTATTCGGTGAATGTTCTCTTTTACTCCCGCATTAGTTACATTCTGCCAAACTTCTCTTACTATATTCAAGCATACCTAAGTATAAATTTATCTATTTATTTATTTATGCATCAAGTTCTGTAGGATCAAACTGAGGAGCAAATCTTCAAGGCCACTAAACGTGTCTGTACATGAAATTACAACATAAAAGTAAACGTAATCAACAATACAATACAATAACCAGTTTAATTTTTCAAGGAACTCCTTGACAGAATAGAGCCATGAGGAAACTCTTCAGTTTAGATTTGAAAGCACATGGAATACTGTTAAGATTGTTGAATTCGATTGGTAGCTTATTGAAAATGGATGCAGCAGTATACTACACACCCCTCAACACGAGAATTAAGGAAGTCTGATCCAAATGCAGGTTTGATTTCTGCTGAGTGTTAACTGAGTGAAAGCTGCTTATTCTTGGGAATAAGCTAATATTGTTAACAAAAAATTACTCCAAGGAATATATATATTGAGAGGCCAATGTCAAAATACCCAGACTCGTGAACAGGTGTCGAGAAGAGGTTCGTGAACTTACACCACTTATTGCCCAAACTGCCTATTTCCAAGCCAAAAATATCCTTCTAGAATGGGAAGATTAACCCCAAAATATAATACCAAATTATATAAGTGAATGAAAATAAGCAAAGTAGACTAATATTCATGTTGAACTATCACTTACTCCAGATACTGTTCGAATAGTAAAAATGGCAGCAGTAAGTCTTTGAACAAGATCCTGAACATGGGCTTTCCTTGAGAGTTTACTATCAATCTAAACACCTAGAAATTTGAGCTGTTCAGTTTCAGTAATCATTTGCCCATTCTGTGAAATTAAAATGTCAGGTTTTGTTGAATTGTGTGTTACTAACTGTAAAAAGTGAACCTTAATGTAATTTAGTGTTAGTTTATTTTCTAAAAGCCACGAACTTAGGTCATGAACTGCACTATTTGAAGCCGAGCCAGTGTTGCACACAACATCCTTTACTACCAAGCTAGTGTCACTAGCAAACAGAAAGGCACCCCCCCCCCCCCCCCATAATACGGCCTCCACCGGTTTAAATAATCCTCTTAGGAGAAAATGACATTAGGGAAAAATATTTGTTTTGATGTCCCCTACAACCTCCCAGAGTTTGTCGGTTTAAATACTTTTCACCCTGTATTTGCATACCACATACTCTTTACCTTCCTAATAATATTTTTAAGCCCTTACAATACTGTTTGTAACGGGCTACTGTAGCTTGGTTGTGACTACTTCTGACATTTGAATATTGTGTAAAAGAACTCTTATCTCCTTAGTCATTTAATGATACTTGATTTTGTACAGTAGTAATATAATACATTAACTTATCATTAATGATAGCAGGAAGTAACTTATCAGTAACAGAACAAAGTAGCTCGAAAGTAGTGACAGAACATAGTAAATCCTCAGACAGCAATTTGTCCTATATCAAATCTCTGCTGTGACCAGTTCCTTCATTATCAGTTTGAGCCACAGTACTTTCTAGAATCTCCAATTGTTGTTCGATTTCTACATTCCTAACCGTAACTTGTTCTAAATTACCTTCTATTTCTATTAATTCTATACCTATTATTTGTTCTTGGTTTACTGGAACTGTCTCTACAGGAGTATTAATATATAAATGTTCAACATTACTATCCATTTTTTTTAAATTAAAGACTAAATGATTATCTAAATTGTGTACCTGTATAAATCCTAATCTCATTTTCCTTTCTAGTTTCTCCACCTTTTCAATGAATTGAGAACCAAACCATGCAGTTTATTATCTATTTGCATTTTTAAAAAAATCTCCATTTGTGAAAATCTTATGTATTTGACACAGTCTTTCATTCATTTCTGTTGACTGATTTCAAAATCACTTGCATGATTGTTTCTAAAGGCACATTTCCACCCTCTGAGAGGCACAGTCATCATTCTCCTACAATTTTAACCTAAAAAGTCAAAAAATTGGTACTAAAATTAATTAAGAGGATGTTAATAGTAAATGATACATAATTCCCTTGTCCGTAACGTTCACTAATCAGTGGAATTCTCTAACAACATTTTCATTTAAATTTTCAAATTGTCAGTGTTCCAAATTGAATATACTGGTATTCATCTAACAAGTATACTCTACTGACTGAAAAATTTGAATGTTTGTATTAACTGCAATTAAGAATTTACTGCATTTTAAACTGCATCTTGAACAAGCAGAACCTACTGTTTTTACAGAGTGAACCCACTGAGAGTTCATATACACCACATCTGCTGAGTGCGGACATGTTGCACCCACTTATAGTCTGTAGCTACCACTACAAGGATGCCAACTACGCCACCTGGCTGCATTGTGTGAAACACTTAACTGAGAGCTCCACATTGAAAACTGCCGTTTAAGTGATGAGTATGCCCAAAGTGCTCACTCTCATCATCATCCTCTTTAATTAGACAAGCCTATGACAGAAAAAGTTTTTTGTTGAAAATACCTTATTCTTATATACCTAAAAACAAAGATTCTGTAACTTACCAAACGAAAGCGTTGGTACGTTGATAGAAACAATAATAAACACAAACACACAACACACACACACACACACACACACACACACTTCAAGCTTTCGCAACCCGTTGTTGCTTCACCAGGAAAGAGGGAAGGAGAGGGAAAGACGAAAGGATGTGGGTTTTAAGGGAGAGGGTAAGGAGTCATTCCAATCCCGAGAGCGGAAAGACTTACCTTGGGCGGAAAAAGGGACAGGTATACACTTGCGCGCGCGCGCGACACACACACACACACACACACACACACACACACACACACACACAAGCAGACATATGTAAAGACAAAGAGTTTGGGTAGAGATGTCAGTCGAGGCGGAAGTACAGAGGCAAAGATGTTATTGAATGACAGGTGAGGTATGAGCGGCGGCAACTTGAAATTAGTGGAGGTTGAGGCCTGGTGGGTAACGGTAAGAGAGGATATATTGAAGGGCAAGTTCCCATTATGTTTTTTAGGGTGGGAATCCAAATATGATACTTAAAAAATGGTATCACCCATCATTTCTTCAAATTTTACAGTTAAATTTATTAAATTAAGTGATGTTTTAAAGAATTTAACAGCTTTTATATAGTTAAAATAATTTAAAAAGGAGGTTAATGAATGTATATGACGTTGGTAGCACTGCTGAAAAACATTTGCTGGCAAAAAAGGTCGATTCTATTTTTGTGTTAAGGGATGGTGTTTTGTTTACTGTCAACCTAAACCCACTTTCCCGTTTCCTGTACAGGTGCTCAGTACAATGTCTAATTGTGGTTGTAAAAACTCTGCTGATGGTTTTCGTTATATTTGTGGTGAATTTGTGATTAAAAAAAAAAAAACCACAAAGAAACATCACAGACTTTGTGAAAAAGGTTTATCTATCATACTTTGGATCTGAACTTGGTGATGAAGATAAATCTTGGGCGTCACATAAGGTATGTATTGTGTGTGTGTTGAAGATTTTAGAAAATGGTCCAAAAAGGAGGAAAAAGCCTTTAGAGTTGCTGTTCCTGTGATATGGAGGGAGCCAAGAAATCATTCCAATGATTGCTACTTTTGCAGTGTTGATATTACTGGTCATAATTCGAAAAACAAGAAGGTAATAAGCTAGCCTAACCTTCCGTTTGCCATCCAACCAATAGGGCATGGTGCAAATTTGACTGTTCCTGAACCACCAGATGATTTAAATCCTACTCCAACAAAAGTATTTTCTGATGTACAATGTGATTTAGATGAACAAGATGATGATGAATTCCATTGTAAGACAGAAAGTCTAGAGCCCAAATTGTTTACTAAGACCGAGCTTAACGATTTGGTTAGGCATCTGAGCTTAACGAAAGAAGAAGCTGAATTGCTTGGCTCTACTTTAAAAGAAAAGAACTTATTGGCAGTTGGAACCAGCATACACAAGAATATTCCTGGTCTGATGAACGAGTTTGGTATTGAATACAATAAAGAAGACTGGAGGCTGTTTAATGATTCATCCAAAACTAGTTTAAAGGCTGTTTTATCACACAATGGTAACATGTGTGCATATATACCTGTTGGACATTCTGTACATATGAAAGAAAGCTATGAAAACCTAGAAATAGTGCTAAATAAAATAGGCTATTCTACTCATGGTTGGATGATATGTGGCGATCTAAAAGTAACATGCATGGTCCTTGATCAGCAAGGTGGCTTTACCAAATTTCCATGTTTCTTGTGTGAATGGGACAATAGGGCTAGGGATCAACACGGGTGCAGAAAGAACTGGCCTGTAAGGGAGTCTTTAAAACCTGGTGAGAAGAACATTCTATGCAAAAACCTTGTAGATCCAAAAAACGTACCCCTACCACCTCTACATATAAAGTTAGGCCTAAGGGAACAGTTTGTAAAGGCTTTGCCTAAAGATGTACAAGGTTTTAGGTAACTCTGCCAAAAGTTTCCACACATTTCAGAAGCTAACCTAAAAGAAGGAGTCTTTGTCAAACCTGACATTAGAAAATTGATGTTTGATGTTAACTTTGAATCCACAATGACCTTAAATGAGAAAGAAGCATGGGTATCATTCAAATAAGTTGTTACAAAGTTCTTAGGATATTAAAAAGAGCCAGAATATGTTTCTCTCATAGCTACAAGGTTAAGGAAGTTTAAAACTTTAGGACATTTAATGAACCTGAAAGTTCACTTTTTGAACAGTCACCTCAATTACTTCCCAGACAATATGGGAGATGTTAGTTAGGAGCAAGGACAGCATTTTCACCAGGACATTAAAGTGACAGAAAAATGCTACCAAGGCCACTGGAGCACCAACATGACAGGGGACTACTGTTGATCGCTTCACCGAGAAGTTCAGCAAGCGACTCATCGTACAAAAAGCTACACAAGAAGCTTCAAAGAAAAAAGAGAAAGAAAATACAAATCAATTTCTACTGACAAGTGAAACCTTTATTAATACACATCATTGTTTTAGGTAGCTTACTGTAAATACAAACCATGCTTATGTTGTAACAAAGGTTTTCATTAATTTCCCCGTTTACTGTATAGTACAAGATTTTTATACTTTATAATAAAAAGCATATTGCTCGAAAACTATGGGTGATGCAAAAAAACTAAGGCCAGATTTGGATTCAGCTCATAAAAATCTATAAAGATCAGTTATCAAAGTAAAAAATGTTTTTCAAAAAAAATTTTCGTTGCCCTGCGTTATTCTTTAGTGCTATTTTAAAATAATCTGTTAGTTCACTTTAAGTCCAATCTTCAGTTTTGCTTCACTTTAAGTAATGACAAAGCTTATAGCTCCTTTTCTGTTGTACAGTTGGCCACCCTTGCGCACTGTACTGCAGTGCCCATATAGGTAAGAGTGTTGTCTGCATTCATTAATTTTTTTTCCACACTGGTTTAGGTTAGGTTAGGTTAGGTTATGGAAGTAGTAAAATGTGTTTCAATCTTAGGAAACAAGTCATAATTAAAATATTCTTCAGTAAAATGTTTTGAGAGGGTACAAGGAAATTTGAGGTTTTAGTTTGAGAGATCCTCTCATGAATATTGTTTTTATTTAAAATTCCTATACTCGCAGTATTGATTATGAGTGAGCAAACATACTGTATGGTTGTACTGAGTTACCAAGTATTGCCGTTAAATAAAGATTCTATTTTGTAATGATTTATTTATGCAACATGTGCAGGAATTAAATTTCTGACTGTATTTTGTAATTTTTGTTTGGGGCACTTATTCAACTGCATGTGGTGGTGCTGATGCAGTGACAGAGGCACCGACATCAGCACAACTGTAGCAACGCCACACATCACACCAGAGCCTTATGCGGAAAAAACATTATCAATGATATATCAAGAAGAATGTAAATAGGATATTATGTAGATTCAATCATGTGAGATCCTTTACACTGAAAAAGTCTGTTGTACCTAAATCCATCAATAAAACAGGTTGTTACTATCAAGTCAGACTAATGACTGAAGAATAAACAATGTAGGAAAAGACAGATTGCTACTTATTGTGACGATAACATGCTACACTGCAAAGAGGCACAAGTAAAAGACACTTTCACATAAGTTTCTGGCCACAACCTTCATTGGAAAAAGAGAAAT
Organism: Schistocerca nitens; assembly: GCF_023898315.1. Classification (NCBI taxonomy): domain Eukaryota; kingdom Metazoa; phylum Arthropoda; class Insecta; order Orthoptera; family Acrididae; genus Schistocerca; species Schistocerca nitens. The sequence continues at coordinate 1,010,373,742 of NC_064614.1, forward strand.
CCACATCATTCACTCACACAAGCAAGCACACCTCATGCACACATGACCGCCAACTCCAGCAGCTCAGGCTAGTTATCTTTTCCTACACTGTTTATATTCCTGCCTGGAGTTTCCATTTTTTAATTACCTCCTCTTCTATTTTAATTTCCAGTTCAATCTTCTTCACTGCAGATTCACTTTTCACATGCAGTTGTCGCACGGAGGGTTCTGGAGGGGTAAAACCATAAAAATTCTTGGCATTGGTTTCCTCTTAAAATACTGATCAGTAAGTTTTATTTTACCTCTAATTTTTTACAATGAGATTTGACTGTTATAGATGCTGATCACTTATTACAGATTCAGTTATGGAGACCTATTTCGGGTGATATTAATTTCACAGCAATTCCATCAAGTACAAGAAATTCAATGTCAACATAATTCGTCATCATCTTGAGTGTTCATTGGTGGCTCTTTCAGTTAAATATTCTGAGGTCCTCCTAGGAAGTCCATGTGGTGTTGGTAACTCTACGCACCACCTGCTGTGACTTAATGACATACACTGATGATTTAACAGCCACACACCATTCTGACACACACATTGAAATGACGCAATTTTTGTGGTACTTAAGTATCATAACTATTAGCACCTCTGAAGAGTGTGGGACGGGAAAAATGCTGGATTTAATTGGTTGGTTGGTTTAAAGATTAAAGGGACCAAACTACAAAGGTCATCGGTCCCTTGTTTCATAAACACACAGAGCAGATTTAAACCATCCACCAGTCAGGCTGGGCACTTTTTTTTAAAAAAAAAAACGGGGGAAGAAAAGCCCCATGGTCAACGGTAAGGCAATATGGAAAATGGAGCACAGTGACAAAAACAACACATTGAAGAAAGGCAGAAAGAATTAAAACTGTACAGCAGAGAACTGTGGCTGGCTGATCACGAAAATAAAAGGACGAGACAGCCACTCTGCAACACGTTAAAACCTCCAGCCTAAAAGATTAGGGTGGAGTCGAATTACAACACAAAACTAAGTAAAATAAACAGCACAAAAGAAAGTGATGCAATAAAATTAGATGGACCTATAAAAGCCGCTTGCGTGAATAAAACTTAAAATCCGATCTGCCAGAGAGACATTGTCACCTAAAAGAGATGATAAATCACCTAGGAGATTAAAAGTTCGCCTGAGGGCGGTTAAAAGAGGACATTCCAACAACATATGGGCCACCGTCATGTTTGCACCACAGCGACAAATAGGGGGGTCCTCTCGAAGCAGCAGATGACCATGCATCAGCCAAGAGTGACCAATGCGGAGCCTACAGAGAACAACAGAATCCCTGCGAGAGGCCCGCATGGAGGACCCCCACACAGTCGTGGTCTCCTTTACTCGCCGCAGCTTGTAAGGGTGCAGACACTGTGCGCCATTCGTCTCCCCAAATCCCAAAGACCCGACGGCGCAACACCGATCGGAGATCAGTTGCTGGTACGCCGATCTCCAGTGTCAGTTTGCGGGTAGCCTCTTTGGCTAACTTGTCAGCGAGTTCGTTTCCCGCTATCCCAACGTGTCCCAGAGTCCATATGAACACCACCGAATGTCCACGCTGTTCAAGAGCGTGAACGGACTCCTGGATGGCAACAACAATGGAATGGCATTGGTAGCACTGGTCAAGAGCCTGCAGACTACTGAGAGAGTCACTGCAAATGACGAAGGACTCTCCAGTGCTGGTACGAATACGCTCAAGGGCACGAAAAATGGCTGTTAGCTCTGTGGTGTAAACACTGCAGCCTTGCGGCAAGGAGTGCTGGTCTGCATAGTCCGCATGAGCATAAGCGTACCCCACACGGCCATCAACCATCGAGCTGTTGGTATAGATAATCTCCGAGTCACGAGATGTGTCTAGGAGAGCAAGAAATTGGCAGCACAAGACTGCAGGAGGAACTGAATCTTTTTGCCATTGTGAGAGGTCCACTCAAAGCTGCGGCCGACGAATACAACAAGGTGGTGTATGTGGGTGGACCTGGAAAGCAGATGGAAGAGGCAAAGACTCGAGGTCACTAAGGAGTGAGGGTGACTGGGCGAACAACGGACGTGTGCAGCATAGTTAGCTAAGAGTTGTTGACACCGGACACAAAGTGGAGGATCCCCAGCATCAGCAAGTAGGCTATTAACAGGGCTGGTGCGGAATGCTCCTGTCGCCTGTCGAACCCCACAGTGATGAACGGGGTACAGCAGTTGCAATGCTGAGAGCGATGCTGAGCCATACACCACACTCCCATAATCGAGTCGGGACAGCACGAGGGCTTTGTAGAGCCGCAACAGCGTATTACGATCCGCACCCCAAGTTGTGTTGCTGAGGCAGTCGAGGGCTTTCAGATGCTGCCAGCACTGACGCTTGAGCTGATGAATAGGTGGAAGCCATGTAAGCCGGGCATCGAACAGCAATCCCAGAAAACGGCAAGTGTCAACAACCCTGAGCATGGCATCCTGAAGATAGAGCTCAGAGTGGGGATGGACAGTTCGACGCCGACAAAAGTGCATAACATAAGTATTCGCAGGAGAAAAGTGAAACCCACGGGTGAGGGGCCATGCCTGTGCCTTGCGTATGGCTCCCTGCAACCTATGTTCTGCAACACTAATGGTGGAAGAGCTGAAAAAGATGCAGAAATCGTTAGCATATAACGTGGGTGACACAGACGACCCTACTGCAGCTGCAAGGCCATTAATGGCCACAAGGAAAAGTGGCACGCTCAATACAGAGCCCTGCGGAACGCCCTTTTCCTGGATATGAAGTGAACTATGGGAAGTGCCAAGTAAAATGCGGAATGTCCAAACAGATAAAAAATTCTGAATAAAAATGGGGAGAGAGCCCCGGAGACCCCACCCATGCAACGTGGCAAGAATATGGTGCCGCCACATCGTGTCATATGCTCTGGAGAGGTCAAAAAAGACAGACTAGGTGTTAGTGTCTGTAAAAAGCAGTGCGGATTGCAGACTCGAGTAAGACCAAAGTATCAGTGGTGGAACGGCCCTGACGGAAGCCGCTCTGGCACGGAGCCAGGAGACTCGTGCAGCCAACACAGCCGTCGACTCACCATACGTTCCAGTGGCACTGAGCGTTTGTTAAGCTGATGGGCTGATAGCTATCCACATTCAGCACCGGAACGATGGTATTTTCTCGCCACTGTGACGGAAAGACACTATCGCCCCATATGTGGTTGAAGATGGCAAGAGCACATTGCTGACAGTCTGGGGACAGGTGTTAAGCATCTGATTGTGGATGCCATCTGGCCCAGAGGCTGTATCGTGGCACCGTGCCAGGGCACCCTAACAAATGAGGAAAATGTACATTCCACTGCAGAAACAATCACTGTAGTCAGTGTCTCAACCACCATATCGATGTTACCGTGGGGGAGAGATTCAACAGTGGCAGCAGAGGAGAACACTTCCCAGTTTGCCTAGCTAAATGCCCATCTGGGCAAGAGTTCAGGGGAGCGACGCTGGGGTAGTGAAAGGAAGATGGGAAAATGGTCACTACCACAAAAGTCGTCATGGACTCTAGTGGACTGATTGTACAAGCCCTGGGCTGCACAACGACAGAACTTTGTCGAGAACGTGCCATGCGCCACACTGAAATGTGTGGCGGCGCCAGTGTTTAAGAGGCAGAGGTCGAGTTGGGAGATAAGATTCTCGACATCTCTGCCTCGCCCAGTAATCATCATTCCACCCCACAGGGGATTGTGGGCGTTAAAATCCCCCAGGAGAAGAAAAGGCGTGGAGAGTTGGGTGACAAGTGCAGCCAATTCGGTCAGGGGGACTGGACCACCTGGAGGGAGATAGACACGGCAGACGGTTATGTCCTGGGTAGTCCTTAGTCTGACAGCCACAGCTTCCAATGATGTTTGAAGGGGCACAGGAGCACTATATACAGAGGTAAGGACATGCACGCAGGCTCCACCTGACACTATTGTAAACGCTACGGTTACAGTAATAGCCCCTGTATCCACATAGGACAGGGGTCCACATTGCCAGGAACCAGGTTTCTTGGAGGGCAATGCAGAAAGTAGGTGTCATGCTTAGAAGCTGATGTAGCTCAGGTAGATAGCTAAGATAACCACCACAATTCCACTGGATGATTGTACAAAGTGTGTCCTGCAGGGGCATGAAGGCACTGAAAAGGCAAATTACTTCGCAGGGTCACATGCTACCACCGATGGAGTGACTGATGTCGCAACTTCCATTGTTTCTGAGGAGACGGTCAGATCCAGGTCATCATCAGGGGACGCAAAGAGCTCGACCTCATCCTCAGCGGCGGAGGTGACAGGAAGCGGTGGCGCGGGAACCACTGGGTCCTTATTCTTCATATAGAGCTTCCTCTTCTCTCTCTTGTCTTTGGGAGGAGGGTTCGCAATGCTGGGAGGGCTTTCCTGATGTACTGTCAGGAACAGAGGAAGAGTGTGAAGCCCTTCGACCAGCAGCTAGTAGCTTCTTCAGTCACTGGCTAGTGGCTTGTGAGACACTGGTAAGGTCCTTGGAAGGGACTCCCCCAAGGGACCCCTCCCGAACGAGTGAGGCCAGAGTAGGCTGTTGCTTCTCTGGCTGCTCAGTCGGTGAAGGCTGTCGCTTCTCTGGCTGAGAGACGGGGACGGACGTCCCCGGTTGTTCGGGGCGCACTGCTCCCAAACTGGGTGTTTCAAGAGTAGTGGAAGATAGAGTGGCCCCTACCAGCGGTGGGGCAGGCGTAACTTGACTGTTCCGCGGGCCAACTGAGAAAGGATTCTTTGCAGGAACCGGGGGTGGCAGTCTTACAGCAGCATAACTCCTCAACATAGGCGTGGGGTTGAGTCGTTCTAGCTTCTTCTTTGCCTCTTGGTAAGTTAAATGCTCCAGGGTCTTAATTTCTTGTATTTTCTGCTCTCGTTGGTAGACTGCACAGTCTGGCGAGCAGGGAGAATGATGCTCCCCACAGTTAACACAGGTGGGAGGCAGAGCACATGGAGAATTGGGGCTGGCAGTGCATCTGGAGGACATGTGTCCGAACTTCCAGCACTGGAAGCAGCGCATAGGGGGCAGGACATAGGGCTTGACATCGCACCGGTAGATCATGACCTTGACCTTCTTGGGCAAGCAGTCGCTCTCAAAGGCCAGGATGAAAGCACCGGTAGCGATCCTATTACCCCTGGGCCCCCAAAAGATACGACGGACAAAGTGT